>NC_052307.1:20814337-21443837 GCF_016432855.1 Salvelinus namaycush | reverse complement strand
CCGTACGCAGTAATTGGAAACGGTACATCAAAAAGAGTCGGATCCCGGGCTGGTCTCATTCTATCACATAAAGCGTAGCCTTTGATTATTGAATTTGGCTCCACAGCCTTTAACCTACCCAAATAGTTGTGTGTTCGGTTAGGCTACTTTTATTTGCTGAGATATCGGACACTTTTAGTCTTCGCAGGGTGAAAGCTGAATATAGCCTTACATTTGCTACAATAGGAAATTACCTTCAACATTAGTCTTCAAGTGAATAGAAGACGTGTCAAACAGTCAGAGCAGATCAAACAGATATCTTTATCATGGACAGTTATTAATCAGTAATAGACTAAATGATATCGTTCAACACATGTATTCAATTGCATAATTTATAGATATGCATATTTATAGATTTTACATTACTCAGATAGTCCTAACTGAAATGTATCAAGCTATCCTAATATGCCAAGTTGAAGAATATTAGTCTTCAATTCTAAAAATAGAAAAGCAATAGTTTCCAGCTTCCACTTGGTAAGGACAGAGGTGTAATACAACATGCTCAGAAATAGGCAGCAGTGGTGAGGGGGTGGAGTCATTCAGATAAAGGTTAGATGAAGCCCTCATTAGGATGAGTTGCTTTTGTCTACCTGCTCTGCGGCCACAGGCTTTGTCCCTGTATGATGGTATGTATATGTATTTTTGTCTCTCAGGTCAATTGATCAGGAGGAGAATGGATCCAGTTTGAGCATCTTGACTGATAAGTTGTAATCCTGTAACCATGGCGACCTGTGAGCGTGGCTGTGTCCCGGCAGTGCGTTTCTGCCAAAGGCTGAACCGACTGAAGACCCTGGATGATGATTTGATGGTGACATCAATGAAACGCTGCCTGACCATGGTGGACCTGGCCCTCCTGGGTGTTGGGGGCATGGTGGGCTCTGGCCTCTACGTCCTGACTGGCACTGTGGCCAAGGACACCGCGGGACCTGCCGTGGTTCTCTCCTTCCTCATAGCAGGCATCGCCTCCCTGATGGCCGCCCTCTGCTATGCTGAGTTCGGAGCTCGCGTGCCCAGAACGGGCTCAGCCTACATGTTCACCTATGTTTCTTGTGGAGAGATATGGGCCTTTCTCATCGGCTGGAACGTAGTGTTGGAGTACATGATTGGTGGGGCCGCGGTGGCGCGGGCGTGGAGTGGTTATCTGGACTCCATGTTTAACCACACTATCCAGAACTACACAGAGAACCACATAATGAAGTGGAATGTTCCCTATATCGCCCACTACCCTGACCTGCTGGCCGCCGGGATTCTAGTGGTTGCCACCATCTTCATAACCTTCGGAGTGCGAGTCTCCTCTTGGCTCAACCACATCTTCTCCGCTGTTAGTCTGGTTGTCATACTCTTCATCTTGGTGTTTGGCTTCATGCTGGCCGACCCAGTCAACTGGAGCCAGAAAGAAGGAGGTTTTGCACCGTTCGGTGTGTCTGGGGTTATGGCGGGCACAGCCACCTGCTTTTACGCATTTGTTGGCTTCGATGTGATTGCAGCCTCAAGCGAGGAGGCAAAGAACCCCCAGCGAGCCATTCCCATGGCCACAGCCATCTCCTTGTGCATGGCAGCCACAGCCTACATCCTGGTCTCCACTGTCCTCACTCTCATGGTGCCCTGGCACTCCCTCGATCCCAACTCAGCTCTGTCTGACGCCTTCTTCCGCCGAGGCTACAGCTGGGCTGGCTACATCGTGGCAGTAGGGTCCATCTGTGGTAAGTGTCTCTTGAAAGACTTAGCCACTGTAACCACACCAATGTATCATGCCATTGAGTTCTTTGGGTCTGTTGATGATATAATTGATTGAAGGGCAAATGTGTATGACTTTTATTTATCTTGACTTCATACAGTAGCTCTCTGTTTTGATTGCATTGATGATCATGTGACTCTCTGTCCATCCCCTCTTCCAGCCATGAACACAGTGCTCCTCAGCAACCTTTTCTCCCTCCCTCGGATTGTTTACGCTATGGCGGAGGATGGCCTCTTCTTCGCCTTCTTCGCCAAGGTCAACCCTGTCACCAAGGTCCCTGTGAATGCCATCTTGGTGTTTGGCCTCCTCATGGCCGTCATGGCCCTCATCTTTGACCTGGAGGCCCTGGTCCAGTTCCTGTCCATCGGTACCCTCCTGGCCTACACCTTTGTGGCAGCCAGTGTCATCGTGCTGCGCTTCCAGCCTGAGAAGGAGAAGACCAGTTCCAAGGCTAACTCCACTACCTCCCCTAACACCAACTACAACCCAGAGCTCTCACCCGAAGCCTCAGAGTCCCAGATCATAGCTCAGGACAGCGGGGAGCTGAAGGAGTATGAGTCCTTCTCAGACAAGCTACAGCTGGTGGAGATGCAGAAGACCAGGGAACGCAGTGCCCCAGGGGTGTTGAAGGCCCGCTGGGAGCCCTACCTGGGCAGGTTGCTAGGGAACTTTGAGCCGGGGGAGGTGGTGGCCTTCTCTGTGCTGGCGGTGATGGTGAGCTCTGTGTCCCTCTGTGCCGTGTTTGTGTTTGGGAATAACCAGCTGCAGCTGCCTACGTGGAGCTTCGCCGTGCTAATAGTGGTGTTTGGCTCGACCTTCCTCCTCAGCCTGGTCGTCATATATGCCCATGAACCACATATCAACACCAAAACCTTCCAGGTGAGCCAAACAAATTCTCACTTTTTCATTTAATGCCCAAAGTGTAAATGCAAAGCAGTTCACAATTTTGTTGACTTTTACTTTATTGTATATGCCTACACATAAAGTTAGGGAAGCAGAACTAGACCCTCGCCTTAGAATTATTAGTTGTATAACGTTGTCTGCCTGCAGAGTTTCAAGCAGACCACCATAGTCCCTATGCCCAAGAATGCCAAGGTAACCTGTCTAAATGACTATCGCCCCATAGCACTCACATCTGTAGCCATGAAATGCTTTGAAAGGCTGGTCATGGCTCACATCAACACCATCATCAAATCAATCAAATGTATTTATAAAGCCCTTCTTACATCAGCTGATGTCACAAAGTGCTGTAAATAAACCCAGCCTAAAACCCCAAACAGCAAGCAATGCAGGTGTAGAAGCACGATGGCTATGAAATACTCCCTAGAAAGGCCAGAACCTAGGAAGAATCCTAGAGAGGAACCAGGCTATGAGGGGTGGTCAGTCCTCTTCTGGCTGTGCCGGGGGGAGATTATAACAGAACATGGCCAAGATGTTCAAATGTTCATAGATGACCAGCTGGGTCAAATAACAATAATCACAGTGGTTGTAGAGGGTGCAACAGGTCCGCACCTCAGGAGTAAATGTCAGTTGGCTTTTCATAGCC
Source organism: Salvelinus namaycush (assembly GCF_016432855.1). Classification (NCBI taxonomy): domain Eukaryota; kingdom Metazoa; phylum Chordata; class Actinopteri; order Salmoniformes; family Salmonidae; genus Salvelinus; species Salvelinus namaycush. Next base: position 21,440,514 of record NC_052307.1, on the reverse strand, counting down.
GATCATTCAGTCTCTCTCTACCACTCCTGCTGTTTCTAGAGAGTTGAAAACAGCAGGTCTGGGACAGGTACCACGTCCAGTGAACAGGCCAGGGTTCCATAGCAGCAGGCAGAACAGTTGAAACTGGAGCATCAGCACGACCAGGTGGACTGGGGACAGCAAGGTGTCATCAGGCCAGGTAGTCCTGAAGCATGGTCCTAAGGCTCAGGTCCTCCGAGAGAGAGAGAGAGAAAGAAAGAAAGAGAAGAAAAAAAAGAAAGAAAGAAAGAAAGAAAGAAAGAAAGAAAGAAAGAAAGAAAGAAAGAAAGAAAGAGAGAAAGCGAAAAAGAGAGAGAATTGGAGAGAGCATACTTAAATTCACACCGGACACCGGATAAGACAGGAGAAATACTCCAGATATAACACACTGACCCTAGCCCCCCGACACATAAACTACTGCAGCATAAATACTGGAGGCTGTGAAAGGAGGGGTCGGAGACACTGTTGCCCCGTCCGACGATACCCCCCGGACAGGGCCGGCCAAACAGGCAGGATATAACCCCACCCACTTTGCCAAAGCACAGCCCCCACACCACTAGAGGGATATCTTCAACCACCAACTTACCATCCTGAGACAAGGCCGAGTATAGCCCACGAAGATCTGCCCCACGGCACAAACCCAAGGGGGGTGCCAACCCGGACAGGAAGATCATGTCAGTGACTCAACCCACTCAAGTGAAGCACCCCTCCTAGGGTCAGCATGGAAGAGCACCAGTAAACCAGTGACTCAGCCCCTGTAATAGGGTTTGAGGCAGAGAATCCCAGACACCCTGAACCCACTCCAATTTGCATACCGCCCCAACAGATCCACAGATGACGAAATCTTTATTATACTCCACACTGCCCATTCCCACCTGGACAAGAGGAACAGCTATGACAGAATGCTCTTCATTGACTACAGCTCAGCGTTCAACACCAGAGTGCCCTTCAAGCTCATCACTAAGCTAAGGACACTGGGACTGAACACCTCCCTCTGCAACTGGATCCTGGACTTCCTGATGGGCCAACCCCCAGGTGGTTAGGGTAGGGAACAACACATCCGTCATGCTGACCCTCAACAACAACCTCTCCTTCAACGTCATCAAGACAAAGGAGCTGATCGTGGACTACTGGAAATTGAGGGCCGAGCACGCCCCCCATTCACATCGATAGGGCTATAGTGGAGCGGGTCGAGAGCTTCAAGTTCCTCACATCACTAAGGATCTATCATGTTCCACACACACCAACACAGTCGTGAAGAGAGCATGACAATATCTCTTCCCCCTCAGGAGGCTGAAAAGATTTGGCATGGGCACTCAGATCCTCAAAATGTTATACAGCTGCACCGCTGAGAGCATCTTGCATCACCGCTTGGTATGGCAACTGCTTGGCATCTGACCCCAAGACGCTATAGAGGATAATACGTACGGCCCAGTACATCACTGGGCCAGAGCTCCATGCCATCCAGGACCTCTATACCAGGCGATGTCAGAGGAAGCCCCTAAAAATTGTCAAAGACTCCAGCCACCCAAGTCATAGACTGTTCTCTCTGCCGCATGGCAAGTGGTACTGATGCACAAAGTCTGGAACCAACAGGACCCTGAAAACCTTCTACCCCCAAGCCATAAGACTGCTAAATAGTTAGCCCAGGTAGCTATTTGATTAACTACAGTTGAAGTCGGAAGTTTACATACACTTAGGTTGGAGTCATTAAAACTAATTTTTCAACCACTCCACAAATTTCTTGTTAACAAACTATAGATTTGGCAAGTCGGTTAGGACATCTACTTTGTGCATGACACAATTCATTTTTCCAACAATTGTTTACAGACAGATTATTTCACTTATAATTTACTGTATCACAATTCCAGTGGGTCAGAAGTCCACATACACTAAGTGGACTGTGCCTTTAAACAGCTTGGAAAATTCCAGTCATGGCTTTAGAAGCTTCTGTTAGGCTAATTGACATCATTTGAGTCAATTGGAGGTGTACCTATGGATGTATTTCAAGGCCTACCTTCAAACTCAGTGCCTCTTTTCTTGACATCATGGGAAAATCAAAAGAAATCAGCCAAGACCTCAGAAAAAAAATTGTAGACCTCCACAAGTCTGGTTCATCCTTGGGAGCAATTCCCAAACGCCTACAGGTACCACGTTCATCTGTACAATCAATAGTATGCAAGTATAAACACCATGGGACCACGCAGCCGTCATACCACTCAGGAAGGAAACGTGTTCTGTCTCCTAGAGATGAACGTACTTTGGTGCGAAAGGTGCAAATCAATCCCAGAACAACAGCAAAGGAGCTTGCGAAGATGCTGGAGGAAACAGCGGTAAAACGAGTCTTATATTGACCTAACCTGAAAAGCCGATCAGCAAGGAAGAAGTCACTGCTCCAAAACCGCCATAAAAAAAGCCAGACTACGGTTTGCAACTGCACATGAGGACAAAGATCGTACTTTTTGGAGAAATGTCCTCTGGTCTGATGAAACAAAAATAGAACTGTTTGGCCATAATGACCATCGTTATGTTTGGAGGAAAAAGGGGGAGGCTTGCAAGCCAAAGAACACCATCCCAACCGTCAAGCACGGGGGTGGCAGCATCATGTTGTGGGGGTGCTTTGCTGCAGGAGGGACTTGTGCACTTCACAAAATAGATGGCTTCATGAGGAAGGAAAATTATGTGGCTATATTGAAGCAATATCTCAAGACATCAGTCAGGAAGTTAAAGCTTGGTTGCAAATGGGTCTTCCAAATAGTCTAGCTTTTTTATGTCGGTTTTGGAGCAGTGGCTTCTTCCTTGCTGAGCGGCCTTTCAGGTTATGTCGATATAGGACTCGTTTTACTGTGGATATAGATACTTTTGTAACTGTTTCCTCCAGCATCTTCACATGGTCTTTTGCTGTTGTTCTGGGATTGATTTGCACTTTTCGCACCAAAGTACGTTCATCTCTAGGAGACAGAACGCGTCTCCTTCCTGAACTGTAACTATCTGCACTGACCCTTTTTTAATTAACTTTTTTGACTCATCACATACGCTGTTGCTACTGTTTAATATCTGTCACTTTATTCCTAGTTATATGTACATATCTACCTCAATTACCTCATACCCCTGCACATCAACTCAGTACTGTGTACACTGACTATACAAAACATTCAGAGCACCTGCTCTTTCCATGATATTGACTGACCAGGTGCATCCAGGTGAAAGCTATGATCCCTTATTGATGTCACTTGTTAAATCCACTTCAGTCAGTGTAGATGAAGTGGAGGAGACAGGTTAAATAAGTATTTTTAAGCCTAGATAAAATTGAGACATGGATTGTGTATGTGTGCCATTCAGAGTGTGAATGGGCAAGACAAAAAAATTAAATGCCTTTAAACGGGGTATGGTAGTAGATGCCAGGCGCACCAGTTTGTCAAACACCAGTTTGTCAACGCTGCTGGGTTTTTCACGCTCAACATTTTCCCGTGTCTATCAAGAATGGTCCACCACCCGAAGGACATCCAGCCAACTTGACACAACTGTGGGAAGCATTGGAGTCAACATGGGCCATCATCCCTGTGGAACGCTTTCGACACCTTGTAGAGTTCATGCCCTGAAGGTGTTCCTAATGTTTGGTATTCTCAGTGTATATAGCCAAGTTATCGTTACTCATTGCATATTTATTGTTACTTTTCTATTATTTATCTGTTTTCTTTCTCTCTGCATTGTTGGGAAGGCAGGGTAATTAAGCACTTCACTGTTAGTTTACACCTGAAGTTTACGAAGCATGTGACAAATACCATTTTATTTGAGCAAACAGCCTGTTATATTTCCCTAAGTCTTTATGTAGTTATGATAAACCAAGAATACTCTGTGTGTTTTAAGACTTTTTTGTAGCTGTCTCTCCACCTTTAGATATGTTAAATTCTACTCAGTCTGACTCGAGCCCAGTAGATAGGAACTGCAACATTTAATGTGACATTTTCACCTAGCTCTGAGGCTGAGTCACAGCAGACACTCACTCTCTGCTGTGTGGTTGATCTGCTGTTCATACAAAACAAAAGCTGTTTCTGTGAGCTCAAGCATGGCCCACGTTCCCTCTGGCACCAACCTAATATAAAATCTTGTCATTAAGACCTGATCATTCTTTTGAATTATATTAAGTACTCCTATTGGGACTTTTAATATTTGAGTCAAGACTAGTGGTCTTTTAGGCTCTCCAACTTCCTTTTTTTCAATGACAAGCACTTATTGAATTAAGGAAGGCATTGATTATTTGACACATTTTAATACATGTCAGAATGATGGTTGTTTGCGGTTGTCATTTTTCTAGGTACCCTTGGTCCCATTCATCCCTGGTGCAAGCATCCTCATGAATGTGTTCCTAATGCTGAAGCTCAGCCCAATGACCTGGATCCGCTTTACCGTATGGGTGGCTGCAGGTAAGATTACTTCCACTAATGGCACAAATGTGTGTTGTGTGAGGACCATGTGCTATGTAGCGCAGACACGTCCTGTAAACCAAACATCATGTCAGACAGAACTGGAACTGTTGCATTCAGTGGTTGAAATACTGTGCCACTTATTAACCTAAATGATGGACAAATAGTATGGATACTTATTACTGGTTGATCATAGACAACAGGATATGAAACAGGGTTTTATTAAATTATTAGTACATAGCACATTCTTGTATTAAAACATATGCAGGTTACTTTTTGTGTTTACAGTGAGTAAACCTACCAAGTAAGTCAAGGCTTGACTGGAGTGAGTTAACCCTTTCCTAGCCTGCACCTGCTGCAGTTAGAAGATATTTAGGCTACATAGCGCATTGATGTGAATCACACTGCTGCTCTCTAATTTATTTGCGCCTTACATATTGTGGTTGTTGTGGATGGATGTTCACTAATGTATATGCTGTGTATTTTAACCCAATAATGGTTGAATTGAAGAAGTTTAAACTGCTTATCAATCATTGTTTTTGCGGTCAGGAGTGTATTCATTACGGAAACCATTGACTGTTTAAGAACCAAATGGAAGCAAACAGAGCAAAACTAGAGTTTCTGTTGGACAAATTCAGGTAGGTCCCTCCCCGTTTTGTTCCGTTTGCTTCCGTTTAAGAAACGTTTTGCAACAGAATCGGAGTAATGAATACGCCCCAGTGGACAACTAGTGAAAAAAGCACTCTTGCAACAGCTGCAGTGAGGATCCTAGCCTATGGAATAAAAGTTTGAGTTCATCCCTTCTAAACTGCCTCATGGTATTGTGCTCCATTATTGTAAAAAACAAGTTTAATTTAAGAAGACCACTAGTGGGGCTTTTATTCTCTTCATGGAAAATTACCATCTAGTTTTTCACATCAAATAGCACTTTCGGTAGTGCTCAAAGCACACTATTCCGAGGGCTGCATTTTTTTTGCAGTTCGAAGCAATGAGCCTTATCAGTCCTCCATGACAACAAAATCAAAAACAAACAGATTAGGCTGATTAGTCCTTAGTTTTTGGGTTATGCTCAGATAAAACAATTTGGCTGATCCATATTTCCATATTAATCTATATTTCCATCTTTTCAATTCATATTCTTGAAGATCAATGGGTATTAAATTCATTGGAATGACTGGAAATCTGGCAGACCCAGTTAGATTTGTTTTTAAATGTAAAGATATAGCCTAACCGTATTATCTGTAGTAGAAAGCAATGGGTTAGAAGAAGCCTACTGTACATAACCAACCCAAAAAGAAAAATGCAACATCCATTTATGGCCAACTATGTAAACTCTAACATTGATTTATCCTGCAATAGAGGTAATTCATTTTTGTCTTCTTCTAATGCTTCTTAAACAGGTTGATATTTATTGGGACGAGTCTTGTCCTTGAGGCAAAACGGAGCGATTTCTGCTAGATGGGTCAGCTGCAAATTCAAAATGGGCTATATTGTAAAAATCAATGAAAACAAAAAATTTGCATTTTGGTCTTCATTTAAGGTTAGGCATTAGGGTTAGCAGTGTGGTTAAGTTTAGGTTTATAATCACATTTTATGACTTTGTGCCAGCTACTAACCTGTGCCTCTTAAGGGGAAAGTAATCTAAAAGTAACTGAAAGTAATCTGATTACATTACTGAGTTTGGGAAATCCAAACGTTACGTTACTGTTTGCAATTTTGTTCAGGTAGACCTAACTAATAACTGTAACGGATTACATTTAGAAAGTAACCTACCCAACACTGCCTGTCTGCCTACAGAGGCTTCACAGGGAATATTGAACATGACAGGGGCTGGGCCATGTCTAAGTAATCAATTCCTAGCACCATATTCCTGCTATAGCTGTGTCTTCTCAATAAATAAGCACATACAGTATGACAGTATAACAATAACAACAACATATGTGTGTGATTCTGTAAGCATGTGTTTTGGTCCTAACAGTATATGTTGCACCTCTCTAGGTCTACTGGTGTATTTTGGCTATGGGATATGGCACAGTAAGGAGGGCCTGAGGGAGCTGCAGCCCAAGGACATGGCTGCCAGGTACGTGGTGCTCCCTAGTGGCAGCCTGGTAGAGACAGTCCAGTCAGTGCAGCCGAACGGACATGGGGACGCCAGCGCCCTCCACACCACCCCCTCCCCCGCCCAGTCTGCTGAAGAGCAGCAGGCAAAGAGATGATGTGTAGGAACTAGGAAGGGAGCCATTTTTATTTCAGTGGGCCGTTATCATCTATCTGCTCCTACTCATACATTACCTCACTCTCTTCTCCTCTGACTTCCCTCTCGTGACTGGCCTCATACAATCAGTGTGTACTGCCACAAGGCTGTGTTTCTCTGCATTAGTAAGTACACATCACACAATGAGATTTACGCTCTCTCATTATGAAACATATTTATATTTATTTTTACATATTGTATCTGTTAATATGGGAACATAGTAATAAAGCTATCTAGCATTGTTTAGGATATTGCTATTGGTTATAATCACTGTATTTTTTAAAATGGTAGATAAATCAGCACAGATGTTATTTCCTTGTTAGCATTTCTCTCAACTCCTCAATTGATCCACTTTTTAATGTCTCTCAGTCACTCACAATTGAATGTGTTTGGAAGTAGGATGGTGCTTTTGATCATAGCATACATTGATAGCACATGTTGATTTGCGGCATTTTTCGTTTTGCAAGCACTGGAATGAATGGACCTTTGTTTACACACACACCCATGTACAAACACATATTCACATTTGCTTTCTCTCACACACACACACACACACACACACACACACACACACACACACACACACACACACACACACACACACACACACACACACACACACACACACACACACACACACACACACACATTATTCTTGCCTGAGGAAAGACTAGGTTCTGTCAGTGGGTCATGTGGGTCCACTTACAACCCCTGGGACAACCTCAAGATCCCCCCCATTCCCCAACACTGGTGGCTGCTCAGCCAAACGCAAATCATTTACATACATTTTCTGTTTTAAATATTATTTTGGACTTGTTTCATGTAGTTTCTGAGCTGTGAAACAGTATATTTTATAATTTTAGTTTTGCATTTCACTGATGGCATATCACACACATATTATGTTCTGTTTTGGGATGTTTTTGTACCTCGCTTCGTATCATAATGACCTGACTCCACTTGTTAACTTTCTCTGTCTCCATCACATGAGATTGTCACTCTCTTCTTCTAAGGCGGAGTAGACCTTTCAACCTCTCACTTAATCCACTGACTCCCATCCAATGACCTCACTCACTCTTATGTGTCCCAGATTTTGCAGTCTCAATCAACTTAATATCTACTGAGAAGTTTTTTTTCTCCCAATGCACAATAACTAGACAGCGACCCATTCCCCTTCTGTGTGCTAGCATGAGATTAGATTATACAACCATCTGATATAAAAGCACCTGGATTATTTTAGCTATGGTTTTGTTCTCATTTCTCCTCATACACAAGAGTGATAATACGAGACGAGAGTTATAAACATGTGTTTTAATATATGCTTTTTGCAAGCACAAACCCAGTTCATGATGTACCTGAACAGGGTATTTGGTGGTGCTGCTGCTTAGAAGCATATTAACAAACAGGAATTGGGTGTTTTGTCAGACTATGCCAGCCATAGGACATCCCTTATCCTCATGAGGCCTCTGTAATCCGACAGATTTGCAGCAGTCCCTGCGGTTGCCCAATAGCTTGATCTAGATTACACACACGCACAGATTACTCTCCCTCACAGTGCTGGATTACACTGACCGCCTCAGAGAGGGATTGCACTCTCACACCCAGTTACTCACTACCCTGTCTGATAGCACAGTGTTCGAGAGGGCAGTAAGATGTCATGACAATGTAACAATGTCTCAACGTGATAATCATAACATTCCCATATCTAAAGTTTTCAGTCAAGTCCTGAGAACTGATTATTTTGTTACCTATGAGGTGTATATTTGTCTGTTTGTCACGTTTGGAGATTGCGGTAAAACATCTACCATTTATCTGTATAATAATAATGTAACTACAACATTGCCTTGATGTTATTAGCGTTTTCTATATATCACAGTCCTTAGAATGATAAAAATAAGCATGAGACTCTCACTACCGGCTACCAACCTCACAAGTGTCTGTAGCTCACCTTAGTGTTGTACTCAAAAATATGTTTTTGTCTCTTATTTATCACTATTTATTAGTTATTGTAAACATACATATTTTAAACATACATTTGTTTATGTAAATATATGACACAAGCAACCAATGGCCTTAAAGATGTTTTCATGAGTACAGAATGATTCCCAAAGCTTACGTGAAATCTAAACAACTGTAGTTGTTCAGGTAGCTTTTCTCCTCTATCCAAGTAGTTTACCCTGTTATAATCTCAGTATTTATTCATAGGATATTATATTGTAAACTACTATATTCCATACAATTAAATTCAACAGATACAGCCTTTGAAATAATCAAATGTTGGTGGATGTGGGGATAACAAAATATTAAATGGATTTTTGTACAACTTTGCACATAGTTTAAGATTTTAACTGCAAACAACTGTATGTGTCTCTCTACCAGTGTGTCTCTGTTTTTCCTGCGTGGGCAAGTGACAGGTGTTGACACTATGGTGCTTTTGGCAAGCTGAACATTTCCTCACCTCGATGAGTTACGTTCTCTGTCTTGTGTGGCAGTAAGCACAGTGCGCTATGAGCTCTGACTGTACCTATGTACTCTGTACTTACACATCCAAATTGTAAGTATTTTTTGTTGTATAAAGTCTAAAAGAAGCTGTGTTATTTCGTGACAAATAAATGTTTTGAAGCAGCATTCTGAATATTGTTATTATTACAGGTGTTACGGCTGTCCTCGCTGACAGAAGGTGGGGACCAAAACGCAGAGTGGTTAGTGTTCATTCTTTTAATGAAAATCAACAAAACACTTCAAAATACAAAAACAACCAACGTGACAAAACCGAAACCGTCCTGTGTGGCAACAAAACCTCCACAGGAACAAACACCCACAAAACACAAGTGAAACCCTGGCTGCCTAAGTATGATTCTCAATCAGGGACAACGATTGACAGCTGTCTCTGATTGAGAATCATACCAGGCCGAACACAAAATCCCAACATAGAAAATCAACCATAGACAACCCACCCAACTCACGCCCTGACCAACTAAAACAAATACATGACAAAGGAAAACAGGTCAGGAACGTGACAGAACCCCCCCCTTAAGGTGCGAACTCCGGGCGCACCAGCACAAAGTCTAGGGGAGGGTCTGGGTGGGCGTCTGTCCACGGTGGCGGCTCTGGCGCTGGTCGTGGTCCCCACCCCACCATAGTCAACCCCCGCTTCCGTGGCCTCCTCCCAATATTCACCCTCCATGTCAATCCCACTATTCCAAAGGGCAGTAACAGACTGAGGGGTAGCACCTGACTGAGGGGTAGCACCTGACTGAGGGGTAGCACCTGACTGAGGGGTAGCACCTGACTGAGGGGTAGCACCTGACTGAGGGACGGCAGCTCCGGGCTGAGGGACGGCAGCTCCGGGCTGAGGGACGGCAGCTCCGGGCTGAGGGACGGCAGCTCCGGGCTGAGGGACGGCAGCTCCGGGCTGAGGGACGGCAGCTCCGGGCTGAGGGACGGCAGCTCCGGGCTGAGGGACGGCGGATCCTGGCTGGACGGCTCTGGCGGATCCTGGCTGGACGGCTCTGGCGGATCCTGGCTGGACGGCTCTGGCTGGTCCTGGCTGGACGGCTCTGGCTGGTCCTGGCTGGACGGCTCTGGCTGGTCCTGGCTGGACGGCTCTGGCTGGTCCTGGCTGGACGGCTCTGGCTGGTCCTGGCTGGACGGCTCTGGCTGGTCCTGGCTGGACGGCTCTGGCTGGTCCTGGCTGGACGGCTCTGGCTGGTCCTGGCTGGACGGCTCTGGCTGGTCCTGGCTGGACGGCTCTGGCTGGTCCTGGCTGAACGGCTCTGGCTGGTCCTGGCTGGCTGACGGCTCGGGACAAACGGGCAGCTCTGAACAGACGGGCAGCTCTGACGGCTCGGGACAGACGGGCAGCGCTGGGCAGGCAGACAGTTCAGACCACGCTGGGCAGGCAGACAGTTCAGGCAGCGCTGAGCAGGCAAGCAGCGCAGGCGGCGTTGGGCAGACGGCCGACTCTGACCTGCTGAGGCGCACAGTAGGCCTGGTGCGTGGTGCCGGAACTGGAGGCACTGGGCTGGAGACACGCACCACAGGGAGAGTGCGTGGAGGAGGAACAGGGCTCTGGAAACGCACTGGAAGCCTGGTGCGTGGTGTTGGCACTGATGGTACTGGGCTGGGGTGGGAAGGTGGCGCCGGATATACCGGACCGTGAAGGAGGACACGCGCTCTTGAGCACCGAGCCTCCCCAACCCTACCAGGTTGAATGGTCCCCGTAGCCCTGCCAGTGCGGCGAGGTGGAATAGCCCGCACTGGGCTATGCAGGCGAACCGGGGACACCACCTGTAAGGCTGGTGCCATGTACGCCGGCCCGAGGAGACGTACTGGAGGCCAGATATGTTGGGCCGGCTTCATGGCACCCGGCTCGATGCCCAACCTAGCCCTCCCAGTGCGGCAAGGTGGAATAGCCCGCACTGGGCTAAGCACGCGTACTGGGGACACCGTGCGCTCCACCGCATAACACGGTGTCTGACCAGTACGACGCCCTCTCACTCCACGGTAAGCCCGGGGAGTTGGCTCAGGTATCCAACCCGGCTTCGCCACACTCCCCTTTAGCCCCCCCCCCCCCCCAAGAAATTTTTGGGTGAGCCTCTTGGGTTTCCGTGCTAGCCGCGTACCCTCATACCTCCGGTTCCTCTCTCCGGTTGCCTCTGCTCTCCTCGCTGCCTCCAGCTGTTCCCATGGGAGGCGATCCTTTCCAGCCAGGATCTCCTCCCATGTGTAGCAACCCTTGCCGTTCAAGACGTCTTCCCATGTCCATTCCCCTGTCTGTCTCTGCTGCTGTCGCTGCCCTTCTCCACTCCGCTTGGTCCTCTTGTGGTGGGTGTTTCTGTTACGGCTGTCCTCGCTGACAGAAGGGGGGGACCAAAACGCAGAGTGGTTAGTGTTCATTCTTTTAATGAAAATCAACAAAACACTTCAAAATACAAAAACAACCAACGTGACAAAACCGAAACCGTCCTGTGTGGCAACAAAACCTCCACAGGAACAAACACCCACAAAACACAAGTGAAACCCTGGCTGCCTAAGTATGATTCTCAATCAGGGACAACGATTGACAGCTGTCTCTGATTGAGAATCATACCAGGCCGAACACAAAATCCCAACATAGAAAATCAACCATAGACAACCCACCCAACTCACGCCCTGACCAACTAAAACAAATACATGACAAAGGAAAACAGGTCAGGAACGTGACAACAGGGTTTCTTGCCCATACTATTAACATAACTAAATTGATTATACACTGTCCATTTAGCTTTTAGAGATAAGTACTGTGTGTTCACAATTAGGCTAAATCAGTCTGTCAAGCAAGAGACAAGCATACCACATGCAACACATTAAAGACACACTCCAGCTACAGTATTTATTTTACTTTTTCCATTGAAAAAATATATTACAAGTATAAATAGAGTAAATTACTCACACTTAAGGGTAAACAATTGTCTTTTTCTAGACACAATTGTGAAACTCAAGGAGTTGGCAATTGAAGAAGTTGGTCTGGTGGGTGCTCTCTAATGTCATCGGCCTCCCCCCCACAATAGAGCACAACAGAGACCTCCCCCCCACAATAGAGCACAACAGAGACCACCCGCCCACTTGTGCCATGTTATTTGGTATTTGGTATTTTATTAGGATCCCCATTAGCTGTTGCAAAAGCAGCAGCTACTCTTCCTGGGGTCCACACAAAACATGAAACATAATACAGAACATCATTAGACAAGAACAGCTCAAGGACAGAACTACATACATTTTTAAAAAGGCACACGTAGCCTACATATCAATGCATACACACAAACTATCTAGGTCAAATAGGGGAGAGGCGTTGTGCCGCGAGGTGTTGCTTTATCTGTTTTTTGAAACCAGGTTTGCTGTTTATTTGAGCAATGTGAGATGGAAGGAAGTTCCATGCAATAAGGGCTCTATATAATACTGTACGTTTTCTTGAATTTGTTCTGGATTTTGGGACTATGAAAAGACCCCTGGTGGCATGGCTGGTGGGATAAGTAGTGTGTCAGAGCTGTGTGTAAGTTGACTATGCAAATAATTTGGGATTTTCAACACATTAATGTTTCTTAAAAAAGAAGTGATGTAGTCAGTTTCTCAACTCTTAGCCAAGAGAGACTGGCATGTATAGTATTTATATCAGCCCTCTGATTACAATTAAGAGCAAAACATGCCGCTCTGTTATTGGGCCAGCTGCAGCTTAACTAGGTCTTTCCTTGCAGCACTGGACCACACGACTGGACAATAATCAAGATTAGACAAAACTAGAGCCTGCAGAAATTGCTTTTTGGAGTGTGTTGTCAAAAAAGCAGAGCATCTCTTTATTACGGCTAGACCTCTCCCCATCTTTGCAACCATTCAATCTATATGTTTTGACCATGACAGTTTACAATCTAAGGTAACGGCAAGTAATTTAGTCTCCTCAACTTGTTCAACCGCCACACCATTCATTACCAGATTCAGCTGAGATCTAGCACTTAAGGAATGATTTGTACCAAATACAATGCTCTTAGTTTTAGAGATGTTCAGGACCAGTTTATTACTGGCCACCCATTCCAAAACAGACTGCAACTCTTTGTTAACTTCTTATGGCTGGGGGCAGTATTGAGTAGCTTGGATGAATAAGGTGCCCAGAGTAAACTGCCTGCTACTCAGTCCCAGAAGTTAGGAAATGCATATTAGTAGATTTGGATAGAAAACACTCTGAAGTTTCTAAAACTGTTTGAATGATGTCTGTGGGTATAACAGAACTCATATGGCAGGCAAAAACCTGAGAAAGAATCCAACCAGGAAGTGGGAAATCTTAGGTTTGTAGGTTTGCCTATCCAATATACAGTGCCTTTGGGGTCATATTGCACTTCCTAAGGCTTCCACTAGATGTCACCAGTCTTTAGAACCTTGTTTGATGCTTCTACTGTGAAGAATGAGGGAAGGAGAGCTCTTTGAGTCAGGAGTCTGGCATGAGTTGATCACGTGCGCTCCCGTGAGAGCGAACTGCGTTCCATTGCATTTCTGAAGACAAAGGAATTCTCCGGTTGAAACATTATTGAAGATTTATGTTAAAAACATCCTAAAGATTGATTCTATACATCGTTTGACATGTTTCTACGAACTGTAATGGGATTTTTTGACTTTTTGTCTGACCTGAGCGTCATCAATTTGAATTTTGGAACTAAACGTGCGAACAAAAAGGAGGTATTTGGACATAAATTTTGGACGTTATCGAACAAAACAAACATTTATTGTGGAACTGGGATTCCTGGGAGTGCATTCTGAAGAAGATCATCAAAGGTAAGTGAATATTTATAATACTATTTCTGACTTCTGTTGACTCCACAATATGGCGGGTATCTGCATTGCTTGTTTTTGTCTGAGCGCCGTACTCAGATCATTGCATGGTTTGCTTTTTCCGTAAAGCTTTTTTAAAATCTGACACAGTGGTTGCATTAAGGAGAAGTATATCTATAATTCTGTGCATAATACTTGTATCTTTTATCAAAGTTTATTATGAGTATTTCTGTAAATTGGTGTGGCTCTCTGAAAATTCGCCGGATGTTTTCGAGGCACAACATTACTGACCATAAAGCGCCAATGTAAACTGAGATTTTTGGATATAAATATGAACTTTATCGAACAAAACATACATGTATTGTGTAACATGAAGTCCTATGAGTGTCATCTGATGAAGATCATCAAAGGTTAGTGATTCATTTTATCTCTATTTCTGCTTTTTGTGACTCCTCTCTTTGGCTGGAAAATGGCTGTGTGTGTTTTTGTGACTAGGCTCTGACCTAACATAATCATATGGTGTGCTTTCGCTGTAAAGTATTTTTGAAATCGGACAGATTTGGGTAGATGGGTAGATTAACAAGAAGTTAAGCTTTAATTTGGTGTATTGCACTTGTGAATGTATGAAAGTTACATATAAAAATAAAAATAAATGAATTTCGCCTTTTCAGCGGAATGTTGTCGAAGAAGTTTTAAACTAGTAATATCATCAACCATGTGTAGTTAACTAGTGATTATGTTAAGATTGATCGTTTTTTATAAGATAAATTTAATGCTAGCTCGATACTTACCTTGGCTCCTTGCTGGACTCGCTTAACAGGTGGTCAGCCTGCCACGCAGTCTCCTCGTGGATTGCAATGTAATCGGCCATAATCAGCGTCCAAAAATACCGATTACCGATTGTTATGAAAACTTGAAATCGGCCCTAATTAATCGGCCTCTAGTTCAGGTCTGGAGTTTGGGCTGGCTATGACAGGGTCTTGATCTAGTGGTCCTCCATCCACAACTTGATTGACCTGGCTGTGTGGCATGGAGCATTGTCCTGCTGGAAAAAACAATCCTCAGAGTTGGGGAACATTGTCAGAGCAGAAGGAAGCAAGTTTTCTTCCATAACAACCTTGTACGTGACTTGATTCATGCGTCCTTCACAAAGACAAATCTGCCCGATTCCAGCCTTGCTGAAGCAGATCATCACTGATCCTCCACCAAATTTCACAGTGCCTGCGAGACACTGTGGATTGTAGGCCTCTCCAGGTCTTGCACCCACTGTGAAACTTGGTGGAGGATTTTTTTCCAGAGCTGTATGTATATATATATTTGGATAAATCCAGTATATATAAACACTGCAAACACCCTACCCGACTGCTCGGAGGCGTCCGCATGGTCCTAATGCACAACGTTGTCTCGTTTTGTATCACATGCCAATGATAAAACTTGGGGGGACAAAAAAGACACAAGAGGTATGTGGCAGGGTCTACAGTCAATCACGGATTACAAAAAGAAAACCAGCCCCGTCGCGGACCAGGATGTCTTGCTCCCAGACAGACGAAATAACTTTTTTGCTCGCTTTGAGGACAACACAGTGCCACTGACACGGCCCGCTACCAACACCTGCGGGCTCTCCTTCACTGCAGCCGAGGTGAGTAAAACATTTAAACGTGTTAACCCTCGCAGGGCTGCAGGCCCAGACGGCATTCTCAGCCGCTTCCTCAGAGCATGCGCAGACCAGCTGGCTGGTGTGTTTAAGGACATATTCAATCAATCCTTATCCCAGTCTGCTGTTCCCACATGCTTCAAGAGGGCCACCATTGTTCCTGTTCCCAAGAAAGCTAAGGTAACTGAGCTAAACGACTACCGCCCCGTAGCACTCACTTCCGTCATCATGAAGTGCTTTGAGAGACTAGTCAAGGACCATATCACCTCCACCCTACCTGACACCCTAGACCCACTCCAATTTGCTTACCGACCCAATAGGTCCACAGACGACGCAATCGCAACCACACTGCACACTGCCCTAACCCATCTGGACAAGAGGAATACCTATGTGAGAATGCTGTTCATCGACTACAGCTCAGCATTTAACACCATAGTACCCTCCAAACTCGTCATCAAGCTCGAGACCCTGGGTCTCGACCCCGCCCTGTGCAACTGGGTCCTGGACTTCCTGACGGGCCGCCCCCAGGTGGTGAGGGTAGGTAACAACATCTCCACTCCGCTGATCCTCAACACTGGGGCCCCACAAGGGTGCGTTCTCAGCCCTCTCCTGTACTCCCTGTTCACCCACGACTGCGTGGCCATGCACGCCTCCAACTCAATCATCAAGTTTGCGGACGACACTACAGTGGTAGGCTTGATTACCAACAACAACGAGACGGCCTACAGGGAGGAGGTGAGGGCCCTCGGAGTGTGGTGTCAGGAAAATAGCCTCACACTCAACGTCAACAAAACAAAGGAGATGATTGTGGACTTCAGGAAACAGCAGAGGGAGCACCCCCCTATCCACATCAACGGGACAGTAATGGAGAAGGTGGAAAGTTTTAAGTTCCTCGGTGTACACATCACGGACAAACTGAATTGGTCCACCCACACAGACAGCGTTGTGAAGAAGGCGCAGCAGCGCCTCTTCAACCTCAGGAGGCTGAAGAAATTCGGCTTGTCACCAAAAGCACTCACAAACTTCTACAGATGCACAATCGAGAGCATCCTGTCAGGCTGTATCACCGCCTGGTACGGCAACTGCTCCGCCCACAACCGTAAGGCTCTCCAGAGGGTAGTGAGGTCTGCATAACGCATCACCGGGGGCAAACTACCTGCCCTCCAGGACACCTACACCACCCGATGTCACAGGAAGGCCATAAAGATCATCAAGGACAACAACCACCCGAGCCACTGCCTGTTCACCCCGCTATCATCCAGAAGGTGAGGTCAGTACAGGTGCATCAAAGCAGGGACCGAGAGACTGAAAAACAGCTTCTATCTCAAGGCCATCAGACTGTTAAACAGCCACCACTAACATTTAGTGGCCGCTGCCAACATACTGACTCAACTCCAGCCACTTTAATAATGGGAATTGGTGGAAATTATGTAAAAATGTATCACTAGCCACTTTAAACAATGCCACTTAATATAATGTTTACATACCCTACATTACTCATCTCATATGTATATGTATATACTGTACTCTATATCATCTACTGCATCTTGCCATCTTTATGTAATACATGTATCACTAGCCACTTTAAACTATGCCACTTTATGTTTACATACCCTACATTACTCATCTCATATGTATAGACTGTAGACTATACCATCTACTGCATCTTGCCTATGCCGTTCTGTACCATCACTCATTCATATATCTTTATGTACATATTCTTTATCCCTTTACACTTGTGTGTATAAGGTAGTAGTTGTGGAATTGTTAGGTTAGATTACTTGTTGGTTATTACTGCATTGTCGGAACTAGAAGCACAAGCATTTCGCGACACTCGCATTAACATCTGCTAACCATGTGTATGTGACAAATAAAATTAGATTTGATTTGATTTGAAATGCTATTTCAAAATGTAGGGGGGACATGTCCAGACGTGACGCTTGGCATTCAGGCTAAAGAGTTCAATCTTGGTTTCATCAGACGAGAGAATCTTGTTTCTCATGGTCTGAGAGTCTTCAGGTCCCTTTTGGCAAACTCCAAGCGGGCTGTCATGTGCCTTTTACTGAGGAATGGCTTCCGTCTGGCCACTCTGGCGCCCGGAGAGGATGGCTGCCGTTTCATGGGCTTTGTTTTTTCACATTTTTTGTAACTTATTTTGTACACAATGTCTCTTATGACCAAAAAGAGCTTCTGGAAATCAGAACAGCAATTACTCAGCTTGAACTGGACGAAGAATTTCTATTTAATGAGTCGGACCACAGGGATTTACTCCAGACACCTGAACAGGCCCTCATCCCTGTCATTCTCAGGAGAAAGAGACGGAAAAGATATCGCAGGAAGAGATCGGGGGGTGCCTTGTGAGGATCCGCCAACGAGTGGCTAATCTGCCCTTGCCATACGTACAACTGGCCAACGTACAATCACTGGAAAATAAATTGGACGAGCTAAAAGTATATATATCCTACCAACAGGATATTAAAAACTGTCATATCTTATGTTTCACCGAGTCGTGGCTGAACGACGACATGAATAACATACAGCTGGCGTGTTATACACTGCATCGGCAGTATAGAACAGCAGCCTCTGGTAAGACAAGGGTGGCGGTCTATGTATATTTGTAAACACCAGCTGGTGCACGATATCTAAGGAAGTCTCAAGCTATTGCTCGCCCGAGGTAGAGTTTCTCATGATAAACTGTAGACCACATTATCTACCTAGAGAGTTTTCATCTGTATTTTTTGTATCTGTCTACATACCACCAAGACAGCACTCAATGAGCTGTATACCGTCATAAGCAAACAGGAAAGCGCTCATCCAGAGGCGGCGCTCCTAGTGGCAGAGGACTGTAATGCAGGGAAACTTAAATCCGTTTAACCAAATTTCTATCAGCATGTTAAATGTGCAACCAGAGACAAAAACACTCTAGACCACCTTTACTCCACACACAGAGACACGTACAAAGATCTCCCTCACCCTGCATTTGGCAAATCTGATCATGATTATGTCCTCCTGATTCCTGCGTACAAACAAAAACTAAAGCAGGAAGTACCAGTGACTAAGTCAACGAAAAAGTGGTCAGATGAAGCAGATGCTTGTTTGGCAAGCACAGACTGGAATATGTTCCAGCATTCTTCTGATGGCATTCAGGAGTACACCACATCAGTCACTGGATTCATCAATAAGTGCATCGATGACGTCGTCCCCACAGTGGCCATACGTACATACCCCAACCAGAAGCCATGGATTACAGGCAACATCCGCACTGAACTAAAGGACAGAGCTGCCGCGTTCAAGGAGCGGGACTCTAACCCGGAAGCTTGTAAGAAATCCCCCTATGCCCTCTGACAAACCATTTAACAGGCAAAGCGTCAATACAGGACAAATATCGAATCATACTACACCGGCTCCGATGCTCGACAGATGTGGCAGGGATTGCAAACTATTACAGACTACAAAGGGAAGCACAGACGAGAGCTGCCCAGTGACACGAGCCTACCAGACAAGCTAAATTACTTCTATGCTCGCTTCGAGGCAAGTAACACTGAAACATGCATGAGAGCACCAGCTGTTCCGGACGACTGTGTGATCACGCTCTCCGCAGCCGATGTGAGTAAGACCTTGAAACAGGTCAACATTCACAAGGCCGAAGGGCCAGACGGATTACCAGGACGTATACTCCGAGCATGCGCTGACCAACTGGCAAGTGTCTTCACTGACATGTTAAACCTTTCCCTGTCTGAGTCTGTAATACCAACATGTTTCAAGCAGACAAACTTAGTCCCTGTGCCCAAGACCACTATGGTAACCTGCCTAAATGACTACCGACCCGTAGCACTCACGTCTGTAGCCATGAAGTGCTTCGAAAGGCTAGTCATTGCTCACATCAACACCATTATCCCAGAAACCCTAGACCCACTCCAATTTGAATACCACCCCAACAGATCCACAGATGATGCACTCTCTATTGCACTTCACACTGCCCTTTCACACCTGGACAAAAGAAACACCTACAGTGGGGCAAAAAAGTATTTAGTCAGCCACCAATTGTGCAAGTTCTCCCACTTAAAAAGATGAGAGAGGCCTGTAATTTTCATCATAGGTACACTTCAACTATGACAGACAAAATGAGGAAAAGAAATCCAGAAAATCACATTGTAGGATTTTTTATGAATTTATTTGCAAATTATGGTGGAAAATAAGTATTTGGTCACCTACAAACAAGCAAGATTTCTGGCTCTCACAGACCTGTAACTTCTTCTTTAAGAGGCTCCTCTGTCCTCCACTCGTTACCTGTATTAATGGCACCTGTTTGAACTTGTTATCAGTATAAAAGACACCTGTCCACAACCTCAAACAGTCAAATGGCTACCCAGACTACTTGCATTGCCCCTCCTCCCCCTTTTACGCTGCTGCGTTATTATCTATGCATAATGTTATTATCTATGCATAAGTCAACTCCACCCACATGTATATATTACCTCAATTACCTCAACTAACCGGTGCCTTTGCACATTGACTCTGTACTGGTATCCCCTGTATATAGCTTCGCTATTGTTATTTTACTGCTGCTCTTTAAATATGTTACATTATTTCTTATTTTTTATGTATTTTTTCTTAAAACTCTATTGTTGGTTAAGGGCTTGTAAGTAAGCATTTCACTGTAAGGTCTACCTACACCTGTTGCATTCGGCGCATGTGACAAATAAAATTTGATTCGATTTACCATAAATGCCTGATTGGTGGAGTGCTGCAGAGATCGTTGTCCTTCTGGAAGGTTCTCCCATCTCCACAGAGGAACTCTGGAGCTCTGTCAGAGTGACCATCAGGTTCTTGGTAAACTCCCTGACCAAGGCCCTTCACCCCCGATTGCTCAGTTTGGCCGGGCAGCCAGCTCTAGGAAAAGTCTGTGGTTCCAAACTTCTTCCATTTAAGAATGATGGCGG
This sequence comes from Salvelinus namaycush, assembly GCF_016432855.1. NCBI lineage: Eukaryota > Metazoa > Chordata > Actinopteri > Salmoniformes > Salmonidae > Salvelinus > Salvelinus namaycush. The sequence goes on along the minus strand of NC_052307.1, from coordinate 21,419,919 downwards.
CCACTGTGTTCTTGGGGACCTTCAATGCTGCAGAATTGTTTTGGTACCCTTCCCCAGATCTGTGCCTCGACACAGTCCTGTCTCGGAGCTCTACAGACAATTCCTTTTATCTCATGGCTTGGTTTTTGCTCTGACATGCACTGTCATCTATCACAGTGCCATCCGTTTTGTCACCAAAGCCCCATATACTACCCACTGCTGCGACCTGTATGCTCTTGTTGGCTGGCCCTCGCTTCATATTCGTCACCAACCCCACTGGCTCCAGGTCATCTATAAGTCTTTTCTAGGTAAAGCCCCGCCTTATCTCAGCTCACCTGGTCACCATAGCAGAACCCACCCGTAGCACGTGCTCCAGCAGGTATATTTCACTGGTCACCCCCAAAGCCTATTCCTCCTTTGGCCCTTTCCTTCCAGTTCTGTGCTGCCAATGACTGGAACGAATTGCAAAAATCACTGAAGCTGGAGACTCATATCTCTCTCACTAACTTTAAGCATCAGCTGTCAAAGCAGCTCACAGATCATTGCACCTGTACATAGCCTATCTGTAAATAGCCCATCCAACTACCTCATCCCCATATTGTTATTTATTCTTTTGCTCCTTTGCACCCCAGTATCTCTACCTGCACATTAATCTTCTGCACATCTATCACTCCAGTGTTTAATTGCTCATTTGTAATTACTTTGCCGCTACGGCCTATTTATTGCCTTACCTCCCTAATCTGCACACACTGTATATAGATTTTTTCTATTGTGTCTTGACTGTACGTTTGTTTATTCCATGTGTAACTCTGTGTTGTTGTTTGTGTCGCACTGTTTTGCTTTATCTGGGCCAGGTCGCAGTTGTGAATGAGAACTTGTTCTCAACTGGCCTACCTGGTTAAATAAAGGTGAAATAAAAATATATATATGTAGACAGGTGTTTGAGTCCAATCAAGTTGTAGAAACATCAAGGATGATCAATGGAAACAGGATGCACCTGAGCTCAATTTCGAATCTTATTGCAAAGGGTCTGAATACTTATGTAAATAAGGTATATGTTTTTTATTATTTGAAAACATTTCTAAACCAGATTTTGCTTTGTCATTATGGGGTATTGTGTGTAGATTGATGAGAATTTATATTTATTTAATCCATTTTAGAATAAGGCTGTAACGTAACAAAATGTGGAAACTATCCAAGGGGTCTGAATACTTTCCGAATGCACAACACATGCTGCAAGACAAACACAGAGTACCTTCAGAAATTATTCACACCCCCTTGATTTTTGTCCACCTTTTGTTGTGTTATAGCCTTAATGTGTTACATCCTTTAATGTTTTGTCACTATTATTGCTTTACCTTCCAAACTCAATATATCTGTTTCACTACCCCCTTGTGGATAATTTTGCTATGTGCGTTTGGGAGAAGTCAGCAAATACAAATTTTTGAACCCAACAGTGTTGGAGAAGCTACTCTGAAAATACAGTTCATCAAGCTACTAATAACTTATTCCAGTGTGAAGTAAATCTACACTAAAGCTACCCTTTAGAAAAATATAGTTTACCTAACTAAAGTTACTTTGAAAAAAATAGTTAACATCCAAACTACTTTTATACATTATCATATCTAAATCTAAAATGTCATAGACTGCAAATTGCAAGAATAGATCACTCTAGTCACAATACTAACCCTAGAGAAAAAAGGAAGGTTGTACAGAATAAAACTATTCCAAGACATGTTTGCAACAATCCTGTTTGCAACAAGGCACTAAAGTAATACTGCAAAACATTTGGCAAAGCAATTCACTTTGTCTTGAATACAACGTGTTATGTTTGGGGAAAATTCAATACAACACATTACTAATTACCACTCTCCATATTTTCAAGCATAATGGTGGCTGCATCATGTTATGGGTATGCTTGTAATCGTTAAGGACTGGGGAGTTCTTCAGGATAAAAAGAAATGGAATGGAGCTAAGCACAGGCAAAATCCTAGATGAAAACCTGGTTCAGTCTGCTTTCCACTAGACACTGAGACATGAATTTCAGCAGGACAATAACCTAAAACACAAGATCAAATCTACACTGGAGTTGCTTACCAAGGCAGTGAATGTTCTTGAGTGGCCGAGTTACAGTTTTGACTTAAATCTAGGGCATGACCTGAAAATGGTTTTCTAACAAAGATTAACAACCTATTTTTTATTTATTTTTATTTAACCTTTATTTAACCAGGAAGGGCTCATTGAGATTTAAAATCTCTTTTTCAAGAGCGTCCTGGCCAAGATAGACAGCACCAAGTCATTACAAAAATTACAGACAAACATGAAAAACAAGTAATCTAGTAAAAACCATATAATTCACAAGAGTATAACAAAAATCAAAAACATCAAATTAAAAACATTGACAGATCAGGGAATCAGTCTCAAGATCATTCATCAGTGATTTAAAAATACCAATCGGGACAAGTTCTTCCAGTTTAAAAGTATTTTGTAAGGCGTTCCAAGACGATGGCGCAGAGTACATAAAAGCCCTTTTACCAAATTCAGTTAGGACATTTGGAACAGTTAGCAGGATAAAGTCCAGCGAACGAAGAGAGTACCCACCACATTTCTGAACAATAAAAATGCCCAAATAAAAAAGGTAGTAAACCCAAAATGGCTTTATAAATAAAAGTATACCAGTGACTGAGCCTATAAGTGACTAGAGAAGGCCAGCCAACCCTGGTATACAAAGTGCAGTGGTGCGTAAGAGTTTTGCAGTTTAAAATAAATCTCAAAGTGCCATGGTAAAGGGTGTCAATTGATCTCAAACACTGAGCGGAAGCATTCATATATAAAATATCCCCATAGTCTAGTAAAGGCATAAATGTAGCTGATACTAGCCTCCTTCTGGCTTCAAAAGAAAAACAGGCCTTATTCCTAAAATAAAATCCCAATTTCATCTTCAATTTTCAAAGTTGTTGAATATGCAATTTAAAAGAGAGGCCGTCATCAATTAAAATTCCAAGATATTTATATGAGGTTACAACCTCAATCTCCTTGCCCTGACAGGTAGTAATAGGTGAAAGGTTCAGAGGTCTATTTCTTGCTTTAGAAAACACCATTAGTTTAGTTTTGTCAGTATTGAGGATAAGCTTCAATTGACACAAGGTATGTTGAACAGTATAAAAAGCAGTTTGCAAGTTCTGGAAAGCTTTTGTAAGAGACGAGGCACAACAGTAAATAACAGTATCATCAGCATAAAAATGAAGTTGTGCATTTGACTTTTGTCTAAATCACTTATATATATAGTGAATAAGAGAGGACCAAGTACAGAGCCTTGGGGCACACCATTAAAGACAGACAATTTAACAGACATAAGCCCATCAAATTTGAGTGCACTGAGTTCTCAGACAGTTAGCAAACCATGCAACTGCATGCTCTGAAAGACCTACACTCGACAATCTCTGCCTTACTATAGCATGATCAACTGTATCAAAAGCCTTAGAGAGATCAATAAAAAGTGAGACACAGTGCTGTTTTTTGTCAAGGGCTTCAGTGATATCATTTAAAACCTTCATGGCTGCTGTAATTGTGCTATGCTTCTTCCTGAAGCCCGATTGGTACATTGATAAAATAGAGTTAGTAAATAAAAACTATTTTAGCTGTTCACTCACAAGGGTTTCAAGTATTTTCACCAGGGGTAACAGCTTTGAGATTGGCCTATAATTATTTAAAAGAGTTGGATCTCCCCCTTTTAAAAGTGGTAGGACAAATGCTGATTTCCAGATTTTCATTACATTCCAGGGTTAGATTGAACAGATATGTAAGTGGTTCAGCTATGAAATTTCAGGGCTTTATGTACCACCTGCACTGAGAATGGCAAAAAGCTAAAAGTTTGACCAGCTCTCACTGGTTCATCCACACAGAGTTGTACAGAGACAGAGGACACTGGTTCATCCACACAGGGTTGTACAGAGACAGAGGACACTGAATCAAACAGCCTACCTGTAACGATCGTCGTCCTCGTCTGATGAGGAATAGGAAGGATCGGACCAAAATGCAACGTGGTACGTGTCCATGTTAAATTTATTGAACTGAACACTGAATACAAAATAACAAAGGTAAACAACGAAAAAACGAAACAGTCCTATCAGGTGACACAACACAAAACAGGAAACAACTACCCACAAACACAGGTGAGAACAGGCTACCTAAGTATGGTTCTCAATCAGAGACAACGATTGACAGCTGCCTCTGATTGGGAACCATACCAGGCCAAACACAGAAATACAAAACATAGAATGCCCGACCCAACTCACGCCCTGACCAAACCAAAATAGAGACATAAAAAAGGAACTAAGGTCAGAACGTGACAGTACCCCCCCCCCCCCCCCCCAAGGTGCGGACTCCGGCCGCAAAACCTGAACCTATAGGGGAGGGTTCTGGGTGGGCATAACACCGCGGTGGCGGCTCTGGTGCGGGACGTAGACCCCACTCCACCTTAGTCTTGGCCCACTTATGTGGCGCCTCTGGAGTGGCGACCCTCGCCGCCGACCCCGGACTGGGAACCCTTACAGCGGGCGCCGGACAGGCGGGAGGCTCTGGCAGCGCCGGACAGGCGGGAGGCTCTGGCAGCGCCGGACAGGCGGGAGGCTCTGGCAGCGCCGGACTGACGGGCGGCTCTGGCAGCGCCGGACTGGAGAGAGAACCTGGAGGGAGGAGACGTAGAGACAGCCTGGTGTGTGGGGCTGCCACAGGACCCACCAGGCTGGGGAGACCTACAGGAGGCCTGGTGCGTGGAGGAGGCACCAGATGGACCGGGCTGTGGGGGAGCACTGGAGCTCTGGTGCGCAGCCTTGGCACCACTCCTCCAGGCTGGATGACCACTTTAGCCCGGACCCTCCAGAGTGCAGGCACAGGTTGAACCGGGCTGTGGGGGAGCACTGGAGATCTGGTGCATACCACTCGCACCTCTCCCTTAGGCTCAATGCCCACATTCGCCCAGCACGGGCGGAGCACAGGCATAGGGCACACTGCACCCTCCCAGCGCCCCGGAGACACAGCACGCAGAGCCGGCGCAGGATACCCTGGGTCGAAACGGCGTACTGGAGACCAAACACGCTGAGCTGGCACAATACGCCCTGGCTGGATGCCCACTCTCGCATGGCACTTGCGGGGGGCTGGCCTATAGCGCTCCGGGCTATGATCGCATACTGGCGACACCGTGCGCTTGACCGCAAAACACGGTGCCTGACCAGTACTATGCTTCTTCCGGTAAGCACGGGGAGTTGGCTCAGGTCTATCGCCTGACTCCGCCAATATCCCTGTGTCCCCCCCCCCCCCCAAAAAAAATTGGGGGGCTGCCTCTCGTGCCTGTTGCGCTGCCTTACCTCATATCACCGCCGCTCAGCTTTAGCTGCCTCCAGTTCTTCTTTGGGGTGGCGATATTCCCCAGCCTGTGCCCAGGGTCCCTTGCCGTCTAATATCTCCTCCCATGTCCATTTCTCCAGATAGCGCTGCTCCTCCTTACCACGCTGCTTGGTCCTTTTTTGTGGGTAGTTCTGTAACGATCGTCGTCCTCGTCTGATGAGGAATAGGAAGGATCGGACCAAAATGCAGCGTTGTACGTGTCCATGTTAAATTTATTGAACTGAACACTGAATACAAAATAACAAAGGTGAAAAAACAAAACAGTCCTATCAGGTGACACAACACAAAACAGGAAACAACTACCCACAAACACAGGTGGGAACAGGCTACCTAAGTATGGTTCTCAATCAGAGATAACGATTGACAGCTGCCTCTGATTGGGAACCATACCAGGCCAAACACAGAAATACAAAACATAGAACAAAACATAGAATGCCCACCCCAACTCACGCCCTGACCAAACCAAAATAGAGACATAAAAAAGGAACTAATGTCAGAACGTGACACTACCAGATGATACAAAGTGCTCAGAGCTTAAAGAATTGTCGTGGGTTGACAGAGCTTAAAGAATTTTGAAAATAATAATGGGCAAATATTCCACAATTCAGGTGTGGACAGCTCTTAGAGACTTACCCATAAAGACTCACAACCAGTGGCGACCCGTCATTCATGGCATGTGGGACAGAGATTCTTTTTGGTTGCCTGTTTTGCATGTTATTTTGGCATTAATACGTGTCACATATCAGTTTGCAAACAATTTAAAAAACAACATTGAGTTAATAAAGCCGAATACAAACATGGTCTCTTTTTTGCTTCCTTGAGTAAGGCAGGTCCAAAATGCAGGTTTCAGCCTAGCTCAGCGCTTTCTGTGGTGGTGGGCCAGCCAGCGTTATCTAGTTGCGCCGTGATTGGCTCAGAGTTCTGTCACTCATGGGGAAACTACATCACCCAAACATCTACTGGGAGAGCTCAACAATTCAAGCCCCTTGGGTGCTGCCATAGCGTTACATTAGAAAATCCCATCCAAGAAGGCTCAAGGTCATTGGCCACAGATAAAATTACATCAAATCACGTTATATCTACAGTAACTTTGATTGAACTGATCATGTCAACATCATACTTTCAACTGCATACTTTCATTCTCCATCTGAGGATATGACGGAGCCAAGTGACTTGGTGTATAGAGAGAAGAGGGCCTAGAAGCGAGTCATGGGGGACACCAGTAGTGAGAAGACGTGGTGCAGACACAGATCCTCTGCACGTCAACTGCTATGAGCAGCCTGCAGGTAGGATGCAATCCAAGAGTGTGCAGAGCCTGAGATGCCCAGCCCTGAGAGGGTGGAGAGGAGGATCTGATGGTTGATAGTGTCGAAGACAGGAGATAGATCTAGGATGAGAACAGAGGAGAGTCAGCATTGGCAGTGCGGAGAACCTCCGCAACACCGAGAAGAGCAGTCTTGGTTGAGTGATCCATATTGAAGCCTGACTGGTTAGGGTCAAGAAGATTGTTCTAAGAGAGATAGCGAGACAGTTGGTCAGTGACAGCACGCTCAAGTGTTTAGTAAAAAAGTGATACCGGCTTTAGAAGGCCTTATGGTGCTTTCAAGACAACTGGGAAATCCAAAAAATAAAAACAAGATCGAATCATGACGTCAGTGATTTTCAGGTTGGAAAGTCGGAGCTCTAGAAAAATGCCAGAGTTTACGACTTGGAATTCCGAGTTGGATAACCGTTCAAAAATATATCCCAGACGGAGCACGTATTTTTCCCAATCAGGTAAACACACAGAGCCACACCAGGTTGTCACCATGACTTGTCTTTTACCTAGGAGGCCTCTCCCTGTTTTAGACTGACAATTTTAAGATATTTAAAATTATTTTTGCTGTTTGTGCTTGAGCACATTCTTTATTCATGAGTTTAAATAATTGATGGGCTTTAATGGGCTTGTTATGCTCAGTTTATTATTGCTTTACCTTCCAAACTAGATAACTGTTTCACTACCTCCTTGTGGATAATTGAGCTAAGTGCATTTGGGAGAAGTCAGCAAATACACATTTGTGATCCAAACAGTGTTGGGGAAGCTACTCTGAAAATATAGTTTACCAAGCTACCAATTACTTCACACTGGTATAAGTTAATCTACACTAAAGCTACCCTTTAGAAAAATATAGTTTACTTAACTACTTTTTCAAAGTAGCTTTAGTTATGTTCAAAAGGCTGTGAATTATTGTAGTTAATCATATCAGTAATGTTAGCTAGTCATATCAGAGCTGTAGCTCCGCCCACCGGTGAAGTGGAGCAGAGCATGCTGGGCGATCTCCAGCTCAGAGATCAGCTCGAGAGTAGTCAAGTGAGAGAAAGTTCCAGCCATCCTTGTGTTTTCCCACCAGTTAGCTTGCATTGTGTTAGCCAAGGCCAGTGTGTGTCCTTGTTGACATACCACACACACACACACTTTGGTTGAAGCAAGTTGCCAGACCACTAAGTGCCTTAGTCCACCCATACTACATACACTGTGCGGTGCAGTTCCGTGCCTGTGCATCTTCAGCGTTATTAAACCCCCTCAACTGGAATCCTACCTGTCTGTCATCTGTGCCCTTACCTTCACACGGTAGCGAACACATAAAGTAAAACCTAACCTAAAGAATATACAGTCCACCAAGTCCTCACTTACAAGTTAACTACATCCAAACTACTTTGTGATAAATGATCATATCTAAATTTGAAATGTCATAGATGACAAATTGCAAGAACAGATCACTCTAGTCAGATGTTAACAGAATTTGTAATTTAGCCTATTAAACACAAACTATGTTTCAAGTGAGAATTAGGAAGGTCTGATGCCGAAAAAGTAGAAAATTGTCTACTTCACCCATATTTTATTTTTGCAAAAAAGTTGTGGGTAGTTCCAGTAGTTAGCTACACCGCTACATGAGGGAAAAAGTTAAATACTACTTAAAACACTACCAAGATTATAATTTAGTTCAACTACCACCAAGCTACTACAAAATGCACTACTCCCCAACACTGGATTCAGTGCAGAAAAATGATTTGATGAAAAATGAACACAGTTCAAGAAATAAAAAACATGACACCAAAGTTGTATTGTGTATGAATGCAAATTAATTTTCTGGTAAATAGTGACTTCAAGCCAGATCAATGTTGACAAAGATCCTGAACTCTGTAGCTTAGCTGTATTGTTTCTCTGCTCAAATCATCTGTGTCTTATCACAGTCTCCTTATGGAGATGCCTGACATACACTTCAAACAACAGCCTCTTTCAGCCCCCGCCTCTTTGAGCATTGTTATGCTCCAAAAATTGTCACCATGAGGTTGATCACCAAGTGCTGGATTCACTTCTTCCTCGTGTGCATGCAAACAGAGCGGGTTCTGGATGCCTGGCGTATCCTTGTGTAGGTTCTGGCTGCACTGGTATCAGGGGAGAGCCGGAGGGTCTGCTGGTGCACCAGAGATGTAGTGGAGGTGGCAGAGAATGACGAGGTAGCGGTGGACAAGTGATCCCGAGGCCTCATCTCCATAGGGACGGCCCCTTCATCTGCTCCCTTCTTCCTCACTCCATGTTTCAACAATCCTGCACTGGAGGTCTGACTGGGATGGACAGAATGAGAGAACAGATGAAGAGTCTGTCGGGATGTATTTATGAAAATAATTAATAATACACCCTACATGCTAAGGTAGGATTCCATTTTTGTTGTCCCTGTATTATCTGCAAACAAAAATGGATATGTTCTTTCTGTGGTGTTGACTTACAGAGGGCTGTGTTGTACATAGGGGGTGGGTTTTAGCTGGCTCTCTCTGGGTGTGTCAGGCAGAGACTGGGTGAATCCACAGCTGCTGGGGCAGGTAATCTGTAGAGATTGCAATGTGTTTAATGTTTACAACTGCCCTTATCATTGTTCAAATCAAATCAGGTGTATTCAATGGATCACAACATGCAGTAGTTCTCCAGCAGCAGTTTTGAAGTATTAGCCCCTTAGCCCCTTTCATCAGTTTCCACGGTCAACACACTTTACACTAAAGGAGTAGAACTGTCCCCTGGACTCCTACCTTGGACTCCACCATGGAGGCCCCTAGTTGGGCTCTATCCCTCAGTTTCACCAGGCTACTGTGCAGGGTGCTATTCTCCTGCTCCAGAACCCTAATCCGAACATAGTTAGCCTGAAACTGCTGCTCCATATCCCCCAACACATCCCCTGTGCCTGAGACAGAGTCAAGTCTTAGATTAGAATATGCACAGAGCTGTGACAGGCAGCTTGACATGGTGATAGCATAGTCAACATACTGTAATTGTAACCAGGTCTGTGTGGTAACTATTCAAAACCAAATGTAAGTAAACCCACACTGGCAAACAATACAGAAGTCAACAAAGTCAACATGGTGGGTCAACACAGAAAACACTGGGTTATTTAAGGAAATTAACGTACTCTGTGGAGATCCCTGAGGCAGGGGGGTGAGCTCCGGGAAAGCCACCATCAGCCTCTCCCTCTGGGCTAACTCCTGCACCTCTCCTCTCAACTGATTCACACTGTCTTTCAGCTCACCCACGTGACTCTCCAGTCTCTGCTTCTCCTGCTGAAGCTCAGAACACAAGGCCTCAGGGAACGCAGAGGCAAGGCAGTTAGTTATACACAAATGATTGTTCTTTGGAAATGAAATAGGGTAATATATATGCAATGCGGAAATAGGTATCTGCCCAATGTATGCAAGCAGCACTATAAAATGAACTATATGAAACATTGCATTGCGGGCTGTCAGGTAGTAATATACCTGTTCTTGGGTGAGCTGGGTTTCAAGTTGGTCCTTCTCCTCTGAGATGTGTGTCAGTCGTTCCTGTAGGTCTGTCTGTCGGTCCTCACTCTTCCCTAACTGTCCCTGAAGCTGCTCACACTCCTGGTCCAGAGCATCCACTCGCTCCAGCAGAGACCTCTGCTTGGCCTGCAGTGACTGTTGAAGACACAGAGTGAGACTGTGCAGTAACAACTCACTTAAAAGACACAAATCAGTGTTTTTAGATTAAGTCTTTAAAACATCTACTAGTACTGCCCCAGGTCTGGTTTTCAAGACTGCCCCCATGAGTACCCAACTCCATATATGGTTGTTATACTGACCTCCTGTTGGCGACAAGCATTCTGGTACTTGGATTTCTCCTTGTCAAGTAAGAGCTGAGTAGTGGACAGTTGAGCCTCCAGCACTTGTGTCTTCTCCTCTAATTTACTCCGTGCCTCTTCCTCTACCTGCATGGTCTTCACTTCCTGATGTAGCTCATCTCTCTCACACTCTGACAAAGAAAGGACAATGTTTCGCAGTTTTTCTGTTCACAACAATTAGATAACTTGGGCTCTCTCCTTCTGCTCCTAAAACATCAGACATGGGGTGGGGGTGTAATGTCCTTACCAAGTTTGTGTAACCTTTCTTTTTGCAAACTAATCCCTGCCTTCAGTTTGGAGTTGCTATCCTCCAGGGACACGGTTCCTAAAAGGGACACATTTATATTGTGAATATGATGAAAGCACTTTTACTCTTGAAATGTTCTATTATTTTGTCTCCCTTCAAATATATTGTTGTCAGCAAGGTTTCCTCTCTGTCCTCACTTGTTGAGTACTACTGTACCTCTCCTTAGCTCCTCAAGTTCTTCCTGCAGTCTCCTCTCTGTCTCCTCCCTGGATACCTGGGCCTCCTGCAGTCTTTGCTCCAGCTGTTTTTTGCTGGCTTGGTGTGTTGCCCTTTCACGCTTCAGTTCCTCTTGTGCCCTACCCAGCTGAGCCCTGAACTCCTCCCGTTCCCTTTCCGCTGCCTGAAGGCTGTTTCTGAGAGGCTGCACTGTGGACCGCACCTCCAGCAGATGCTTACCCACCCGGCCCATGTCCCTGCGCTGCTCTATGGACCACTGGGACACATCTCCTGCAGTCAGACGGCCCTGCTCCAGGGTGTCATCCACAGCCACCAGAAGGCGCTGCAGAGAGGAGGGAAGGCCCTCGCTCCGACACAGCTCCACAAGAGCATCACCAGTCTCCCTCAAACTGGACTGGACCTGAGCACAGGCATCACAGGGGACAAGGGATGACACTACTGTCTGGCAACTTACATTACGAGTGTCCGTGGATATAAGGGGAAGGCAGGAGGGGATGCTGCTTGCTGTTCTGTGAGTGGGACAGGAGAGGGAGCCATTTAATATTTTCTGTGGAGGACACAATGGAGTGCTTGCTGATGTTCTTGAGGTACAGTGCTGAGACACTATTGATGGAGACTGTGGACAAAGATCACTTTTTGTGTTCAGAAGTGAGGATGCTGAAGAAAAAGTTGTATTTTCCTCACATTTTGGAGTTTTGATCACTTCTTGAATATCTTGCTTCGTGCTCTGAATAAGAGAGGTAAACAACATGGTCATAAGATATGCATTTAGCTATTGTATGTGAAAAATAAACACCAGGTGTGCTTTAAAAACTCACCACCCTCTGGTTGCCAACCTGGATCAAGTTATTCCAATAGTGTCTGACTACAAGGCCAATTGATACACATGGACCTTTTTGCTGAATGTGTTCTCTCTTCTGTCCCAACTTCAACTGCTCTGCATGGGCATTGAAACTTTGCAGCAGGAGCAGCAATCTAGGGGAAATAAATGGATTACAGTCATGTATAATAATTTCCAACTATTCCCTATAGCCACATCAGATCTTTACAATAAGCCATATTGTACAATAACTTACCTGTCAATCACCAACTCCAGCAAAACAATATGTGAATGCTGATTGAATTCCTCTTCCCCATCAACAAAGTCGTATTGTTCTAATAGCGACACCAGGTCCAGATTGCATGAAAGCTTATCTGGGAACTTCCAGGAGGGAAATCGAACTGGGCCTGTCCGAGAGAAGACATCGAGAACAGCACCTTGAATATCTATTAAATCTCTCCGGAGACTTTCAACGCAGTCCTGACGTCCTAAGAGATGTGTCATATTGACAAGCCTTCGTATCTTGCACTCTTTCTCCCATGGATTGTCTCAAGGCACTTGTTGTTGTGCCTTCAGAAAGATGCTGTAACAGACTGAGTTGGATGTTGTCACTTTATTTCCATAGCGACCTGCTAGTAGAACTGCAAATCCCATAATGCTTAGATGTGTTTCCGGAAGTAAAATACCTCCATTCCAGGCGGGTCATCGGACGAACAATGGTCCTATTTGGAAATAGTTTTGTGCAATTAAATCAGTTTCTAGATATAGCTATAGTACCACAACAAGTAGTGTCATTGTGAAGAGAACGAACCTCACTATTTACGTTTTAACAGATAAGCCAAGCAAGGAATTGACGCAGCCATGCCGCCTGGGCCTGTACAAATTGTTCAACTGGAGCCCAACAACAGGGTAGGATCTGGTACATTCAATCGCTCTTTATCAAATCAAAGTGTATTGGTCGCATACACAATTTAGCAGAAGTTATAGCGGCAACCGCGTAATGCTTATGTTACTGCTCCTTACACTGTATTAAAATGTCAATCGAGTACAAAAATAATACTAAATAAATAAAGATCAAGAAACGTCTGCCCAAATCTAGCTACGTTAGCTAATCAACAAACCAAATAGCACTAACAGTAATCCGAATGGAATCAATAAGCATGTACACCGGATGAGTTTACAGAAGTTGTACTAAGAATGGTACTGGTATGAACAGCAGTAGATGAGTTTGACTCAGAATCTGGGTTTACAGGAGACGTTCTCCAATCCCAGCAAGCAGTCATTCAACTTGCCATTCACCAGCTTTTCAAGCTTAATAATGTAAAAATACGTTCGGTACTTACCAAAGAGTTTTGCTGAGCAACTACTGCCGTCCATGCTGGTACTTCCAAAAAGTTTAAAAAATAAATAAAAAAAAGTATATATATATATATAAATCCAATAAGTCTAAATAAAAAGTTACATGCAACCGAAAAAATGCCTTGTCTGGAAATAATCTATTGTTTATCTAAAGTACTGTTTTTTAGCAAGTGGCATGCACCTCTTCTGCACCTCCTGCAATATTATAAATGTAATTAAAATACACGAAGGCCTTTATAGAAATATTACAATCACTGTAAAAACACTGTATTGTCTAGTTAATCTACTTACATGAAATATTATTGCATTCTGTGTAGCGCTAGTGAAACAACAGATTGATATGATGTTCATATGCTCAGTAGTGGAAAAAGTACTCAATTGTCATACTTGAGTAAAAGTAAAGATACCTTAACAGAAAATGACTCAAGTAAAAGTGAAAGTTACCCAGTAAAATACTGCTTGGAGTAAAAGTCTAAAAGTATCTGGTTTTAAATGTACTTAAGTACAGTGGTACTTGTCATACTTCAGTAAAAGTAAATGCTATACATCAAATTCCTTATATTAAGCAAACCAGACGGCACCATTTTCATGTTATTTTTTTATTAGAGACAGACAGGGGCACACTCCAACAATCAGACATCATTTGCAAACACAGTATTTGTGTTTCAGGAGTCCGCAAGATCAGAGGCAGTAGGGATGACAACGCGTTACATTGACAGGTGCCATAATTCTGTCCTGCTTTAGCATTCAAAATGTAACTAGTACTTTTAGGTGTCAGGAAAAATGTATGGAGTAAAAAGTACATTCTTTTGTTTATGAATGTAGTGGGGTAAAAGTAGAAGTTGTCAAATATAAATGGTAAAGTACAGATACCCCCAAAAACTACTTAAGTAGTACTTAAAGTATTTTTACTTAAGTACTATACACCACCGCATATGCTGTGATAAAATCAGTTACCTTTCCTGCTGCTGGATCAGCCGACCTGTGCAAGGCAGCAGAAAGGAAGGGGTGAACCTCTCGCCAACATCGGTCTAAAATGAGCCTAATGTGTTTTCTATGGGCTTATTTTGGACCTAAGTTTGTTGCCTGCCTTTGGGACAATGACTCATTTTTAGGTTGGAGACATGATCATCTCCTCATTATATATACATCTCTCTAATAAGCCAGGTAGCCTCGGATGCCTCAACATGACAATATCAAATCAATCAAATCAAATTTTATTTGTCACATACACATGGTTAGCAGATGTTAATGCGAGTGTAGCGAAATGCTTGTGCTTCTAGTTCCGACAATGCAGTAATAACCAACAAGTAATCTAACCTAACAATTCCACAACTACTACCTTATACACACAAGTGTAAAGGGATAAAGAATATGTACATAAAGATATATGAATGAGTGATGGTACAGAACGACATAGGCAAGATGCAGTAGATGGTATAGAGTACAGTATATACATATGAGATGAGTAATGTAGGGTATGTAAACATAAAGTGGCATAGTTTAAAGTGGCTAGTGATACATGTATTACATAAAGATGGCAAGATGCAGTAGATGATATAGAGTACAGTATATACATATACATATGAGATGAGTAATGTAGGGTATGTAAACATTATATTAAGTGGCATTGTTTAAAGTGGCTAGTGGTAAATTTTTACATAATTTCCATCAATTCCCATTATTAAAGTGGTTGGAGTTGAGTCAGTATGTTGGCAGCGGCCACTAAATGTTAGTGGTGGCTGTTTAACAGTCTGATGGCCTTGAGATAGAAGCTGTTTTTCAGTCTCTCGGTCCCTGCTTTGATGCACCTGTACTGACCTCGCCTTCTGGATGATAGCGGGGTGAACAGGCAGTGGCTTGGGTGGTTGTTGTCCTTGATGATCATTATGGCCTTCCTGTGACATCGGGTGGTGTAGGTGTCCTGGAGGGCAGGTAGTTTGCCCCAGTGATGCGTTGTGCAGACCTCACTACCCTCTGGAGAGCCTTACGGTTGTGGGCGGAGCAGTTGCCATACCAGGCGGTGATACAGCCCGACAGGATGCTCTCGATTGTGCATCTGTAGAAGTTTGTGAGTGCTTTTGTGGACAAGCCGAATTTCTTCAGCCTCCTGAGGTTGAAGAGGCGCTGCTGCGCCTTCTTCACAACGCTGTCTGTGTGGGTGGACCAATTCAGTTTGTCCGTGATGTGTACACCGAGGAACTTAAAACTTTCCACCTTCTCCACTACTGTCCCGTCGATGTGGATAGGTGGGTGCTCCCTCTGCTGTTTCCTTTAGTCCACAATCATCTCCTTTGTTTTGTTGACGTTGAGTGTGAGGTTATTTTCCTGACACCACACTCCGAGGGCCCTCACCTCCTCCCTGTAGGCCGTCTCGTCGTTGTTGGTAATCAAGCCTACCACTGTAGTGTCGTCCGCAAACTTGATGATTGAGTTGGAGGCGTGCATGGCCACGCAGTCGTGGGTGAACAGGGAGTACAGGAGAGGGCTCAGAACGCACCCTTGTGGGGCCCCAGTGTTGAGGATCAGCGGGGTGGAGATGTTGTTACCTACCCTCACCACCTGGGGGCGGCCCGTCAGGAAGTCCAGGACCCAGTTGCACAGGGCGGGGTCGAGACCCAGGGTCTCGAGCTTGATGACGAGTTTGGAGGGTACTATGGTGTTAAATGCTGAGCTGTAGTCGATGAACAGCATTCTCACATAGGTATTCCTCTTGTCCAGATGGGTTAGGGCAGTGTGGTTGCGATTGCGTCGTCTGTGGACCTATTGGGTCGGTAAGCAAATTGGAGTGGGTCTAGGGTGTCAGGTAGGGTGGAGGTGATATGGTCCTTGACTAGTCTCTCAAAGCACTTCATGATGACGGAAGTGAGTGCTACGGGGCGGTAGTCGTTTAGCTCAGTTACCTTAGCTTTCTTGGGAACAGGAACAATGGTGGCCCTCTTGAAGCATGTGGGAACAGCAGACTGGGATAAGGATTGATTGAATATGTCCTTAAACACACCAGCCAGCTGGTCTGCGCATGCTCTGAGGACGCGGCTGGGAATGCCGTCTGGGCCTGCAGCCTTGCGAGGGTTAACACGTTTAAATGTTTTACTCACCTCGGCTGCAGTGAAGGAGATCCCGCAGGTTTTGGTAGCGGGCCGTGTCAGTGGCACTGTATTGTCCTCAAAGCGAGCAAAAAAGTTATTTCGTCTGTCTGGGAGCAAGACATCCTGGTCTGCGACGGGGCTGGTTTTCTTTTTGTAATCCGTGATTGACTGTAGACCCTGCCACATACCTCTTGTGTCTAAGCTGTTGAATTGCGACTCTACTTTGTCTCTATACTGGGACTTAGCTTGTTTGATTGCCTTGCGGAGAGAATAGCTACACTGTTTGTATTCGGTCATGTTTCCGGTCACCTTGCCCTGGTTAAAAGCAGTGGTTCGCGCTTTCAGTTTCACGCGAATGCTGCCATCAATCCACGGTTTCTGGTTTGTTTTAATCGTTGCTGTGGGTACGACATCGTCAATGCACTTTCTAATGAACTCGCTCACCGAATCAGCGTATTCGTCAATGTTGTTGTTGGACGCAATGCGGAACATATCCCAATCCACGTGATCGAAGCAGTCTTGAAGCGTGGAATCAGATTGGTCGGACCAGCGTTGAACAGACCTGAGCGAGGGAGCTTGCTGTTTTAGTTTCTGTTTGTAGGCTGGAAGCAACAAAATGGAGTCGTGGTCAGCTTTTCCAGAAGGAGGGCGGGGGAGGGCCTTATATGCGTCGCGGAAGTTAGTATAACAATGATCCAAGGTTTTACCAGCCCTGGTAGCACAATCGATATGCTGATAGAATTTAGGGAGTTTTGTTTTCAGATTAGCCTTATTTGTAAAGCCTCACGAGACAGGTAATTTCTGCAATATATATTGTTTCAACAGGCAGATGAGTCAACAGAGGAAACCCCAGCAACGAAACCCATAGTTGGGATCATCTATCCACCTCCTGAGGTCCGAAACATCGTCGACAAGACTGCCAGTTTTGTAGCCAGGTTGGTTTTTCAGTCTCATTCTCAGTCGTGTTTTTATAAAATTGTATGACCTCATATTGTAATGGCCATGCATCCTTTTCCTTCCATTAATTCTCAGGAATGGACCAGAGTTCGAGGCAAGGATCCGTCAGAATGAGATCAACAACCCAAAGTTCAACTTCCTGAACCCCAACGACCCATACCATGCTTACTACCGCCACAAAGTCAATGAATTCAAGGAGGGCAAGGGCCAGGAGCCGTCTGCGGCCGTGCCAAAGGTCATGCAGCAGCAGGCCCTGCAGAACTCACAGCAGCTTCCTCAAAAGGTGTGCCTTCCTAGGCATTCAGTGGTTTCTTATCTATCGATTTATAAATCACTGATTGTCATTTGTTCACTGTAAAGTGTAAGACGTGATTGATGCCTAAAATTAGCTATTCTAAGTTATGGTTTCCTTTACTGGTAGCTGCAGGCTCAAGTGATTCATGAGACAGTGGTGCCAAAGGAGCCTCCACCTGAGTTTGAGTTCATTGCTGACCCTCCTTCAATCTCAGCATTCGACCTGGATGTTGTCAAGCTGACCGCCCAGTTTGTTGCTCGCAACGGGCGCCAGTTCCTCACACAGCTCATGCAGAAAGAACAGCGAAACTACCAGTTTGACTTCCTGCGACCTCAACACAGCCTCTTCAACTACTTCACCAAGCTGGTGGAGCAGTACACTAAGGTACAGCGTCATACCAATTATTCTTGTTTGTGGCATATACCTTGTTGAAATATATCATCATTTTGTATTTATTTTACCTTTATTTAACTAGGTAAGTCAGTTAAGAACAAATTCTTATTTTCAATGACGGCCTAGGAACAGTGGGTTAACTGCCTTGTTCACGGGCAGAACGACAGATTTTTACCTTGTCAGCTCGGCGATTCGATCTTGCACCCTTTCGGAAACAAGTCCAACGCTCTAACCACAAGGCTACCTGCCGCACATCATATAATAATTTGTCTTGTTAGTAGTATAACATGTCTTCAGCTGGTTGTGTTGTGATGCTCACCTGTGTTTGTCTTGGGTCTTTTCCCCCTAGATTCTGATCCCTCCCAAGGGACTTCTGATAAAGCTGAAAAGAGAGTCTGAGAACCCCAGGGAGGTGCTGGACCAGGTATGTCCCTGAAGCTTTGATGTAGGGTTTACCCACCATAAGCTCTTAAAATGGCCATAGTCTATAATTCCATGCATTAACAGTTTATCTCCTGGCTTTACCAACAGGTGAGGTACCGTGTTGAATGGGCGAAGTTCCAAGAGCGTGAAAGGAAGAAGGAGGAGGAGGAGCGGGAGAAAGAACGTGTGTCCTACGCCCAAATTGACTGGCATGACTTTGTAGTGGTGGAGACCGTGGACTTTCAGCCTAATGAACAAGGTAGAGAAATGAACTGTCAGCCAGACAAATTAATATGAATAGATAGTTCATTTTCGGTTCCTGAGAGATTGTTATCCACCGCCTGTGTAACTACTTTTGTAATGATGGTGTTATGACTTGTGTTCCAACAGGCCACTTCCCCCCACCCACCACACCTGAGGAGCTGGGAGCTCGCATCCTGACCCAGGAGCGTTATGACAAGTTTGGAGAGAGTGAGGAGGTGGAGATGGAGGTTGAAAGTGAGGATGAGGAGGACGATGAGCGGGAGGAGCGGGATGATGGGCGTCCCACACAGCCTGATCAGGACACACAGCTGCAAGACATGGATGAGGTTAGTAGACACAGACCTGTTTCAGTATACACACACAACAGTAGGATGTCATTAACAGCTTATTACTCCTTAACAGAGTTACTGATTGATCATGAATGTAATATTACTATTATTAGGGAATAGTGTAATCAATGTAGAGTCACATGAGTCTTTGATGCCTTCTGCCCAGGGTTCTGATGACGAGGAAGATGGCAAGGCACCATTGCCCCCAGACAACCCCATGCCACCCCCGCTGCCCCCTACTCCAGACCAGGTCATTATCCGCAAGGACTATGACCCCAAAGGTGAGAGAGATTCCATCATCAGGACCTAAACACCCCTTATGCTAGATGTTTTATTATCATGTATGACAATAAAGGACAGGAAAATACATGCATGTTCTTCATTTGCCCTTACATTTGATCAATTTTTCTTGCCCTGTAGCCTCCAAGCCACAGCCTCCAGCCAAGACTCTGGATGAGTACCTCATCTCTCCCATCACGGGTGAGAGGATCCAAGCCAGTAAGATGCAGGAGCACATGCGCATTGGGCTACTGGATCCCCGCTGGCTAGAGCAGAGGGACCGGGGCATCAGAGAGAGGCAAATCGAGGACGAGGTTTACGCCCCTGGCATGGACATTGAGAGCAGCCTGAAACAGTTGGCTGAGAGGCGTACTGATATCTTTGGCGTGGAGGAGACAGCCATCGGTAAGAAGATTGGAGAAGAGGAGATCCAGAAGCCTGAGGAGAAGGTGAGTGCAAGTGGAGAGGGAATAGCCATTTTTTTTTGTGTGTAAAAGAAATGTCTAAGAGGAATCGATTACTAGTCATTAGGTTATAATCTCTAACTTAATTTCGTTGTCATTATGTGGTCAGAGTTTTTACTTAATGCACCTTCCTTCCTTAGGTGACCTGGGATGGGCACTCTGGCAGCATGGCGCGTACTCAGCAAGCAGCACAGGCCAACATCACCCTACAGGAGCAGATTGAGGCCATTCACAAGGCCAAGGGACTGGTGCAGGAGGATGAAAGCAAAGAGAAGATTGGACCGAGCAAGCCTGAGCTTTACCATCATCATCAATCACCCCTTATCTCCTCTGCCCCCCTTCTGCCCAAACCCAACCCTCCAATGAACACGATGGCTCGGGCCCCTCCTTCCGTAAGTTGCTTTCTTGTTCAATAGAAGTGCTCAAGCATTTATTTTCTGTAACATTAATTTGTCAACATATAAGGTTGACTGTCTATTTTTTCTTGTGAATCATGCAGATGCCGCCCCCTGTACGCACCACTCTCCTGTCAGCTGTGCCTGTGATTCCACGGCCCCCCATGGCTCCTGTGCAGATGCGCCTGGCCCCAGGGCAGGTTCTAACACCCATGCCTCCCATGATGCATGCTCCCCGCATCAACGTGGTACCCATGCCCCAACCACCTCACATGATGGCCCCCAGACCACCCCCCATGGTGGTACCAACTTGTAAGAGAACCATTGCTATACTATTCCCACAGTGTTAAATACTTTGAAATCCGATGAATGACTTCAGAAATATGCAGTGCAACAAATTACTTTATTTACTATTTTTAAGCATGTTATTGATAGATTGACTGATTTTAATCTTCTTTCCTGTCCAGCATTTGTCCCTGCTCCTCCTGTCCCGCAGCCCCCCCGCCCTGACCCGCAGCCACCTTCCCACCCACCCCCACGCCATGATGATGAGCCTGCCAGCAAGAAGATGAAGACAGAGGACAACCTTATACCAGAGGAGGATTTCCTCCGCATATACAAGGTTTGTTGGCCTATTAAATGTCATGGACTAATGGTAAAATGCGGTAGTGTGAATGATCCACGGCTGTATTTTTATATGCCATGTCGGTCATCCTATGCTTGCTGTTGGTAGTTCTGTATATTGACATGTAAGGGTTATTCTACTGTATATTATTTTATAGGGTTCCGTGTCGGTCAAAGTACAAGTTCCCAACATGCAGGACAAGACGGAATGGAAGCTAAGTGGACAAGCGCTCAATTTCACTGTCCCACTCACAGATCAGGTATGTTAGTAGTTCACCCACCATTCCACTCTCCCTTTTACCAATACAGTATATATTCTCATGAGTGCACGTCCATGAAGTCAAATTTTCTGGAATATTTCACATTTCTGAACTTCCCATTCTATCTCACCACAGGTATCTGTTATTAAAGTCAAAATCCATGAAGCCACTGGCATGCCAGCTGGAAAACAAAAGCTACAGTATGAGGTAAGCATTGTTGTTTCCATTTCAATAATTGTATGTGTAAATGTAAACTGACATGACTGGTTATCATTGGAGTCATTTGCATCTATCACTTCTATTACAGGGAATTTTCATCAAAGATTCCAACTCGCTGGCCTACTACAACATGAACAACGGTTCAGTCATACACCTGGCACTGAAGGAGAGAGGTGGGAGAAAGAAGTGAACATCCCCTCAACAGGTTTCTCTGCCATACACAGCCAGTATGCGACATTTTGTAATTTACCCCCAAGTAATTATTATAAAGTCAGAAAAATGGGGGTAAATGAGCAACTTTATCAGAGCAGCTCTTTCAAACGATGTATGTCCTTTGTTGGTCATACCAATTGTAAAGAATGCTTGAGGCGTAGTCAATAAATAAACTATAATTAGTTTTGGTTTCGTATTTTAAGCGTTAATTCTTTTCTAACTGTTAATTGTATTGCTTAAGGGGATTGTATGCATGCTGCTGGTTTGCAGGTGGTTTCTGTCCAGATTTTCCAGCCCATGTCAGTCCATCAAATAAAGTAATAAAATGTCACCATTATGTCATTTGAGTGGGTTCAGTATTTTGAATGCGGCATACTGTCATGGTGTGCAACTGGGATATGCAGCTCAAAATATTGAGTAAGCAGATGTTCAAGAGAGTGAGGCAGCTGATGTGACTACCAATGGGGAAATCAAGTTGCAACCACTGCGCTAGATGAGAGCGCAGGCAGGACATCCGAACTTCTCAACTTGCCTTGACAAGGAAACGGAATACATGGACCAGGAGGAAGGAACGACACAAACTGTCTTTTAGCTTGCTTCACCAACAAATGCACATCTGTGGTGAATTGTGCTACCTAGTTAGCTAGCTGGCTAACTAATTCATTGCCACATTACAAGCTAGCTAGGCTAGCCAGATTCGTTTACCTTCATTAACGCACACACGGCAGCTAGCTGACGTTACTGTCTGAAAAGGCTGGGACGTCAACATCACACGGGAAAACGTGCGGTATTTACTAACATTTCGTTTGCTCAGTTACGAATTTTGTTAATAACTAGATGAATTAGCAACGCTAGCTAGTGCTGACAGCTATCGTTAGCTAGCTACGTATTCCATGCCATGTCATTCGTTTTGTTTGTAAACGTTCGCCTGGTTACATACTGTTGGTTGTGACAGTGCCAAAGAAATATATGTATTATTGAGAGAATCATGGCTAAAATAGAGAATGGTCGCCAGTCGGCCGACTCGAGAAGTATCAGGACCATTAGTAGCAGTCATATGGACGACGAGAGCTCCCTTGGCTCAGACTCCGAGATTAACGGCTTTACCAACGACAGGCACACTGATAAATATGGATTTATTGGAGGGGCGCAACAGTATTCAGAAGAATCGTAAGTAACGTTTGTGTTCTGCTCACATTGCCCCATATAATTTGTAAGTTTACACACTCCTATAGTTACTTGGGTGTGTGAAATGTGACTACATCAAATGTGTGTTTTTAAAGGGTTGTCTCTCTAGTCCCATCTATGGATAAAGGCATGCCTCCAGTATCAACCTCCCAATTAATATGTGAATGGGGCCATTTGGGGTGTACTTGGCATAAACTCACTGTTCTTACCGAATGTGACTTATTTCTCTAACTAAGTTGTTTAATTACCCTGTACTGTTTTAAGATATGTGAACCAATTTACTCAAACTGTGGACTAGCATCATAAAGTCTCTGTAAGCAGAGACCCTCCCTTCAAGCCACCAGTCTGCGCTGAAGTTCTGGGAAGGCCCCTGATTGTTTGTTTACATACAGTGTTTGGTCTTGCCTAGGATGATAAGAACCGAATAGTCTGAATGGGGGAACTGAGAATAAACCTTTAGGTGTGAAGGGCGACGCTGACCAGCTTTATCATCTTAATCTCCTTTCCTGTTCATCTCCCTCTTTTGTGGTGTCTTTGAATCACAATGCCTTATGGACACTGACCTCATATTAACTTTTGGACTATGCAGCTGGCAGCATGGGGACTCAAATGCTCCCTTTCATGATTGGAGAGACACCAGGTTTTGTTTTCCTGAGCACATTCTTCCTTTTACACTTGGTTCAGCACATGTTTTTCATGACTTTGACTTGTCTCTTTTCTTTTAATAGTAGGCTTACGTTAAGTTTAAATCTTAGGATGCATAGTTAGAGTACAGTTACACATTTGCTTTTCTCAATGCACCCTTCGCCTTCCAAATAATTTAATATGTCAACAATATTATGTATTTTATTCCAATTTCCTCTTTTATGGTTTTGCCAAAGGCAACAAGAGGTAAGTCTCTCTAATTGTGAGAAGTCTTTGTTCTTGTGCTCATGTCCATGCCCTGCAGTGTAGCACACTGCAAATGGAAGGAATTAGTGAAATTTGTGCAAGCACTATCTGCCTGGGAGCTTCCTGTGTTCTGTAGTGTTGGCTGGCCTTGTGCCACACCTCAGGTGCCACATCTCTGGTGCCCCATTGTTGGAGTGCCTCTTCTGGCTCAGGGTTTTATAGGAAGTGGGAGACAAAGATTTTTTTTAAAGTAAGATTTCTATGTGATGAACAAAATTCTACTTAAGTACAGCAGAGTCTATTTATTTTCACTTGTGTAAGGTGATAGGCAAACTGGCAAAGGAAGATAAGATAAACATAAATATTTGTATCTTAGTTTTGGGGATTGGAGTGAATAGAATTACTGCTAGAATCCTTAATTGAAACAATAGGAAAGAGTTTCCCACCCCCGTTTTTCTGAAAAGGTAAGAGATGGGGCTGGAGAAATGTAACCGCTCTCAAATTCATAGACAATACATGTGATATCATGTCCAGTCCTTGTATCCATAGCTCTGTTTTAACCAGGCTTTGAAGCTAAACAGTTCTTGTTTACATTTTACTTTGTTTACTAACATTTGGGTAAACTATTTTGTGTTCTGATGGGGTACGATAGTTGAACTGAGCACATGAGGCATTTATATGTTATATTCTTCAAGAATCAGTGGGTATAGATCAATCATTCAAAAGACAAAAAGTGGATGCAGCAACTAAGGATTCTGGCTTTAAGAGGAAAGAGGGTTGTCCAAATTAAAACGCCTCTCTTTGAAGACTTCTTATACCCCATGATTACAAGGTTGTGCTGATGATTACATGCTACTTAAGCGCCATCAAGCCAAGCTATAAGAAAACGTTAGGCCTATATATTTTCTCATGCTCAGTTCCATTTCTTGGATGGAGGCATGGAGCCAAACTTACCACATTATAGCATTACCTAATCTCTTTTCTGGTTCTGCACAAGGCCCGCCCTGCCTGCGTACGTAGAGGGAAAATCAAATGCCTCAGATACCTGTTTTACCCTTTCCTCCCGCTGAATTTCTTATCTTTAATGTTTCGAAACCTGTTTATTTGCATTCTAGTTCTACACCTTTTTTTTATAAAACAATTTGAAACTCTAGAAAGCTATAACAGATTTTTATAAAATTAATTCTATCATTTTGCTTAGATTTAGGAAGTTCTAACATTTCCTCCTTGTTCTTCTGTCTCTCCCTCAGGGCTCAGGATGTCCCTCCAGAGGTGCTGAGGCAGCGAGAGGTCAAGTGGCTCGACATGCTGAGCAACTGGGACAAATGGATGGTCAAGAGACACAAAAAGGTCAGAGAGTTGCTGAGAGTTGGAACATTCATAGGGCTGACACAACTTAATTTGTTGCCGTGTCTAGACTGTTGTGACACTGTCTCTTACCATCTGGTGGTCTTAATTATTCCTCAAACGATCCTAAATAAGTTATTGCACAGTATGTGGCAACTCCTTATTATGTTATTAGCCAACCAGGGCCTAGTTAGTTCTTGCATCTTGATAGCACTCTGCCCTTGTTTTGTAAATCTAAGTATTGCTTCCATGCCATCCTCTGTCCAGGCATGTTGGGGGTTTGGGCTGTATTGTAATGGCTGCTACAGCACAGTTACTGTTAGGACAACAACACTGTTTGTGTTCCCTAATAATTCAGACAAGCCAGTGATTAACCTGCATGTCAGACACTGACTTGTTTGTTCCCCAGTAAACTTTAATGGTTGGAAGAAGTGTAAAGATTTGGATAGTTTCCTTCATGGAGGTTGTTCAGGGCTTTGGCTTCTCAGGCCGGTTGGTTTCCTTCTCAAGTTGCCTAGCCAGTTCTACCCGTGTGTCTAACATTAACTATTAAACTTCAGCCTAATCGCAATTCCATGAGTCAGCAGCAGGGCATAACACAACCCATCCCTTAATTTCCCTCACCGACTCCATGTTGGAACACTTGACAGAGCAAGACTCTGGGTGGGGGTAACATCACATGACCCATCCCTGTAACAAAGTTAGGGTGGAGATTGCAGGTTTGACAGCGACTAGCTTGTTCTCACTGCAAACTCAAGTATGGACTTGGTTAAGGGTATTACCACATGAAACGCACTCAAGTGCACACACTTAAATAAACACAAAAATGATCAGTAGGCAATGTTTCCTCTGGCTGCTATGCTGGTTGATCTCAGAGTTCACTCAGGAGTCATAGTGTCTCTGTTTCCCCTTCTCTACTTTGTTGTTCCATGACTTCCTCCAATGGCTGTTCATACTCTTCTGGAAAGAGTGGCAGTAGCTTATGATCTCTGTAAAAAGAAATGGACTGAGTAGAAGTGTGAATTAGTTATTTGTCTGAACCCATAGAGTATTGTATAGGTCCAACGGCTTGTTTTGTTTCCATGATTACAGGGTCCCTCCAGTTCAGTCAACGATACTGACTCTATGATGCTCTAGTATAACAACTCTCTTGTAATGCAGCTTGATTTTTACTGGAACAATCTTTGGTTGGTAATAAATACATTTCTCTGTCTCTTTGTTTAACAGGTGAGACTGCGGTGCCAGAAAGGAATCCCTCCCTCACTGCGAGGCCGTGCTTGGCTCTACCTGTCAGGAGGAAAAGTGAAGAGGGAACAGAACCGGGGGAAGTTCGAGGTTGGTTATGTTCTTGCTCTCTGTTTGTTTTTACTGTGTGGGACTGAGGTTGACTCTCCCTGGTGTTGTTTCAGGAGCTGGACAGTCAGGCTGGAGACCCAAAAGAGCTGGATGTGATTGAGAAAGACCTGCACAGACAGTTCCCCTTCCATGAGATGTTTGTATCACGAGGGGGCCACGGGTTAGTTGTCTCACACAATAGGATTGTTTATCCTCACTCAGGGACTAATGTTTGACATTTAGTCTTGTCTGACCTTTGTCCTTGTGTGTGTTCATTGCTGTGTTCATGGGTTTGTGTGGGTGTTTGTTTACCCACACAGACAGCAGGACTTGTTCCGTGTTCTGAAGGCCTACACGCTGTACAGGCCAGAGGAGGGCTACTGTCAAGCCCAGGCCCCCATTGCTGCTGTGCTGCTCATGCACATGCCTGCTGAGGTGAGTCCTGTGCCTCTTGTGCTCTGAACTGTGGTTCTCTCACAATGACTCCCTGACCTGTGGTTAATACTCTATGCTCTCAACCAGCTTCCTTCCTTTTCTGACCCTAGTTACAATGGAATTGTTTATGTACGCTACAGCTATAGCTAGCCTGCCGCAACTTTGTGCTTTAGTTTTGGGTCCCTCTAAAGGTATGGTTCGAGTCACAATTTCCTAACACCATCATCTGTATGTTTTTCCACAGGATGCATTCTGGGGGCTGGTCCAAATTTGTGAGAAGTACCTCCCTGGATACTACAGTGCAGGGCTGGTAAGACATGTACCCTTCACTAATGCACTACAAGATAAGGCCCATAGAGTAATGTAGACCACACAAGATGTGTTTTGTTCTCCTGTCAGTATGAAACTACGTACTTCTCTCTCTCCCCTCTGTCCCTGCAGGAGGCCATCCAGTTAGATGGAGAGATCCTGTATGCTTTGACGCGGCGTGTCTCCCCCCTAACCTACCGCCACCTGGAGAAACATAAAATAGAGCCCATTCTCTACATGACAGAATGGTTCATGTGTGCCTTCTCCCGCACCCTGCCCTGGGCCTCAGTTCTCCGTGTCTGGGACATGTTCCTCTGTGACGGTTCGTTAGTTGCAGAAACTCCCACACAAACATCTGTCTTGGATTCATTCAGTTACAACCTCCAATTTATACACTGGAGATCGGCAGTATTGTTGATCACCCATTGAGATAATCAGTAAAGTTCCTGTGATGCTTGCAATTGTTTATGTTAAACTCAGGAATCATCCCTCATGTCCAGTTAGTGACTGTGTGACCTCTTACCCCTCCCCCAGGTGTGAAGATAATTTTCCGGGTGGGCCTGGTGCTGCTGAAGTGTATGCTGGGTACCCGTGAGAAGCTGAAAACGTGTCAGGGCCAGTATGAGACCATGGAGCTGCTGAGGGCCATAGAGCCACGCTACATGCAGGAGGGCTTCCTCGTCCGGGAGGTAAGGGCTTCACTAGCAGGGAGTCAATGACTATAGAGATACACAGGACTTACACAATAATAAACACCGGAGAAGTATCGTCTTCAAGCACACTGGGGTACATCTAGCTGCTGAGTCCGGTGAGATAGAGATTAGAATGACATAACACCCCTATTTTACCCAGAGTGGAATTATCGTCTGCCTGGCTAAAGAGAATAATGACTGTTCAGAAATGTAGTAGTACAGTGGAAATGTAGAGTTCAGAGTGGAAGTTAAAGTGATTCACAGTTCTGACTGGTCAGTGTCTAGTCCCTCCCTGGCTTTGTGTGGGTGTCTCTTCACTTTGACAATAGCCTCTCTGATAGTGTTGACCATCCTCACTGTGAGTGACTATGAAGCTCCTTTAGCCTCAAGCAGTTTGACATTTACTAACAAGGTTAAGATAAGGACTGGACTGACTCACCACCTAACAAACCTTTTCTCCTCTTGCCCATTAGCACTATACTTTTTGAATCACATTTCCTACAAGATAGCCTAAACCAATTGAGTATTTTCGTACATAAGTTTCCCAGTGTACTGCATGTCTATAATCTATCAGTGACCAGCAGTAACCTCTCTCTCTTTCTTCTCCTCCCTCAGGTTCTGGATGTGCCCGTCTCAGAGCGGGACGTTGAGAGCGAGCACCATGTTCAGCTGAAGCGCTGGAGGAAGAACCGCGGTGAGCTGCACTGGAAGTCTCCTCCCAGAATGCACGGTGCCAGGGCTATCATGGCCTCGGAGCCTCCCAGTCGCCAGGACCTTCGTCAGAACCCCACCATCATCGTCGAGTCGCCCCTGCCTCCCCCTCAGCCCACCCCTCAGCTGCAGAAGGGAGAGAAGAAGAGCAAAAAGGGGAAGAAGAGCATTAAGAAAGGAAGTATGAAGATAACCCCTCCTCCTGTCACGGAGATCCCCAACCCTTATAATTTACCTAGTGACCCTAAGCTTCCACTCAGAGATCCTCAGCTTCCACTCAGAGATCCTCAGCTTCCACTCAGAGATCCTCAGCCTACTCTGAGAGACTCACCAGTACAGAAGCCCCTCGTCAATGACACACCCCTCCCAAACACACCTAAAGACTCTCACCTGCCCCACCAACCAGCCCTTAATGACCAACCAGCCCTCAACCACCAACCAGTCTTTAACGACCAGTCTCTTCTCAAAGAGTCGCCCCTCGAGAAGTCCAGACTGAGCCTGAGTAGCACAGAGGCAGATCATCAGGACACATACCTGTAGCTCTCGCTGTGGGCAGAAGGTGGAACTGCATGTGTGAAACTGGGCATGATGGTGAGTGAGAGGGGAACTGGAACAACCCCTGTTTTATCCTGGACAGTTCTCATTCACTCGCTCACTCACTCTCAGGCCCTCTGCATGCCCTCTGCATGCCAACCAAGCCCTCTGTCTCTTTTTCAGGCACTAGCACAGCTCAGCCATATACTAGCAACTGGGTGTACCATGGCCAATGTCACTGTAGCCCAATAATGGGCGACAATTGTATATTTTTCATATGATTTTTATTCTGCTTGCTTTTAAGACACCGTATTGCCTAGAGCAAGCACACAGTCAGCAGCATACACTAATGCATCACTGCCAAGTGTTATAATACTTTCATCCTTATGTTACCTCTTCATGCTTCTTCACTCTGACTTAGTGATGTGCAAGGGAGACCGTGTTCTTTGTGCAAGGGAGACATGTTAATGATTTATTGGTTGTGTAGTTGTATACATAAAACTATCATCACCTAATAGACTATCTGATTCTAGGGTTTAACAAGAGACTTGATTAAATTAAACTATTAAACTGCCTTCATTTGCACAAAATGGGAGTGTTTAAAATGTTTTTTTTTAAATTCACTCAAATCTCCCAACCATCTGTGGTTTGTAGGTAATAGGAATTGGAAATATAAACTTTTTTTGAACTAAGCTATACTACTATTGATACTTTTTTAAATTTAATGTAAACCCTTGCCATTTCATTTTGAATAATGCTTAAGAAAGAGCTGGGTAAATATTGTTTCAAGTCAGGTTGGTTGAGTCAAGTCCCAGTTGGCCTTATCGATAAGTAAAGAGCTTCCATCCTTCACCACCAGAGAGCAGACTTGGTGTGTTTTCCTGTAAATTCTGTTATCCCAGCTGCTAACTTCCCCTTCCTAAAAAGGAACTCCGAGCGCTCTTGTCTCGAATTTACACTCATTACATGTCAATTCCATGCTTTCAAAGGAACTTGCGAGCTTGTTTTACTCCAGTAAAAGGTGACCTATGACATGTGCCTTGTACAACATGTGTATAAATCTTCGACCTCCATGGCCTGTGGCTATCTATTGTCCCTGCCAGGTGGTAATGGGCCTGATGTCTTGAGACCAGACACAAATCCTCACTGTGCCAGGCAATTCCAGTTACTATGTAGCATTTAACTCATGTAAGGTATGCAAGAAGGAGACAGGACTGGACATTCCTCACAATGATTTGACACATTCCTGCCCTTGGGTTTCTTAAAAGCCAATATGTCTTGTACAGTATTCATGCATGTTCATATTTTAACTTTTTGGGGGCGTGAGTGCCATAGCAGTTAGCTGGATTGTTCCACCAATTCGGTGCCTTTTGAAAGTGTAACTTGGTCAACCTAATTTGATTTCACCTAATTTTAACATGTCATAAAAAGCACTTTTCTTTTTTTACACTTTACCCTCTTGAGGTTAAATAATAATTTAAAAAAGACTAAGTGCCAAATATAGTAACAGGGTTGACTGTAACAAGGTTGGTGATTTAATCTTAAATACCCTTGTGAATCTTCAAAATTACTTTGTCAAAGAAACAAAATGACTTTACAATGATGGTGAAAACTTTGAGTAGGGTTAAGTGGGTTAAAATCTTCCTAGAAGTCAGACGGTGCACGGAGGGGCATGTCAAAAAGCTGAATTTATTTAATTATCTATGTGGTCTTTATTAAAGGGCACTTCATTTAATATAACACGCTGTTAAAATTCAATATTGGTGCACAATTTCTACTTAAAATATCAAAGGGCACTCTTTGTGGAACGGCCCAGCTGTATAGTGCTAACCTCTGCTCCTCTGCACAGGTGCTGGGTGATGTGGACTTTGCAGGCTAGATACTTTTGTATATATAGTGTATGTGGACACGCCTTCAAATTAGTGGATTCGGACATTTCAACCACATCCGTTGCTGACAGGTGTATAAAATCGAGCACACCGCCATGCAATCTCCAAAGACATACATTGGCAGCAGAATGGCCTTACTGAAGAGCTCAGTGACTTTCAATATGGTGCCGTCATGGGATGCCACCTTTCCAACAAGTCAGTTGGTCAAATTTCTGCCCTGCTACAGCTGCCCTGGTCAACTATAAGTGCTGTTATTGTGAAGTGGAAACATATAGGAGCAACAACTGCTCAGCCATGAAGTGATAGGCCACACAAGCTCACAGAACGGGACCGCTGAAGCACGTAGCGCGTAAAAATCGTCTGTCCTTGGTTGCAACACTCACTACTGAGTTCCAAACTACCTCTGGAAGCAACGTCAGCACAAGAATGATTCGTCAGGAGCTTCATGAAATGGGTTTCCATGGCCGAGCAGCCGCACACAAGTCTAAGATCACCATTCTCAATGCCAAGCTTCGCCTGGAGTGGTGTAAAGCTCGCCGCCATTAGACTCTGGAGCAGTGGAAACGCATTCTCTGGAGGGATGAATCACGCTTCACCATCTGGCAGTCCCAACAGACGAATCTGGGTTTGGCGGATGCCAGGAGAACGCTACCTACCCCAATGCATAGTGCCAACTGTAAAGTTTGGTGGAGGAGGAATAATGGTCTGGTGCTGTTTTTCATGGTTGGGACTAGGCCCCTTAGTTCCAGTGAAGGGAAATCTTAACGGAACATTCTAGACAATTCTTTGCTTCCAACTTTGTGGCAACAGTTTGGGGAAGGCTTCCTGTTTCAGAATGGCAGTGCCCCATGCACAAAGTGAGGTCCATACAGAAATGGTTTGTCGAGATCGGTGTGGAAGAACTTGACTGACCTGTACAGAGCTCTTGACCTCAACCCCATCGAACACCTTTGAGATGAATTGGAACGCCGACTGCGAGCCAGGCCTAATCGCCCAACATCAGTGCCCGACCTCACTTATGCTCTTGTGGCAGAATGGAAGCAAGTCCCTGCAGCAATGTTCCAACATCTAGTGGAAAGCCTTCACAGAAGAGTGGAGGATGTTATAGCAGCAAAGGGGGGACGAACTCCATATTCATGCCTGTGATTTTGTAATGAAATGTTCGACGATCAGGTGTCCACATACTTTTGGTCATGTAGTGTGGCTCTGTAAAGACACGGATCAGCTTATTGCTACACTGAGTGACAGGTCCAGATATATGGTGATCAAAACCAAATAACAATGTGATAAGGATCATCGGATTGATCCATTGCCTGTTACTATGGATGCTTAGCCTTACTTGTTGCATACCGGCGAAGGGATTACTTTTGGGATATCTTGGAGTTTTCATCTTTTGGGATAACGTTGAAGCCTTTCCATTTAAAAAATGTATATTCATTTGGGGAAATCATGAGGCCTGTTGGGATAAAGATCAGGCCTTTGCTTTGGGAAAATAATGGACAGTCTGTTGACCACAGCCTTTTTGGTGATTCAAGTTTAGAGGGAACTCAAGGTTTGCAGTCAGAGGTGTCAAAGATTTTTAACTATTCTGTTGTAGGCACTATAGGAAATTATTCAGTAGAGATTAAGACGTAATCGATGCACAACACTTATTATTGCTACAATATATCATTCCACTGAATGCTGCACGTTTGTTGTACAGGTCACCTCTAAGACCTCACTAAAAAGCAATAAAAGGTGAATGGAGGTCAAGTAAACAACAACAAACATTTTAGTTTTTATTTAACCTGGCAAGACGGTGAAGAACAAATTCTTATTTACAATGACGGCTTAACCCGGACGACGCTGGGCCAATTGTGCGCTGCCGTATGGGACTCCCAATCACGGCCGGTTGTGATACAGCCTGGAATCGAATCAGGGTCTGTAGTGAGGCCTCTAGCACTGAGATGCAGTGCTTAGAACACTGCGCCACTCACTCGGGAGCCACATAGGCCACTATACACTTGGGGGGAAAGGCTGTATCACATATTTCCCATTTTGCAGCTATTCTAGTTTAATTTAATGCTTAAAATGTGTATATAAGACTAATTTGTAAAATGTCCTTTTGTAATGAAACATTGTATTTTTTTGTGTGTACACATCTGTATTTGATGATCATAATCCACCATTTGCCATAAATCATGGTAGAAACTGAATCTATATTTTAGCTAGACAATTTTGACACTAACTTTACAGTTTAAAAAGCAAACACATGCAATGCTTTCTTCCCTAGAAATATCCATGTCTTCTCAGCACAATGGTTTTAATTTTGTTTATTCAGGGAGGTCTTTGGTATTTCTATGTCAACTATCAACAAATATGTATTTATCTCAGAAGTTGTTTCATATTGTCATTTTTGGTTTTACAAATAAAATCACACAAACAGCTGACCCTGCATTTGCGTATTGGAAATTTGTTATTATTTTGTATAGTAGTGAATAGGCAAAAACCTACTAATAAAGTAGCTTTCTGGTGTGAGTTTACTTTATAGCAGCAGAGGGAGCAGTAGAGCCATAAAAGACCCCTACTTGTCTTCCACATTTGTGATTCTAAATGTTTTGAAGAGAAAAGTCTGCTAAAACGCCATGTAAAACAACACATATGTGTGACAAAAGTTGTAAAAATATTTTTTAAACACAATTAAGGAAATATTTGACCTCTGTCCTTTTTTTTTTTTTTTTACCGTTCCTCATTTCGGGGACGGTGTAACCTACTCAAGGTGAGGTCATCCAAGGTGACTACTTACAGGCGGTTTTGTTTTTCACAATTTTCTGTTTTGACGGTCAAACATCTATTTTTTCCACCTCGAGGTGTGAGATAATTGGAGTGAATAGCAACACTTTTCCCCTTTGACAAACAAGAGTTCAACGCAAATTGCTGCCTTTGCGCCCCGAAAAAACCCAATCGAAGGTCAGACAATTAGGTAAACTACCGGTGTCTCCGAGCAGCAGGCAGTTTTTAAGTCCCCGAGGTCAGTTAGCAATAATCATTTTAACCATTTGTATTGGTCTTTTTCTGTGATAAATGAACAAATAAATGCAAGTCAAGATTTCGAAATTACCAAAGAATTTGAAATACTTGTATGCCATTGTTTTATTTGGCACTGATTACCCAAGATTTGGAAAAATACTGAGTACACTATTGTGCATGATTTCACAACAGTTTGAAAATGTCTGGTTGGTTGGTTGCATGCGGCCTTGCGAAACCTTGCTGAAGAGTACCATGATTTGTTAATGGTCGCGTTTGTATTGCCTCTTGCTCTTGATTTGTGGTCTGTAACTGGCTAGAGGTATGTTTGTTAATAGTTTAGGAATCCATGCACCCACCTCTCCACCACCTCACACACTCCCTCTCAGCAGTGGACACCTGCCCCTCTTTCAGTGTCATTTACATCTCAAAGGGGACATCAAGAAGACCCTTTCAGTGCTCTTCTCCACTCTCCAGCAATGATCAGATTTATCTCCTCATCAACGGAAATATACGCCTTTAGAAATCCATCTGTCCTTTCTTGTCATCCGCTAATAGAAATGGGGAGAAGGAGCAGTAAATGAGAGACTTGTGATCCTCTGTGTGATCTTTCAACCTAACAGACCCCTGTCACAGTGGCTGATTCATGCGATGCGGGTGACTTTCTCCCATCTCCCATGGCTCTATGTGTTCAGGAACAGGGGGATGGCATAGTGCAAAGCAAAAGGCACCTGTGTTTCTGAGGTATCCGATTCCCATGTTTGATGGAGCATAACAGGTTGACTCAGGTTAAATGAAATGGCAGAGGTAAAACATATGTATGGAGACCTTGTAATAGGCTCAGCAGGTGAGCTTTTCAAGGCAGGGTGAAGTAAAAATGTAATTCATCTCACCCAGGGAAAACATGAGGGGTTGTGCGAGGAGCCTCACTCAGCAAGGGGTTCAGTCAGGTCTAATCATTTAATCATCCCAGTGTTTTTCCATGTGGAGTTCTCATCTTCAACTGTCAAAAGGGAAGCTCTACACGTTGATGTCATTCCTTCCATATCAGGATGTAGTTACCTGTATCAGCCTCTGTACAACATTGGTATTACATTGGTTATACACCATATGTCTATGTTTACATACTGTATGTACAGTGGAAAGTTGTGCTTACACTGCACTTACTTCCAGACCCTTTCTCTATCCAGACATTGCGTGTCTCGGGTGCCCTTGTAAATATTCCCCACACTCTGGCTCATGCATTCCCAACCATTCCAAACAGAGGCTGCCGTTAAACAATGTTATTATTATGTCTGTTAATGTTTTCAGTCTTGGGTTTTGCCTGTGGGCCCCAGTACGGCACCATATAGCCTCCTGAGTAGAGGCTCTTGAAAACATGTGGGACTGTAATTTTGGCACCTATTCTATATTTCCATGTTATTATAATCCTTCTATATGGGGTCTAAGTATATACTTAATTCTAAGGTGGTAAATGTAACTTATGATAACAAGTAAGAAGGCCCATGGGTATGTTTAAAGTGAACTGAAATACTTAGAACGTCATCATGGTCTTTACTCCAGTTACCCCCAGTTGACATACGGCCCGTGGCTATAGACAAGTAAACTAAAGCGATTAAATAGTCTGAGAACTAAACTCAGCCTGCCAATCAGTAGACTCTTATCTGATGGACAATAGAGGCTGTGTGTGTCTTGTGAGATTCAGTAATGTGCGGGTGAATGGTGCAAAAATAAGTAAAGCGTACTAAATGTCTGTGCTAATCACCCGCTTGGTGCTAAGCCCACAGGACACTGAGCAGAAAGAGATGATGGGTGTGTGGGGGTAATGTGGGCGTATGTGCTGCACACCTGTGTGCCCTTCATAGGCTGTCACAATCCTGAGTGTTGAGGCATTTCATTTAATCTTACACAGCCCCTCTACCCCGACCCCTCTAACCCACCTCATCCTCCAGCTCAGCAGTGCCAGAGGC
This sequence comes from Salvelinus namaycush, assembly GCF_016432855.1. Taxonomy (NCBI): domain Eukaryota; kingdom Metazoa; phylum Chordata; class Actinopteri; order Salmoniformes; family Salmonidae; genus Salvelinus; species Salvelinus namaycush. The sequence goes on along the minus strand of NC_052307.1, from coordinate 21,384,189 downwards.
ATGCTCAATTAGGGCTGTGGAGTCTTGTCAAGCAAATGAACCATGAGCGACACCCACATTCTCACCCTGAAACTCATGAACTTTGGCTAAGTTAGGTTAGTGTCTTGCTTGATTGTCTCAGTAGCTTACTGGATTTTTAACTAATCAAATCCTAATTACCTGATTCTAGTCATGATTTTCCTCATGTGGTTCCTCATGTAAAATGAATAATAATACAACAACAAAAAGATAATACTAATAGTATACTTAAAGGAAAACTCCACCCAAAAACTATCTTTTGGTATTTGTTTAATTAGTCCATTGTTGACATAGTGCCAAAATGTTTTGCTTGTCAGCAATCATGTTTTCAAGATATGTAACTTTCAAAATACAGAAATCATCCCTGTATGATGCATTTTGGATCATATGATGCTGTGTTTCATAAAATCATCATGTATGATACATTTAGCATCAAATGATGCAAAATGCCTCATACGGGGATGAGTTCTGTAAAGTTACATATCTTGAAAACTTGATTGCTAACAAGCAAAACATTTTGGGTCTATGTCAACAATGGACTACTGAAACAAATACCAAAAGATCATTTTTGGGTGGAATTTTACTTTAAAAGTAATGATGGGAAGATTCAGTAGAATTCACATTTCTCACACTACTCTCCTCATCACCCCACCATCTTAAGAGCTCACCCAATGCAAAGGGTTTCTGAACTCTGCTTATTTGGTGGCACTGATTATACGTCATTAAAAGGCCCTTGCAGGTAGAGAGTTAGCTGTTAAATGGATTTCTGCTGGCAGTGTTTGTTTACTTGTGTGTGTGCCTGGTGGTTCCTGGTCGGTGGGTGATGAGTAACAGAAACAGATGGTGGGCATCAGCAGCCTGTCCAGCCGGGAGCAGATTAGCCTCCCCTGTCTAACCCAGCCCATTCCCACTGGGCCCCAGAGGACTGCCTGCCTTGACTGCCTGTGTAACTCTACCCTCTGTGGCAGGACTCCAGTGTTGATGGAGGGGGACCACTGGCTTATCTAGTCCCCCCGCCCCCCCCTCATCTGTGGGACAAACGGACTCAGGGGCTCCCAGAGAGATAGCGTGGAGTAGGTGGGAGGAGGGAGACCTGCTTTGCATGTCTGTTTGAGCAGCCTTTTCCAAGCAAACTAGATTGTTTTAAGAAGGCATTATGTTTATTTTTCTTGATCGTTGTTGTGATGCTACTGTGTTTCTATTTTTTAAATTCTGTGATATAGCCTACAGTAAGTAAGTCGGTTGGTCGAATATCACTGGAGGCTTATGAGAGGAGAACCGCTCATAGTTATGGCTGTAACGGAGGAAATGAAATGGCATCAAACATCAAATACGTATTTGATAACATTCCACTGATTTCGCTCCAATCATTACCAAGGGCCCGTTCTCCCCAATTAAGGTGCCACCAACCTCCTGTGGTGAAATTCCAGTTGAAGAGCCATTGTGGTTTCCTACTGGCTTGGAACCATGATATGACCTGAGTCGACTGTGCATTTATTGCCTCCTGTTTGTGATGTGATTCATAACCAAGGTGATTTTGTTTTGCATGATGAGTCTCCTGTCCTGCTTGGTTTCCCCCTCCTGTGTGTGCCACCACAATAGGAACTAGTCTGTAATCTCCTGTTCAGCGGCGTGAAAATGGCTGCCGTTCCACAAATTTCCATACAGTCATATCCAATGTGCACTGGACAGGAAGTGTGGTTCAAACAGGATTAGGTTAAAGGTCAGCCAGATGCATTATTGGGGCCGCCAGAGGGGGGAAACAGAGTGGGCAGTGGGTTAGCGTTCAGGGGCATGTTTATTTTACAAACAGTGGGAGCAGATTGGTACGGAGCCGAGCTCCGCCAACTATATGGGAAGGATGTCCTCTGTGTTGGAAGGCACTCAACAAACCATTGTGCTCTCTGAGCAGGTATGGGACCACATAGCCTCACACTAACACACTGACACTATTTTAGTCACTTCTAATTATCTGAGACATTAGGCTATGATATTGTTTCCACTCCCACTTCAAAGCAAGGATGCAGTACTGTATGAGAAACAGTCCCCCCCCACCCCAACACATCATTTTGGACGCATGCAGATCCTGTCCAGAGCGTAGTTTGTAGCAAAAACAGGAAGAGTATTGCAATCCCCACCACTGACCCCCCAACCCCAGCACTAGCCCCAGCACCAGGCTAATGAATTATGCTTGAAGATGTTTTTTGTGTAGTTCATCTCCTGAAGATCACTTCTTGACATTTTTTGGTTTTCTGTGTGAGATGTGGTAGATCTTCCAGTAGCTTCTCTTTGATACCTCTTGACTATCAACACACCCCTCTACCCTGGACTGGTGGATCCATCTCCCCTGGAATCAGACTTCACCTTCATTTCTGAACTCTCTGGGCCCCAAACCCTAAGAAAACAATTTAAGCTTGAAGTTCATGTAGAAGTGTATTATATGTAATGCCTGTTCCATTTTGCATCAGAGGATTTCAACACGTTACTAGGATGATTCATCAGCAGTGCATCAGTATTAACCCTCTTACCAGGCAGTGTGATGCAACCCGTCTTGGCTGGGTGATGTAGTATGATGTCTCAGACAGGGTAGGGTGATTCCAGCCAGCTAACCAGATGATTCTATTTAACTGTGCCAGGTCATAATAATGCTGCTGTGCAATAATGTTCTGAGATGAGTCCATGCTTAGATATTCGTAATCTAGTAGCACCTGTTGGGGGTTACCCTGGGGGTCAGGTGTGGGTTCACAATGCTTGTGGAAGTCCTATTCGTAATAAAACGATGGTTTTAGATCTCTTGGAGGCTATGATGCTGCCTTCTGCTTTGGCTATTGTGAAGGTTGCTGCTCACACTGGGGGGAAAGATTTTGTGAATATAGGTAACGACATGGCAGATGAGGCTGCTAAATTGGCTGCCTCAAAGTGTCATAGCCACTCCATGTTCTTCTCTGCTACTGTTGGGAAAGACACTGATGATTTGGCATCTAAACAGGCTTTGGATGTTGGTTCTCATTTGGTATGGCAACAGCAGGGTTGTAAACTTGACCCTGTTTCTAAGATTTGGAGACAGACTCTGTCTGGCAGACCGTGTCTACCAGCTTGTCTCATCGCCTCTGTTTGCCAAGCGGCCCATGGTATGGCCCATTTGTCAAGGGGGGGATAGGATAGAGGCAATTTCTTTGGATTGGTTTTGTCCAAATTTGACTCAGCATGTGAAACAGTTTCTGTTTTGATGTGCTACGTGCATGCAATTTAACATTGCCAAAGTAACACCTCTGAAACCAGGTAATTTCCCTACGCCAAGAGGACCATTTGTTCATCTTGCCATGGATTTTATAGATCTTGCAGAAAGACAAGAAAGGAAAAGGTACTGTTTAGTTCTTATTGACAGGTTCACCAGGTGGGTGGAGGCACACACTGTGATGCTAAGACAGTAGCAAAGCTACTAGTGAGGGAGATGATACCTAGATTTGGTGTTCCTGAGGTTTTATCTGCAGACAATGGTACCCACTTCACTGGTGATGTAGTGAAGCAGGTAGCCATAATGATGGGAGTGGACCAGAAGTTTGTGTCCATCTACCACCCCCAGAGTAATGGGGTTACCGAGAGAGCTAACCAATCCATTAAATAAGGGTTAGCTAAGGCATGCCACTCCACCAAGAAATCTTGGGTGGATTGTTTACCACTGGTGTTAATGAAAATGTGCAGTAGTGTTAATAAAGGCCTGGGGTGTACACCACATGAAATGTTGACAGGAAGACCCATGAATGTTCCCGCACACAGACCCATGACTGTTAGACAAATAGACCTCACTCTAGCTGAAGTAGAACACTTGGAGTACATGAAAGAGCTAACTACTATTGTCAGATCTCTCACACTAGGAAAGCTCAGGAGGAGGTACCAGGTGAGGACCCCGACTACCTGCCTGTGGAGGTTGGAGACTGGGTCAAAATCCGGGTCCACAAGAGAAAATGGAACCAGCCAAGATGGATGGGGCCATTCAAGGTAATTATGGCAACACTAACGGTTGTCAGAGTTCAGGAAAGGTCAGGCTGGCACCACCTGTCCCACTGCCAGAAGGTGTTCAGCCCACAGGAGATGAAGGAGCCAGACACAGCCTGAAACAAGAGGCAGAAGCAGATGTGAGTTGAGACCAAAGACTTGAAAAATTATGAAATGATGAAAGACCAAAGCCCTGAAGAACCAACTGTTTTACATTATCAGTAAGGTTATGTTGTAAATAAACAAACCATTAGGGGTATAAGAGAGAGAAGACGACAGCATGTGGTCGTTGGTGGTTGATTGTGTTGGCTCTATCCACACTACTTGTTTGTTTGGGTGAAGCCGGCCCTGTCAACACGATGGTAAAGTTTGTTCTAGACTTAGGTAGAAAAGTGTCCCCAAACGGGACTGCGGTGTTAATTTTGTCTAAACCCAAATCCAAATACTCTCAGCCCTAGTGACGATGATGTTATGACCAGGATGGGTAAATGGTTCACTGGGAAATTTGGAAAGGTTATGGGCCAGATTTGAATGGGAATCTTATCATTTGTAGTTCCTGTGTTGATAGGCTTTTGCTGTGTTTTGATTTTTTGTTGTCTTGGTAAATGGGCTGTGAAGAAGACCATGCCTGGTTTAATGGTGTTGGCTTTACCTGCCTCCTATGATGCGTACTATGATGCCACTGGTGCTGACCCAAACTATGACCATCTTGCTTGTCCAACTGACGCAGAGGATGATTACTATACTACCTATATGGTTAAAAGAATGGTTAAAAGGTCCAGATGTCTAATGTCGATTTCTGTACATGGTTATATGAGACTAGGTAGTCTCAAAGGGGGGAATGTTGGGGGCTACCCTAGGGGTCGGGTGTGGGGCAACACCAGTGCCATGATTACTGTATACACTTGAAGTCGGAAGTTTACATACACTTAGGTTGGAGTCATTAAAACTCGTTTTTCAACCACTCCACAAATTTCTTGTTAAGAAACTAGTTTTGGCAAGTCGGTTAGGACATCTACTTTGTGCATGACACAAGTAATTTTTCCAACAATTGTTTACAGACAGATTATTTAACTTATAATTCACTGCATCACAATTCCAGTTGGTCAGAAGTTTACATACACTAAGTTGACTGTGCCTTTAAACAGCTTGGAAAATTCCAGAAAATTGTGTCATGGCTTTAGCAGCTTCTGATAGGCTAATTGACATCATTTGAGTCAATTGGAGGTGTACCTGTGGATGTATTTCAAGGCCTACCGTCAAACTCAGTGCCTTTTTGCTTCACATCATTGGAAAATCAAAAGAAATCAGCCAAGACCTTAGAAAAAAATTGTAGACCTCCACAAGTCTGGTTCATTGGTGGGAGCAATTTCCAAATGCCTAAAGGTACCTCTTTCTTCTGTACAAACAATAGTACGCAAGTATAAACATCATGGGACCACGCAGCCATCCCATAACACTAGGGAAGGAGACACGTTCTGTCTCCTAGAGATGAACGTACTTTGGTGCGAAAAATGCAAATCAATCCCAGAACAACAGCAAAGGACCTTGTGAAGATGCTGTAGGAAACAGGTACAAAAGTATCTATATCCACAGTAAAACGAGTCCTGTATCGACATAACCTGAAAGGTCGCTCAGCAAGAAAGAAGCCACTGCTCCAAAACCGCCATAAAAAAGCCAGACTACGGTTTGCAACTGCACATGGGGACAAAGATTGTACGTTTGGAGAAATGTCCTCTGGAATGATGAAACAAAAATATAACTGTTTGTCCATAATGACCATCGTTATGTTTGGAGGAAAATGTTGGAGGCTTGTAAGCCAAAGAACACTATCCCAACCGTGAAGCAAGGGGGTGGCAGCATCATGTTGTGGGGGTGCATTGCTGCAGGAGGGACTGGTGCACTTCACAATATAGATGGCATCATGAGGCAGGAAAATTATGTGGATATATTGAAGCAACATCTCAAGACATCAGTCAGGAAGTTCAAGTTTGGTCGCAAATGGGTCTTCCAAATGGACAATAACCCCAAGCATACTTCCAAAGTTCTGGCAAAATGGCTTAAGGACAACAAAGTCAAGGTATTGGAGTGGCAATCACAAAGCCCTGACCTCAATCCTATAGAAAATTTGTGGGCAGAACTGAAAAAGTGTGAGCAAGGAGGCCTATAAACCTGACTCAGTTACACCAGCTCTGTCAGGAAGAATGGGCCAAAATTCACCCAACTTATTGTGGGAAGCTTGTGGAAGGCTACCCGAAACGTTTGACCCAAGTTAAACAATTTAATGGCAATGCTACCAAATACTAATTGAGTGTATGTAAACTTCTGACCCACTGGGAATGTGATGAAAGAAATAAAAGCTGAAATAAATCATTCTCTCTACTATTATTCTGACATTTCACATTCTTACAATACAGTAGTGATCCTAATTGACCTAAACCAGGGAATTTTTACGAGGATTAAATTTCAGAAATTGTGAAAAACTGAGTTTAAATGTTTTTGGCTAAGGTGCATGTAAACTTCCGACTTCAACTGTATATGTGATAACCTTTGTATGCTTGCATTGCGCAATGATGGAAAAGTACTGGGTAAATGGAGATGTACTGCTTTAGTTCTCAGGCTGAGAATTGTCTGCACCTGCTGATAGTCACACAGCCTCAAGGCCGAGATAGTAGAGTGAGAAACCAGTCTAGAAATGTTTTTCTCGTCTTTGATACTTTGTATCTAATCCAATGCAACAATGTTAAGGTATGATTGACGGTAGGTTGTCTACACCAGCTAGTATTGTCTCCTGTTTCGCCACACAGATCTTTGTTATAGACTACTGAGGTATTCTGCATGTGAATCTCTGTCTGCAATTGCATTTTATTACTAAAGTGTTTTATACCAAGGTTCCTGTGTCTGTGTCATCTATCTGGAAGACTGATTGTTAAAGGAAACTTACATCACCCCATGCAAAGGACTACCCAACACACCATTACCAAATACTCTCTCCGACATCTTCAGTCACAGACAGTCAGAATTTGGATGCCTGGTGCCTGGACGTGGGGTAGTATTGTCTTAGGAGTGCTGGGAAAAGCACACCCTGAGAGAGGCTGTAGTGTAGCCGTCACGGTGAGGAGATGTGGAGTAATGGGGCTGGAGTCTCCGGGGTAGTCTCTGGCTTCTCTTAAATCAGACAGCCGAGAGGCATGTACTAGAAAGGGGTTACAGTACACACACACACACACACACACACACACACACACACACACACACACACACACACACACACACATATATAGAAGATACTGAGTACAACCACCCCCCACCTTCACCCATCCATGGACTACTCTGGACTCAGCACTCCGCCAGCATGCCGTTATGGGGACCAGATGGGAAACCTGAGCATTAGAGAGTACTCTCACTCTGCAGAACCGGACCCATAAAAATAACAACGGTTTTGATGTTCAACAGTGTTGATGGGGCCCCCCTCTTAAAAAATCTGGAGTACAGTAGTGGAGAGAAATGTTGCACACTGGAGCGGGCTGGAGTGAACACAAAGCCGGTTTGTTTCCCATGAAACAAACCGGCCATGTAAGCCAAGAGGCTGTGAGAGCGGGTCATATATCATGTATCAGCTTTACAGTGGTGTTGTGTCTTAAGAGTAGCGTAGACAAAGGCCTTACGTCTCCACACTGGACTATGATTGAGGAGGACCAGGGCTGAGCACAGGGACTTGTTAACACTAGTGTTACGGAACACTGGAGGCTGAGTGAAAATGGTTCAGAGGTTTTATCCCAGCTCCCGGCCTCGGTAGGACTCAGTATTGTTGATTTATTTTGGATTAGCGTTGTTACAGAATGTGTTTTTTAATCAAAAATGTTCATGCCCTCACACATATTTTGTTTTACTAAGGGGGGTGTTATACTAAGACTTCTCTGAATGGGTTCAGCTGCAGGGCATATTCATACAGTAGATATAGAGATTCTGGGAACAATCTTCCATTCTCATCCATTACATTCTCAGAGACAGGTGTTTGTCTCAGGCTGAAGCATCACCCCAAGGGATTTAGTGGTGGTTAGGTTACTACATTACTACTTGTCTAGCGATGGTTAGAGGAAGTACTGGGGTTAGGGTTGGGGAGCAGGTGTACATAACCATACTCCTAACTAAGTTAAGCATCATCATCTTGTTTTTTTCAGGGTTGACAGATAATTGCAGTAGATGTTTCATGGCAATTGTATGGTCCACAAGATCAAACGTGTAACTGTATTTGCTGTTGTATTTTGGGAAGAATAATAGCCAGAATATTCATGTAATTGAGTACATGAATGAATGTCCTCCCTTGAGGAGGGGATAATGACTAAACTCTGATTGGAGTCAATGAAGCCCTAGTGTTTCCTGAACACATCTGGGCGGAGTTTAGGCTAGGGTAAGTGTTTGGTTCGGCTGCTGCATATTTGTGTATTACTTAGATAATCATTATTAATCTCATTGATGCCCCTTTATCATTGTGATTGCCTGGGGGTGTGTTGTCATCTAGACTCGACCGCAGGCTGTGATTTGGCCCGTGTCTCATCATGCACAGCCATTAATAGTTGTATATTCATGAACACTGCAGATGAGAAAGTCTAATCACAGAAACAGGATCATAGACAAATGAGTCATCAGGAGCCCATACTGCATCATTCAATCAAACTGTTTTATTTGGCTTCTCCTTTTCATATGTTTTTTTTAAGATGAAAAAGGTGTCAACAAAATTGTTTTGCAATTTTAAGTTAAAATCAGATGTGGATTTTAGTGCATACTGGTATGGCCAATTTCTAGCATTGTTTACAGTATAGAGTACTGTATGGGGATGTTATATGAGGAGACTGGGCTATAGGGTGGGTCGGGGTGTGAGGGGCCGGGCGGCCCTGAGAAAGCACAGCAGTGCTGTGGTGGCATGCAGGCCGCGCCGGTGGAGGAGAGTAGTAAGGAAGGGAGAATGGCAGCGCTGCCAGCAATAACAGCAGGAAAGATAATAAAGGAGAAGGTGTTTCCTGTGAGCATTCCTTCAGGGAAACACTGACTCCCCCATGCAGTATCATGGCCATATTGCAGCCGCGGCTAGCCTCAGAGACGGCCGCCATCTTGAACTGGCTTACTATAGACTGAGAAGAAAATCAAACAACCTTGGTTATCACAGAAAGGGATGGGGTTTAAGTTGTGAGCTGCAGTCTGGACTTCTATCAAATCTACACTTCTTAAACACATACAACACATAAACACAGACTCACCCAAGCTCTCCGGAGTTCTGTTGTGCGTACTATCCATTAACTCAGTCAGTTGAAACAATGGACTTGGCACACAATGCCTGGACTCACTGACTAAGACAGAGATGTTCTCCTGGCAGAGCTAGTGTGTCAGCCATTGTGCTGATATTCCTCCCCTCTAACACTGAGGATGGAGCAGACATATGGGATTCAGCTTCAGACTCTCCAGATGTCACAGGTGCACTCAATTTCATCACAAATTAGATTCTGAATCAGGATGCATTTATTTCTTTAAAATCCCAATCGAATGAAGACGTCGTGGCCAATGCTTTTCTCATTTAAAACAACCCTGACCAAAAACGCAGTGAACAATGACTTGTTTAGTAGTGTTGTATTCGCAAGCTGTTGGTTCCAGTTGAAAGAGCCTAAGACCAAAGGCTGAGCCCAGCTACCAGCTGACTGTTATTCACAGTCACCCAAGCACAGGCTCCATCAGAGAGAGCAAGGCCTGCAATTACGATAACAATGAGTCTCTCTGCCTGGTGAACATATTGACTGACTGCTGGTGACCACAGGATTATTGATCAAAGCTGTTTGAGTGGATTTACAGGAAGAGGAAGGGGGAACAGGAGGCAGGGCATGGAGGGTTGGCTATGTGAACAGGTGACAGCTACCCCACAGCCCAGGCTTCTGGCCCACATGATAGTAGTATTGTGTGGTCAGAATTTGACACTCAGGAGCACCGTGCCATTGCTGAGGGAGATTGTGAAGACACAGGACGTGACGTCTTCTGGCATCAGGCACAGTTGCTCATTATATCCATATCAGAACAGGCCATGGGTGAACAGAGCCACTACAAAGCCCTGCCAGAACTGGAGACTGGCTGCCTGGCTGGCACAGCAAAGTTACTCTTTATCAAGAGAGGTTCTTCCTCCTGAACACACCCAATGTTCAGAACTGGCTTAGTCGCAATCACAAATAACCTGGCTTCCCTTCCCTCATTTCCCTCAGCCACTTGGCCGACACAGAGAAAGGCTCACACAGACTTAAATTCATTGGAAGAAACTGTATTTATGACTATATTTAGCTGTGGTGTTATCAGATACTCAAAGTGGATTTACTAAATGATCTCTTAATGGCTATAAATCTCACTTTTATTTGAATCAACAGGAACTTTGACCAGTTTTGGTGAAAACTCATCACTTAGCATTAGGACTGTGCAGCAGTTATAGACCAGAGCAAAGCCGTGTAAAAACAGTAGTTTATTAAATAATTAATAATCCAGTGTTCGTTGTGGGGATTCAGAGGCGGCTGCTGCACACGTGTGTTTGTGCTGTGTGACCAGGCCTGGACACAGATGGTGTGGTGGAGTTAATCCAGCTGGGACTCAATCCACGGCCTCTCCTCTCGCCTATCCTCCCTTCTTCCTGCTATCGCTCTGATGTAATGGGAGAGGCTGTGATGGCTGCTCTGAAGGGGTCTTCCTCACCTCCAAACAGAGTTGGAAAAAGTCGTCGGTTTCACAATCAAAGGAGTACCATAAAAACAGTTCAATGACTTGGATGGAGAGATTGCCGTATACTGTAGAGAGCTGAAAGGCTCAGAGTAAAGGAAGGGGAATGAGGCAGAGACACCAGGTCAGTGAGAAACTGGAAGGAGGAAGGAGAGCGGATACAGGGAAACGTTATTATAGGGCCTCTTGTGTCTGTGAGAAACAGGCTCTTAGCTGAGTGCTATGTCTAAAGTGTGGGGAACGGGGCCTCCTTCTCCTTTTCCAGACCTTAGCACCAGATGGAGCAGCAGAATGTACAAGTCAACCTGTATTGCCTGTATAATAATCAATAATAATTTATATTTAATTTTGTTAATAGAAACCCAAGAGTCTTTTAAGCTAAGATAATATCCCCACATGTATGCTTGTGGTCGTCATTGTGTGAAAAAATGTACAGTACCAGTCAAAAGTTTGAACGCAGCTACAGCTAAGGGTTTTTCTTTATTTTACTATTTTCTACATTGTAGAATAATAGCGAAGACTTCAAAACTATTAAATAACACATATGGAATCAAGTAGTAACCGAGAAAGTGTTAAACAAATCAAAATATATTTTATATTTGAGATTCTTCAAAGTAGCCACCCTTTGCCTTGATGACAGCTTTGCAAGAAAACGCTCACCCAGAGCCGGCGCTCCTAGTAGCCGGGGACTTTAATGCAGGGAAACTTAAATCCGTTTTACCAAATTTCTATCAGCATGTTAAATGTGCAACCAGAGTAAAAACATCTCTGTACCACCTTTATTCCATACACAAAGACACATACAAAACTCTCCAACACCCTCCATTTGGCAAATCAGATCATAATTCTATCCTTCTGATTCCTGCAAAAATTAAAGCAGGAAGCACCAGTGACTACATCAATAAAAAAGTGATTAGATGAAGCAGATGCTAAACTACAGGACTGTTTTGCTAGCACAGACTGGAATATGTTCCGGGATTCCACCGATGGCATTGAGGAGTACACCACATCAGTCATTGGCTTCATTAATAAGTGCATCGGTGATGTCGTCCCCACAGTGACCATACGTACATACCCCAACCAGAAGCCATGGATTACAGGCAACATCCGCACTGAGCTAAAGGACAGAGCTGCCGCTTCAAGGAGCGGGACTCTAACCCGGAAGGTTATAAGAAATCCTTCTATGCCCTCCGACGAACCATCAAACAAGCTAAGCGTCAATACAGGACTAAGATTGAATCATACTACACCATCTCTGGTGCTCGTCGGATGTGGCAGGGCTTGCAAACCATTACAGAGAGCTGCCCAGTGACACGAGCCTACCAGACGAGCTAAACTACTTCTATGCTTGCTTCGAGGCAAATAACACTGAAACATGCATGAGAGCACCAGCTGTTCTGGAAGACTGTGTTATCACGCTCTCCGCAGCCGATGTGAGTAAGACCTTTAAACAGGTCAACATTCACAAGGCCGCAGGGCCTGACGGATTACCAGGACGTGTACTGAAAGCATGCGTTGACCAACTGGCAAGGGTCTTCACTGACATTTTCAACCTCTCTCTGTCCGAGTCTGTAATACCAACATGTTTTAAGCAGACCATCATAGTGCCTGTGCCCAAGAACACTAAGGTAACCTGCCTAAATGACTACAGACCCGTAGCACTCACGTCTGTAGCCATGAAGTGCTTTGAAAGGCTGGTCATGGCTCACATCAGCACCATTATCCCAGAAACCCTAGACCCACTCCAATTTGCATCCCGCCCCTACAGATCCACAGATGATGCAATCTCTATTGCACTCCACACTACCCTTTCCCACCTGGACAAGAGGAAAACCTATGTGAGAATGCTATTCATTGACTACAGCTCAGCGTTCAACACCATAGTGCCCTCAAAGCTCAAAGCCCTGGAACTAAACACCTCCCTCTGCAACTGGATTCTGGACTTCCTAACGGGCCGCCCCCAGGTGGAAAAGGTAGGTAACAGCACATCCGCCACTCTGATCCTCAACACAGAGGCCCCTCAGGTGTGCGTGCTCAGTCCCCTCCTGTAGTCCCTGTTCACTCATGATTGCATGGCCAGGCACAACTCCAACACCATCGTTAAGTTTTCCGATGACACAACAGTGATCACCGACAACGACGAAACAGCCTTTAGGGAGGAGGTCAGAGACCTGGCCGTGTGGTGCCAGGACAACAACCTCTCCCTCAACGTGATCAAGACAAAGGAGATGATTGTTGGCTACAGGAAAAAGAGGACTGAGCACGCCCCATTCTCATCGACGGGGCTGCAGTGGAGCAGGTTGAGAGCTTCAAGTTCCTTGGTGTCCACATCACCAACAAACTAACATGGTCCAAGCACACCAAGACAGTCGTGAAGAGGGCACAACAAAACCTATTCCCCCTCAGGAGACTGAAAATATTTGCCATGGGTCCTCAGATCCTCAACAGGTTCTACAGCTGTACCATTGAGAGCATCCTGACTGGTTGATCACTGCCTGGTATCTCAACTGCTCGGCCTCCGACCACAAGGCACTACAGAGGATAGTGCGTACGGCCCAGTACATCACTGGGGCCAAGCTTCCTGCCATCCAGGACCTCTATTCCAGGCGGTGTCAGAGGAAGGCCCTAAAAATTGTCAAAGACTCCAGCCACCTTAGACTGTTCTCTCTGCTTTCTGCTTCTCTCGGCAAGTGGTACTGGAGCCCCAAGTCTAGGTCCAAGAGGCTTCTAAACAGCTTCTACCCCCAAGCCATAAGACTCCTGAACACCTAATAAATGGCTACCCAGTCTATTAGCATTGCCCCCCCCCCCCCCCCCCCCTTTTACACCGCTGCTACTCTCTGTTGTTATCATCTATGCATAGTCACTTTAATAACTTTACCTACATGTACATATTACCTCAACTAACCAGTGCTCCCGCACATTGACTCTGTACCGGTACCCCCTGCATATAGCCCCGCCTTATCTCAGCTCACTGGTCACCATAGCAACAGCCACCCGTAGCACGCGCTCCAGCAGGTATATTTCACTGGTCATCCCCAAAGCCAACGCTTCCTTTGGCCGCCTTTCCTTCCAGTTCTCTGCTGCCAATGACTGGAACGAATTGCAAAAATCACTGAAGCTGGAGGCTTAAATCTCCCTCTCTAACTTTAAGCATCAGCTGTCAGAGCAGCTTACCAATCACTGTACCTGTACACAGCCAATCTGTAAATAGCACACCCAACTACCTCATCCCCATATTGTTATTTATCTTCTTGCTCTTTTGCACACCAGTATCTCTACTTGCACATCATCATCTGCACATCTATCACTCCAGTGTTAATGATAAATTGTAATTATTTCGCCTCTATGGCCTATTTATTGCCTTACCTCCCTAATGTTCTACATTTCCATACACTGTACATAGATTTTTCTATTGTATTACTGACTGTACGTTTTCTTATGTGTAACTCTGTGTTGTTGTTTTTGTCGCACTGCTTTGCTTTATCTTGGCCAGGTCGCAGTTGTAAATGAGAACTTGTTCTCAACTGGCCAACTTGGTTAAATAAAGGTGAAATAAATAAATAAATAAAAAACGTAATACTTTATTTCTTATTCTTATCTGTATTTTTTTTAACTGCATTGTTGGTTAGGGGCTCGTACGTAAGCATTTCACTGTAATGTGGCTAATACAATTTGATTTGATTTGATTTGGTAAAAGACCAAGTCCATTTTATGGCAAGAACAGCTCAAATAAGCAAAGAGAAATTCCATTCCATCATTAATTTAATTTAAAACATGAAGGTCAGTCAATCAATATCAAGAGCTTTTAAAGTTTATTCAAGTGCTGTCGCAAAAACCATCAAGCGCTATGATGAAACTGGCTCTCATGACGACCGCCACAGGAAAGTAAGACCCAGAGTTACCTCTGCAGCCCAAATAAATGCTTCACAGAGTTCAAGTAACAGACACAGATCAACATCAACTGTTCAGAGAAGACTGCGTGAATCAGGCCTTCATGGTTGAATTGCTGCAACAACAAAAAAACACTACTAAAGAACACTAATAATAAGAAGAGACTTGCTTGGGCCAAGAAACACGAGCAATGGACATTAGACTGGTGGAAATCTGTCCTTTGGTCTGATGAGTCCAAATTGTATATTTTTGGTTCCAACTGCCGTGTCTTTGTGAGACGCAGAGTAGGTGAACGGATGATCTCTGCATGTGTGGTTCCCACCGTGACGCATGGAGGAGGAGTTGTGATGGTGTGGGGGTGCTGTCTGTGATTTATTTAAAATTCAAGGTACACTTAACCAGCATGACTACCACAGCATTCTGCAGCGATATGCCATCCCATCTGGTTTGAGCTTAGTGCGACTATCATTTGTTTATCAACAGGACAATGACCCAAAACACACCTCCAGGCTGTGTAATGGCTGTTTGACCAAGGAGAGTAATGGAGTGCTGCATCAGATGACCTGGCCTCCACAATCACCCAACTTCAACCCAATTGAGATGGTTTGGGATGAGTTGGACCGCAGAGTGAAGAAAAAGCAGCCAACAAGTGCTCAGCTTATGTGGGAACTCCTTTAAGACTGTTGGAAAAGTATTCCTCATGAAGCTGGTTGAGAGACTGCCAAGAGTGTGCAAAGCTGTCATCAAGGCAAAGGTTGGAGAACCTAAAATATAAAATATATTTTGATTTGTTTAACACTTTTTTGGTTGCTACATGATTCCATATGTGTTGTATCATAGTGTTGATGTCTTCAGTATTATTGTACAATGTAGAAAATAGTAAAAATAAAGAAAAACTCTTTGAATGAGTAGGCGTGTCCAAACTTTTGACTGTTCTGTATAATTCCTTTCAGACATGTTTTGTGTGTGTGTGAGGCTGTGTGCTGAGGATCTGTGAAGTAGTAGGGTAAAGCCACAGGAGAGGTACAGGGGCCTCTCAGGAAGTCATTGGAACCAAGAGTCCACATGTTGTGATGACAGCCACAGCCGGCCCGGCCGCTTACACACTGAATTGTGTACAGTATTGGCCTAATTAGTTCTCTGTTGGCTGCTTGAATTTACAGTTTTGTATTACAGCAGTCTTCAGCAATCCGCCACCCCTCCTCCAGCACCTCATGCTGTACATACTCACTCAGTCAGACACAAAATACACACACAGATAAGAATACGATACAGTAGTGGCTCAACTCTATGTTCAGTGACTAACCACCACTTCGTTGATAGTGTGGTTGATTCAGTGTGTCTGTGTGATCTTTTGGCAACATGTGAGTGTCTTCACTGAGAAAATGGCAACACAGACAGTGTGGCAGCATCCCACAGGAAAGGGCCTTTGAAGTCTGCCTACTCTCTGTCTTCCCACACTGCCGACAGACACATCCCAAACACTACAGTTGGACTCGCATCCCCTCTGTCCGCTCTGCTACTCACAAACATGTGCTGAGACTCATGGAACAGTTACAGTGTGCTATTGAAGTTGCCATCAATGTCCCTGTGCCTTGCATGGTAAAGGAAAAGACCGGGAAAGTCTACAGGAGAAAATACTGATGCTGTGGTACACTCCCATCGACGTGCCTGCCTAAGCTGTAAACTGGATGTATGTATGCTCTCTATAGGCCTGTTTTTTTACCTTACACCTTTTATGTTCTTTGCTGAAAAATTGTGATGCGTAACTTTTATTCTATTTCTTTGTTATTGCCTTTAACCTCACCCCTCACCCTTCACCTGAATCAACGAATCCTCCCCACCCAGGACTGTGGGTCTGCCCCGGGCCTCACAGCTCTCTCTGGCCCCATCTCCCTCTTCTCTCCTCTCCTCCACTGCTGTTCCTGTGTTCTCCCCTTATGAAAACAGGAAGGGTGTGTTTGCAAAGCTCGAACTCGGGTAGTTGGGCCCTGGCCTGCACTAGCTGACCTGAAGATTGTGTGTGTGTGTGTGTGTGTGTGTGTGTGTGTGTGTGTGTGTGTGTGTGTGTGTGTGTGTGTGTGTGTGTGTGTGTGTGTGTGTGTGTGTGTGTGTGTGTGTGTGTGTGTGTGTGTGTGTGCGAACATGCATTTGTGTTTTCTCTGTTTATATGCATGACAGGGTAATTACTTTTAGGAAGCCCCTCAGTAACTTATCCACTTTTCTTCATCTCCTTTGAGGTCCTGCAGTCAGTACCTTGAACATGTTCCCCAAACTCCACATCCTCAGCCCTACAGGTACACACGCCTGTAGCCACACACTGACATCCACGTAGACTACGCTAAACAAGCCAGCTCATGTCTGTATGGGACGCACGGATGTACATATACTATTTTCTGTGTATTTTCCACATGCTATGCACATACATACTACATGTATTCAAATTTGTTTACTGTATGTATGCAAATGTTTGTGTCTATTGCCTTACATAATAGTTATCTCTCTTTCTCTTTCTCTCTCTCTCTCACAATCTATCTGTCGCTCTCTCTCTATCTCTCGCCCTCTCACTGTCTTGCTCCTTAGGGCTCAGCAGGTGTTCATCCTGGGGCCTAGCAGGGGCTGCCGCTGTGATGTGCAGGAATGTGTCGGGCGAGGGGGACACCAGGCTGGTGGAGCTGGAGAGGGATTAGTGCCCAGCACCCACCAACCCCTCACAGCAGGAGCTGTCATGTCAACCCCAGCCTCACTCTGATTGGGTATAGGTCAGGGGACAGTTTCAGGTCACAGCACCGGCAGCCTTGAATGCTGGTCAAACCATTCTCTCTCACAATGTAGAGCAGGCAACATACACATGCTCTAACAACCCACGGTGGAGCAACAAAAGAGGAAGGGGAGGTTGAGTCTCTATCGATTACCCTCTTCGGTAATCTCCACCCAGCCATTTCAAAACTGAGTTCTTCCCAGTAGAATCTGGAAGTCATTTATATAACTTAACACTTTGTATGTTTTGAAAGTGCATTCTCCGGCTGATTCTGTTGTGATTCTGGGACAGTTCACTCACTTCACAGTGTAAGCACCATTCATAGTTGTAGAGGGAGAGAGTTCCGTAACATTTCCCTCTGGTCATATTGCATGTAGTATCTGCACACATTAACTAGCTACAGTATGTACCAACAGTTTTCTGTAATGTAATGATCCATGTCTGTTATGGTGTTCAAATCCAAATGTATTGGTCACATACACAGTTAAGCAGATGTTATAACATGTGCAGAGAAATGCTTCTGTTGCCGGCTCCTCAACAGTACAATGTTATTTCTCTATTTCTTTTCTTAAGCAATATTATGCATCCTTCCCTTTCAGACCCACTCTATTGGACTCATTAGCTGTGGAATTCGACCGGATCATAGACATTCCAGGTCCAACATGATTTCAGACGGAATGTCAGGCATTACAAAATTGACCCTGGAGTGATTTGTGGGGAGATGGAGGAGAAGGAGAACAGTTAACTATGCATGATGGAGAAAAGGTCATAGTGCTGAAGGTTATTACAAGTAAGTTATAAACGTTGCTGTTTGTGAGATTCGTAGTGCACATCTAGTGCATATAGGTGCTTCGGATTGTAAGAAAGGGCCTAATGTTATAGTAGCAGCAAAGTGCTGTCTACAGGCAGCTACAGGGGCATGGGTGAGTGTTCATGTATACAGGGGCAGCTGGCTCTGACTTCAGAGGGGCTCCCTAATGATGGGGACCAGGCAGCCAGGCAGCAGCTGGGCTGCAGTGGGAGAGAGAGCCCTACCATGGCTGCCATTGAGAACCCCACTATCTGACCCACAGAGGAGCCAACCTCTGATCCAAGCTCTAGCTACCAAACAATCAAACCAGCGTCAGGCTATAAACAATACTGTCTCCCGGTGCCAAGCTCCTCCAAAACAACCCCACTTATATTGTCATGGAGTAATCCCCCTGTTAAAATGTATAGTATTAGCAGTGTTATAAATCTGCCTGAATATCTCTCCCTCCCCTCCTGCTGTCTTTCCTCTGTCAGACCAGTAGAAACGCACTCTGATGCTCTGCTCTGCCCCTGTCACCCCACATCTCTTAAATAACTCTCCCTTCAAGTTGTTCACTTCCTCCGGTGCTTGGGGGTCATTCCCTGTCCCTGTCCAGGTGCTTCTGCCTGGCCTGTTTCCCGGTTGGCATCCTGCCAGAGGGGAAACAGTATCCTGCCACACTGGTCATGGAAATGGGAGTTAGTGAGGTAGCACTGTCACTGTATTCATTAAAAGACATCGAATGCAATGGGACACGATGTAATCTACATCACTGATGTGTGTCTAAAGAGCAAAAGGAGTATTTTGTGAAAACACTCTTGACGTGTTTCCCTGTTTATAGGTAGCTGAGGGCTGAGACATGACTGTGTTCTGACTTGTCTTAGTCGGGTCCCATTCTTTGACCTCACTCCGAGAATACTATAAAAGTCAAAGGTCAGCGCTTGCTAATGGAATGCATTGCCTGTAGTGATAACAATGTAGATGACCTGTCGACCAGGGCATTATCTCAGCCTTAGGTTGAATAACATGTCAGGTGGAGAGGTGAGTGTGGTCAGCAGTACTCGGTCACTTACAACTCTCTGAGGAATGTTCCATCCTTCCATCCTCCTGCCCAGGAGGGACCCTGAAGAAGTGATTGAGACAGGGGTCAGAGCTTGGCTTTGGGCCATAAACTGCATCCTCCTGCTATTCATCTGCTCATTAGTTGTGTTTTATCGTTAAATATAGTTATAGACCTTGTATTTAACCTTTGTGACAATGTGTTTTATATCCAAATATTGTCTACAAGCTACAAGACATTATTAAACCAAAAGGAGATATTTTATGCTATCTACAACAGCTGTAGCCCAGAACTGAGTGAGATGTACTTTCATTGAGTGAAGAAAATGATTTTAAAATGTTTTAATTAACCTTTATTTAACTAGGCAAGTCAGTTAAGAGCAAATTCTTATTTACAATGACGGCCTACCCCGGCCAAACCCGGACGACGCTGGGCCGATTGTGCGCTGCCCTATGGGACTCCCAATTACGGCCGGATGTGATGCAGCCTGGATTCGAACCAGGTACCTCTTGCCAATTAGGGGTCTGTACTGCACACTCAGTGACAGATGTACTGTACTCTAGAAAGATCTGTCTTTACTGAAAGCCGATGATAAATGCTGATTTAATAAATTGAGCTTAGTTTGGAGACCAAAGGCAGGAAAGGAGAGCAATGGGAATAGACATTTTATTTATGAGCCTTTCTGTAAAGCACAAGCATGACTTAGTTTTAGAGTAATTATCAGTTATTTATCACCATTGGGATTATTGGGGCCCTCCCAAATGGCCAAGGCAAGAGGATGCTCACGTTCACATCCAAGGTCACGCAACTCTCATACAAATATCCACAAACACAGGCGCTACACAATAGGCAGTAGGCTCAACACAGTCTTTCAGACTCAACACGCTACAGTGTGACTAACAGTTGACCAGTTGACCATTGGTGTGTGGAGTCCCCAGGTCTTGGTTTCCTCTCACTGTGCTGGGAGGATACATCACAACCTCCTGTTTACACGCCTGGTTCAAGGTAACGAAAGTGGTGAGGAGAAATGCCACAGTGCAGTAACGAGGGCTGTCAGGGTCTCTTTTGACCAGTGCCATCCTGTCATTGTGGGTCTTATACCGAGGGGTGGCATAATGACCGTATTGTGAGAGACCCACCTAATGTTATTGAAGGTAATCATTCACAAAGGGGCTGAGTTGATGAGGTGCTGGGTGGTTTCTGCCCTGGGAGCTGGGATATTGGGTCATTTCCCTGGGACCTGGGGTCCAGATTTATGGCAGGGTCCTGTTTCACCAGGGACACCAGTACACTGTGTCTGACCCCTGGGTCAAGCTCTATTGTAATATAGAACCTACTTGGGTCCTGCACTGGGTGACCTGGTGTATAGTGTGTGTATGAGCGTGCGTATTCATGCCTGATTTATGCCCATGTTTCTTTGATAATATCAGTGCCCATAATTCTATTTGTAAAAAAGAGAGATAAGAATGGCTCCATAACCACTCAATGGGGATCTGTCAGGTTAACTCTGACCTCCAATCTGAACTGCAGTTGTGTGTGAGAGGTTGGTTTGAATTGGGAGGGGGCGCTGGGGCCACTATCCTGACCCCCTCTGTTTCCCTCTCGTTTTCTCTCTCTCCTATTTCTCTCTTGCTTTCTCTCTTGCTCCCTCTCCTCTACTCTGAGGATGTCTGGCTGATAGGCTGTAATCAGCAGCAAACAGACGAGGGGTGTGTGCTCATTCCCCTCCTGTACTCCCTGTTCAACCCCGACTGCATGGCCGTGCACGACTCCAACACCATCATTAAGTTTGCCGACAACACGATGGTGGTAGGCCTGATCACCGACAACGATGAGACGGCTTTTAGGGAGGAGGTCAGAGACCTGGCACTGTGGTGCCAGGACAACAACCTCTCCCTCAACGTCAGCAAGACAAAGGAGCAGATCGTGGACTACAGGAAATGTAGGGCCGAGCCCCCATTCACATCGATGGCGCTGTGTTGGAGCGGGTTGAGAGCATCAAGTTCCTCATTGTCTATATCACTAAGGACCTATCATAGTCCAAACATATCAACACAGTCATGAAGAGGGTACGACAGCGCCTTTTCCCCCTCAGGAGGTTGAAAAGATTTACAGCTGTACCATTGAGAGCATCTTGACTGGCTGCATCACCGCTTGGTATGGCAACTGCTTGGCATCCGACCGCAAGGCGCTACATAGGGTAGTGCGGACTGGGGCCGAGCTCCCTGCCATCCAGGACCTCTATACCAGGAGGTGTCAGAGGAAGCCCCTAAAAATGATCTAAGACTCCAGCCAACCAAGTCATAGACTGTTCTCTCTGCTACCGCACGACAAGCGTTACCGATGCACCAAGTCTGGAACCAACAGGACCCTGAACAGATTCTACCCTCAAGCCATAAGACTGCTAAATAGTTAGTTAAATAGTAATCCAAATAGTTACCCGGACTATCTGCATTGACCCTTTTTTGACTCATCACATACGCTGCTTCTACTGTTTACTATCTGTCACTTTATTCCTAGTTACATATACATATAGTATCTATCTAAATTACCTCGTACCCCTGCACATCAACTCAGTACCGGTACCCTGTGTATATAGCCACGTTATCGTTGCTCATTGTGTATTTATTATTACTTGTATTATTACTTGTTTTACTTTTCTATTATTTCTCTATTTTCTTTCTCTCTGCATTATAGGGAAGGGCCCGTAAGTAAGCATTTCACTGTTAGTCCACACCTGTTGTTTACAAAGAATGTGATGAATACAATTCGATTTGATTTGATCTGCCACAGGAAACATCTCCCCATCACATCTACAGAAACCAGCACTTCACCAGAGACCCCCAGACAGACACAGGGAAGAGAGGAAGAGGGACCGAGGGGGGCGGGAGGTAAACATATTTTTGATTCTCCTCGATTCGAACAAAGAACGCAAAAGGCTTATCGTTCACAAACTGAACAAAAATACACATTTTTACCAGATTACCTTTATCAAACAATAAGACGGAAATTCAATAGGAATTTTGTATGCAGTAATACTAGTAATATTAATTGTCTGTTTTTCATTATCATTTTGAACAGAAATCTTCTTAGCTGCCCTTTTGGCAACTTGAATGAAAGCATATGTGTGTGTGTGTGTGTGTGTGTGTGTGTGGTGGGGATTGTGTAAGTAAAAATAGTATAGAACACTGTCAAATGCTTTAGGGCGTTAATCAAGATAGGGGATGGGAGAAGATCTGTCTCATCATATTTTGCTGTGTGCTTTGTGTCCTGGCCCTGGGGCTTTTCCACTACTAACAGCCAGGTGAGCTCTCCTGAGTGACAAATCCTCCTGAAACCCACCAGTGTGTTAGGAAGAGAGAGGTGTTAAGGTGTCTTTCACTCTGCTTATGAATAGAACAATGTTTCTGACACACCGACCTGACATTCTGGAATGCTGAGGACTGTTTGACTTTGGGCTGGTAAAAGCCAGCCCCTCAGTACCCCGTTAACAAGGATGATCCGAGAGTAAAACTTAGACGTCTACATGTCTCTCTCTCGTCTTCTCAAATCCTCTGACCTTGGGTAGCACTCACCCATCTCTCTGCCTCCGCACTGACCTGTGAGCTCTTTGTGGCACAGGTGAGTGCGGGAGCATCCTGTATTTGTATAATGGGGGGTAACAGTTTTAACCATGATAGTGGAAGTAAATGTTTTTGGTCACAACAACAGAGGACATGGTGGAGCAATGTTTGGGAGAATCATTTTGTGTTTGATCCCTCGACTAGATGTCCTCCAGGAGTCTTACATTTATTTACCTCATCATCTGAGGCACAGCTAATGGGTTTAATGCATTGTCAGAGAGAGCTCAGAGAGATTGACAGGGAGAATCCTGTGTCCCCAGGCAGGAGGAATCCTCCGCTGCCCCAAGGGAAGCTTCTTCATCATGACACCCACCAGTGTTATTAGAAACATCAGTCAAGCTGTTAGGGCCTTGCAAACAGAAGTGCCTGCTGATGTCCCATTCCCCATATGATGTATGGTTAGACCTCACTAGACGAACATGTAGGGCAAGGGCCATGCACCAGGGCACCCCTTGTTGATACCCTAAACAAATTCCCACAAAGGCAGGAAGGGCAGGGGCATTGAACCCCTACTCCCTAGAAAAAGGCATTCCCGTCCACTCAGCCCTGTGTACAGGGCATTGACTGTAAGGACACACAGGGAGGAGCACAACGATGGGCAATACAGGCTGTTTTTCCTGTTGAAGCATTCTTTGTGTGAGAGAAGAGGACCCCTCTCTGGAAACACAGGAAGGCTCACCGGGGGTCGGCAGAGGAATGTAAACACACACATAGACTCCCTCCACACCACAGTGTGTGTTGTGTGCAAACTTGACATATCCCATAGGTCTTCCCCCGGAATGGAAAACATAAACATCACGCTGATTTCACTTGTGTGGATAATGGACGGATGTTAACTTGCTTACCTGTAAAACTTCAATTAAATGCTCTCAAATAGACTTCAGCCAACCAAGTCATAGAAGGTTCTCTCTGCTGCCGCACGGTAAGTGGTACCGTTGCACCAAGTCTGGACCAAACAGGACCCAGCTTCTATCCCCAAGCCATAAGGCTGCTAAATAGTTAGTTAAATAGTTAACCTAATAGCTACCCAGACTAAAAAGTCCAAAAAGATCATCAAGGACAACAACCACCCGAGGCACTGCCTTTTCACCCCGCTATCATCCAGAAGGCGAGGCCATCAGACTGTTAAATAACCATCACTAGCACATTAGAGTCTGCTGCCCTATATATATAGACTTGAAATCACTGGCCACTGTAACGTTCGTCTTGTGGTGAATGAACGGACCAAGGCGCAGCGGGTGATGAATACATACTGATTTATTAAATGAAAGACGAAACACTAATGAACACTAGAACAAACTACAAAACAATAAACGAAGGCAACAGACCTGAAACAAACGAACTTACATATAGACGAAGAACGCACGAACAGGAACAGACTACCTAAAACGAGCGAACAAACGAAACAGTCCCATGTGGAATACACAGACACAGGAACAATCACCCACAAACAAACAGTGAGAACAACCTACCTTAATATGGTTCTCAATCAGAGGAAACGTCAAACACCTGCCTCTAATTGAGAACCATACCAGGCAACACATTAACCCAACATAGAAAACACATAACATAGACTACCCACCCCAACTCACGCCCTGACCAACTAAACACATACAAAACAACAGAAAACAGGTCAGGAACGTGACAGAACCCCCCCCCCTCAAGGTGCGAACTCCGGGCGCACCCCTAAAACTCAAGGGGAGGGTCTGGGTGGGCATCTGTCCGCGGTGGCGGCTCCGGCGGTGGACGAGGACACCACTCCACCATTGTCTTTGTCCCCCTTCTTAGCGTCCCTTGAGTGGCGACCCTCGCCCCCGACCGTGGTCCAGGAACCTTCACCAACGCCCCTCCTAAATAGAGGAGACAACTCAGGACAGAGAGGTAGCTCAGGACACAGAGGTAGCTCAGGACAGAGAGGTAGCTCAGGACAGAGAGGTAGCTCAGGACAGAGAGATCGCTCAGGACAAAGAGGTAGCTCAGGACAGAGAGATCGCTCCGGACAGAGAGGTAGCTTAGGACAGAGGGACAACTCTGGACTACTGGCAGCTCCGGACTGAGTGGCAGCTCCGGACTGAGTGGCAGCTCCGGACTGAGTGGCAGCTCCGGACTGAGTGGCAGCTCCGGACTGTAGGGCAGCTCCGGACTGTAGGGCAGCTCCGGACTGAAGGGCAGCTCCGGACTGAAGGGCAGCTCCGGACTGTAGGGCAGCTCCGGACTGTAGGGCAGCTCATGACTGTAGGGCAGCTCATGACTGGAGGGCAGCTCATGACTGGAGGGCAGCTCATGATTGTAGGGCAGCTCACGACTGTAGGGCAGCTCACGACTGGAAGGCAGCTCACGACTGGAGGGCAGCTCACGACTGGAGGGCAGCTCATGACTGGAGGGCAGCTCATGACTGGAGGGCAGCTCATGACTGGAGGGCAGCTCATGACTGGAGGGAAGCTCTGGCAGCTCCTGACTGGCTGGCGGCTCTGGCAGCTCCTGACTGGCTGGCGGCTCTGGCAGCTCCTGACTGGCTGGCGGCTCTGGCAGCTCCTGACTGGCTGGCGGCTCTGGCAGCTCCTGACTGACGGACGGCTCTGGCAGCTCCTGACTGACGGACGGCTCTAGTGGCTCCTGACTGACGGACGGCTCTAATTGCTCGGGACAGACGGGCGGCTCTTATGGCTCGTGGCAGACAGATGGCTCAGACGGCGCTGGGCAGACAGATGGCTCAGACGGCGCTGGGCAGACAGATGGCTCAGACGGCGCTGGGCAGACAGATGGCTCAGACGGCGCTGGGCAGACAGATGGCTCAGACGGCGCTGGACAGACAGATGGCTCAGACGGCGCTGGGCAGACAGGCAGCTCAGACGGTGCTGGGCAGACAGATGACTCAGACGGCGCTGGGCAGACAAGCAGCTCAGACTGCGTTGGGCAGGCAGGCAGTACAGACGGTGCTGGGCAGACAAGCAGTGCAGGCGGCGTTGGGCAGACGGCCGACTCTGACCTGCTGAGGCGCACAGTAGGCCTGGTGCGTGGTGCCGGAACTGGTGGTACCGGACTGGAGACACGCACCTCAAGGCTAGTGCGGGGAACAGGAACAGGGCACACTGGACTCTCGAGGCGCACTATAGGCCTGGTGCGTGGTACCGGAACTGGAGGTACCGGGCTGAGGGCACGCACCTCAGGGCGAGTGCGGGGAGAAGGAACAGTGCGTACAGGGCTCTGGAGACGCACAGGAGGCTTGGTGCGTGGTGCCGGAACTGGAGGTACTGGGCTGGAGACACGCACCATAGGGAGAGTGCGTGGAGGAGGAACAGGGCTCTGGAGACGCACTAGAAGCCTGGTGCGTGGTGTAGGCACTGGTGGTACTGGCCTGGGGCGGGAAGGTGGCGCCGGATAAACCGGACCGTGCAGGCGTACTGGCTCCCTTGAGCACCGAGCCTGCC
This sequence comes from Salvelinus namaycush, assembly GCF_016432855.1. Taxonomy (NCBI): domain Eukaryota; kingdom Metazoa; phylum Chordata; class Actinopteri; order Salmoniformes; family Salmonidae; genus Salvelinus; species Salvelinus namaycush. The sequence goes on along the minus strand of NC_052307.1, from coordinate 21,357,863 downwards.
CAACCTTACCTGGTTGAATGCTCCCCGTAGCCCGTCCAGTGCGGGGAGGTGGAATAACCCGCACTGGGCTGTGTAGGCGAACCGGGGACACCATACGTAAGGCTGGTGCCATGTACACCGGCCCAAGGAGACGTACTGGAGGCCAGATATGTAGAGCCGGCTTCATGGCACTTGGCTCAATGCTCAATCTAGCCCGGCCAGTGCGGGGAGGTGGAATAACCCGCACCGGGGTATGCACACGTACAGGAGACACCGTGCGCTCTACCGCATAACACGGTGTCTGCCCGTACTCCCGCTCTCCACGGTAAGCATGGGAAGTGGGCGCAGGTTTCCTACCTGCCTTCGCCACACTACCCTTTAGCCCCCCCCCAAGAAATTTTTTGGGTTTCTTCACGGGCTTCTTACCGCGTCGTTGTGCTAACCTCATTCGCCGGTATCCCTCTGCACATTGCTCCATCGAATCCCAGGCGGGCTCCGGCACTCTCCCTGGGTCAACCGACCACCTGTCTATTTCCTCCCAAGTGGTGTAACCCAGATCCGGCTCCTGCTGCCGAGCTAGCTCCTCGAAACGCCGCCTCTCTGCTTTTGCTGCCTCCAGCTCCGCTTTGGGGCGGCGATACTCCTCTGGCTCTGCCCAGGGTCCTTTTCCGTCCAGCTCGTCCTCCCATGTCCATTTCTCCTGCTTGCGCTGTTGCTGCTGCCCGTTAACCCGCTGCTTGATCCGGGTTTGGTGGGTGATTCTGTAACGTTTGTCTTGTGGTGAATGAACGGACCAAGGCGCAGCGGGTGATGAATACATACTGATTTATTAAATGAAAGATGAAACACTAATGAACACTAGAACAAACTACAAAACAATAAACGAAGGCAACAGACCTGAAACAAACGAACTTACATATAGACGAAGAACGCACGAACAGGAACAGACTACCTAAAACGAACTAACAAACGAAACAGTCCCATGTGGAATACACAGACACAGGAACAATCACCCACAAACAAACAGTGAGAACAACCTACCTTAATATGGTTCTCAATCAGAGGAAACGTCAAACACCTGCCTCTAATTGAGAACCATACCAGGCAACACATTAACCCAACATAGAAAACACATAACATAGACTACCCACCCCAACTCACGCCCTGACCAACTAAACACATACAAAACAACAGAAAACAGGTCAGGAACGTGACAGCCACTTTAATAATGGAACACTAGTCACTTTAATAATCTTTACATATTTTGCATTACTCATCTCAAATGTATATACTGTATTCTATTCTATTCTACTGTATCTTAGTCTATGCCGTTCTGACATTGCTCATCCAAATATTTATATATTCTTAATTCCATTCCTTTACATTAGATTTGTGTGTATTGTTGTGAAATGTTAGATATTACTTGTTAGATATTACTGCACTGTTGGAGCTAGAAACACAAACATTTCGCTACACCCGCAATAACATCTGCTAAACACGTGTATGTGACCAATAACATTTGATTTGATTTGATTTTGACTATCGGCATTGACCCTTTTTGCACAAACTTTTTTTTACTCATCACATACGCTGCTGCTACTGTTTATTATCTGTCACTTTTTTCCTAGTTATATGTCACCTAAAACACTCACACTGCCCCCAACCGCAAGGCTCTCCAGAGGGTCTGTACAACTCACCACCGGGGGCAAACTACTTGCCCTCCATGACACCTACAGCACCCGATGTCACAGGAAGGCCAAAAAGATCATCAAGGACAACAACCACTGCCTGTTCACCCCGCTATCATCCAGAAGGCGAGGTCAGTACAGGTGCATCAAAGCTGGGACCGAGAGACTGAAAAACAGCTTCTATCTCAAGGCCATCAGACTGTTAAACAGCCATCACTAACATTGAGTGGCTGCTGCGAACATACTGACTCAGATCTCTGGCCACTTAAATAAATGGACTTAATAAAGGTATCACTAGTCACTTTAAATAACGCCACTTTAATAATGTTTACATATCCTACATTACTCAACTCATATGTATATACTGTACTCTATAACATCTACTGCATCTTGCCTATGCCGCACGGCCATCGCTCATCCATATATTTATATGTACATATTCTTATTCATCCCTTTACATTTGTGTGTATAAGGTAGTTGTTGTGGAATTGTTAGATTACTTGTTAGATATTACTGCACTGTCAGAACTAGAAGCACAAGCATTTCGCTACACTCGCATTAACATCTGCTAACCATGTGTATGTAACCAATAACGTTTGATTTGATTTGACATATCTTCCTCAATTACCTCGCACCCCTGCACATGGACTCAGTACTGGTACCCCGTGTATATAGCCAGGTTATCGTTACTCATTGTGTATCTATTATGTGTTTTACTTTTCTGTTATTTCTCTATTTTCTTTCTCTCTGTATTGTTGGGAAGGGCCCGTAAGTAAGCATTTCACTGTTAGTCTACACCTGTTGTTTACGAAGCATGTGGTGAATAAAATGGTATTTTATTTGACCATGCATGACTGACCGTAGCTGCAACGCCAGCAAAATGCAAAGGGTTTGTTTCAAACTGTCTCTTTTCATGTACTGTAGTATCTAAAAGACAGGTCTTCTGCTGCCAAATCTGTACCCCTAGCCACTAGCTAAATCCACACAGATTTACCCATGACTTGACTTTGGAACATTGTTATTTTTGCTTTGCATCAGGGTTTTTTCCCATCCTGCCAAATGATGTTGGTTGTTCCGTTAGAAGTGAGCTCGGGATCAAAAGGAGGGATGGTGTGATGGGTGTATGGGCATGGGGGGGTGTTGCAGCTGTCTGGATCAAATGGATCAGAGTCAGCTGGGGTGGGGTGGTTTAGGCAGGGGGCTCATAGGGGACACCTATTCTTCTGTGCCATAGCCAGCCTGCACGGCACATATGCCAGTCCCAAGGCCACTCTGAAAGCCTGGCCCCCATGCAGCCTTCTCAACTGTAACTCTGTGTAATAACATGGCCTGTTCTTCCATTAATGGTTTCCATGATGCGGCCGTCCTCTTCACTCCACTGAAATGTGTGTGAGTGATATATATATATGTCCCCAGCAGACTCACATTGTGAATGTGTGTACATGAGCACTTTGTTTGAGTTTTGTTTTCAGACACCAAGACAATAGAAATGCCAAAACAGATGTAGAAACAGTTAGAGGGGTGTTGGGGATGTTTGCACTCCCTTTCTCCCCCTCGCCTTGTGATTGCACATCAACGTTGTAGAGTAAGTGTTAAAGTGCCTGTGATTGATTTGGTTGTTTAGCTCCTTGAAGCAGTAGTCTTCATTAGAAGGAGCCCTGAACTCGGACTGCAGAGAGTGGTGAGATCACAGACAGCCCCTGGACAACACTGTTCTTGGAACAATGGTTAACCCTAATTAGAAGTGTTATTTGTAACATAGGCAGCTTTTTGTGCAGCTACTGGCCATTGTCATTTAACCCAAAAGGCGATAATGCTTGATAGTGGGTTAGGTGTTTGAAGGTTTTAATGGTACCTGGTAAAAGTAGTGAACAGTTGAGAACAGCTGACATGGGTTAAGGAAGTGAGAGAAGCAGTGCCATGGCGAATACACACACTCCCTACTGTTTGTTTGCTCCCAGCTTGGGGAGGTGGGCTGAGCTGGTTTCCACACTGCCTGATTTATAGTTTGGAGCTGTCTATCAAGCAGCTGACAGATGGACACTGCACTGCAACCTCAGCAGCACAGCAGACACATCACTTTCCAAACTCCCTCCATTTCACTACCAACTGGAATGCTAAGGATAAGTAAATGGGGCATTCTTTTCTACACTTTTGACTACTTTAATACATATATTTGTGAATTTGTCCCAATACTTTTGGTCCCCTAAAATGGGTGACTATGTACAAAAAGTGCTGTAATTTCTCAATGGAAAATACCCTCAAATTAAAGCTGACAGTCTGCACTTTATTGTCACAGTCATTGTATCATTTCAAATTGAAAGCGCTGGAGTACAGAACCAAAACGACAAACATTTCACTGAACCAGTACTTTTGGAGGTTACTGTAGATACTAAATATGATGCCTTATTCCTTGCATGCTACAGGCCACAGTACAGGCCACAGTACAGGCCACAACCACAACACACTCCTCAGTTTAGACGTTTTATAAAAAGGGTTGTTTTGAGGTTTCTGAGGTTTTGACTGGCAGGGCTCCAGTCTAGGATTAGATTGAAATGCTTAAATTGAATGCAATAAAAGTAGACTTTAATGTTTCTTTCTCAGACCTGATCCGTATAGGGTATTATAAATAACAAAATGTTCAGTTCAATGTTAAAAAATAAGTCAATCTATCATTTGAGATATATTTCTAGGAGTCGAAGGTGGCATCTGATCATGAGATATTCCCTCCTGGTTTTTGTCAGTGCCAGTGAGGCCTGAAACTGGGCTTTCATTCCCATCCTGATGGAAGGTATCATATGACGGCCAGAGGTTCCCGGGCGGACGTTGGTTGTGGAAAGTCTGAGCACCTGGGTTTTGCGTGGGCCAGTGTTTGGGTTTCCACTATGCTTCTGCATGACAGGGATACCCTCTGAGTGTCTTTGAATTTTGGGGAAGAAAAAGAACAGAATGTGACACCCTCATGTATAAATGGGTAAATGTTATATCCTAGCCACCTCATACCATATGTCCAAGGTTGGCTAACGGTTTAGAATGGTAACCGTAATGCTAAACAGAGAAAGGCTAGCCTCGAAGCAGCTTATTTCCACCTAATTGAGCAAAAGGTGTTTTGTTTTGTCAAGAGAGTTTGGGCCAAATGGAGTCAGATTCACATAGGTCTCCTGGGATGGGTAGGCAGGGCAGGGCAGTTTAACCCCTCTGGTGTCTATCAGGGCCAGTGGATCCCAGCAGTCTCCAGCTCCTAATCCCTGTGATTATCCACAGAGCTGGGCTTCCTGGGCCATTAAACAAGGGAGACTCTCGTCCGCCAACCCCAACCCTCTCATCAGCCTTTGTCCTTCTATTCCTCTCTTTTAAAAGAGGGGAGTCTCGCCCGCCTTCTCCCCTCCTTCATCAGCTTTATCTGTTGCCCCTCTATTTTTCTCCTCTCATGTTATTGTTTCACATGTTTTAACTGAGGTTTCCTTCCCCTCTTCTCTCAATCGTACACCTTCTACTGCAAATGAATGTCTTTCAGACCTACATATTAAAACATTGTGAATGTTTGTGTTTATGCCACACATATAAAAGCTAATGCGTTTTAAATGTTAAATGACAAATATTTATCAGAAGTAAAAATACAGCCAGACTGTCCTGTACTGTGCCTTTCTAGAGTTTATAATCTGTTCGAGATTAGACCCGCAACTAATCCAAATGGAATGAATCGAATGAAACATTCAAATAACAGGGCTTTTGCGCCATTATTCAAATTACATTTTCACTGCAGTGTACAGCCTAGAGTAGAATTGTACTCAATTGTACTCACTTGAAAACAAAATTCTAATATTCACCCAAAAAATGCACTAATCTCCCCTGTGCCCAACAAAAAAAAATCACAAAACCCTCCCCAAAACAAAGATAAATAAATGTAGAAACCCTACCCTATTCCAAACTGTCCCCAATGCCCTTTAAGTGTAAGAGCTGTTTGGTGGTTTGGTGGAATGCAGTTTTGGCCTGCCTGGTGACATCTCTGCCAATAACATCTAGTTTTCAGTTTTCCCCTCCCCACTCAGACAACTCCCAGACAGTCTTATCAAAATTCTTGCTTGAGAAATAGCTTTTTGCTCAGAAGCTATTTTTGTTCATTTTTTACCATTTTAATTGAAAACAATCACATTAAGGTACTTCATTTTTACCCAGAAATTATTTGATATTGAGAAAAATGTCTGCATTGGACCTTTAATCAATATCACTAATATCCAAGGACTTCAGCACCTTGCAATATATGTGTCTGTCACGCGGGACTAGGTTGGCGAAAGAACCAGACGCAGAGAGAGAGAGCCGCTTGGGAAAAATATTCCTTATATTTTTACTTAACAAAAACTGAATAAGCCCGAACATCCAGGGCGCAGAGAGAACACTTGCCAAACACCCAAAATACACACACGTAACAAAAAACAATCCCGCACAAAACAAGGGCGGGTAAAACTCCTAATTATAGGGAAGCTAATTACGAAACAAAAAACAGGTGCAACTAATAAGACAAAACAAACAGACAAACGAAAAAGGGATCGGTGGCGGCTAGTAGAACGGTGACGACGACCGCCGAGCACCGCCCGAACAGGCAGGGGAGTCAACTTCGGCGGAAGTCGTGACAGTACCCCCCTCCTGACGCGCGGCTCCCGCAGCGCGCCGCCACCGGCCTCGAGGACGACCCGGAGGGCGAGGTGCCGGGCGATCCGGGTGGAGGCGGTGGAAGTCTCTCAGTAGAGTAGGATCTAAAATGTCCCCCACCGGAACCCAGCATCTCTCCTCCGGACCGTACCCCTCCCAGTCCACGAGGTACTGTAGGCCCCTCACCCGGCGTCTCGAGTCCAGAATGGGGGACCCCTCGATCTCCAGAGGGGGTGGAGGGACCTCAGGCACCTCACTTTCTTGCAGGGGACCAGCCACCACCGGCCTGAGGAGAGACACATGAAACGAGGGGTTAATACGGTAATACCTAGGGAGTTGTAACCTATAACACACCTCGTTTATTCTCCTCAGGACTTTAAACGGCCCCACACACTGCGGCCCCAGCTTCCGACAGGGCAGGCGGAGAGGCAGGTTTCGGGTCGAGAGCCAGACCCTGTCCCCCGGTGTGAACACGGGGGCCTCACTGCGGTGCTGGTCAGCGCTCCTCTTCTGCCGTTGTCCTGCTAACTTTAGCGATTCCTGGACGGCTTTCCAGGTGTCCTTGGAGCGCTGTACCCATTCCTCTACCGCAGGAGCCTCGGTCTGACTCTGGTGCCATGGGGCCAGGACCGGCTGGTAACCTAACACACACTCAAACGGGGACATGTTCGTTGAGGAGTGGCGGAGGGAGTTCTGAGCGAGCTCAGCCCAAGGAACATACCTCGCCCACTCACCAGGCCGGTCCCGGCAATATGACCGCAGAAACCTGCCCACATCCTGGTTTACGCGCTCCACCTGCCCATTACTCTCGGGGTGAAAACCCGAGGTCAAGCTGACCGAGACCCCCAGTCTTTCCATAAACGCCCTCCAAACTCTGGACGTGAATTGGGGGCCCCGATCAGAAACGATGTCCTCAGGCACCCCATAGTGCCGGAAGACATGGGTAAACAAGGCTTCCGCAGTCTGCAGGGCCGTAGGGAGACCGGGCAACGGGATGAGACGGCAGGACTTAGAAAACCGATCCACAACGACCAAAACCGTAGTGCTTCCCTGGGACGGGGGAAGATCGGTAAGAAAGTCCACCGATAAGTGTGTCCACGGCCGTTGTGGAACGGGGAGGGGCTGTAACTTCCCTCTAGGCAAGTGCCGAGGAGCCTTGCTCTGAGCGCACACCGAGCAGGAGGAGACATAAAATCTCACGTCCTTAGCCAACGTGGGCCACCAGTATCTCCCTCTAAGACTCCGCACTGTCCTCTCGATGCCAGGATGACCCGAGGAGGGGAGAGTATGAGCCCAACGGATTAGCTTATCCCGGACCCCTCCTGGCACGTACTGAACCCCCGCTGGACAGTTAGGAGGGGTCTGCTCTAACCGTGAGGCTCTCTCTATCTCCGCGTCCACCTCCCATACCACCGGTGCCACGAGACATGAAGGTGGAATGATGGGAGTTGGCTCAACGGACCGCTCCTCGGTATCATAGAGACGGGACAGCGCGTCGGCCTTGGTGTTTTGGGAGCCTGGTCGGTACGAGATGGTGAACTGAAACCGGGTGAAAAACATGGCCCATCTAGCCTGACGCGGATTTAGTCTCCTCGCTTCCCGGATGTACTCGAGATTACGATGGTCAGTCCAGATGAGAAAAGGGTGTTTCGCCCCCTCAAGCCAATGTCTCCACACCTTCAGAGCCTTGACTACAGCTAACAACTCCCGGTCCCCCACATCATAGTTTCGCTCCGCCGGACCGAGCTTCCTCGAAAAGAAGGCACAAGGGCGGAGCTTGGGTGGTTCGCCCGAGCGCTGGGACAGCACGGCCCCGACCCCCGCCTCGGACGCGTCCACCTCCACTATGAACGCTAAAGAGGGGTCCGGATGCGCCAACACGGGCGCATTGGTAAACAGCTCCTTCAGACGACTGAAAGCTCTGTCCGCCTCTGTTGACCAACGCAAGCGCACCGGTCCTCCCTTCAGCAGTGAGGTAATGGGAGCAGCCACCTGACCAAAACCCCGGATAAACCTCCGGTAGTAATTGGCAAACCCTAAAAACCGCTGCACCTCTTTCACCGTGGTCGGAGTCGGCCAATTACGCACGGCTGTAACGCGGTCATCCTCCATCACCACCCCGTAGGTGGAAATACGATAACCCAGGAAGGAAACGGCCTGTTTGAAGAACTCACATTTCTCCGCCTTGCAATACAGGTCATGCTCCAGCAGTCGCCCAAGTACCTTACGCACCAGAGACACATGCGCCGCGCGGGTGGCAGAGTAGATCAAGATGTCATCAATGTACACTACCACTCCCTGCCCGAGCAGGTCTCGGAGAATCTCATCTACGAAGGATTGAAAGACAGCTGGAGCATTTTTCAACCCATATGGCATGACGCGGTACTCATAATGACCAGATGTAGTACTAAATGCGGTTTTCCACTCATCTCCTCCCCGGATACGCACCAGATTATACGCACTCCTCAGGTCCAATTTTGTGAAGAAGCGTGCCCCGTGAAATGATTCCACCGCCGTAGCGATGAGAGGTAGTGGGTAACTAAACCCCACTGTGATGGAATTTAGACCTCGATAATCAATGCACGGGCGTAAACCGCCATCCTTCTTCTTCACAAAAAAGAAGCTCGAGGAGACAGGTGATGCGGAGGGCCGAATGTATCCCTGTCCCAGTGATTCAGTAACATATGTCTCCATAGCCGCTGTCTCCTCCTGGGACAAAGGATACACGTGACTCCTAGGAAGTGCAGCGTTCTCCAGGAGGTTTATCGCGCAGTCCCCTCGTCGATGGGGTGGTAATTGGGTCGCCTTCTTTTTACTGAAGGCGATAGCCAAATCGGCATATTCAGAGGGAATGCGCACGGTGGAAACCTGGTCTGGACTCTCCACCGTAGTCGCACCAACGGCAACTCCTAGACACCTGCCTGAACACTCCTCTGACCACCCCTTAAGAGCCCCCTGTTGCCAGGAAATCACCGGGTTGTGCTGAGCTAGCCAGGGAATTCCCAATACCACTGGAAACGCAGGTGAGTCGATAAGGAACAGACTAATCTGCTCCTTATGACTACCCTGCGTTACCATGTCCAGTGGTACCGTGGCCTCCCTGACCATTCCTGACCCTAATGGTCGGCTATCTAAGGAGTGCACGGGGAAAGGTAGGTCTAACGACACAAGGGGAATCCCTAGCCTTAATGCGAGCCCCCGATCAATGAAATTCCCAGCTGCGCCTGAATCGACTAGCGCCTTATGCTGTAGAGAGGGAGAAAACCCGGGGAAATAGGTTAACACATACATATGACTAACAGGAAGCTCTGGGTAAGTCTGGTGCTGACTCACCTGGGGTGATCGAGTAGTGTTCCGCCTGCCCTCCCGACTCCCAGAAGAGTTCCTCCAACACCGGTCGGCCGTGTGCCCTCGCCGACCACAACTGGTGCAGGAGGACACTCCTCCTCCGGTCCCCCTTGACGCTGCCCCCCCTAACTCCATAGGGATAGGAGCAGGAGGGCTGGGAGGTGGAAACGACAGGACCTGTTCCGAACGTCCGCGGGCAGCCAGCAGGTTGTCGAGACGGATGGCCATGTCAATAAGTTCGTCCAGCGTGAGTGTGGTGTCCCGACACGCTAGCTCCCTGCGGACGTCCTCCCTAAGGCTACATCGGAAATGGTCTATTAAGGCCCTGTCGTTCCACCCTGCTCCTGCAGCCAAGGTCCTGAACTCCAGGGCAAAGTCCTGTACGCTCCTCGTCTCCTGACGCAGGTGGAACAGCCGTTCACCCGCCGCACGACCCTCTGGTGGGTGGTCAAACACAGCTCGGAATCGGCGGGTGAACTCAGGGTAATGATCCCTCGCCGAGTCTGGGCCATTCCACACTGCGTTGGCCCATTCAAGAGCTCGTCCAGTCAAACAGGAGACGAGGGCGCTCACGCTCTCCTCTCCGGAGGGAGTAGGACGAACGGTCGCCAGGTAAAGCTCCAGCTGGAGAAGAAACCCCTGACACCCGGCCGCCGTTCCATCATACTCCCGTGGGAGCGCCAGCCGAAGAGCCCCGGAGCCGGATGCTGTAACAGGAACAGGAGGTGTTGGAGGAGGGGGTGCTGGAGATGAGGTGGGAAGGCCACTCCTCTCCCATCGATCCATCCTCTCCATCATTTGGTCCATCGCCGACCCAATTCTGTGGAGAACACTGGTGTGATGGAGGACCCTTTCCTCCATCGATGGGAGAGGAGACGCGGCTGCTCCTGCTGGTTCCATTTTCAGTGGTGCGGGATTCTGTCACGCGGGACTAGGTTGGCGAAAGAACCAGACGCAGAGAGAGAGAGCCGCTTGGGAAAAATATTCCTTATATTTTTACTTAACAAAAACTGAATAAGCCCGAACATCCAGGGCGCAGAGAGAACACTTGCCAAACACCCAAAATACACACACGTAACAAAAAACAATCCCGCACAAAACAAGGGCGGGTAAAACTCCTAATTATAGGGAAGCTAATTACGAAACAAAAAACAGGTGCAACTAATAAGACAAAACAAACAGACAAACGAAAAAGGGATCGGTGGCGGCTAGTAGGACGGTGACGACGACCGCCGAGCACCGCCCGAACAGGCAGGGGAGTCAACTTCGGCGGAAGTCGTGACAGTGTCTTTAAGTTGAGATGGTTAAGTATTCTTCCATGTTGAGTATTATCTCATGATTAAAGCTTTGACCTATTTCTACTACACTATGAAAACAACTGACCGGGGATGCAAGCTTTTATTTAAACACAATATTTATATTATCAACCAATCATGCGGCCTCTAAAACAAATAGCTAACCTTGAGCGACCATTAAACAAAAGTTTGACTGAAGCATCTTGGTTTTTGTTGGACAAACTGTCCCATTATAGCACATCCTGTTGGGCCTGCTGTTTTGTCCATGGACAGGGGGCATGGCGCAGAGAGGATGGGTGCGGGGGTGGTACAGGGTTCTGAGTAGGGAGAGGGGAAACACCTTGTGACCCCCTTCTTCCTCCCTTGACATGACACAGCTACTGGAGGTATGGAAACAGGGACGGACATAGAGGAACACTGCCAAGACAAAAACTACATCTATAGTATGTTTTCATGCAAAACTGTCTGCACATATTAGGTTATGAATTCATCAGATCAAATCAAATGTTTTTGGTCACATACACATGGTTAACAGATGTTAATGCGAGTGTAGCGAAATGCTTATGCTTCTAGTTCCGACAGTGCATTAATATCAAACAAGTAATCTAACAATTTCCCAACGACTACCTAATACACACAAATCTAAAGGGGTGAATGAGAACATGTACATATAAATATATGGATGAGTGATGGCCGAGCGGCATAGGCAAGATGCAATAGATGGTATAAAATACAGTATATACAGTTGAAGTCGGAAGATTACATACACCTTAGCCAAATACGTTTAAACTCAGTTTTAACACAATTCCTGACATTTAATCCTAGTAAAAATTCCCTGTCTTAGGCCAGTTAGGATCACCACTTCATTTTAAGAATGTGAAATGTTGTAACGTCCTGACCAGAGTTCTTATGTGTTGTGCTTGTTTTAGTGTTGGTCAGGATGTGAGCTGGGTGGGAATTCTATGTTGTGTGTCTAGTTTGTCTGTTTCTGTGTTCAGCCTAATATGGTTCTCAATCAGAGGCAGCTGTCAATCGTTGTCCCTGATTGAGAATCATATATAGGTGGCTTGTTTTGTGTTGGGATTTTGTGGGTGGTTGTCTTCTGTCTTTGTGTTCTGCACCAGAGAGGACTGTTTCGGTTTTCACATTTCTTGTTTTGTTGTTTGTAGTGTTCTAATATATTCTTTATAAAATCATGTTGAACACTAGCCGCGCTGCGTTTTGGTCCTCTCCTTCATCCCAGGAAGAAAACCGTTACAAATGTCAGAATAATTGTAGACAGAATGATTTATTTCAGCTTTTATTTCTTTCATCACATTCCCAGTGGGTCAGAAGTTTACATACACTCAATTAGTATTTGGTAGCATTGCCATTAAATTGTTTAACATGGGTCAAATGTTTCGGGTAGCCTTCCGCAAGCTTCCCACAATAAGTTGGATGAATTTTGGCCCATTCCTCCTGACAGATCTGGTGTAACTGAGTCAGGTTTGTAGGCCTCCTTGCTCGCACACACTTTTTCAGTTCTGCCCACAAATTTTCTATAGGATTGAGGTCAGGGCTTTGTGACGGCCACTCCAATACCTTGACTTTGTTGTCCTTAAGCCATTTTGCCACAACTTTGGAAGTATGCTTGGGGTCATTGTCCATTTGGAAGACCCATTTGCGACCAAGCTTTAACTTCTTGACTGATGTCTTGAGATGTTGCTTCAAAATATCCACATAATTTTCCTGCCTCGTGATGCCATCTATTTGTGAAGTGCACCAGTCCCTCCTGCAGCAATGCACCCCCACAACATGATGCTGCCACCACCGTGCTTCACTGTTGGGATGGTGTTCTTCGGCTTGCAAGCCTCCCCCTATTTCCTCCAAACATAACGATGGTCACTATGACCAAACAGTTCTATTTTTGTTTCATCAGACCAGAGGACATTTCTCCAAAAAGTACGATCTTTGTCCCCATGTGCAGTTGCAAACCGTAGTCTGTCTCCTAGAGATTAACGAACTTTGGTGAGAAAAGATACTTTTGGAAATAGATACTTTTGTACCTGTTTCCTCCAGCATTTTCACAAGGTCCGTTGCTGTTGTTCCGGGATTGATTTGCACTTTTCGCACCAATGTACCTTCATCTCTAAGAGACAGAACGCGTCTCCTTCCTGAGCGGTATGACGGCTGCGTGGTCCCATGGTGTTTATACTTGCGTACTATTGTTTGTACAGATGAACGTGGTACCTTCAGGCATTTGGAAATTGCTCCCAAGGATGAACCAGACTCTACAAAATAAAACTCTGAGGTCTTGGCTGATTTCTTTTGATTTTCCCATGATGTCAAGCAAAGAGGCACTGCATTTGAAGGTAGGCCTTGAAATAATCCACAGGTACACCTCCAATTGACTCAAATTTTGTCAGTTAGCCTATCAGAAGCTTCTAAAGCCATGACATAATTTTCTGGAATTTTCCAAGCTGTTTAAAGGCACAGTCAACTTAGTGTATGTAAACTTCTGACCCACTGGAATTTTGATACAGTGAATTGTAAGTGAAATAATCTGTCTGTAAACAATTGTTGGAAAAATTACTTGTGTCATGCACAAAGTAGATGTCCTAACCAACTTGCCAAAACTATAGTTTCTTAACAAGCAATTTGTGGAGTGGTTGAAAAACGAGTTTTAATGACTCCAACCTAAGTGTATGTAAACTTCCGACTTCAACTGTACATGTGATATGAGTAATGTAAGATATGTAAACATTATTAAAGTGGCATTATTTAAAGTGGCATTGTTTAAAGTGACTAGTGATCCATTTATTAAAATGGCCAGTGATTAGGTCACAATGTAGGCAGCAGCGTCTTTGAGTTAGTGATTGCTGTTTAGCAGTCTGATGGGCTTGAGACAGAAGCTGTTTTTCAGTCTCTCGGTCCCAGCTTTGAGGCACCTGTTCTGACCTCACCTTCTGGATGGTAGTGGTGTGAACAAGCAGTGGCTCGGGTGATTGTTGTCCTTGATGATCTTTTTGGCCTTCCTGTGACATCGGGTGCTGTAGGTGTCATGGAGGGCAGGTAGTTTGCCCCCGGTGGTGAGTTGTACAGACTGCACTACCCTCTGGAGAGCCTTGCAGTTGAGGGCAATGCAGTTGCCGTACCAGGCTGTGATACAGCCCGACAGGATGCTCTCGATTGTGCATCTGTAAAAGTTTGTCAGGGTTTTGGGTGACAAGCAAAATTTCTTCAGCCTCCTGAGGTTGAGGAGGCGCTGTTGCGCCTTCTTCACCACACTGTCTGTGTGGGTGGTACATTTCAGTTTGTCTGTGATGTGTATGCCGAGGAACTTAAAACTTTCCACCTTCTCCACTGCTGTTCCTTTGATGTGGATAGGGGGGGATTGAGTTGGAGGCGTACATGGCCACACAGTCATAGGTGAACAGGGAGTACAAGAGGGGGCTGAGCACGCACCCTTGTGGGGCTTCAGTGTTGAGGGTCAACGAAGTGGAGATGTTGTTTCCTACCTTCACCACCTGGGGGTGGCCCGTCAGAACGTCCAGGACCCAATTGCACAGGGCGGGGTTGAGACCCAGGGCCTCCAGCTTGATGATGAACTTGGAGGGTACTATGGTGTTGAATGCTGAGCTGTAGTCAATGAACAGCATTCTTACATAGGTATTCCTCTTGTCCAGATGGGATAGGGCAGTGTGCAGTGTGATGGCGATTGCATCATCTGTGGACCTGTTGGGGCTGTATGCAAACTGAAGTGGGTCTAGGGTGGCCGGTAAGGTGGAGGTGATATGATCCTTGACTAGTCTCTCAACGCACTTCATGATGACAGAAGTGAGTGCTACGGGGCGGTAGTCATTTAGTTCAGTTATCTTTGCCTTCTTAGGTACAGAAACAGTGGTGGCCATCTTGAAGCATGTGGGGACAGCAGACTGGGATAGGGAGCGATTGAATGTCTATAAACGGATTGATGGTCTCTGCAGGTTGATTGTCTCTGCAGGTCAAACACAGTATGAGAAGAAATCAGATTGAAAAAGTGAGACAAGTTGTTAGGCTTTTCTTGATCACAGCAGAAATTAATTGAAATACTGAAATACAACTGGGAAGAGACACCTTACGTAAATCTAGCCATTTTGTTTTGTTTTATGCCTTTCTTGCCAATGATACAGCTGCTAGGAAGATGGATACGTATTAAGTAAACAAACAGCATCTTGTTTCTCATAGCAACAACAACAATGAGGTCTCAATCCATCAGCTCAGAGTTTATCTCTGCCTGCTGTTTGGGTTTTGATAGCTGGCTTCCATTGTTTCCAGGGTACAGAGAATGTTCTGATGCTCCCTGGTGCAGAAACACAGGCTACCCAGTAAGCAAAATTACATTGAAAATACGTTTTTATGTGTCTTTTTCAGACGTTGACGTCAGGAGCATTTTAGATGCTGAATTAAAGGTCAAAAGGCTTATTTTCAGCAAGTCAAAAATAAGGATTTTCCAGATGTCAAAAATTCTCAATGAACTAAGCATTATATCACAAAATGAATTGTTCAAGCCTCTTAATATAGGAAAGAGGAGTCAACTGAAGACCGCAACAGAATATGTATTATTATTCCCATCTGTCACGTGCATTTCTGTTAGCTTTTTAAAAAGCTCTAAAACTGGCAGCGATGATGTTCAAAGTAGTTCAACCTACCGATTAAACCAACTGACCACTTCAACTATAGTAACATTCACAGTAATGGTTACATAATTAAAGCTATGACTGTGATATGCTATGACTGTGATATGTTGTTGTTCATCCACTCTCACCGTAGTCGACTCTACTGTACTGTATTGAGCTGTATTGTGCTGTCCAAACTTGTTAAACATAGATGTTCTATGATTTGGTCGGGTCCGAACCGGACCAAATCTCAACCAATTAAAGACATCTATGTTTGGGCTAAATCAAGGCTGGTCAGGACCGGACCAAATCTGAACCAATTATCGAGGTCTATGTTTGGGCCAAATAAAGGCCCGGTTTAGACCAGACGTCTGTGGACGTTGAAATCAAGGCCGGTCCAGACCGGACAAAATCTGAACCCAACATAGATGTCAGGTCCGGACAGGACCAAAAAAAGAAGCCTAAAAGACGTCGCAGTTGATAAGTGCTTAGTGGGTAGTGAATGGACTGCCCTGTCCAACTCATCCATGGAGCTACAGTTCTGATTTTATGGACCCCCAGGACAATTCCTACACCTATGCTTTTTATAACATTGAAGGAATAGAGGCTAAAATACTGGTGAGGGGACAGTCTGAAGTTTCCAGACGAGATAATGATGGTATTTTTACATAAGCAGATGCCCTCGTCCAGTTTTGGGATGTTATTTTAACCCAGCTTTGTTTAAGAAAGTTGTACAAGTAAGCAGACATTTTGAGCATTTCCCCATCCGAGAAATAAAGTCAACGTTTTTGACTGTCCTTGATGTGGTGTGTAGCAGTGCACGGTGAAGGATTTTACCATCTTCCTTCGTACAACAATAAATGTTTGTGAAAATCTAGAGGAGACCTCAGACTGAAAACAGGTGTGTTGCTCATTAACAGAAACGTGCTGAGGGAAGCAGAAATGAAACAATAGGTGAACCTTATCAACCCAAACACTTGTTACAGTCAGGTGGGGTTCTAGTCAATTCAATGGTGAAGTCAAGGCAAGACAGCTGTGGGAAAAGGATAGAGGTTTGTGTAACCGGTCGGTGACTTCATGTTTGAGCAGCTAATTAGGTCAGCACAACGTCTCCAGGAAGTTGTTAGGAGAGTAAGCTCCTACAGGCCTAGTTACGGTAAGGGAGAGCAAAGTTTGATTTATAATAAAGCAAAATAATTTTCTGCTTTCTCTTGTTCCCATTGGGATTCACTCATTCATTTATAACTTTTTGCACAAGATACAGTCACTCACCCACAAGTGGGTCACTTCAAGTGACCTAGTATCAAGAGCAGGAGCATGCAATCTTATCCCAAATAAAGCAGGAGAGTGTTCACCTTCTCTGTCAATCAAATGGGGTTGTGACAGGTTAGCAGCTCTGCCAATCACCACAGTAGGAGCTGTGCCCTTACATAGGGGGCGGGGTGATGATGTGGGCTCGTGACACTGTAGTGTGATGTCGGCTGACACAGCAGTCCCAATGCTTAGCAAGCTGATGTGAAAGGTCAGAGGCCCTGGTTTATAGCAACCTGCTGTAGGCATCGGCACAAGGGAGAAGAGGTATACAAACCCCACTGGGCACAACATCAATTAAATGTCTGTACCACGTTGATTCAATGTAATTTCATTGAAATGATGTGCAAACAATGTTGATTCAACCAGTGTGTCCCCAGTGGGACAAATATTAGAAATATTAGACTCTTATTAGAAACTTATTTCAAAGTGTCAGACAGAGTCATGTACACAACCTTCCCCATAGTTCTTCAGGAGCCGACAGACACCCTATGTCCAGCGTCTTACCTTAGCCCCAGGCCCAGGCCTACTCAGGTGACACCAAGCTGTGACCCCGGCCCCCTCGTCCCCCTGTCCCTGGGCGCCTGGGCGTGATTTGTGGGGCCTGGGGTCTGGTGCATTGGTCGACAAATCAGGAGGGCCAATCTGTTTGTGGCTGACAGCTTTACACTTCAAACAGGTCCCTGGTCACAGATTACACCCACCATGACTTATGTCTCCCCCCAACCACTCCTCACCAGACTAGAGCTGACAGGTGTCCATTATAAATGTCCCCAAGTTCCCTGTTATTGATCCCACTGAACTTTGTGTGAGTGAGATGCACAACGGACAAATTGCACCCTCTGCTCACTTGCTGTTTAGTGTATAATGGAAGTTCAAAAAATCCAGCTGTGTACATAGAACCGGTTATTGTTTTATAGTGAGGTCATTTAAGGCGATCTGAGCCAACAACCTGGTCTCAGAGCATTTTGTATTATTCTGTACGTAAATCTGAGACACACCATTTAGTATGATATATTACATTTCGTATAGTATGTATTATTTTGTGGATGTCCATCACCTATTTCATATGATATGTTACGAATTACAATTCGGAGTATATGTTATGAATTTGAAAAATGTACAATATGTTACGAATTTGCAAAACGTATATAATATGTTATGAATTCTAGCTAGGTGTCGAACGTTAGCTAGCTCGCTAACATTAGCTAGGCTAGGGGTTAGGCTTAGGGGTTAGGGTAAAGTTAGGGTTAAGGTTAGGAGTTAGGTTAAAGAGTTAGGGGAAGGGTTAGCTAAAAGGGTTAAGATTCGGGTTAGGGTTAGGGTAAGGGTTAGCTAACATGCTAAGTAGTTACAAAGTAGCTAAATAGTAGTAAGTAGTTGAAAAGTTGCTAATTAGCTAAAATGATCAAGTTATCTGTGATGAGATTCGAACTTGCAACCTTTTGGAAAACATGTTTAACCGTCTGTCTTCTGTAACCATACCAAACGTAACATATCATAATAAATGGAGTGTTACATATTTACGTACAGAATAATACGAAATGCTCTGAGACCAGGTTGAAGCGAAAGATGGCTGTCAGTCAAGACTCAATGCAAAGAATATGAAATATTTGAATTCTGGAACACCCACTCCCAGAGGTGATTGTGGAGTTTGGTTCTTTCCAGAACACTCAAGATGACTGATATTCTGTTTGGATTCTTGGAAAGGGAACAACGAGGCTGATTCCTCCAGCTCCTAAGCAGGTTAGGGGAGAGTGGGGTAAGTTGAGCCACCCTTGTTTCTAGGAAACCGTACACAAAATGTATCATTTGACCAAATATTTAGGAAGAGGTCATAATTTCATGGAGTCTATGAAGGAAGAAACCACATTGAAAAAGTGATAAGCAAACCGATTTTCACCAAGTCAAATGAATTTATTGTGTTAGAGGTTTCATGATGCTTGGACTGTATCTAAACCAAGTAGATAGTTTTAAGATTGTTCTATACATCAGTTTAGGTCTCTATTAGCTTCAATGTGAGATCTAGCATGAAAGTGCATTCTTGTAGCTGTGTGGGCTAATATAGTCAAAATGTTTGCTTTGGGGTAAGCTGAGCCAATGGCAAGTGGAGCGAATTGAAGTGTTTTCTTGCCAGGCGTAATGCAATGCATCAAATCAATTTTTATTTGTCAAAGGCTTCGTAAACAACAGGTGTGGACTAACAGTGAAATGCTTACTTAGAAAGTAGATAAATAATAGACAAATAAAACAGGTCATAATAAATACACAATGAGTAATGATAACTTGGCTATATACATGTGGTACCAGTACCGAGTCGATAGATACTATATGTATATATAACTAGGAATGAAGTGACAGATAGGAAACAGTAGCAGTAGCATATGTGATGAGTCTATTTGGTTTACTATTTAACTAACTATTTTGCAGTCTTATGGCTTGAGGGTAGAATCTGTTCAGGGTCCTGTTGGATCCAGACTTGGTGCATCGGTAATGCTTGCCGTGCGGTAGCAGAGAGAACAGTCTATGACTTGTGTGTCTTAGATCATTTTTAGGGCCTTCCTCTGACACCTGGATGGCAGGGAGCTCAGCCCCAGTGATGTACTGGGCCGTCCGCACTAACCTCTGTAGCTCCTTGCGGTCAGAAGCCAAGCAGTTGCCATACCAGGCAGTGTTGCAGCCAGTGCTCTCAATGGTGCAGTTGTATAAATCCTTTTGAGGATCTGAGGACCAATGCCAAATATGTTCAGCCTCTTGAGGGGGAAGAGGCTTTGTCGTGCCGTCTTCACAACGGTGTTGGTGTGCTAGGACCATGATACTATAGATCCTTAGTGATGTGGACACTGAGTAACTTGACGCTCTCGACCAGCTCCACTACGATGTGAATGGGGGCCTGCTCGGCCCACCGTTTCCTGTTGTCCACAATCAGCTCCTTTGTCTTTCTGACATTGAGGGAGAGGTTGTTGTCCTGGCACCACACTGCCGGGTCTCTGACCTCCTCCCTATAGGCTGTCTCATCGTTATCTGTAATCAGGCCTACCAACGTTGTGTCGTCTGCAAAGTTAATGATGGTGCGCGGCCATGACTCCAACTGGGACTTGCTGGGAGGTAACAACAGTGCCTGGCCTAGGTTAAAAGTATTTTAGAAAGTACAAAGTGTTTGTCAGGTGTTAATCCTGTGTTAAAAGATGCTTAAAATTATTAAAAGACAAAAACAACTATTGTGACTGTGTTAAATAGTGTTTGGGAAATAAAGGTAGAAATGGTTTTAAAAAGGTAGTGGTAATTTGTAGGTGGCTTAATTTACCCTGTACCTGGAGTAAGTTGTGCCAAGACACCACTTTTGGACAAGCTATGTTGTCTAAACTGTAATTTTTAAATGAACTCTCATTATTTTCAGGGAGACATAACATCCTGAAATATATGTAGATATATTTGTTATAAAGAACACTATATTTCCCTTGATGGAGTGATGCTGAATGTAAAAACGTCTCAACTTACCCCACTCTCCCCTAAGACTTGTTTCTCCAAGTCTGCAGTCTGAACAACACAGCCGCGGTGTGACCAGGGTTGCTGTGAGACAGAAGCAGTCATATTGCAACAGCAGGGTCATTTGAACGCCAGATCAAAAGCACTCACAGCTGTGTCAGGGCCACCTTAGCCAGCTCTCACATGTGTGGTCTAACCCAGAGACAGCAAAACAACACAGGGACAGGGAAACACTTCCACCGCTGTTACATGAACCAGTAAAATGCACAGTGTTCGGGATCTGTACAAATACGTGTATAGATTAAGCAAGGAAAATCTATTAAATCTGATTTGATTATAATCTAATAAACACAAATGTAAGCTAATGATCAGATGAAAAGGCAGTTAATGTGCTTCAAAAGTTCATTATAGATTAGTAGGCCATGTATTATCTGTAAGACCCAGACAATGGGCTAACCTGACCATCTGTTTCTTATCTGCCCTCCTTTATTTATTTATTTATTTATTTGTGAATTTATTTATCTAACGGATTCTGGGCCTGAAAACAGCAGGCAGCCAATCCTCTCCCTGGGGAGTGAGATAGAGGCAGACCCCAACCTACAGTTGAAGTCGGAAGTTAACATACACTTTAGCCAAATACATTTAAACTCAGTTTTAACACAATTCCTGACATTTAATCCTAGTAAAAATTCCCTGTCTTAGGTCAGTTAGGATCACCACTTTATTTTAAGAATGTGAAATGACAGAATAAAAGGTAGGGAGAATGATTTATTTCAGCTTTTATTTCTTTCATCACATTCCCAGTGGGTCAGAAGTTTACATACACTCAATTAGTATTTGGTAGCATTGCCTTTAAATTGTTTAACTTGGGTCAAATGTTTCGGGTAGCCTTCCACAAGCTTCCCACAATAAGTTGGGTGAACTTTGGCCCATTCCTCCTGACAGAGCTGGTGTAATTGACTCAGGTTTGTAGGCCTCCTTGCTCGCACACGCTTTTCAGTTCTGCCCACAAATTTTCTATAGGATTGAGGTCAGGGCTTTGTGATGGCCACTCCAATACCTTGACTTTGTTGTCTTTAAGCAATTTAGCCACAACTTTGGAAGTATGCTTGGGGTGATTGTCCATTTGGAAGACCCATTTGCGACCAAGCTTTAACTTCCTGACTGATGTCTTGAGATGTTGCTTCAATATATCCACATCATTTTCCACCCTCATGATGCCATCTATTTTGTGACGTGCACCAGTCCCTCCTGCAGCAAAGTACCCCCACAACATGATGCTGCCACCCCCTTGCTTCACTGTTGGGATGGTGTTCTTCAGCTTGCAAGCATCCCCCTATTTCCTCCAAACATAACGATGGTCATTATGGCCAAACAGTTCTATTTTTGTTTCATCAGACCAGAGGACATTTCTCCAAAAAGTACGATCTTTGTCCCCATGTGCAGTTGCAAACCATAGTCTGGCTTTTTTTATGGCGGTTTTGGAGCAGTGGCTTCTTTCTTGCTGTGCGGCCTTTCAGGTTACGTCGATATAGGACTCGTTTTACTGTGGATATAGATACTTTTGTACCTGTTTCCTCCAGCATCTTCACAGGGTCATTTGCTGTTGTTCTGGGATTGATATGCACTTTTCGCACCAAAGTATGTTGGTGCATCTCTAGGAGACAGAACGCGTCTCCTTACCTGAGTGGTATGACGGCTGCGTGGTCTCATGGTGTTTATACTTGCTTACTATTGTTTGTACAAATTAACGTGGTACCTTCAGGCATTTGGAAATTGCTCCCAAGGATGAACCAGACTTGTGGAGGTCTACAATTGTTTCTAAGGTTTTGGCTGATTTCTTTTGATTTTCCCATGATGTCAAGCAAAGAGGCACTGAGTTTGAAGGTAGGCCTTGAAATACATCCACAGGTACACCTCCAATTGACTCAAATGATGTCAATTAGCCTATCAGAACTTTCTAAAGCCATGACATTGTTTTCGGGAATTTTCCAAGCTGTTTAAAGGCACAGTCAACTTAGTGTATGTAAACATCTGACCCACTGGAATTGTGATACAGTGAATTATAAGTGAAATAATCTGTCTGTAAACAATTGTTGGAAAAATTACTTGTGTTATGCACAAAGTAGATGTCCTAACCAACTTGCCAAAACTATAGTTTGTTAACAAGAAATTTGTGGAGTGGTTGAAAAACAAGTTTTAATGACTCCAACCTAAGTATATGTAATCTTCCGACTTCAACTGTGTGTGTGTGTGTGTGTGTGTGTGTGTGTGTGTGTGTGTGTGTGTGTGTGTGTGTGTGTGTGTGTGTGTGTGTGTGTGTGTGTGTGTGTGTGTGTGTGTGTGTGTGTGTGTGTGTGTGTGTGTGTGTGTGAGCTTGTATGTGTGTGTATCTTAATTAATTTACTTTATATTTGTGGTGCGTCTGGGACTAGAAGTTGTTTTTTTGCCTGACAATTTATTCTGTTGCCTTTGCAAACCATATGTATTGGAAATTTAAAAAATCTGCGAAGATTGTAATGTACTCTCTCAAACACACACATACACACACAGAATAGCTGAGAGTTGTTGCTGACTTTCAGGAGGACATTAGACAGTAGTTACTGCTGCTGAGCTGAGGGGTAGTTGTGTCTCTGCTGAGCAGCGACTGGGCGCCAGCTTCTCCATGCCGATGAGCGATGGATCAGAAGTGTAGAGTGAGTCCAATCATCTGTGTTCCCTGGATCCTCCCAGATCTCCCCATGCTACCCTGCTGCCTCACGTTGGGATTGCCTTCTCTCTCTCTCTCTCTCTCTCTCTCTCTCTCTCTCTCTCTCTCTCTCTCTCTCTCTCTCTCTCTCTCTCTCTCTCTCTCTCTCTCTCTCTCTCTCGCTCTCTCTCTTAAGGGTTAAGCAACTACTAATATCCAAAACATTAGATTACACTGGTTGTCTGTTAGATTGACCTGCAGCCAGAGGTTTTGCCTTGGAGGATGGAATGGTGCCAATGTCCAATGAGCATCAGCGCTGGAGGGATTTCATCACTCTGATGTTGTCCTCCATGACAATGTTGAGAATATACATTGTCTTTTCTTTTGGAGGAGTATTACAAAACAGCTTGCATTATGTGTCAGAGCCCCTGCACAACACCACGGTCTCCACCGGGAGGAGCAGTTCCTTCTGGAGCCCAACAAGTGTCCAACCGCTCTAGTAGTAGCCTATAGGGTAGCTTTGTGTGGTTCATAAGCATTAGCCTGTCGGACTTTGAGCAGCTGAAATAACATTATTTCAAAACAATGTATTGAGTTGTGTGCCTTGCTCAAGGGCACATTGGCAGATGCTTCACTTAGTTGGCTCAGGGATTCAAACTGGCGACCTTTCGCTCTAACCGCTAGGATAGGGGATGAGTTTAAATCTTATAATCAAGTTGCAAATGACCTTGATTAGGCTATGCATTCTTTCCTACAATGTTTTTTGAAGAGCTCAGTAGCTGTAGCCTGTTATTGAAACATCACTGCACTGGTTTTCTCAAGCGCATAGGCACTGAGCAGAGCTTGGGTGGTGGGGAGAGAGCCAAATAAGCCTAGCATTTTCACTTGTCTTTTTTTTTTTTAAAGCCGGAGTAGTTCAGGCCTATATGTTTTAATTTTTGCATTAGCAAGTTAAACCTATAGGCCTACCACGATCAAAGTAAGGCAAGTTAAACCTATAGGCCTACCACGATCAAAGTAAAGCAAGTTAAACCGAATGTGACATTTCCTTTCGTCTTTTTATCATGGAAATTAATCCCTAGTGAGAATTTAATTCACACATCCCTTGAGCTGTCTGTTTACATTTAATTTAATCATTAAACCCCTTTAACCAATTCTAAAGTGCCCGCCTATCAATCTAATTACCATTTGATGTTTTTATCCAGACACACCGATGCTCTGCATGTTGCATTGGCAGCTGAATAGTATTCCTTATTATTGTCATATTTTAATTACCCTATTTCTAAATTGTTACACTTTATTACATTTTAAATAGAGCATTTTGAGAACCAAATGTAAGTGACAAGACCATCAGGTTAGGAAATCTCCAGGCATTTACTTTTAGCATTGAGGCATTGACATTGTAATTTAGTAGTTAATCTGTGAATTACAAAACTTGCCTGTCCAGACATGCCTGTTGAATTTAAAGCAGAGGCAGCATGGTGCACGAAACATATATATATATTTATGAAAATGGTTCACCAAACATATTTATTTATTTATAAAAAAAAACATTTACATTGGATGTAACACTTTTCTCTATGAGCTTATTGTCTAGTGTCTCACAAGCTTGTCTAGTTGCATTATTTTACATGTGGGGTTTTTCTGCACTATTTTGAAAATGAAAGGTTATTCAGCATCAATGAACGTAACTGAAAGTGATGAAAATTCTTTACAATAACATTTTCAAGAATATTTCAAAATAGATCACTTTTTAGGGAGACAATTGAAGATTATATTTTACCATTCCATTTTCAAATGCTATGAATAAAGCAAGACATGCTTCATGATTCATCGCAACTGGATAAAGGCTGGTGTGTGCTGCTCTAGAGAGAGGTGAGAGGAGGGGGTGCAGGGCTAAGTGTTTAATGGGGGAGGGGGATTCGTCCTGGAAGGGAGGGAACTAGGGGTGTGGAGCACCGAGTTTAAAAAGCCAAGCAGCATTGCACCACTCACTCATACTGCCTGTGCTCTCCTCCAGTGACTGATAGGGACTCACCATTCCTTAAACGTGACTTTTTCTCTAGTTTTCAGTGTTGACATTTGGTTTGTTTGAATTTTACTGAACCAGCTCTGGACTGTACAGAAAGGATTTTAAAAGTTTGAAATTATTTTCCATTTCATACTCATGACTTGGAACATGGATCCCACTGTGGAGTATAGAGATACCTATGATTATGATTATGGTGACAACGAAACTATGTGTGACTACTCTGAGTGGGAGCCGTCCTACTCCCTCATCCCTGTCCTCTACATGCTCATCTTCATCCTGGGCCTGTCTGGGAATGGAGTGGTAATCTTCACCGTCTGGAGGTCCAAGTCCAAGCGCCGAGCAGCAGATGTCTACATAGGCAACCTGGCCCTGGCTGACCTCACTTTTGTGATCACTCTGCCCCTCTGGGCGGTGTACACAGCACTGGGCTACCACTGGCCCTTTGGTGTGGCCCTGTGTAAGATCAGCAGCTACGTGGTGCTGGTCAACATGTACGCCAGTGTCTTCTGCCTCACCTGCCTGAGCTTTGACCGTTACCTGGCTATCGTCCACTCTCTGTCCAGCAGCCGGCTGCGGTCGCGGGGCACAATGCTGGCCTCCCTAGGGGCCATCTGGCTCCTCTCAGGCCTGCTGGCTGTGCCCACTTTGCTGTTCCGCACCACCGTGGACGACATCAACAGCAATCGCACCACCTGTGCCATGGACTTCAGCCTGGTCACCCTAAACGAGAGGCATGAGTCCCTGTGGATCGCAGGACTCAGCCTGTCGTCCTCTGCCCTGGGCTTCCTCCTGCCTTTCCTGGCCATGACCATCTTCTACTGCTTTATCGGCTGCACCGTCACGCGTCACTTTAACAACCTGCGCAAGGAGGACCAGAAGAAGCGTCGTCTGCTGAAGATCATCACCACCCTGGTGGTTGTATTTGCCATCTGCTGGACCCCATTCCACTTGCTGAAGAGCATGGACGCACTCTCGTACCTGAACCTGTCTCCCAGCTCCTGTGGGTTTGAGCGCTTCCTCCTGGTGGCCCATCCTTATGCTACCTGCCTGGCTTACGTTAACAGCTGCCTCAACCCCTTCCTGTACGCCTTCTTCGACCTGCGCTTCCGCTCCCAGTGCCTGTGCCTGCTCAACCTGAAGAAGGCCATGCATGGACAGATGAGCTCCATGTCCTCCACGCTCAGCGCCCAGACACAGAAGTCAGAGATACAGTCTCTGGCCACCAAAGTGTAAAGAGAGGGCAGGGATAGGTGGAGTGGGACTGCTGGCTGGTTCCCTGCTGCCACCACAGGAACAATGACTGGTAAACACACAGTTTTTTGGTGTCCGTTATTCAAATGCTTTTAAGGCGTAACAGACAATGAACCATATCAGATGAATGGACTTTGTTTTCCGGAACATGGGTTTGCATATACAGTATGTTTTAATTCTTGCGTATATGTACATTTCTCACCCATTTTCAACCCAACGGGTGCATCAGTGGGTAGGGGAGAAGCCCAGGGAGTCCTCAGCCCAGTGGTTCCCTCTAACCCCTGGACTGGACTCTGAAGCTGGCGAGAGTTGGCTGAGCTCCATATAGCTGCTTTTTTCCCCACAACGTATCAGAAAGGTAAATATACTTTTCAGACGGACTCTATTTTTCCTCTTCTCCCTTTCAACTGTTATTCTTTACTGTATGAGGGACCAGAACCCTGAACAAAAAGACAGACGGTCATAGAGGGTTTATTTCTGTTGTTGTTATGTATATCACATGCAAACCTGTTTACACTGGGTAAATCACAAATGTACAGTATTTTCATACTTTTGCTGTTTCAGATGTGTTGATATTTTGTTTTATTACAAGCACTTGTTAAATGAATGACATGTAAAATAGGGGGAAATGTGTTTGCAAAGAGACCATATCTTCTTCAGGTTGTTGTTTGTGAAGGTAGGAGACTGGGCAGAGGAGGGGGGTTGTAAGAGGAGGAAAGGTGTTGCAGCTTAATTACAGAGTTTGAGGAGGAGACAGGGGCAGACAGGCAGATGGCAGCTGACAAATGTTGTCAGGGAAGTGGGTGGGGGCTTTACAGTGCCCTCTGGTGCCGGGGAGGAAAGGGAACTTTATGAATTTTTTATTGTATTGCATATATGTTTTTGACATCTGTGTAACTAACTACTGTATTAAAGAAATATGATCTATGAAATGGATCTCCTTGTTGATCTTTATGTAGAATTTTATCTCACGGAATAGGGGTATGTGTATTCTCTTTAACTTTGGTCCTGTTTGAAGTAACACACAAAGTTCTGTCTTTGAGGAAATTCATGATTAATCGTTATGGTGTGTTAATGCTTCATTCATTCTGCACATGTGAACTTTCACATTAGTTTATTCAGAGAGTATAGGATTTCAACATCATCCTGTTATTTCAGTGATAAGGATGTCCAGAGGGCTGCAGCACTGCTATGAATGTCTTCCTCTTGGTTTACAGCACTGGACCAAACACTAGACCCTATTCAATCAAAACCAATATACAGATCTGAATGATAAGGAAAAAACATTTCTCCTGCGAACGTATATTCCATGCAGAGGTTTGAAAAAAAGTGTAGTACTTAACGGTGTCTAGAGATTATTACATCAAATATTTTGTTTGTCACTTGCTTCGTAAACAACAGGTGTAGACTAACAGTGAAATGCTTGATTACTTGTCCTTTTCCAACAATGCAGAGTAAAAAAAACTAAAAACATATATATACAGTACCAGTCAACAGTTTGGACACACCTACTCATTCAAGGGTTTTTCTTTATTTTGACTATTTTCTACATTGTAGAATAAGGCCTGATTTGCGCAGTCTCCTCTGAACAGTTGATTTCGAGATGCGTCTGTTACTTGAACTCTGTAAAGCATTTATTTGGGCTGCAATCTGAGGTAAAGTTAACTCTAAATAATTTATCCTTTGCAGCAGCAGAGGTAACTCTGGGCTCCCGAGTGGCACAGCGGTCTAAAGCACTCAGTGCTAGGGGTGCCACTACAGAACCTGGTTCAATTCCAGACTGTATCACAACAGGCTGTGATTGGGAGTCCCATAGGGCGGTGCACAATTGGCCAGTGTCGTCTGGTTTAAGGTTTGGCTGGGGTAGGCCGTCATTGTAAATAACAATTTATTCTTAACTGGCTTGCCTAGTTAAATAAAGGTTAAATAAAAAAAATCTAATTCCTGTGGCGTTCCTCATGAGAGCCAGTTTCCTCATAGCGCTTCTTGCGACTGCACTTGAAGAAACTTTAAAAGTTATTGAAATGTTCTGGATTGACTGACCTTCATGTCTTAAAGTAATGATAGACTGTCGTTTCTCTTTGCTTATTTGAGCTGTTCTTGCTACAATATGGACTTGGTCTTTTACCAAAAGGGATATCTTCTGTATACCACCCCTACCTTGTCACAACACAACTGATGGCTCAAACGCATTAAGAAGGAAAGACATTGCATTCCAGGTGACTATCTCATGAAGCTGGTTGAGAGAATGCCAAGATCGTGCAAAGCTGTCATCAAGGCAAAGGGTGGCTACTTGGAGGAATCTCAAATATAAAATATATTTTGATTTGTTTAACGTGTTATTTCATAGTTTTGACATCTTCACTATTATTCTACAATGTAGAAAATTATAAAAAATAAAGAACAACCATGGAATGAGTAGGTGTGTCCAAACATTTGACTGGTACTGCATATATAGTGACATGAGGAATAAATACACAGTGAATAACGAATAACAAAAAAATACAGGGACCACATGTATCATGCCTTATAAATAAAAACAAATATTGTCACATCGTGAATCACTGTCTACCCCATAGCACCAGTAGGGGAACCTCGAGTTCCAGTTCTACTGGACTGGGCTGTATTCACTGAGCAGTTTGTAGGCCAAGCCCCCACATGTTGGCTGAATAATGGGGTAATTACCAATGAGTGACTCCTCTAAGGGGCCCTTTGATTTGACAGTAATGAGCTCTGTTGGACATAATCACTGAGTTTAGATTGGATGGAAGAGGGGGTCTAGGTTCCTAATCCTGGCAGAAGTTGGGCTGCAGGACAAGTCAATGTTTGTCCCTGTTGACAAGAGATTGCAGTTAGAAGCACTGAGTAGGGAGGAGGTGGGGGGAGGAGTGGGGTGTCTGCAGATGCTCAAACCAACAGACGCCGGTGATAAGAGCGGAGGACTCTTCCTGTGGTGATCAGAGGGGGGGAGACAGACAGAGAGATAGAGAGTTATTGGAAAGAATCATATATTTACAGTTTTGTCATATTTTATCCTTTAACACAGCCAAAACAAACTACATATGTGAAATAGTGAGAGAGAAGTAATTCATCTTTTTGTGTGTGAGAGATCATATTACCCGTTTACCATCTGGGGAAATGGAAAATATTTGACAATGATAAAGCATGAAATAAATCACATATGATTGTAATTCTGTCCTTATGCCATATCCTCATCCCTTAAAGGACACAAGTAAATTCAAGCATTTAAGTTTGACAGACTAAGCATGTTGATCATTACACCTGATTAGCTGATTATAAACAAATTACTGATAAGGGATAATGTAATAAAAGATAGGGTGAAGCGAATCTTGCACATGGTAGACTGGACAGACCTGTTGTTGTTATTTAGACGAATTGGACTGACAGCTTGTCTGATGGTGTTAGCCAGTAAGGCCCCTTTGGAATAACTCACCCAGAATACAAGCTGACCAAGGCAGCGTGGGGATATGAACGCTAAAGCCAGTGGAAAAACACAAATGTTAGCTCTTTAAAAGCACAGACATGTTTTCTGTGATTGCGTGTGCGTGAGCACGTGCGTGTGTGCCTGAGTGAGTGTGTGTGTGTTTAGGTGCATCATACATGTTTACATTTATGCTCTGTGTTCTAAATTAAAT
Organism: Salvelinus namaycush; assembly: GCF_016432855.1. Classification (NCBI taxonomy): domain Eukaryota; kingdom Metazoa; phylum Chordata; class Actinopteri; order Salmoniformes; family Salmonidae; genus Salvelinus; species Salvelinus namaycush. Next base: position 21,327,835 of record NC_052307.1, on the reverse strand, counting down.
CCTTCATGTTTTGTTGTTGTTCAAACCTTTTTTTCAGTGTTCAAGACCCCAACCCAATGAATAACAGAAATGCCTCATCAGGGTGGGGGCTTGCTTGGGAGGACTGTTGTGTTTATCTTCAACGGTCACACACCTGTCACCTTGCCAAAATAGAGAAAACCCTGCAGCATATACCCTGCTTAATCGATGTTCACCACCAGTCCAACAGGTGTCTGTCCTCGAGTGGTGTCATCAGTGTGAGCTGCCACACCCAAATAGAGCATCTGAGCACCCCACAACTAAACACAACACAGACAGGCCGCTACTCTGGACCTCCCCTCAGATCTCCCTGCTTTCCTATCCCACCCACAGTGTGACAAATGCACACACACATTTCGAGCACACCCAAGTGCACAGAAACACAAAGTAATTAATGTGTGCATGTAAACAGAGATGTGACACGTTCCACAGCCTGTCAACACTGTGCCTACTTCCCCCCCAGCATCCGTCCACCTGTCTCATGAACATACATACATACACGCACACACAGTATCATATGTCAAAATAAAGTTCTAAAAAACACACTGAGATCAGAGAATGTAGCCCATAACACATTTACACACATACATAGGCATATCAAAATACAAACAGTTCCTCAAATACTCCAATTTTCATCAAACAGAAAAAAAGCACTTCCCAAAGGCATGTCTGTACACACTAAGACAAAACCCATTGGTGAAGTTACCATAGAGAATGGAAGAAGTGAGCTGTGAGGACAGAGGTTTAGCGACCCCTCACCTCCCCCACTCCATCCACAGATCAAAGAGGCCTGGGGTGTCATCATGCATAGCACAGGGTGAGGAGTACCTGTGAGCTGGAACACCCTGGATCTACTGTAGCCCACGATCAGGGGATCAGGTTAGGGGGACTATAATGGAACACAATTTGGTCGCACTTGGGAGGGAAAGAAAAAGAGGGATAGATAGAAAGAATGAAAGGACAGGATATGTATCCAATGAAAAGTTAACATAAGCTAAATGTAGAATGACAGAGTGTGTCAGTTTCAACAGATTCAACTAGATTTGAGTGACCATTTAAAAAATACAACCAACATCAGATATGACCATAAGCCACAGGTTTGATGTGAACCATGATGTAATTGGATGTACAGTATATTGACTGTGATCTCTAGCACAAGCAGTGTATTATTGGTGATTATATAAATGTATGCTGGCTAATGATAAAAACAGGCTGAGTTGAGACTGTGGGCTTGTGGGGGGACTGATGTCTGCTTGTCCGTGAGGGGAAACCCTATCTGGCTGGAGGATTAGGACTCACACATCACTGTTAATAACTTAATGTGTCTGTGTATGGGCTCCACGCCAGTCTAGACAATAGAGCCTCTGATCCATCAAAACAAGTGGGCTCGCCATGACCAAGTCTGAGCTCTGGAAGAGGACCCCAGAAAGTAGCAGGTACACCTTTCCTGTCTGGGTGGGTTAAATTGTCTGATTTCCTCTCTAGAAGATGGAGTTAGCTTTATCCTCTATAAGGACATAGTGGTAATTCATTAAAAGTGCTTGTACAGCCTATATTTCAAGTTATTTGCAGTTGACTAAACCTTTAAACACACCCCTCCACTCTGTGGGTAGTCTCTCTCTTCTCTCACAGTGCCCCCAAAGTGAGATCCTTTGATATTTTAGATATCCCCCCACCCCACCCAACCCTGCTTCTCCACTGTAAAGAGCAGAAAGCCCCTTAAATTGAATTTAATAGAATAGAGAAAAGTACATTAGCTTGAGGTTAAAAACTTTAACAACACAGGAACCTACTCAACCAATGTCAACAATCTCCAACTTTACCCCAGTTCAAAGGAGCCGTCTATCCTTCTGTAAACGAGAGCAGACAGTGTCACAGTGTAATAAATATTCAAAGAGCTTACAAAGATAAAGTAAATAACTGACACTGAGAACAGTTCATCTTTTGGAACCTCAAAGTTCAATATCCTAATATCTCCTCTCAGATTTAAACGTCTGCTTGAGTCTTCGTGATTACATTTCATAATTTTCCTCTAATTTCATGACATACACCTTTACACATTCTGGAAACTTCATTTTGGCATTTTCCAAGGCAAGCCTCCATTGCAGTGCTTGAACAATTGTTCAGCTATGTCCGATGCACTTCAGCCTTACCAGCTGCCTTGAGTTGTGTGGAAACATCAGTTCTGATCACTCTCCCCCATTCTTAACGTATGTGAAGCACTCACTCTGCACACATGCTCCCACCAGAGCCCTGACTCTGATACACAACCAGCATTATCACCTGTGTGTGGCATATCCCAAGAAATTGCTGGTTGTGAGTGTATGAAAAGAGGAGAAACATAGATGAGCAAAACGCAGATAGAGAAAATTCAGATTTCCATTGGTATTTTTCAACCCTCAGCAAAAGGGCAGGCAGGTGGGGAGCGCGTTAATCCACCTGGCTGGTTCCAATCTGTTGGGATCAAAGGGCAGAACCCCTATACAGTCTGACAGTCCACGTCCACTCTGTCTCGACCCCTCATAATCATTTTATGACTGCAGCACAAACCTTAACTAATTTCACGAGAGCAGATCCATCCACAGAGCTCTCAGGGCAGATCTCCTCTATCCTCTGTTTGGACTCGATTCTCTACGCTCTGAAAGGTCAGAGAGGACAAAAGGAACCCCAGGCATAGATTATCACTGTTGATCAATACCGCAAGTTTATCTCAACACTCCTGTCGCTTATTTGAAGATTAGGTTTTTCATATGACCCGATGTTTCATTTATAGATGTCACTATTGTTTTGAAATCGGTTTGCAGAGCAAAACATTAACACAAAGCTCCATTGATAATGATCGATAGGAATAACTATTCTTAAATAATACTATCATGGCTACTGTCTGTCTTCTCTGTGAGACACTCGTGCTTTGATGAATGGTGACCTAAATAACAACCATAATGGACAATGGATGTTGAAAAATGAAGATAGTGTAATTTATTAGAGGATGGGGGAGAATTTAAAAAATCACAACATGTCCAGCAAATTGTCAACTATCACTCAATGATTGGGATTTAAACCCAAACAAAGATGGCAATTAAAGATCCTGTACTCTGAGCTAATTGAAAAATGCAGGTCTTTATGCATTACAATGGAAAGGAGGGCCACTGGATGGCCAATACACACTCATGATGTTACAGTCTAGAACCATTCTCTTCCCTTCTCCTCCCTCCCTCTCTGTCTCTCTCTGTCGCTCTCTCACGCACTCTCTCTCTCTCTCTCTACCCCTCCCTCTTTCTATTTGTTTGTTTTTCTCTATAGTACACTGTACTACTATTTCTTTCTAGAAATGTAATGTAAGAAGTTGTTTTTCCAGATAGTCTCTGTGCCCCAAGGCTGTGTGTTGAGTAGTGATCCATTACAGAATCACCTGTCCTGCTCGACCAGAAAGTGCCCTGCCCTCACTAACCTGTTACACCAACACATTTTACAATACAGGTGAGATGGCCAAGACATGTGTACTGTTTACAGTAAGGCAGTAGCATTGGAATGATAATGGTAGTTTGGCCGTTTGGGCCTTCACTGGGTGGGAGATCTGAAACAGGCATCTAATTAAAGCAGATTCTCTGAATGGACCGACATTGTTTTGACTTGTTGTTTTGTTCAGGCCCAGGACCACACCTTATTCCACCCAGTGTCATACAGGTCTGTTTGGGTGAGAAGGATTTCAGTCAGTTCGACAAGTGCATAAGAGGATATAAACCATGAAGACTAAGACCCTTTCATGTTGTAATACAATACGTGAAGCATAAAACACTAAATGTAAATCAGAAGGTATGGCTGCACCTCTAGAAGAATTCTGATGATGGACATTTTACAGGAAATTAAAATACTCTACATTGTAAGAAGCATACTCTACATTTTAAGCAGCGTCATAAACTCAGCAATAATACTACCTATCTTGGTCAAATATGACAAGCTTTTTCTACACAACAGAGTACAACATGTGTATTCCTGAGAGACAGCTGTGTTGTAGAAGAGACTGATATAAACACAGAGCGCGTGACACTGATTGACCTCAAAACGGGGGACTTCCTTCCTCATTGTCCTTCTAATGGGTGAGCTGTTAATAGGACCTGATCATCCATTGGTGGTGTGGGTGTATGATAATTAGTAAAGCCCAAATTAGATATGCATAGAATAAAGCTTGACTCATTGATGAGCTGTGTTCTTTGCTGATAATTTGATATATTTGTCACTTTTCAAATATGATTGAGAAGGTAAAAATCATGCCCCATTAAAAAAAGCTTCAGGGGGATCTTTTTTAAAAGAAAGCAACTCTTTTATGAAGGAAGGGAGCAATAAAATCACTCTGCTCCCATGTCAATACAACACGTCAACACCAACACAACAAAAATAACTTTGTCATCAGTTTTAACTTTGCAATAAACATCAATAAGCAGTTAAAAATGTTCAAAAAGGAGGAAGTACATATGTGGTTTGAGGGAAATGAACAATGGGGAGGGGGGGATAATACGGATGGACAGATACGATGCCGCCTGGATCCCTCATCCTGTCAGTTAATGACCATGTGGTCTTCAGTGAGCTTTCCTGTTTTTCCACCTTGGTTTTCAAAATCATTGGGCAACGATGGATGAAAAATCAACCTGGTCATAAAGATATTCAAAAGATGTTTGAAGGCCTGCTGACTTCTATTATTACTGAACTAAACTGAGTGATGACTAGATTCCTTATAATATTAAGAAATGTCAAATAACATCTATCACAACAGAAACCAAGGCATACAGATGTTAATTAGCATTGCTTTGGGTGGACATCATTAGCAGAGATGCGATGCTTCCGATGACAGCGTGCCTTGGCCAGAACTGAATGTGCTCTGCTCGTGGCCCTCCGGATTTGGGCGCTCAGAGCTCATCCTCCCTGGGGTACAAAGCTCCTCTTCACAACATCTTCTATCCCATCCATTGTGAGAGAGGGGTGCCTCTGGGCACACGGCCCTCCATGCCCGTTACGGACTTAAATGCATCTCCTGTCATTGCCCATACCCAGTGCCAGTTCAGCTGGATGCATTCAGGTGCTCGGATCCTGCAAAAATATTCAAAAAGAAGAACTCTTGAATTTTAAAAACTTTAAACCAATTGTCCCCAAACTCAAATTATAAGTTCTGACATATAAGAATTGGACTCATTCAGGAGATTTAGAGTCTCACATGGCCAGCCTTCCAAATCTCGTCTCCTTGAAGTGAAAAGCCTGGGCTTCCGAGGCTATGACTTAGATAGATCATTATAATATATATCAGTGTTCTTCCATATTTCTCACCATGTCTCACCCAGTGGACCTCAAGCGACACCATTAACATTATTGTCTCTAACACTTGCCAGGTGCCCTTGACAGTTTCCTCAATTTGAGCACAGATATCAATAGGGCCCATTGCTACACAAATATAACAGAACAAAGCTGCCTCAGTTATTACTTGGTGTGATGCTGTGCTCTGTCTACACCTCCTTCCTCTCACATACCCCCTCCCATTCTCCTGCATCGTGAATCCTAGGGCCTGTAGAGACAACCAACCACCGCCATATACCCCCTTCCCCCATCCTTTCTTCCTGACAGGTGCCCCAGTGTAAGTTAGCTTCATGTGCGAGCTAAGGCAAGCAGGGAGCTTGGGACATATGGGGAAAGGGGGGATACCTAGTCAGTTGTACAACTGAATGCCTTCAACTGAAATGTGTCTTCCTCATTTAACCCAACCCCTCTGAATCAGAGAGGTGCGGGGGGCTGCCTAAATCGCGTCTGGTTTGGGCATGGTGTTAATCGATATCCACGTCTTCGGCGCCTGGGGAACAGTGGGTTAACTGCCTTGCTCAGGGGCAGAACGACAGATTTGTACCTTGTCAGCTCGGGGATTTGATATAAAGTATAAAGTAGTATAAAGTCATTACTTCAAGTTGCAAATACAAACTACAAATTGCAAACACCTACTCCAATTACATTTCTAACATAAACTTTCCTGTTGATGAAAATTAACGTATTTTATGAAGCTGCCATCTGCTGACCAAAAAGAGGTAACAGAGCAGTTTGCAATTCCCCACTTTAGTCAGCAGATGGCAGCAGAAGTTGAAGAAAGAAATCCTCCCGCACCCTCAGTGCGAGCCGCGAACCATTTGAACCAATCAACGTCAATTTCCAGATTTAGACTGCGGTTACACACCGTAGTACCACAGATGAGACGATGAGACAGAACGATGAGACAGATATTTCTTTGGATGTATAAATGTGAAGCATCCGCTTGGCGTTTCCACTCACTACCAAATATGGTAGTGAAAGGAACCCCACTGGCGGGCAGAGGGAGAAGATGGAACGAGATTAATTTTGGCCGATATTATGCACATTTTCTCATCGATGAAACATTTGATCTCAATACAGTTTTCTGTTCCCAAACTAAAATCTGTTATGAACAGAGTGGACTAAGGTGTGTAGACTTTACCCTACCCTATATCGTTGTTTAGAAGGAGTGCAAATGCGAATTGAGTCGTTGCACACGTAAACTTCACAGAGTAGGCGTTCCCAAATGGAAATATCTAGATGATGCTAGAACGCGCCAATAGGATCTCGCTAGCTGTGCTTGGCTCTACCCCCCTCCTTGCTTGTTCTGCCCACTATGGCTCGTTTGTTCCCATTGGAAACGACAGGCTTTGTTTTATCTTGGTTCAGTTATAGAAATCTTTGGTAGTACCGTACGAAATATGTTAATTTACATTTCGTTATGAGAATTAGGTATTGGTTAGGGAAAGGGTGAGCTAAAATGCAACTGACTGAAATGATTTAAATATATAGCCCATCCATAATCCTGAAATGAGAGTATGACTCAGGCGCAGCAACAGTTTTCACATGCCACATCAGCAGGATTTTAAAGGTGCAGCCTATGTACTTTTGGCAATCGGTTATTGATGGGTAAAATACATTTATTTGTCATTTTAGTAACCTAACCACTGAATGTGTATGCTAACTTGCATTGTCACCGATACCCAATTTTAAGCTATTTTAACAATTGGCATCAATTCAGAATTTGTATGAAAATAAAAGACAGCACATATTTGCCTTCTAAGTTTTATTGACTGTTTCAAGTAAAATATTTGACAAGAAAAATATAGTAAATAAAGGAAATTCCTAAAAACCATTAGACAAGACAACTGACAACAGTTGTCTATGGTAAAGGGCCTTCTATGATGTAGACCAGTCAGTTTAGCTAATATGGTTGAGTTATGACACTTGAAATTGCACTTGAAAACAAGGATGTAAAGCAGAGTGAGCAATGGGTTGTTTTTAATGGTTGTTTTCAACAATATATCCGTGTTTATTGTTCACCTTGTAAAGTGTTTTGTGCTAATGATATTAAACTGTTAGCAGCAGCTACTCTTCCTGGGGTCCAGCAACATTAAGACAGTTATATACAATTTAAAATATTACATGACATTACATTTCATAACACTTTTCACAACACATTCATTGGGTTCCCTCAAGCCACTACTCTACTATCACATATCTATAATACAAAATCCATGTATACGTGTGTGTAGAGTGTGTGTCTTATCATGTGTATTTCTGTCTGTGCCTGTGTGTGTGTCTCTTCACAGTCCCCGTGTAACGGATGTGAAATGGCTAGCTAGTTAGCGGGTACGCGCTAATAGCGTTTCAATCAGTTACGTCACTTGCTCTGAAACCTAGAAGTAGTGTTTCCCCTTGCTCTGCAAGGGCCGCGGCCTTTGTGGAGCGATGGGTAACGATGCTTCGTGGGCGACCGTTGTTGATGTGTGCAGAGGGTCCCGAGGTCGGGGCGAGGGGACGTACTAAAGTTATACTGTTACATTGATGCTGTTGACCCGGATCACTGGTTGCTGCGGAAAAGGAGGAGGTTGAAAGGGGGGTGAGTGTAACGGATGTGAAATGGCTAGCTAGTTAGCGGGTACGCGCTAATAGCGTTTCAATCAGTTACGTCACTTGCTCTGAAACCTAGAAGTAGTGTTTCCCCTTGCTCTGCAAGGGCCGCAGCCTTTGTGGAGCGATGGGTAACGATGCTTCGTGGGCGACCGTTGTTGATGTGTGCAGAGGGTCCCTGGTTCGCGTCGGGGCGAGGGGACGTACTAAAGTTATACTGTTACACCCGCTGTTCCATGAGGTGTATTTTTACCAGGGGAATAAAGTTCCAGGTAGCCATGGCTCTATGTAGTACTCTGCACCTCCCATAGTCTGTTCTTGACTTGGGGATTGTGAAGAGATCTTTGGTGTCTTGTGGGGTATGCATGGGTGTCCGAGCTGTGTGCTAGTAGTTTAAACAGACAGCTCGGTACATTCAGCTTGTCAACACTTCTTACAAAAACAAGTAGTGATGAAGTCAATCTCTCCTCCACTTTGAGCCATGAGAGATGGACATGTATATTATTATTGTTAGCTCTCCGTGTACATTTAAGAGCCTCTCCGTGTACATTTATTCTGAGGTCCCTCTTTGTGGTAGGTGTGACAAAGGCCTGTAGGACTTGCCTTGTTGATAGTGTTGTAAAAAGGCAGAGTAGCGCTTTATTATGGACAGACTTCTCCCCATTTTAGCTACTGTTGTATCAATATGTTTTGACCATGACAGTTTACAATCCAGGGTAACTTCAAGCAGTCAATCAAATTAAATCAATCAAATGTATTTATAAAGTCCTTTTTACATCAGCTGATGTCACAAAGTGCTATACAGAAACGCAGCCTAAAACCCCAAACAGCAAGCAATGCAGATGTAGAAGCACAGTGGCTAGGAAAAACTCCCTAGAAAGGCAGGAACCTAGGAAGAAACCTATAGAGGAAACAGGCTCTGAGGGGTGGCCAGTCCTCTTCTAGCTGTGCCTAGTAGAGATTATAACAGTACATGGCCAAGATGTTCAAACGTTCATAGATGACCAGCAGGGTCAAATAATAATAATCACAGTGGCTGTAGAGGGTGCAACAGGTCAGCACCTCAGGAGTAAATGTCAGTTGGCATTTCATAGCCGAGCATTCAGAGTTAGAGAAGGCAAGTGCGGTAGAGAGAGAGAGAGTCGAAAACAGCAGGTCCAGGACAAGGTAGCATGTCTGGTGAACAGGTCAGGGTTCCATAGCCGCAGGCAGAACAGTTGAAACTGGAGCAACAGCACGAGCAGGTGGACTGGGGACAGCAAGGAGTCATCAGGCCAGGTAGTCCTGAGGCATGGTCCCAGGGCTCAGGTCCTCCGGGAGGGGAGGGAGAGGGAGAGAGAGAGAATAAGAGGGAGCATACTTAAATTCACACAGGACACAGGATAAGACAGGAGAAATACTCCAGACATAACAGACTGACCCTAGCTCCCCGACACATAAGCTATTGCAACATAAATACTGGAGGCTGAGACAGGAGGGGTCGGGAGACTAAACCTTAACCTGGTCAATTTCCACATGATTTATTACATTTATTATTTATTTAGTTAAGGTTTAGGGTTTAGTTAATGATTTGTCCCAAATACAATGCTTTTAGTTTTTGAAATATTTAGGACTAACTTATTCCTTGCCATCCATTCTGAAACTAACTGCAGGTCTTTGTTAAGTGTTTCAGGGATTTCACTCTCTTTTTTTTTTTTTTTTTTTTTTTTTTTTTTGGGGGGTGATTTCACTCTCTGTAATAGCTGACATGTATAGTGTTGAGTCATCCGCATACATAGACACACTGGCTTTACTCAAAGCCAGTGGCATATCATTAGTAAAGATTGAAAAAAGTAAGGGGCCTAGACAGCTGCCCTGGGAAATTCCCAATTCTACCTGGGTTATGTTGGAGAGGCTTCCATTAAAGAACACCCTCTGTGTTCTGTTAGACAGGCCACTCTTTATCCACAATATAGCAGGAGGTGTAAAGCCATTACACATACTTTTTTCCATCAGCAGACTATGATCAACAGTGTCAAAAGCCGCAATGAAGTCTAACAAAACAGCTCCCACAATCTTTTTATCATAAATTTAATTTGTGTTAAGTGCCGTGCTTGTTGAATGTCCTTCCCTATAAGCTTGCTGACATCTGTTGTCAATTTGTTTACAGTAAAATAGCATTGTTTCTGGTCAAACACAATTTCTTCCAAAAGTTTACTAAGGGTTAGTTGGTCGGCTATTTGAGCCAGTAAAGGGGGTTTAAATATTCTTGGGTAGCGAAATTACTTTTGCTTCCCTCCAGGCCTGAGAGCACACACTTTCTAGTAGGCTTAAATTGAAGATATGGCAAATAGGAGTGGCAATATCATCCTCTGTTATCCCCAGTAGTTTTCCATCCAAGTTGTCAGACCCCGGTGCTTTGAATCAATGAATGATTCAAAGCTATTTACTATCATTCTTTATATCATTCATCTTTGTTTCATAGTGTAGTTTCTTCTTCATTTTATTCAGTTTAGTCACATGATTTCTCAATTTGCAGTACATTTGCCAGACATTTGCCATCAGCCAGACATTTTTGCCATTCCTTTTGCCTCATCCCTCTCAAACATACAATTAGTTAATTCCTCATCAATCCACAGGGATTTAACCGTTTTTACAGTCATTTTCTTAATTGGTGCATGCTTATTAGTAACTGGAATTATCAATTTCATAAATGTGTCAAGTGCAGTGTGTGGTTGCTCCTCATTACACACAACAGACCAAAAAATATTATTTACATCAACAACATAGGAATCACTACAAAACTTATTGAATGACCTCTTATACACTAAATTAGGCCCAGCCTTTGGAACTTTGGTTTTCCTAGATACAGCTATTATATTGTGATCACTACAACTAATGGATTTGGATACTGCTTTAAAGCAAATTTCTGCAGCATTAGTAAAGCAGTGATCAATACATGTTGATAATTGCATTCCTGTGCTGTTTGTAACTACCCTGGTAGGTTGACTGATAACCTGAACCAGGTTGCAGGCACTGGTTACAGTTTGAAGATTTTTCTTGAGTGGGCAGACTAATGAAAGCCAGTCAATAGTTAAATCACCCAGAAAATATAACTCTATGTTGATATCACATACATTATCAAGCATTTCACACATGTTATCCAGACACTGACTGTTAACACATGTTGGTCTATAGCAACGTCCCACAAAAATTAGCTTTAGGTAAGGCAGATGAACCTGTAGCCATATTACTTCAACAGTATTTAACATGAGATCCTCTAGAATATAAACAGCAACACCTCCACCATTGGCATTTCTGTATTTTCTGTAGACATTTATATGCAACATAATATGCAACATTTATATGCAACACAAGTGAAAGTACTATTTCACTTATAGTGAAAATATAATGTAAACAACTGCATCCCACCTGATGTTGAGCACACCAACTCAACAGGTCTGTGTGGCTGGCTGCACTGACATCAGATACGGCAGCTTATGAGAAGGTTACATTGGTGTGGAGAGGCTTTTTGCGATTGTGACGTGGGAGGCAGGCAGGGGCAGAGGTCCACAGGACTGATGGTACTTGGTGTTCAGAGATAGGAGAACAAAGAAGTCTGGATCCTTGAGGAGATGCAGAGTACTGTTATCCATGGAGGAGATCAAGGTCTCTGATTTAGAGCAAGGCAAGAGGACAATCGGGGGACATGTCTTGGGGGTGAGATTTGTCGTGGTTCTGCTCAGAACTCTGGTCTTACCAGGGCCCAGTAAGGGTGCTGCTGGAAACTTCTTCTTCTCAAGACTTCTGGTCTCTGACTGTTCTGTTTGATACAGCCGCTGGAGTACACTGTGGGAGTATGTTTGCCTGTTCTGCACCTTGGACTCCAGACCCTTCAGAATCTGGCCTGTGTAGACTTGCATTTCTATCCGCAGTTGGGTTATCTGCTCTTTAAACTCACCCCTCAGTACCTCTTTACTGGCCTCCAGCTACTGTTGAAAAAACGCTATAAGCTCCTCCCTTTTGACATCCATCTCACCTGTACACTCGTCTTCCAAAATCTCTGCACCTGCCTTCTCAGTGTCATTGGGGCCGTTCACCTATGCCATCTCCAGCTCTCTGCTTTTGACCTTCTGAACTAGTTCCCGAATGCCATTCCTTGGGACGTTCATGCTCAGCTGGGATTTGACCTGCTTGCGCACCTGCTGGAAAACAGACTGCATCTTTGCTTGAGTAGTCCTCTCTGCAGGGATGCAGTCCTCCAAGCCTTCGTCACTGAGTTTGACAGAATTAATTAGGAGAGAGATGGGTCGAGAAACGTCCACTGCTTTGTCAAGAGACTCCTCTCCATCCTGTTCTCCTGGTGTCCCCGCATCTGAAGATAACTCACTCATTGTTATACCTCAACTCTGTGCTTGGTCTGTGCTGCTGTCTTGTTCTCCTGCACTAAATAGATACACTGATCTGTAAACTCTGTGACTATACACTGTTCTCTAAGCCCTGTGACTACAAGGGTCTTAATTGCCTGAGGTGTTGCTTATTTCCCCTGAGGGGTCAAAATGTCATAGGAATACACTGCAATCTGCCTCATATTCAGTTATATGAATAGTTCTCACAAACCTGGAATTTGTCACAGGCCTTTGTGTTTAAAGTGAACAATCACTTTTGTATTTTTTAATAGTTTGGATAATTTAGGCTTAGAAATAATAACAGCATTTGTAACACAGTCTTGTACTCAGCTGGCCTCTCCCCGGATTTTGTGTTAAACTCTCTACAACAAAGCTTTCTTAGTGTCCAACAAGCTTTCTCTGCCCTTAACCTTGTTCTGAACACCTTTAAAACAAAGGTAATGTGGTTTAGTAAGAAGAATGCCCCTCTCCCCACAGGTGTGATTACTACCGGGTTTAGAGCTTGAGGTAGTCACCTCATACAAGTACTTAGGAGTATGGCTAGACTGTACACTGTCCTTCTTTCAGCACATATCAAAGCTGCAGGCTAAGGTTAAATCTAGACTTGGTTTCCTCTATCGTAATCGCTCCTCTTTCACCCCAGCTGCCAAACTAACCCTGATTTAGATGACCATCCCGTGCTAGATTACGGAGACATACTTTATAGATCGGCAGGTAAGTGTGCTCCCGAGCGGCTAGATGTTCGTTACCATTCAGCCATCAGATTTGCCACCAACATGAACTCTATACTCCTCTGTAAACTGGTCATCTCTGTATACCCACTGGTGGATGCTTATTTATAAAACCCTCTTAGGCCTCACTCCCCCCTATCTGAGATACCTACCGCAGCCCTCATCCTCCACATACAACACCCGTTCTGCCAGTCACATTCTGTTAAAGGTCCCCAAAGCACACACATCCCTGGGTCGCTCCTCTTTTCAGTTTGCTGCAGCTAGCGACTGGAACGAGCTGCAAAAAAAGCACTCAACCTGGACAGTTTTATCTCCATCTCTTCATTCAAAGACTACCAAGCTGTGTTGTCATGTGTTGCTGCCATGCTACAGTGCCTTGCAAAAGTATTCACCCCCTTGGCATTTTTCTTAATTTGTTGCATTACAACCTGTAATTGAAATAGATTTTATTTGGATATCATGTAATGGACATACACAAAATAGTCCAAATTGGTGAAATTAAAAAAATTACTTGTTTCAAAAAATTATAAAAAATAAAAAAACAGAGAAGTGGTGCTTGCATATGTATTCAACCCCTTTGCTATGAAGCCCCTAAATAAGATCTTGTGCAACCAATTACCTTCAGAAGTCACATAATTAGTTAAATAAAGTCCACCTGTGTGCAATCTAAGTGTCACATGATCTCTCACATGATCTCAGTATATATACACCTGTTCTGAAAGGCCCCAGAGTCTGCAACACCACTAAGCAAGGGGCACCAACAAGCAAGCGGCACCATGAAGACCAAGGAGCTCTCCAAACAGGTCAGGGACAAAGTTGTGGAGAAGTACAGATAAGGGTTGGGTTATAAAAAAATATCAGAAACTTTGAACATCCCACGGAGCACCATAAATCCATTATTAAAAAACTGTAAGAATATGGCACCACAACAAACCTGCCAAGAGAGGGCCGCCCACCAAAACTCACGGACCAGGCAAGGAGGGCATTAATTAGAGAGGCAACAAAGAGACCAAAGATAACCCTGAAGGAACTGCAAAGCTCCACAGTGGAGATTGGAGTATCTGTCCATAGGACCACTCTAAGCCGTACACTCCACACAGCTGGGCTTTACGGAAGAGTGGCCAAAAAACATGTGGGAGACTCCCCAAATATATGGAAGAAAGTACTCTGGTCAGATGAGACTGAAACTGAGCTTTTTGGACATCAAGGAAAATGCTATGTCTGGCGCAAACCCAACACCTCTCATCACCCCGAGAACACCATCCCCACAGTGGATGTTTTTCATCGGCAGGGAATGGGAAACTGGTCAGAATTGAAGGAATGATGGATGGCGCTAAATACAGGGAAATTCTTGAGGGAAACCTGTTTCTGTCTTCCAGAGATTTGAGACTGGGACGGGGGTTCATCTTCCAGCAGGAAAATGACCCTAAGCATACTGCTAAAGCAACACTCAAGTGGTTTAAGGGGAAACATTTAAATGTCTTGGAATGGCCTAGTCAAAGCCCAGACCTCAATCCAATGGAGAATCTGTGGTATGACTTAAAGATTGCTGCACACCAGAGGAACGCATCCAACTTGAAGGAGCTGGAGAAGTTTTGCATTAAAGAATGGGCAAAACTTAGCGTGGCAAGATGTGCCAAGCTTATAGAGACATACCCCAAGAGACGTGCAGCTGTAATTGCTGCAAAAGGTGGCTCTACAAAGTATTGACTTTGGGGGGGTCAATAGTTACGTACGCTCAAGTTTTCCGTTTTTTTGTCTTATTTCTTGTTTGTTTCACAATAAATAAAAAAATTGCATCTTCAAAGTGCTAGGCATGTTCTGTAAATCAAATGATACAAACCCCACAAAAATTCATTTTAATTCCATGTTGTAAGGCAATAAAATAGGAAAAATGCCAAAGGGGTGAATACTTTCGCAAGCATGTATGTTGTTGTCTTAGGTCTCTCTTCATGTAGTGTTGTGGTGTCTCTCTTGTCGTGATGTGTGTTTTGTCCTATATTTTTTATTTCTTTATTTTTTTTATCCCAGACCCATCCCCGCAGTTGGCATTTTGCCTTTTGGTAGGCCGTCATTGTGAATAAGAATTTGTTCTTAACTGACTTGTCTAATTAAATAAAATGTAAGCATTTCACGCCCAATTGTCTCATTCTGACTTGGGTTTTTGCAAATGACCCAAGCCATTTATTGCAAGGCTATCAAACTGATGTTAATACAGTTGAAGTCGGAAGTTTACATACACTTAGGTTGGAGTCATTAAAACCCGTTTTTCAACCACTCCACAAATTTCTTGTTAACAAACTATAGTTTTGGCAAGTCGGTTAGGACATCTACTTTGTGCATAACACAAGTCATTTTTCCCCAAAAATTTACAGACAGATTATTTCACTAATAATTCACTGTATCACAATTCCAGTGGGTCAGAAGTTTACATACACTAAGTTGACTGTGCCTTTAAACAGCTTGGAAAATTCCAGAAAATTATGTAAAGGCTTTAGAAGCTTCTGATAAGCTAATTGACATCATTTGAGTCAATTGGAGGTGTACCTGTGGATGTATTTCAAGGCCTACCTTCAAACTCAGTGCCTCTTTGCTTGACATCATGGGAAAATCAAAAGAAATCAGCCAAGACCTCAGAAAATAAATTGTAGACCTCCACAAGTCTGGTTCATCCTTGGGAGCAATTTCCAAACGCCTGAAGGTACCACGCAAGTATAAATACCATGGGACCACGGAGCCGTCATACCGCTCAGGAAGGAGACGCGTTCTGTCTCCTAGAGATGAACGTACTTTGGTGCGAAAAGTGCAAATCAATCCCAGAACAACAGCAAAGGACCTTGTGAAGATGCTGGAGGAAACAGGTACAAAAGTATCTATATCCACAGTAAAACGAGTCCTATATCGACATAACCTGAAAGGCCGCTCAGCAAGGAAGAAGCCATTGCTCCAAAACCGCCATAAAAAAAGCCAGCCTACGGTTTGTAACTGCCCATGGGGACAAAGAATGTACTTTTTGGAGAAATGTCTGATGAAACAAAAATAGAACTGTTTGGCCAAAATGACCATCGTTATGTTTGGAAGAAAAAGGGGGAGGCTTGCAAGCCGAAGAATACCATCCCAACCGTGAAGCACGGTGGTGGCAGCATCATGTTGTGGGGGTGCTTTGCTGCAGGAGGATACTGGTGCACTTCACAAAATAGATGGCATCACGAGGCAGGAAAATTATGTGGAAATATTGAGGCAACATCTCAAGACATCAGTCAGGAAGTTAAAGCTTGGTCGCAAATGGGTCTTCCAAATGGACAATAACCCCAAGCATACTTCCAAAGTTGTGGCAAAATGGCTTAAGGACAACAAAGTCAAGGTATTGGAGTGGCCATCACAAAGCCCTGACCTCAATCCTATAGAAAAGTTGTGGGCAGAACTGAAAAAGTGTGTGCGAGCAAAGAGGCCTACGAACCTGACTCAGTTACACCAGCTCTGTCAGGAGGAATGGGCCAAAATTTACCCAACTTATTGTGGGAAGCTTGTGGAAGGCCAACCAACACGTTTGACCCAAGTTAAACCACTTAAAGGCAATGCTACCAAATACTAATTGAGTGTATGTAAACTTCTGACCCACTGGGAATGTGATGAAAGAAATAAAAGCTGAAATAAATCACATTATTCTGACATTTCACATTCTTAAAATAAAGTGGTGATCGTAATTGACCTAAGACAGGGAATTTTTATTCTGATTAAATGTATTTGGCTAAGGTGTATGTAAACTTCCGACTTCAACTGTATTCGTTTTTCCTAAACTGCCTGTATTGAACATATTTGGATTATGTATTTGGATTATGTCATTATATATCGTATGTGAATTAGACAATAATGTAATATTTGTGCCTTTTCTCGATCAGTTGACTTAAAACATAGAATAAGCAGAAATCAGTAGGCATTGTGTCTAAACCATGAACAATCCTTCTTTATTTTAAAGGCATGCTCTAGAACTTTAGTGACTAGAAAGTGTTTTTTAAACCTCCTTTGGGCTGTGTCAATTTGTAGTTCATACATGCATTATCTATGAGCAGAATTACTGTCTTACCTCAATTAGCCATGAAATCCCTCGCTGTGCAGTGCTATTTTCCCTACATTTTCCCTTAAGCGGGCCATCCCCCCAGCAATTCAAGTTCCAGCCAATGAGCTTCAGCCCCTCGCCATTTGAGTGACAGCTAGCAAGATGCACACACAGCAGAGCGAGAGAGAGAGAGCAATGACGTGGTGCACATATCTGCAAATATGTTACGTAGTACGCAATTTTCGGGGACCACTTTTTGCTCGTGAGCACTACTTTTAGAATTTCTGGCTAAAAAGTATACAAAAGTACCAGAGAATCTCTTTAATGTACAAAATGTAAAGAGTAACCATCTACCACTCCAACATCACACTGTTGTGTAAGCAGCACCATCATCATTTACTGTCTCTAATTGCATCTCTTGATAGCAAAAGGCCTCCTGGTATTAGTGAGAAAAACAAACCACATCAGGGACAGTTGCAGAGGGAGGGTGTCAAATGCTAATTAGTGTAACATTGCACTTTCATTAATCAAATCAAATCAAATTGTATTTGTCACATGCGCTGAACACAATAGGTGTAGACTTTACTGTGAAATGCTTACTTAGTAGCCCTTTCCCAGCAATGCAGAGTTAAAAAGTAAGAAACATTTGCCACAAATAAAAAAGGTTACACAATAGTTACAGAATAAAAGAAGAGTAAAGAGACTATATACAAGGAGGATCGGTACCGATGTAATTGAGGTAATATGTACATGTAGGTTGGGCTAAAAGTAACTAGGCAATCAGGATAGATAATAAACAGAGGAGCAGCAGCTTATATGAAGAGTGTGAAAGAGTGAAAGTGTGTGTGTGTTGGGTGTCAGTGTAGTATGTGTGAGTGTGTGGGTAGATTCCAGTGAGTACGCATAGAGCCAGTGCAAGAGAGTTAGTGCAAATAAAAAGGGGATCAATGCAAATAGTCGTGACCAGCCTTTCAATGCATTTCATGGCTACAAATATGAGTGCATGGGGCGATAGTCATTTAGACAGGTTACCTTGGCATTCTTGGGCACAGGAACATGCTTGAAACATTACAGACTGGATCAGGGATAGGTTGAAAATGTCAGTGAAGACACTTGCCAGTTGTTCAGTGCATGCTCTTGAGTATGCATCCTTGTAATCCATCTGGCCCTGCGGCCTTATGAATGTTAACCTGTTTAAAGGTCTTACTCATATTGGGTACATATTGGGTACATATTGTTACACCAGAGAGCTTGCATGGTCAAACGTCAAATAGGGGTTGCTTATATTCCACACCTCTCTGGTTCAGAGGGGTTGGGTTAAATGCGGAAGACACATTTCAGTTGAAGACATTCAGTTGTACAACTGGCTAGGTATCCCCCCTTTCCCTTTCCCTATATTTGTCTTGTTTCACACATGTACATGTGTATAACCTGTACAAGTGTGTTGGGGGGAAATGGAAATTCGTTTTTTGCATATACCACTCGCCCTGGGACTGGGGTCATGGCCAGAGATCAGCCATTATTGATGGCGACCCTGGAGCAATAAGGGTTACGTGCCTTGCTCACGGGCAGATTGACAGATTTCACCTAGTCGGCTCGGGATTCGAACTAGCAACCTTTTGGTAACTGGCCCAACACTCTGACCACCTGTCGGATAGTGTCACTTATTTCCCGAAAACTGAGTCCTATGAATACAAGGGGTCAGTCAGTGTAATGACCCTATGCTTGAAGGAAATTACAGGGTTATGAAATGTATTGTTTCATTGATGTACTTAATCCTATTCACCCCCATTGGGACATAAAGCCACATGGCTGTAAAAAAAAACTACAATATAATAATCACTATGACAAGGTGCAACCTCTTGTTGTGTCGATCTGGTTGACTCTATGAAACTTAAGCTGCTCACTATCTAGGAAGCAATGAATAGCTCGATCCGTGTCTATTTCTGCTGTAGTGAAATTTGACAATCTGTCAAATGTCATCTTCTGTAGGAATAATACATTTTTCAGCAGCCATCCCATTACATTTCCACACTATGGTTACATGGTGTCCCCATTTATGTAGGAATTTAAACAGTTTATTCCCATCACATTTTGAGACTATTAGGTCACTTGAGGAGAAGAACTGTAGTGTTGTAGTGTATCATATTCACTACTAAGTAAATCAGTTGTGCGGGCTGTCAATATTGGCACATTGGGAAAAAGTACATTGTATTCACACACACCAATAGATCAATGAAACATCTGTGGAAGAACCATTTTCATACAAATGTTGATGATAAAGGATTTATAAAGAATGATGTAAGAGGTATAAAACACTTTCTCATACATTCATTAGGCCTATTAATGAATTAACAGATTAGGCTACTGATTGTGAAAAGGGGAGGGGGGCTATTGTAGCCTACCAATAGTAATTACTGCAATGGTCCACAATAAGCATAAACCTGTTTCATGTCAAAATTGTGGATGACTGACTCCAACATACTTCCCAACGAACAGCCAATAGGAAACCTCAATGAGTGAACCTCCTCTCGAGACTAAATACAAACACATGGCCTGACTGTTGAAATGATTGGGAGTGCATTATGTCTGTGTCTTTGCATTTCATTTTGAAATATAACATAAGAATTTAGGTGTTTGAGTAGAGAAGGTAAGTGCGTGCTTTTCTGATATTACTTGATATTATATGTGATGTACACACCTATAAGTTATGTGATTCACCCAATATAAACGTTTGGTATAAAATGTCTTCAAAGCTCTATGCAGAGTCAAGCGTTCGATAACTATGATTTGTTTATGTATATTATTATGCGACATGATTGTGTAACCTAAAGTGAGCATCACTGTTCTTCTCTCTATCTTTCTCTCTGTCTTTCTCTTTCGCTCCCACTCTCCTCCTCCTCGAACACCGGGGGCGTGGAAGTTCGAACTTGATTCTGAACGTTTAAACACTCGACTTTATTGTACAGATTATATTTTCAAGCAGTTGAAAGGCTAAGGGTACAAGATGGTAAGATAAAATATATATTTACTCGAAAATTGTCTTATTCAATGTCTTATTTCAATTTCACATTACAAGATTTTTGAGCTATTGAAAGAATGGTCTTTAACGTTAATGCTTATATGTAATGTTTTGTATCTATCTATTTAGACTTCCTACATGGACAGAGGTGAAAAGGTTAGTCCTTTAATTACTAATATTTTTGAATTGCCCATAGACATTTAAATGAACACATAATTATTATTAGGACTTTCAACAAGTTCAAAGTATGATTCAGTAGTTGAGAAACTTAAAAATGTATTTAAAATGTGTAAATAGCCTACCAATATGTTTAAATGTGCAATAATATTTCTCTTACATCTAAGAATTTCTAATTGCTATGTCATAAATTAATGAATGGGCTGATGCGAAGTGTCTCCCCCCCCCCCCCCCCCCCCTTACATACCGGTATTAAATTGTTCTGGATTTGTTCATAGCACGACCACGGCAAGTTCGTCTGTTTCGACCACATCACATTCTGGGTTGGAAATGCCAAACAGGTATGAGAATCATGTGCCATTGTGGTTGCTTTTCACATTTTTTTTGCATGTGGTAAATATTTTCCTGAACTTTCTCCAAGTTAAAGGAGTATTCACTGAGGGGTGGCTATTGGCTCTCTTAAGGGGTGGGGGAAATAGGCATGAAACCTCAGAGTAGACCCCACCATTCTCCCTGCTCTTAATTTGATCCAGAAGCTGTAGGTTTTCCACACCATCACCAGGAGGTGGCGCTCCCACCACAGTCCTTTACGGTTCACAACACACTATTATTACGTTTTTTTGCCTGATAGTAAATGTACAAATATTGTATTGCTTGGGGATTGATTGTGAGTGGCAATAGTGTTTTTTATTCTGTTTCAACAGGCAGCATCTTACTATTGTAACAAGCTTGGATTTGAACCGTTGGCCTATCGGGGTTTAGAGACAGGCTGCCGTGATGTGGTGTCCCATGTGGTCAAACAAGACAAGGTGAGCAGAGTTGTGGCATTCTGAATTCATTATGGCACATGTTTATAATAGTGAGGTAACTTGATACAAGTGATGGAGGTCCT
The DNA here is from genome assembly GCF_016432855.1 of Salvelinus namaycush. Lineage (NCBI taxonomy): Eukaryota > Metazoa > Chordata > Actinopteri > Salmoniformes > Salmonidae > Salvelinus > Salvelinus namaycush. Next base: position 21,306,606 of record NC_052307.1, on the reverse strand, counting down.
TGGTTGTCCACCATGAAACTTTTTGGCTCTTTTTCTTTCACAGATTATTTATGTATTCGCATCCGCCCTCAATCCTGGAAACAAAGGTACAGTATGACACAAAAATGTCATCCTTCATGTGGTCAGATATGATGAGATTGGTTGTCACTGACTACTTCACTCACTCCGATTTGAGTATACTTTTGTCCATCTCCTTTATTCAGAAATGGGGGAGCATTTGGTCAAACATGGGGATGGAGCCAAGGACATTGCATTCACTGTGGAGAACTGTGATTACCTTGTGCAGGTACCATAGCAGGCTTACCATTTAAACCAATATCGCTGCTCTTTCTGGAATGAGGAGAATGCCTCTTTCCTAATGAGATGGGTTAAAAATATTCTGTTGGATTGCAATCGTTTTCTTTGATTTATTGAAAAGATGATTATTTTTTAATCTTCCTGGATCTTTATCACATGCATATGTTTATCTGTCTATTATACTCTTCAGAAAGCCAGAGAGCGTGGTGCCATCATAGTGAAAGAGCCGTATGTACTGGAGGACAAATATGGCAGGGTAAAACTAGCTGTTCTCCAGACGGTAAGTCTATCAATATCTGGTGAAACTGAGTGCCGAAAAGTAAATTTACAGTTTGCTCAAGATTTGGGATTTTCTCTTATATCTCTATAGTATGGGGACACCACACACACATTTGTGGAGAGGACTGCCTACAATGGGCTGTTCCTCCCAGGGTTCCATACTCCTCTCCACCGGGACCCCTTGTTGGCCAAGCTGTGAGTATGAACTATTTTATCTGGTGTTAGAGATGAGAGTGCTCTTTACAGACCAGTGTAAACAAGACATAATTTGAGTGACTGTTTCAGTTAAACAGTTGACATCACTGTGAGGCCTTATCTAACGTTACAGACCCAGTGGATTACTGAACTTCATTGACCATGTTGTGGGGAACCAGCCGGATGATGAGATGGTGCCTGTAGTGGATTGGTAAGGCATTGTGGTAAGGGCACAGGGATGTATTAACACACACACTGGCCTGTACATTTTATTCCAGACAAAAACATCCATGAACATCAGAGTTCTACCACACACTGAATGCAGTATAAAAAAAACAGCAATGGGTGGATGGGGGAGGTGTCAGTATTATGTAACCCAGGCTGTTTGGCATAGGCCAGATGCTACTATGACTTAACAGTTTTTGAGCTGGGTCCCTGGGGTTCCCCACATCTGGAGTCAGTTAGAGCTCCACCATGCAGCTCTGAGATAAAAAACAGGGATGGGTTTGATCTCTGAAGGGAAGGGCCAGGGAAGAGGGCTGTAGGATAGATATATTGTGGTGTCTCATCTGTCCATCCAACACACAGGGTTCCTGAGGAGTAGGTTTTATTTCCATAGGTACCAGAAAAACCTGCTCTTCCACCGGTTCTGGTCAGTAGACGACAAGCAGCTGCAGACAGACTTCAGTGCACTGCGCTCCATTGTTGTGGCCAATTATGAAGAGACAGTGAAGATGCCCATTAATGAGCCAGCCATGGGTAAACGCAAGTCCCAGATCCAGGCAAGTCATCGACATGTTATTCAATATATAATATATTAACTATGTAAAGAGGTGTTTACCAACGTAACAAAGACATGCCATTGTCATCCATACACGTATTCAGTACCGTACCTTTCAAAAACTCAGCATTACAAAAAAAGTAATGAGTAGAACTTGTACCTCGCTAAACTCACTGGACTTAGCAGGAGTATGTGGAGTACTATGGTGGCCCAGGTGTCCAGCACATCGCCATGAACACATCAGACATCATCACCGCAGTAAGTCTTTTCACACATAAAGGCTAAGCTCAACCTGGTTACTTTTACATACACATTAATAGAAGATTGAAAGATTGGTGTGGTTAGTATATTCTCTTTGTTGTAGATCCGTAACCTGAAGGAACGTGGCATGGAGTTCATGTGTGTGCCTGACACCTACTACCAGCTGCTGAGAAAGAATCTCCAACAATCGCAAGTCAGGGTCACTGAGGACCTGGACATTCTGGAGGTCAGAGACACAATTCTCTGATGTTTTAATAAATGTTTCAATGATTTATTATATTTCAATTACCAAAATACCTGATAGTTATTTGCATTATAATGATAAATCAGTTAATTTGAACTTCTATGGTAGGTTCTTAGCTACGCAGCCTGACAAGCACTCTTATGTCCTGTTGCTCTGACAGGAGCTGAAGATCTTAGTGGATTTTGATGACAATGGCTACCTGCTCCAGATCTTCACCAAGCCTGTTCAGGACCGTCCCACAGTGTTCCTGGAGGTCATTCAGAGACACAACCATCAGGTGAGAGGAGCATGAGATTTCAGAGAGCCTTACTGTTACGAATCCCTTTGGCCCGACAATCTAGGGGGGATGGTAATGGGACCCGTAACACAACTCATGCAAATTATTATAGTGACAACGTAACAGTGAGAACAAAAATAACCACAGACAACTAAATTACTACCGTCAAACACTCAAGGTTTATTTAAAAACACACGGTAATGGGGGGAGCAGGAAAAGGGGCTGAGCGGGACCCAAGGAATGAAAGAATAATCCAAAAACACCCCTAAGCTAGACTAGCCTACTTCACAAACAGCTAACTAACTAACCAAACATACAGGGGGTGGTCCGCCCAGTTCTAACTAGTGTTTATATAACAAAGTTTACCTACGGGTAGTGTATGCCCAAGGGCGACTTGTCTGGTTACCCCCTTTTCCCACCATCAAACAAACACTCAAACACCATAACCAAGACAATACTCACAGGTGGGGACAAAGTGACATGTAGATGCAAAACACACAAGCGATCTACAGACAGAAGGCATGTTATAAAGAGATTGAGATGGGGAGACAACAACTGACAGGGGTTTTAAACCAAGGGAAAGGGACCGTGATTGGGTAAGGGAAAAGGAGCAGGTGTCTTCTGATTAGCGACTGATTGATGACTGATTGGGGAATGATTATTGTCACCTGTGAGTAGGGGAGAAGGAGAGAAAAGAAATATACACAGGATACACACAGAACACTTGTATCCGTAACACTTACCAATGAAACAATATATAACCAGTTTGATTTTAGGACTTTGTTAGTGTATTGAAAACCATTTACAGTATGTAATGTTGATAAAGATTGATGTCCAGATCTACATTTAAACTATGTGAAAACATGTCTTTGTACTCTTCCTAGGGCTTTGGTGCAGGCAACTTCAAGGCTCTTTTCGAGGCCATCGAGGCAGACCAGAACGCTAGAGGGAACTTGACTATCCTGACCCCTAATGGCGTGTCTAACCAAATTTGAAGTACCTCTCTGATTTACACGATTGATATAATGTCCATCATCTCTGAAGCTTACATTTAATTTAGAAATATTGAAAATAATTTGTTCAACAATTTATATCTGAGGTGAACCAGAATCTAGTTGAATGACTTTGATGGATAAATTGCTGCTCTATGCACACACTATTCAAATTTAAATTATGATTGACATGCCTTCTGGAATCAAACGTAGGAATGATTGTTAATTATTCAAATAATATAGTGATGCTAAAATAACATAAAAAATATATTTTACTTGATGCCAATTTTAAATACAGTGATTTCAGAAAGTATTCATACCCCTTGACTTATTCCACATTTTGTTGTGTTACAACCTGAATTCAAAATGGATTTATTTTTACATTTGTCACCCGTCTACACACAATACCATATAATGACAAAGTGAAAACATGTTTTTAGACATTTTTGAAAATGTATTAAAAATGAAACAGAAATATCTAATTTACATAAGAATGTTAGAATCACATTTGGCAGCGATTACAGCTGTGAGTATTTCTGGGTCTCTAAGAGCTTTGCACAACTGGATTGTACAATATTTGCATATTATTATTTTTTTAATTCTTCAACCTCTATCAAGTTGGTTGTTGATCACTGCTAGACAGCCATTTTCAAGTCTTGCCATAGATTTTCAAGTAAATTTTAAGTCAAAACTGTAACTAAGTCACTCAATGTTCAATGTCGTCTAGGTAAGCAACTCCAGTGTATATTTGGCATTGTTTTTTAGGTTATTGTCCTGCTGAAAGGTGAATTTGTCTCCCAGTGTCTGTTGGAAAGCAGACTGAACCAGATTTTCCTCTAGGATTTTGCCTATGCTTAGCTCTATTACGTTCCTTTTTATCCTAAAAAACTCCCTAGTCCTTGCTGATGACAAGCATACTCATAACATGATGCATCCACCACCATGCTTGAAAATGTGAAGAGTGGTACTCAGTCATGTGTTGGATTTGCCCCAAACATAATGCTTTGTATTCAGGACATAAAGTACATTTCTTTGCTACATTTTTTACAGTTTTACTTTAGTGCTTCATTGCAAACATGATGCATGTTTTGGAATATTTATATTTTGTGCAGGCTTCCTTCTTTTCACTCTGTCATTTAGGTTAGTATTGTGGAGTAACTACAATGTTGTTGATCCATCCTCAGTCCTATCACAGCCATTAAACTCTGTAACTGTTTTAAAGTCACCATTGGCCTCATGGTGAAATCCCTGAGAGGTTTTCTTCCTCTCTGGCAACTGAGTTAGGTAAGACGCCTGTATCTTTGTAGTGACTGGGTGTATTGATACACCATCCAAAGTGTAATTAATAACTTCACCATGCTCAAAGGGATATTCAATGTCTGCTTTTTTTGTTTTGTTTTTACCCATCTACCAAAAGTTGCCCTTCTTTGCGACACATTGGAAAAAAACCCTCGTCTTTGTGGTTGAATCTGTGTTTGAAATTCACTGCTCAACTGAGGAACCTTACAGATAATTGTATGTGAGATGACGTAGTCATTTAAAAGTCATGTTAAACACTATTATTGCACAAAGACTGAGGCCATGCAACTTACTATGTGACTTCTTAAGCAAATTTCTACTCCTGAACATATTTAGGCTTGCCATAACAAATGGGTTGAATACTTATTGACTCAAGACATTTGTAAACATTTCTAAAAACATAATTCCACTTTGACATTATGGGGTATTGTGTGTGGCCAGTGACACAAAATCTCAATGTAATAAATTCAGGCTGTAACGCAACAAAATGTGGAAAAAGTCAAGGAGTGTGACAACTTTCCGAAGGCTGTGTATTTGTTTTTGGCTTTGATAGTCACAAAAACACATTTTTGTGACTATCAAAGTATGATGATGTTGATGTACAATCCAAAGCAACAGCAAAAGAGCAGACATCGTCATTAGATTTGAGCCAGCTATGTTATCAAATCTGGTATTAACAAGCAATTTTTAAGTATGACATTAACTCTGTTGTCTTAGCTTCACATTGTCTTATTTGCCTTCTGGAAAAAAACTCATATTTAAGTGGAAGGAAGTAATAAACCACAACATATGACTCAATAAGATGCACAATGACAACATGTCAGTTTATTGTATCCTTTCCATGAACTAAAAGTCATTTTTACATTTGTTCATTTTGATTCCCCCAATTGCTTTCGTTAACCTTTTTTACTTTGGATACTTTCAGCATACATTTTTAAGTGCGTGTAATAAAAAATACAACTGCATTGTGACTCCTTCCTCATTCACAGTGTTTGTGTGTGCGAGAGAGAACTTGTGAAAAAGACATAATGAACCAAATAATTTATAAATATAGTGATCACTCTGCCTAAAACAACCAACCCGAGAGAACAATTACCAAAATAACTTAATAAAATGCTTGACACAAGCTGAATACATCTTCATTAGCTCTCATGAATGAAAACATTTAACTCATCATGTACACATTTGCACAAGAAGGCAATATCATACCCCATCCTGTATAGTATTTTTAAGGGAGAGGAGAACAGCGCCCATCCCTGGTGCAGGGGGTGTGTGTTTTTTCCACAAACTGTTTTAACAATAAATAACTTTTTTTAAAGGAACTTCAATTGTCTGCAGAAGAGTTGCTGTACATTTTTGATTCTTCAGCTTGCTCCACTCTTCATGAACCTTGGTTGGAAAGGGAGGTATTATTTTTCCTATGTCAGGAACTGTACGGCAGCAGGACAGTCAGGAGTTAGTGCTTGAGAGGAGGGCTGGAGACAAGGGTTCAGAGTTCAGTTGAGGGAGCCCTGGCAGTTCTCTGCTCCACACAGACAGGGAATCTTCTCATCCTCGATGGGGAACTTGTAATCATACGTGATCTCCTCATTGACACTGATGGACTGCCGGGAGTAGATCACTATCTTCTTCTGGGATTTCACTGTGATTATTTTTGCATAGCAATTAGGCTGAAGAGAGAAAATGTATTACTAAGTCATCAGTGTGATTAGAGTTGCAAAGCTACCGGTAATTTACCAAAGTTAAAGTAATATTCAATCATTTTGGTGATTAACAGAAAATATATGGCAATCTATTATAACTTTGGTAATTTATACTTGAATAACTTTTGGAAAATGTATTAATGTGTAGTATTCATTTTTTTATATCTATGTCCATATTGTCCATGAGTTTGTAGTGGATATAAAATATGGCTAAAGAGAAAATATCCTAATTAATGAAAAAGGCATCTAATCAACAATGGCATTATTTTCAATGAACTCTGAAACTCTTCCAACTATTGACTTTTTTTCACAACTGCCAGCAGTTTGACGCCAAAACATTTACAACAAACACATATTGACATAGTAAAATAAATAAGTCTGAAAAAAATATAAAGGATATTTCATGCTGAAAACTTTATATTAAACACCAATGGTATTAACTAAGTTGATGGTAAATATTTAAGATAATGTTTTACAGCATTCATCTTATTTAATTATTTAATCAATTATTTAATTAATTGAACACACAGAGGACCAGAGATAATTCAAATGCACTGAAAAGATTTGGCATGGGTCCTCAGATCCTCAAAAGGTTCTACAGCTGCACCATCGAGGGCATCCTGACTGGTTGATTCACTGCCTGGTATGGCAACTGCTCGGCCTCTGACCGCAAGGCACTACAGAGGGTAGTGTGAATGGCCCAGTACATCACTGGGGCCAAGCTTCCTGCCATCTAGGTCCTCAATACCAGGCGGTGTCAGAGGAAGGCTCAAAAATGGTCAAAGACTCCAGCCACCCTAGTCATAGACTGTTCTCTCTGCTACCGCACGACAAGCGGTACCCGGAGCGCCAAGTCTAGGTCCAAGAGGCTTCTAAACAGCTTCTACCCCCAAGTCATAAGACTCCTGGACATCTAATCAAATGGCTACCCAGACTATTTGCATTGCCCCCCAACCCCCTCGTTACACCGCTGCGACTCTCTGTTGTTGTCATCTATGCATAGTCACTTCAATAACTCTACCTACATGTACATATTACCTCAACTAACCGGTGCCCCCGCACATTGACTCTGTACCGGTACCCCCCTGTATATAGTCTCGCTATTGTTGTTTTACTGCTGCTCTTTAATTACTTGTTACTTTTATTTCTTATTCTTATCTGTATTTTTGGAAACTGCATTGTTGGTTGGGGGCTCGTAAGTAAGCATTTCACTGTAAGGTCTACCTGTTGTATTCGACGCATATGACTAATAAAATTTGATTTGGATTAGACACCTGTAACAATCTGAAGTACCCAAAAAGGGCCACTAGGTGTCTTGTGCTAGATTGAAAGATGCCAAAAAAGATCTGGTATTTTACTGGTAAACTTTGAACGTTTCCAGTAATATACCCACCATTTGCAACCCCTATGTGTGATAGTCTGACCATTGTATCTGTTTCCAAAATGTTTAATAAATTATCTGTACTATAAATCAAACCATTTACAACACATAATAGTTCTGAAATGCAAAACATTTCCATAGACCATAAACCACTCACATTGCAGCTGTGGTTGATAAATCTGGCCAAGTTCCCATATTTAGTGGCGTCGATGATGGTATCCTGATCGACCCGGAACAGGTAGCTGCTCCCAATCCCCTCATCTTCATAGCGCTTCTCCCGCATATCTGCAACCACCTAAGGAGAGGGGTGGCGTGCCCATTCACACAAGTCACTCAGTTAAGAATTAGCTCTAGATGAAATGTACATGTAAATGAATATGTATCAAAATGTTACACCAGTCTGCTGTGCCCCTTACTTCATGTCCCTTATTGTCCTACCTATTTACTGTGTACTGTGGCCCAGTCTGTGTCTCACCTGTCTGATGCACTGGCCCACATACTCAATCACCATCTCATCTGCTGCTATGGGCTCCAGGGCAAACAGGCCCCAGTCATGGATGTGACTGCGGCAGAAACGAATCCTCTTCTTGCGGAACTGAAACACAGGAATATCATCTGTGACTAAAGCCTCATGTTGTCTGCAGAGAGATACACTGAACTGTACTGTCTGTCTGGGCACAGATGAGTGGTTGACTGACCTTCAGCTGGTTAAACCTGAGCAGGTCACTGTCACAGCTGAAGGAGGAGAGCAGACGGCGTTGTTCAGACCTGAACTCAGACCCAGACCGCAGGGAAGGGTGCGGCTGGGCTGAAAGACTCACCCCCTGCAGAAATTAAATATTGTCCATTATCAAAGCTGTCAATTATCAGGTATGGCATACATTAACATGGGGGAAGAGCTGTTCCTCTCTGAATACCTGGGTGTCTGCAGAGGGCTGGTCTGTAGTCAAACACGTGCTGTTGAGGTATTTTATTTTGTCATTCTTGCTGATTTTGTAAAAGCCCTCGCTGCGGGCAGATCCTGTCACATGGTCCCACATCCAATCATTGAGCTCCTTCCTCTTCTCCGTCAAGACTCTGGTGAGTGCAAAGGGGTCAAGGGAACTAGACAATAATTCACTGATGTATAGAGGAATATGTATGCAATTCTTAATTAATTTCAATGTAATGTAATTTCAAAGAAATTAATTCTAAAACATACACAATAACAGTTGAGATCCCATTAATGTATCAGTGTCCAGTGACAGTATGGTAATAACAGCTCTGTAGTAAAGGATATGAGGGTGGGGGACCCAGAGAGTGTCACTGAGCCAGCTGAAGCCATTGTCCTGCTGTAGCAGCCTGTCATAGGTGACCTGCAGCAGCTTGGAATCCTCCTCATCCAGGCCCTCCTTCCAGACACTGTGGAGGACAGTCATCTCCTCACTTCGTGACCGACGACAGGGACTGGCCGAGAAGACAGAGGGCATGGCTCTCTGCACTGACCTCATCCTTTGCCATCGCCTCATCCTCCACCTCATCCTCCGCCTCATCTTCCGCATCATTCTTGGTTGTACCCTCCTCCAGGAGCACTTCTCCATCTCTCTCTGGTTCTCCACATCCGCCAGCCCTGACCAGTTCTCCAGGCCCTGCAGGGGTATCTTCCTCTGGGACCCAGGATTAGGATTAAGCCACACACACCCATGGCCAGGAGTCTCTGCTGATGACTCAGACAGGCTGCTAGGAGAAGAAGCTAGAACAGGTGAGTCTGTAAGCATTTCATCACAGGATAAAGGAGCACCATTAGTCCTCTGTGAAGAGGCCAACATAACGGTGGTATTCCTGTGTGTTATCTTGGTTGGGATGAAGTCCCTCCCAGGGGTTCGTGGGGTCCTGATGTAGAGGCTGGTGGACAGGGAGGGGAGGGGGAAAGGGCTACAGGGAGTGGGACTAAACTCCTCTCTGCCCGGTGTCACTGGCACCCTCCAGGGGGTAAGGGGATTCCATAGACCCCTCTCATCTCTGCCTGGTGTTTTGGGCATGTCCTCGTATGTTGGGTACGAGGCTAAGGCAGGGGGATGAGTGGGGCGGCTCTGGGACAAAGGCTCACTGTTTGTGGGGGAGAGGGAGAGGAGGTGGTCCATAGAGTCCTCCTCACTCTCAAGGAGGGCCTCTGCTCCCCGACCAGGAGTGTGTGGCAGTTCCACCTCCTCCACAGCAGGGGGGGTTGGTTTGCTCTTGAACAGCAGGTCTGAGTCGCTGTTTCCCAGAGAGCCAGTAGGGGTGAGAGGCCGGAGGTTCTCCACGTTATCTGGTGACTCAACGCTCCATTCAGGGCTATCTATCTCCACTGCAAAATCAGGCTCCACCACTGCTGGTAGAGGAAAACAAACACTCTGTTTTGTTGAATCTAATCCCTGTAATTGCTGTCAGGCTTAAAATGCATACATAAGAGTTGTTTGAATGTTATTGAAGAGCACTTTTATTATTATTTACCAATACATGCATGTCTTTAAAATCTACCTGTCAGTCCTATGGGTGAGGGGGCCTGGAGATCATGGTGGTGCTCACTGGACAGGAGCTCCATCCCTGGGTCAGATCGGCTTGTGCTGCTGGTGCGCCCAAAGACATCTCGAGTCAGACAGACTGAGTGCTTCTCCTCCCCAGGCTGATCCCTCGGGACCGGCTCTGACCCATCCAGTAGGTCCAGCTCAGTGCCTGGGGTAAGAGGGGCTGAGGGTGTGGCCGGGGGCTCCAGATCCATCTCCTCCTCATCTGATGACAACACCACACACTCTACCTCCCTGTTGACCTCATCAGCATCTCCATCTGTCTCCTCCTCTTCCTCTGTCTCCTGGTTAGAACTGGAGTCATAGTCTGAGAAGTCTTCACTTTCCTCAAAGGAGGAGTCAGACTCTGAGAGGTATTCACTGTCTTCTGAGGAGTAAGACTCTACCTCTGAGAGGCTTACCCTGGCAACTTCTGGTAAATGAGAAAACCATAATGTGCATTTCAGTATGTGTAACAGATTTATTGAAGTAGATTTATTAAGCAACTATTAAAACCCCTTAAGACAAAAACTCAAAGCTTCTTAAACATTACCCTCATTTGGAGACTGTAATCCTCTTGTAACTTTAGAGAAGACCACATCTTCATCATCCTCTTCATCATCGTCCACTTCTTCCTCTTTTTGTTCACTGTCATCATCTTCATCCCTCTGCTGAATTTTTTTTAAATGAACTGGTTAATGCAACTTAAACATATAATTTGATAAATACATTTGGCATTTCGGTATTGCTGTTGATTGACAGCTGGAAACCTCTGTGTACCTGGCGTTGGGGAACCTTGTCTGCTGCCACAGTATCCTCCTCTTTGTCTCTTGTTGGCTCCCCCTCTTTCTCTCTGCTCTCCTCTTCCCCCTCGCTGTCCAGCTCCAGTGGCCTTGCATGTCTTCGCCTCACAGCTGGAATACTTCCAGTTTTTGGGGACCTGTCCAATGTGTGATTCGTTATATTACTCTCCAGCTCTGAGGGGAAAGAGAAAGAAAGCGTGCTAAGCATTCACAATATTCTCATTGTAAAACCAATTGAAATCGTACTGTGGAATAAATATGTTGCCTTGTCCGAATGCACAGCACTAACCAGCACTCTCATGCGCATCATTAACAGGTGTGTAGGGACACTTTCTTTTGGGGTCCTCTGAGGCAGTCGGATCGTCGGACTCTTTCTTCTTTACCTACACATGAACACAAGTCACGATCATCATGATACTCACCTCCACAGACACAGTCACACTGTACCTTGTTTGAGCTCCTTCATGATACGTTTAGTAGTAGCAGCAGAAGCCTACCTTGAAGGAAGGCAGGTTGGTGGCACCACGCGGGCCAATGTTCTGTCTTAGGGAGTCTCTTGGTTTGGTCCTCACCTCCACTCTACCCTCTCTGGCACTCACAAGAGTTACAGCAATCTGAAAAATGACGAAATGAAGAAGCATTATAAACATTATAGCAACAAACCACAAGTATCAAAACAGATAATTTGCTGTGGTGTAGAAGAGTTCTGTATCTTCAACTATACTGAACTTCAACTAGGTAGTAGCTCACCTTAGCTTTCTGCTCCTGGCCATCCCACCACTCATCAAACGCCCTGAAGGCTACCCCCTCAACCATTTTACGGTTGATGTCTCTCTTCACGATGGACTTAAGCTCCTCCATAATGACTGCCAGCACCTTTTCCACTGTGGCCTTATGTAGGTCCTCCTGCAGAGGCAGGTAGCCTGGCGGGGGCACAGAGGGGTTGAAGGTGGGCATGAAGGGAGGCAGGGGCCAGGGTTGCCCAGTAAAAGACACTGGCACACTGCCACACCCAGGCAGACCATTCACCTTGTCCATATGCACAGTGTGCAGCGTATTCAAGGGATATGGGTAAACTGGATGTAGGATAGAGGGAGGGGCTGCCATAGTTGGAGGAGGCCCAAGGATAGTGAGAGGGGGAGGAATGTGTGGAGGAAGCAGATGGAATCCTGGAGGTGGGATTGGAATAGAAAGAGGAGCAGAAATGGGATGGATGGAAGGGGGGATTTGAGGGTGAGGGTTGGAGGGAGAGAATCGAATGGGGAGGTTGGAGTGGGTGATTGGTGGGGGAGGATTGGAAAAGGAAACTGAAGAGTGAGGATTGTAGGGAGGGATTGGAGCAGGGTGATTGAGAGAGGAGATTGGAAGAGGCTGTCGCAAGGAGGGAATGAAGGAGTTGACTGTGATGCTCTTGGAACAATGGCTTTTGGGATTCGACATTGCAGATTGCCCCGCATTTGAGATGTCCTTGTCTTCCCCTGGCAAATGGAGACCCTGTGAAAGAAATGTCAAATTAATAGATTGTAACCCCTCTCCCCAATGTGCAATGCAAGAAATCTGTCCATAATTCTTTATCTATGATGTTGTTTGTTAAATCTCGTTAAAAATATCAATGTGTTCATACTCTCTATTTTCTCCAATACCTGAGAAAATGATAAGGAATGGAGTGCCCGTCCCATATACTTTTCACTAGAGGTTGACTGATCTGCATGGTCCATCTCTGTTCCTTTACTTCTCTCCCTTTGAGTGAGAGATAGCGTCCCAGGAGGCCAGGGGGGCTGTGAGGTCCATATTAGAGAAGGCATCCCTGGAAGGGACTCGTCTCCTTCCCACTCAGGGAGGGGAGTGGGACTGACATCCTCCAGACCATCCCTGGTGGTGGGGTGGGTACAGTTCACAGGACATCCACTACGGGCTGGGGTGTGGTCAGACTCAGGAGAGTACATTGAGACAGGGGAGAATGGCGAAACAGGGCTGTCCTGAGAGTGCACTTCAGCTTCCAAACCCCTTTCACCATGTAGAGGGAGGCAGGAACTCTGAGTCTTGCTGAGAAGCATCTCAATGCGTGAGTCCAGGCTGTGGCTCTCTGCCTCTGGGATGGGGCTTCCAGGAGAGTTATTGGGAGGGGAAGGGGGCGGTTCTATAAGGCCCGCATCGTGTCCAGAAGGGGGAGACTGAGGTCTCTCCCTCAGAGGTACCACGTTCATACTTGTGGCACTGGCAGAGCTGCTGCTCAGAGGGAAAGCCTCAGAGGCAGGAGGTAGAGAGGGCACCCTCCAGGACTCCTGTTCAGGAAGGGAGAGGTGGAGGGGAGGCTCTGTGGCAGGGTTATCATCAGTCGAGGGCAGGCGGTTCTGATACCAGAAGAAGGAAGATTTGTAGCTGCCGCCAGCAACCTGGGTTTGGGGCTGGAGAGGACGGTGAGGTTGGAGGTGTTTGAGGAGAGAGCTCAACTCTGAGCTCTGATGGTGGGATCTCATATAAGGTCTTCCTGGTTGACGATAGCAGACATCGCGCCTCAAGCGTCTGTGAGCACCATATGAGGAGTGTTCACCCTGAGTGACTTGGTGGACTGGGGTGGTGTGCTGGCTAGAGTAGCAAGAGTCCTGAGAGAGTGGGGTCCCAGACAGGCAGGGGGTATGAGGGGTGCCCTGAGAGAGGGGTGTCAGCCCAAAGCTGCCCGGTGTGTCCTGCCAGATACTGGAGTAGGCTGTGTCTAGGGAGAGAGGTGTAGCCACGCTGGTGGGACTGGAAATAGACCTTGTCAATGATGAACTCCCATCAGTCAGTTTCTGCAGAGGTTTGCTGTCCTGAAGATGAAGGAAACAAAAACAGACTGGCTAAAATGAAGCAATGAAGCATCTCACATCGCCTCAGCCGAGTCTACTTACATCACCATAACCAAAAGTTGTTTTTGAGCTATTGCTCAAGCTATTGCTCACCTGAGGTAGAGTATCTCATGATAAGCTGTAGACCACACTATCTACCTAGAGAGTTTTCATCTGTATTGTTCGTAGCTGTTTACTTACCACCACACACTAAGACAGCATTGAATGAGCTGTATTCCGCTATAAGCAAACAAGAAAACGCTCACCCAGAGGCGGCGCTCCTAGTAGCCGGGGACTTTAATGCTGGGAAACTTAAATCCGTTTTACCAAATTTTTTATCAGCATGTTAAATGTGCAACCAGAGGGAAAAAAACTTTGGACCACCTTTACTCCGCACACAAAGAGACATACAAAGCTCTTCCTCGCCCCCCATTTGGCAAATCTGACCATAATTCTATCCTCCTGATTCCTGATTACAAGCAAAAATTAAAGCAGGAAGCACCAGTGACTAGATCAATAAAAAAGTGGTCAGATGAAGCAGATGCTAAGCTACAGGACTGTTTTGCTAGCACAGACTGGAGTATGTTCCGGGATTCCTCCGATGGCATTGAGGAGTACACCAGATCAGTCATTGGCTTCATCAATAAGTGCATCAATGACATCTTCCCCACAGTGACCGTACGTACATACCCCAACCAGAAGCCATGGATTACAGACAACATCCGCATTGAGCTAAAGGCTAGAGCTGCCGCTTTCAAGGAGCGGGACTCTAACCCGGAAGCTTATAAGAAATCCCGCTATGCCCTCCGACGAACCATCAAACAGGCAAAGTGTCAATACAGGACTAAGATCGAATCGTACTACACCGGCTCTGACGCTTGTCGGATGTGGCAGGGCTTGCAAACCCTTACAGACTACAAAGGGAAACACAGCTGAGAGCTGCCCAGTGACACGAGCCTACCAGATGAGCTAAACTACTTCTATGCTCGCTTCGAGGAAAATAACACTGAAACATGCATGAGAGCACCAGCTGTTCTGGAAGACTGTGTGATCACGCTCTCCGCAGCCAATGTGAGTAAGACCTTTAAACAGGTCAACATTCACAAGGCTGCAGGGCCAGACGGATTACCAGGTCATGTACTGCGAGCATGCGCTGACCAACTGGCAAGTGTCTTCACTGACATTTTCAACCTCTCCCTATCCGAGTCTGTAATACCAACATGTTTTAAGCAGACCACCATAGTGCTTGTGCCCAAGAGGTAACCTGCCTAAATGACTACCAACCCGTAGCACTCACATCTGTAGCCATGAAGTGCTTTGAAAGGCTGGTCATGGCTCACATCAACACCATTATCCCAGAAACCCTAGACCCACCCCAATTTGCATACCGCCCCAAGAGATCCACAGATGATGCAATCTCTATTGCACTCCACACTGCCCTTTACCACCTGGAAAAAAGGAACACCTATGTGAGAATGCTATTAATTGAATACAGCTCAGCGCTCAACACCATAGTGCCCTCGAAGCTCATCAATAAGCTAAGGACCCTGGGACAAAACACCTCCCTCTGCAACTGGATCCTGGACTTCCTGATTAGCCGCGCCCAGGTGGTAAGGGTAGGTAACAACATATCTACCACGCTGATCCTCAACACAAGGGCCCCTCAAGGGTGCGTGCTCAGTCCCCTCCTGTACTCCCTGTTCATTCATGACTGCACGGCCAGGCACGACTCCAACACCATCATTAAGTTTGCAGATGACACAACAGTGGTAGGCCTGATCACCGACACCGACGAGACAGCCTATAGGGAGGAGGTCAGAGACCTGGCCGTGTGGTGCCAGGGAAACAACCTCTCCCTCAACGTGATCAAGACAAAGGAGATGATTGTGGACTACAGGAAAAACAAGACTGAGCACAGCCCCATTCTCATCGATGGGGCTGCAGTGGAGCAGGTTGAGAGCTTCAAGTTCCTTGGTGTCCACATCACACTAACAAACTAACATGGTCCAAGCACACCAACACCAAACCTATTCCCCCTCAGGAGACTGAAAAGATTTGGCATGGGTCCTCAGATCATGGGTCCTGTAGAACCCTCAAAAGGTTCTACAGCTGCACCATCGAGAGCATCCTGACTGGTTGATGCACTGCCTGGTATGGCAACTGCTCGGCAGAGGGTAGTGCGAACGGCCCAGTACATCACTGGGGCCAAGCTTCCTGCCATCCAGGACCTCTATACCAGGCGGTGTCAGAGGAAGGCCCTAAAAATGGTCAAAGACTCCAGCCACCCTAGTCATAGACTGTTCTCTCTGCTACCGCATGGCAAGCGGTACCGGAGTGCCAAGTCTAGGTCCAAGAGGCTTCTAAACAGCTTCTACTCCCAAGCCATAAGACTCCTGAACATCTAATCAAATGGCTACCCAGACTATTTGCATTGCCCCCCTCTTTTACACCGCTGCTACTCTCTATTGTTATCATCTATGCATAGTCACTTTAATAACTCTAGCTACATGTACATATTACATCAACTAACCGGTGCCCCCGCACATTGACTCTGTACCGGTACCCCCCTGTATATAGTCTCGCTATTGTTATTTTACTGCTGCTCTTTAATTACTTGTTACCTTTATTTCTTATTCTTATCCGTATTTTTTAAAACTGCATTGTTGGTTACGGGCTCGTAAGTAAGCATTTCACTGAATACCTGTTGTATTCGGCGCATGTGACTAATACAATTTGATTTGATTTTAATGAGCAGTAATTAACATAAGATTGAATTCTGTCTGTCGAAGGTCTATAAATGGAACACATTAGAACAGTAGAGCAGTAAAACTCTATTACCTGCAATCTATCAGTTAGGCGTTGGAGGGTGTGCTCATCGCTGCCCAGTGGCAATGTCGAAGGGGTGTAGAGTCCACTAACAAGAAGATGGAAGTACCGCATTCTGTTTTTACCTAAAAAAGGATTAGAGTCAGATGGATCACCACCCAAAAGCCAATTGAAAATCATAAATCATAATCTATTATCACATTTATTGACATTAGTTATGTATGTGTAATTAAGCCTATTTTCAATTATCAATCAATTATATTAACCTACCCTTTGGATCAAGTTCCACGTGGATAATGTTCCCCATAACAGAGGTGTCATGAAGGTGTTCCACGGTGTCCTTTGCAGCCTTGACTGTGTCGAAGATGACTTTAGCAATTCCTAAATGCTTCTTGTTTTTAGGATTATACAAGATTTCCACTTCTTCAATCTGTCCGTACTTTATGCACATGTCAGTCAAGAAACCCTCCCTTACGTTGTCATTTAACCTGGCAAATGTCACTTCCTTGGGTGGGCCGACATAGCATTCATCAATCTATAAACATTAATCAGATAACAGATTGTCATTTGGTAAACAATAATATTATGCATCTAAGATTGCATTTCACATGATGTCATCACAGAAAATGAGGTGTTACCTTAAATTTGGGGACCAGCAGGTCAGTGTCTCTGAATTTGGTCCAAAGACGACAGATTCTGGGATCCCTGACAGTATCCACAGGAAATGCCCCTAAGTCCTGAACCTGATATAGCATACATCAAGGAGGTAAGAACACTCATGTGGGAACAGAAAAAAAGTGTGTTGTCAAAAGAAAGTTTAGGTCAAGGGCTACAGTATCTGTAATAACATTCAACAAGTAGCCTAACACAACTAGATGTAAAAATCCTAAATTAAATTTACTCACTGGCATGTTGAAATGTTGCCCATCGTAACGATACACTTTATAAAACCCATTCTTCAACGCAGGGTCTACGATCAACTTGCAGCTCCTCCAGTGCTGAGGATGTTTTTCTCCGTGACTTCCCTGATGGCTGTTTTCCATTACATTCACCACACCTGAAAACGTAAACAGTAGGTCTATTGAACATACGGCATACGCAATAGCCTATATTACACGCCATGTTGAAAATATTTATATAACAGCATGTAAAACAAAAAACATTGTTCTATGCGACACGATAAAATGCACAAATGTGATGGTAGACTGACTACTCGTTAGAGATTTTATCATCTGGTCCAAGCCATTGAAACACGCCCTGACAGGTGATGGAGAGATGGCGATTCACCTGTAGCTACCAATACAATGTTATTGTAATTCGTGATCTTTTACATGTTTTGCTAGTCTTGAGCACATTTTTATCGCGCTTTTCTTTTAATCGAGAATATGTTTCAATGTTTTTTATTTCTAATTTTCTCTTACCTGCACGGAAAGCTGCCTCCCACGGACCTACATTGTGCACCTGTTGTCATAGCACTTTTTTCTTTCCAGTTTACAGTATTTGGGACTGGGGACGGGAGCCTATTTATGAATCACTCCGCACATTCGATACTTTGAACTGAAGAAAATAATGTCAAGCTTCTGTCAATAAAATAGGCCTACATTAAAATATAAAAGGTATACTATATATGTAAAGTTATAGAAATATGGAGAGTGTAGGATCTAGACGACGAATTGTTGGAGAAAGTACCTAAATCTACAATCATTCATCAGGTGTCCCCCCCAAAAAGAAAGGAAAACAAACACCGTACAAGCTGTGTACAGGTCACCCACCTCAGTTACTGATCACTGTGTTTTATTAGATCATTTTTATCAAATATAAATTATTAAATTATTATTGGATTCTACCTACGGTCTATGGATTCTACAAACAAGCAGAGTATTCGTACATAAATGATCTACAATCTGATTGATGTACATACTTTAGCATTTGATCCACTAGGTGGCATATACATTTAATCTGTTTTGAAAGGGTGGAACAGCGCCAATTGCAACAGACAGCCATAATACTAAAGGGTCTGTTTCCATGACCCATATTTAAGCATTTCCATTTGTTCACTCTCCTGCTAAAGGTTGATTTTGTTCTGGAGATAATGAACAAGGGCTTTTCAGGTTCTTTTGATTGTATCTCTTCTGGCTTTCATGTGTTCCTTGACAGGGTTGGGGAGTAACGGATTACATGTAATCTGTTACAAGTAAGGGATTACAAAAACCGATAACTGTAATCAGTTACGTTACCAGCAAAAATATTGTAATCAGATTACAGATATTTTTGAAAAACTAGATGATTACTTCGATGATTACTTTTAAATTCAGAAAGGATGTTTGTGAAAAATAATCTTGGACACTTCTGTTTTCTCAATGACATTCAAATCAACATTGAAAAAAAGGCGCAAATGTAAGTTTGTTCCACCTGAGCGAATCTGACCACAAGTCAGAGACCACTATGAAGACACATCAAATGTGTTTGATGGATCGCGGAAAAAGAGCAGGAATCGGCTTTTGTGGGCTACAGTCCAAGCTATGTCTTCCAATGGTGCGACTGCTGTCGGCATCCAAATTTATCAAATTTTACTAAAAGTTTAGCTTGGGGGTATCAGGATGACAGCAGTAGTGTAGTCTACTGTGATACGGATATCACGTATTATTGATATCTACATAGCACATTGATGTGAACTGCTGCTCTCTCATTGAGCTATTTGCGCTTTACGGACTGTGGTTGTTGTGGATAGCTGTTCACAAATCTAAATGTGTATTTGAACCCACTACTGCTTATCAATCATTGTTTTTGAAACCAGTGGACAGCCAGTGAAAATGCATTCTTGCAACAGCCACGTAGTGCGGATCCCAGCCTATGGAATAAAAGTGGGGCTTTTATTGTTCAATCTAATTCATGCTTATAAAAAAAATCCTAGGCCTAATGGACAAACTCACACACTTTTGATAGATTTAAATCTGTAGTTGCGACATCCATATATCCATTGATTCTTGAAGTATATAAATGCCTCATGAGCTTAGTTCAACTGTCACACTCCATGAGACCCCAAAGGACAAGCTTGTTTTTCTCCAATGTTTGTAAACATTGTCAATGTAAACAAACACTGTATATCCTCATAACATGGTTAAAACAATAATTTACAATAAACAATAAATCCATATCATGGATGGTCAGTCCTTGCATCCATAGCTCTGTCTATTAATCTGAGTATCACACGTCAGGTAAGACCCGGATGCAGACAACATCGAAGGAACAACAGTTTATTAATCGAACAGAGGCAGGCAACAGACAGGTCAAGGGCAGGCAGATGGCAGTAATCCAGATAGGTGGAGCAAGGTACAGGACGGCAGGCAGGCTCAGGTTCAGGGCAGGCAGAGGTCAGTAATCCAGATAGGTGGAGCAAGGTACAGGACGGCAGGCAGGCTCAGGTTCAGGGCAGGCAGAGGTCAGTAATCCAGATAGGTGGAGCAAGGTACAGGACGGCAGGCAGGCTCAGGTTCAGGGCAGGCAGATGGCAGTAATCCAGATAGGTGGAGCAAGGTACAGGACGGCAGGCAGGCTCAGGTTCAGGGCAGGCAGATGGCAGTAATCCAGATAGGTGGAGCAAGGTACAGGACGGCAGGCAGGCTCAGGTTCAGGGCAGGCAGATGGCAGTAATCCAGATAGGTGGAGCAAGGTACAGGACGGCAGGCAGGCTCAGGTTCAGGGCAGGCAGATGGCAGTAATCCAGATAGGTGGAGCAAGGTACAGGACGGCAGGCAGGCTCAGGTTCAGGGCAGGCAGATGGCAGTAATCCAGATAGGTGGAGCAAGGTACAGGACGGCAGGCAGGCTCAGGTTCAGGGCAGGCAGATGGCAGTAATCCAGATAGGTGGAGCAAGGTACAGGACGGCAGGCAGGCTCAGGTTCAGGGCAGGCAGATGGCAGTAATCCAGATAGGTGGAGCAAGGTACAGGACGGCAGGCAGGCTCAGGTTCAGGGCAGGCAGAGGTCAGTAATCCAGATAGGTGGAGCAAGGTACAGGACGGCAGGCAGGCTCAGGTTCAGGGCAGGCAGATGGCAGTAATCCAGATAGGTGGAGCAAGGTACAGGACGGCAGGCAGGCTCAGGTTCAGGGCAGGCAGAGGTCAGTAATCCAGATAGGTGGAGCAAGGTACAGGACGGCAGGCAGGCTCAGGTTCAGGGCAGGCAGATGGCAGTAATCCAGATAGGTGGAGCAAGGTACAGGACGGCAGGCAGGCTCAGGTTCAGGGCAGGCAGATGGCAGTAATCCAGATAGGTGGAGCAAGGTACAGGACGGCAGGCAGGCTCAGGTTCAGGGCAGGCAGATGGCAGTAATCCAGATAGGTGGAGCAAGGTACAGGACGGCAGGCAGGCTCAGGTTCAGGGCAGGCAGATGGCAGTAATCCAGATAGGTGGAGCAAGGTACAGGACGGCAGGCAGGCTCAGGTTCAGGGCAGGCAGATGGCAGTAATCCAGATAGGTGGAGCAAGGTACAGGACGGCAGGCAGGCTCAGGTTCAGGGCAGGCAGATGGCAGTAATCCAGATAGGTGGAGCAAGGTACAGGACGGCAGGCAGGCTCAGGTTCAGGGCAGGCAGAATGGTCAACACCGGGAAAACAAGGAAACTGGAACAATCGAGAGACAGGAGCAGAGGGGAAAATGCTGGTAGGCTTGACAAAACAAAACGAATTGGCAACAGACAAACAGAGAACACAGATATAAAAACACTGGAGATAATGGGGAAGATGAGCGACTCCTGGAGGGAGGTGGAGACAATCGCAAAGACAGGTGAAACAGATTAGGGTGTGACACTGAGCGTGGTTAACTTCTCCAGACACATCCCTCAGCTTTTTACCAAAACAGAGTGACTGGAATTCCTTTAGGTTTTTAATGTAAAGATATCATTTAATCGTATTATTATATGTAGTAGAAAGCGATGGGTTAGAAGAAGCCTACATAACCAACCCATAAAGTAAAATGTAATATCCATATATGGCCAGCTATGTAATCTTTAACATTGATTTATCCTGCAATAGATGTCGTTCAATTGGTAATACATTTTGGTCTTCTTCTAATGCCTCTTAATTAAGAGGAAAGTAATCTAAAATAACTGAATTTAATCAGATTACATTACTGAGTTTGGGTAATCCAAAAGTTACGTTACTGATAAAAATTATGGACAGGTAACTAGTAACTGTAACGGATTACATTTAGAAAGTAACCTACCCAACCCTGTTCCTGGATAAGGCATTGGTGATGTGCCCATTCATTAATAAATGGGTGGGGTGGGGCAGAGAAAAGGGGAGGCCCTACTTTTCTGTCGTGGGAGGGGTAAGTACTCAACCAAGAGGAGCGTCCTTAAAACCACTAGATATTCAGCCCAGGTATATACAAGGTGACAATGGACAGTGCTATGTTAAGCTAGTTTTCTCACTCAGGGTTTGTTGTAATTTATTCTTATCTCAAGTGTCTGTGGCCATTATCCAGATAACCAAATCTTCTTCAACAAGAGGAGGCTCTTTGTCACATTTTCATCTAGCTTCTCAGAGAGAGGCATGCCACAGAACGTGTCAGGCATGAGCAGTGGGCATACCAGGCGGCGAGAGGAGTTGAAGGTTGTGATAGTAGGTGATGGTGGATGTGGGAAAACCTCCCTCCTCATGGTTTACACTAAAAAAGACTTTCCAGAGGTAAGACAGTTGACAAAGCCAGCTCATCATCTGGCTGTTCTCTTCTCTTTTTACACTTGCTTTAAGTGAAAAGTGTCTATGTATTTTTATTCGTTTTTCAGCACTATTTTTACTCTGCATGTAAGCAAATTATAGTGAAAGTACTTGACTATATGTGACAAAAATAATATTTATATATCCACAGAAAATGACGAAAAGAGCAAAGTTAATTTCAACCTTTTTAGCTATCATATCTGAAATAAAAATAAATAAATACAGGACTTGAAATATAACTACATTTTTGTCTATACATTTCAGAAATATATTCCCTCTGTGTTTGAAAAATGTGTCGCCAAGGTGAAGTACAGAGGGGCTGAGTTTCGCCTGAACCTCTAAGATACTGCAGGTAAGGTCTTGTATACCCATGCTTTTGAAAGCACCAGTGCACTTACACCTGGCTAAACAGGTATCCCAAGTCTTGGTGGGCGTGTTGTACTATTATTAAGTTGTCAAAAATATCTTAGAAATGCAATAACAAACACCCTCTGGTTGCTAAATAATCTTAATAATTTACGATAGGCCTAAGTGAAATTCAGGAGAGAGTTAAACACATTTATATTTTAAAGAAAGATAGAGATATAACAGATTTAGCAATAACAGATAAGGCTGCCATTGATTTAAGTAACTAACGTCTTAAGAGAGTGATTTTTTTGCTATACGATTATTTTCATGGCAGACTAATAATGCACATCCATCTGTTTCTGTGTATTTCTGTGTATTTCAGGTCAAGAGGACTATGACCGATTACGGCCTCTGTCCTATCCGTATGCCAACCTGGTGTTGATCTGCTATGATGTAATTTGCCCCTCAAGTTATGACAATGTCCTAATAAGGGTACTGCACTGTCTTCTCTTCATACTTTACTGCTTGTTTGTCTGTTTAAATCCCCCGAATGAGGAAAAAACCTTGTTAACATACATGCCATATAAAGTTTTATGACATTTACAACAGAATTAATGTCGCTGAAGCTGTCAGTATCATATATGAATATTATATATACAGTGGGGAGAACAAGTATTTGATACACTGCTGATTTTGCAGGTTTTCCTACTTACAAAGCATGTAGAGGTCTGTAATTTTTATCATCATTATCATTTTTATCAAAAATCCAGAAAATCACATTGTATGATTTTTAAGTAATTAATTTGCATTTTATTGCATGACATAAGTATTTGATCACCTACCAACCAGTAAGAATTCCGGCTCTCACAGATATGTTAGTTTTTCTTTAAGAAGCCCTCCTGTTCTCCACTCATTACCTGTATTAACTGCACCTGTTTGAACTCGTTACCTGTATAAAAGACACCTGTCCACACACTCAATCAAACAGACTCCAACCTCTCCACAATGGCCAAGACCAGAGAGCTGTGTAAGGACATCAGGGATAAAATTGTAGACCTGCACAAGGCTGGGATGGGCTACAGGACAATAGGCAAGCAGCTTGGTGAGAAGGCAACAACTGTTGGCGCAATTATTAGAAAATGGAAGAAGTTCAAGATGACGGTCAATCACCCTTGGTCTGGGGCTCCATGCAAGATCTCACCTTGTGGGGCATCAATGATCATGAGGAAGGTGAGGGATCAGCCCAGAACTACATGGCAGGACCTGGTCAATGACCTGAAGAGAGCTGGGACCACAGTCTCAAAGAAAACCATTAGTAACACACTACGCAATCATGGATTAAAATCCTGCAGCGCACGCAAGGTCCCCCTGCTCAAGCCAGCGCATGTCCAGGCCCGTCTGAAGTTTGCCAATGACCATCTGGATGATCCAGAGGAAGAATGGGAGATGGTCATGTGGTCTGATGAGACAAAAACAGAGCTTTTTTGTCTAAACTCCACTCGCCGTGTTTGGTGGAAGAAGGATGAGTACAACCCCAAGAACACCATCTCAACCGTGAAGCATGGAGGTGGAAACATCATTCTTTGGGGATGCTTTTCTGCAAAGGGGACAGGACGACTGCACCGTATTGAGGGGAGGATGGATGGGGCCATGTATCGCGAGATCTTGGCCAACAACCTCCTTCCCTCAGTAAGAGCATTGAAGATGGGTCGTGGCTGGGTCTTCCAGCATGACAACGACCCGAAACACACAGCCAGGGCAACTAAGGAGTGGCTCCGTAAGAAGCATCTCAAGGTCCTGGAGTGGCCTAGCCAGTCTCCAGACCTGAACCCAATAGAAAATCTTTGGAGGGAGCTGAAAGTCCGTATTGCCCAGCGACAGCCCCGAAACCTGAAGGATTTGGAGAAGGTCTGTATGGAGGAGTGGGCCAAAATCTCTGCTGCAGTGTGTGCAAACCTGGTCAAGAACTACAGGAAACGTATGATCTCTGTAATTGCAAACAAAGGTTTCTGTACCAAATATTAAGTTCTGCTTTTCTGATGTATCAAATACTTATGTCATGCAATAAAATGCAAATGAATTACTTAAAAATCATACAATGTGATTTTCTGGATTTTTGTTTTAGATTCCGTCTCTCACAGTTGAAGTGTACCTATGATAAAAATTACAGACCTCTACATGCTTTGTAAGTAGAAAAACCTGCAAAATCGGCAGTGTATCAAATACTTGTTCTCTCCACTGTATATATGATATGAAGATATGTCAGTATCAGAAATATATTTGAATACTTGCTCAAGCAAGTATTTATCAGGTTCATGGTGAATTATTTTTGCACAGATGCAGTCACTCTCACAAGAATGCATGACATAGAATGTTTATAATATCTAACTCTGTTTACATATATTTCAGTGGTACCCCGAGGTGCATCACTTCTGCCATGGCGTTCCCATTATCCTGGTAGGATGCAAAACAGATCTGCGGAAAGACAAGGTCTTGGCAAGGAAACTATGGTCCTCAGGCCAGAACCCCATCACATACATCCAGGTAGATTTCATACATAGCCATACAGTATGTATGTATAACTTATATACATTGAATGTACATTTGTCATGCCACTTACATAAGTAATTCGTATTGGGTTTATTGAAAATGCAATACAAGTGGTTGAATTAGGGTTGTGTGATTGGAATGGGAGACTTTGATCAGAAGTGTTTGAACAAAAACATTTTCAAAAGATCAAGAGCATTGATGATATTATGTTTATGACAGTAATTACAAGGCGAATCCTCACATTTGTGAGTGGTAATCCAAGTTCTGAATAACCATTTTACATGGACTCAATTTATTTATCTGCCATTTGCTTTTTGACAACAGAACTAGTTCATGTCAGAGGGAACTTTTGTCATACAATATTTTTCGAATAAACAGCATGAGCTGGTGCACACCCAGAGAAAATGATTTAGTGTAGAGGTGCTGACTAACAGAGAATAAACTGTAAGCTATAAAAACCAAAGAGAGTCGCAGACTCCATATATATAACCTCCCAGTTATTTATTGGTTAAAAAAACACCAATGTTTCAGCATCACTGTGCCTTCAGGGTCTTTTCTAAAAACACCTAACAGGAAGAGTTACCTCAGAGTAGTAGGACAAGGTTTATGTTTTTTTGGCCTCTCAATTAGGAATATCACAACTTTTTTCATAATCTGAGCAGGGTGAAGAGACCAAAAGGAAGATCAAAGCTGAGCTCTACTTGGAGTGTTCAGCCAAATACAAGGAGAATGTGGAGGACATATTCAGAGAGGCTACCAAACGAGCCCTTGCAGCAACAAGGAAATCCAGAAAGGCAAAGAGGAACGGATTCTGTGCCCTTCTGTGACCCAAGAGATAATGCTATCCACCACCGTGAGCTCCTGATACAGACAATACTCTAGCCTTACTCAGGGAAAACACAGATGATGACAGAGTCCTTCTCCCTACGAGTCCTCTTATAATATTGTTGCTGCATTTTACCCTTCTGCTAACCGACTTCCTTTGTTGTTCCTTCCTGCTAATTCTTGACATATTGTCAAAATGTGTTTCTTTAATAGAAATGAACAACGCCCTCAAGTTATAGAACCACAAATGGGGACATTTGGTCTTAGAAAATTAAGGATGCATGAGGAAGAAGTTGAAGGTACCATTGTATAAAAATTGGAAGTTCCATTGTATTTTTCATTTTGACGCATCCAAATCTTTTAATTTATACAAAAGAGAAGGTTGACTCAAACAGTAATTCATATAGTACATCTCATAGTTGTAAAAACAAAACAAAAAAAAGAACATTAATATGATTAAATGAAGCAACATAAATCTGGATTAGCTTGTAGAATTCATTCTTCGGTAAGCCTAGCGTTGTTATGCATAATAACAATTGCACATTGACTCCAGTCCTTCCAATGACTATGAATATAATCAGATATGACATACAAAATATGTATAATGTATTTCATAAATGTCAATGATTGTCTAATAAAGAGGTTCTCAATCCAATTCACTTACCTTTGGGGAGACTCAGCACATTGTAACAGATTTACAGTATACGACTAGAAAACTATTCAACCTCTTGGATTTGGCAACAGACACAAGGCAGTGCAGTCAGAGTTTATTAAGCGTGGGGCTTAATAAACCCCCAAACAGAACATCTTAAAAACATCAAATGGCATTTAAAGGGGATGTTTTAAAAAAGGCGTCAACCCTCATCCAATATACTGACGCATAAATAAGAAAAACCGCAAATAATCATATGCCATTATTTTATTAAAGTAATATGTGCACTTGGATCACATTCAAAGGTTGACGATAAAGATCTGAAGTTTTGCCTCCATTGAAATTAATTTAGAAGTAGCTACTTGTGATTTCACATAAATGCAAAACAATCAGTGCTTTACAGTATTGTTAAAAGGAAGTACATTATGTTGAGGACAATATTTCAGCCTAATATTTTCACAACCACAGTATAAGAGTTCATCTATCATGTAACAACAGTATGATGAGTGTGCTTAAAATTCATTAACTTATCAAAAAAACATCAGAGCATATCTTCAATTATCAATAGTGTTGAGTTTAAAAAGTTCAAATATAAATATTCCAACCCTGATGGACAGATTAAGGTCACCTGACACAAAATATCTGAATTCTGCACTTTGCTTGCACCATAACTATTACAGCAGCTAATACATGTTATACTCTCCTGGGGAGTTTTACTTTCATGGAAATTGGCCGGTTATCGTTTGTAAATGAATAATTCTAGCTACTTCACAAAATGTTCATCCCACACTTTTGGTGTTCCCCAGCCGCCATAGACAAAACGTAGTTTAGTCATGCGTATGTGATATAAATACAAATATCATCTATTTAATGAAGATATCCAAAAATATTCAACTACAAATGTCACACTCACGTTCAGCTATTCAGATCTGTTCCTGAAGACATAAGGAAGACAATAGACATGCAGCAAAGTAATTAAAAAAAAGTTGCTTGAGTCCAATCGAATGAACAATACAAAGCAAATTCTCCTGACCTCTCCACAACCATTTAAGCAAATAGAAAAAGCCTAGAGCAGTCCAAATCCCAATACAAAACATCTGTAGAAATTATTTATTACTATATAAAGTATCCTTTCTCATGGTGCTCATGCAAATAGATATAAAAAAAAGCTTCATTATAGATTTCTTACAGCTGTCTAATGCTCTATTCTCTCTACTCTTGTGTATGTTCCTGTTAGGGGAAGTGGACAGAGGAGGGCTGCAGACTGGTCGTCTCTGCCCTGTGGTCCAGCTGGTTCTGCAGCCGGGTGATATTGGACAGCTCCTCCAGCTCCTGAAACTGACGGTCAGTTTTGTGACTGACCAGAGAGCGATAGAAGTGCACAGCGAAGACGATGAACACCAATCCAAATGGCACCATGATGGAGGTGGAGGCAATGGCTGCCGCCTCACCAGAACTGATGGTGCCATTATCAGTGGGGCGCCTGAGGGGCAGGAACTTGACCCAGCACAGCAGAACCACCTCGGTCAGGAAGAGCAGGGTACCAATAACAGTGGAGAAGGCCCAGGCCAGCTCAATGTGGCGGTGCATGCGCTCATGGGGTGACTCGTTGACCGAGTTTAAGTTGTGAACGTTGCTGACGGCCTCCAGGTTTGGCAGGATACAGGTGCTGATCATCAGGGCGAAGAGGTGCACTGCCACTAGGACAGTGGTGCAGGCGCTGAAAGCTATCAGCAGCCCTGGGGGATACACATGATCTGGCTCCAGCTGCACCTCTACCATAGCCACCTGAAATACAGAGAGGCATTTTAACACGAAACACTGACCGAGAGAGCAACGCCCAGGATTTGATTCAGAACATTTTGAACACAGACAATAATCTATTTTATAGCTCAACCACGGCAAGTGACAATTTCATGTTTTTCTCTGTTGAGTGCCGGCTGCACAGAAAGATGTAGCCTAACCCTTGTGGCCAGGTGACAACTGTACTGGGTCTAACTGTCTGTTGGGTGAGTGACTGTCAGATTAAATGTTATTGGCTTGTATGGTACAGTAGGATATTCTGCAGTTAATTTGTGATAGGTTAAGGTTTAGATATGACTCTGACTCACTAATGGCATCCTTACTTTGCATCTGGCCTTGCATAGAGGTTTAAACTTGCAGAGACATTTCAATGCATTCAACTATGCCCCATCCGTGGCCGTGGGTATGCAAATCTATGCGTCACAAATTGCAATGTATCCGGTTTCATACCTATTTTTTTTTTTTAATTGTATCGTTAAATCTGTCCACCGGTTATTTTCAATCAAAAAGTTGTGGTTTATCCAGCATTATAAACCAGGTAGCTTGGGTCCTGGATGCTGAAACAACATTCCAGCCATGTGTAAATCAGAAAATATACCACAGGAAGCAAAACTAGTTGTTTACTATTATATTTATGTTGGTATCCTGTTTATAATAGCAACAGATACCTCTGGGGTTTGTGGTTTACGGCCAATATGCCACTGGTAAGGGTTGTATCCAGGCACTCCGCTTCGCGTCGTACTTAAGAACAGCCTTTAACCATGGTATATTGGCCATATACCACAACCCCTCGTGCCTTATTGCTTAAATATACCATGTCTGTTCTTAAGCATGACGCAACGTGGAGTATCTGGATACACCCCTTAGCCGTGGTATATTGGCCATATATCACAATCCCCCGAGGTGCCTTATTGCTATTATAAACTGGTTACCAATGTAATTAGAGCAGTAAAAATAAATGTTTTGTCATACCCGTTGTATACGGTCTGATATACCACAGCTGTTAGCCAATCAGCATTCAGCGCTCGAAGCACCCAGTTTATAATGGCCATTATAAATCAGGTGGTTCAAGCCCTGAATGCTAAAAACAAGATCAAATCATTCAGGTCTAGAAAGATGCCGGAGTTTCCGACTTGGATGATCCATCAAATTGCTAATTCTTGAATGCACTGTAGTCTGAGATTTCCAAATTCCCAGTTGATTTGAATGAGACATCATCCCTGAGCTCCGACTTCTCCCACATGCTGACCTCTGACTTCACCTACTAAGGGAATGACCTCGATAACATTTTCAGCAGATACATTTAACAACAAAATATTATTTATAAAAAGCAAAATATTATTTATAAAAAGCAATCTATTAATTATGGTTTTTGAACAGTATAATTTGTTTACAGACATGATAGCTGTGAGCCCACTTTCAGTTTTTTGGTTGACACGGCTTGTTGGCCATTACATTAGCCAATCGGCGGTTCTCAACAAGTTCAAAGCACTTGAATTGGTATTTACAACTGGTAATTACTACCTTCCCACTCGGTTACGAACGCTACATTATTAGATAGTCAAATAGGCCGGTAGGTGTCATGTGTCAAGAAATTGTGCGTCATATAACTCAATTTTGGCAAAGTTGCAGGAATCCTCTCCAATCTCTGAGTCCAGTACTCACCATCGCGAAACCCGACAGGAGAGCTGAAGTTCTGCTCGTAGCTTTCAGCTTTGCTCGACTCAAGTAAAGTTTTCTCCATGACAGAGCTTGCAAAGAGTGTTCGTTCAAACTCATTGCTGGCTACCGTTATAACTTTTCAAGCAGTCAACCTGTAGTTCTACACAAGATGCGGTCTCATGCGAATTGACATACAATTGAACTTCTAAACTAAAGAAAAAAAAACGTTATTTCTATAAACGTTAACCTTCTACTACTGTTGCCATAACTAATTCAGGAAACACAAGATATTATCTTACCCACAATCCAATGCTGTTTCTGTGTGCGGCGCAGTTTACTGCTTGCGGTAGTTGTAGTGCGCCTATGAACATTCCTGTATATTTCCTCGATGGGGTTGTATGTCTAGATCTGTGGGTGCACTTTTGAATAGGTCACATCAACTTCGCCTAAAGAATGCAAACAACGTGTTGAATACCGTGGGATGATTATATTGAAATGTGTGTGTCCATAGCCTATAGAATTGCATAAATGCTGCCATACTTTTTCACTTGCATTTCAGCCATAAAATATTGACAATATTCTAGTACCAGAATTCCATCTGTAATAATTCGATGCATCTGTGACATTGGACGTGTTGGTAAGCTATCTCTATATGTGCTGTTGGATGGTCGCATTCATTAAGGCAAACTAGCACGTTTTTATGGATTAATTATCCAATGAATGGATATGATGGAAGACATGCTATTGAGCAGCCATCTTTGACTGACACCTAGTGGATGCCATAGGCTATTATGACAACTCAATGAAGCCCTGAGAATAAAGGCCTAGAAATAATTTTGTTGGCGAGTGATTTTTATCAATTATTTTCATATGTTTCACTTCTTTATTGGTCTCCCTTTTTAGCTATTTGGTGAACATTTTCTACTAGTACAATATGTTTTGCCCTTTTTATTGCTCTGATTTTATGTGAGATGGATCTCAATACTTGTCTCTTCCCTCACACACAGGTGCTGCTGGCTTTGAGTATCTGCACTGTGAAACTTCTCATTGGTTTAGGGAGCAGGTTTCTGCACTGACCAGGTATTAAAGACAAGGTAGGTGAGGACACAATCATGTACTATGTCCCTGATGTCAGAGAACATTTCACTGCATTTCACTGTCTACACCTGTTGTGTTTGGCGCATGTGACAAATAACATTTGATTTGATTTTTGATTTGAACAAGGCCCAGTTAGGCATGTAGAACAATCTAGTCACAGCTGTTAATGCCAGTTGTGACCAGATTATACTGCCCCCAAGAAAATCCCATAAATCTTTCTTACCTCTTACCTAAACACACTCTTTAGAGGTTTGTAGAATTGTTGTCCAGTATAATGGACATTATACAGAGTATACAAAATATT
The DNA here is from genome assembly GCF_016432855.1 of Salvelinus namaycush. NCBI lineage: Eukaryota > Metazoa > Chordata > Actinopteri > Salmoniformes > Salmonidae > Salvelinus > Salvelinus namaycush. The sequence continues at coordinate 21,274,948 of NC_052307.1, read as the reverse complement.
AAGAACACCTTTTCTTTCTATTACATAGACTGACCAGGTGATACTAAGTACAGTATCTGTTATTGAAGTCACTTGTTAAATCCACTTCAATCAGTGTAGATGAAGGGGGGACAGGTTAAAGAAGGATTTTTAAGCCTTGAGACATAGATTGTGTATGTGTGCCATTCAGAGGGTGAATGGGCAAGAAAAAAATGTATGTGCCTTTTGAACTGGGTATGGTAGTAGGTGCCAGGCACACCGGTTTGTGTCAAAAACTGCAACGCCGCTGGGTTTTTCCACGCTCAACAGTTTCCCGTATGTATCAAGAATGGTCCACCACCCAAAAAACATCCAGCCAACTTGACACAACTGTGGGAAGCATTGGAGTCAACATGGGCCAGCATCCCTGTGGAACGCTTTCAACACCTTGTAGAGTCCATCCCCCGACAAATTAAGGGTGGGGGAGTGCATGCAACGCAGTTTGAGGAACGCAATAAATAGAAACTAGTCAGTGTATTTTCTATTTAGTGGGATACTTAGTATGATGGAGGGATTTTGGGAAGGAGTGTGCAGCTGACTCTTTGTCCATCATATTTTAATCTAACAATTGTATTAGAATATCCTACTGTGTAATCTGTTCATATGCATAGATGCAAGAATTTCACAAAATGTCAACAAGAACAAATAGGGTTCTGTACATTATTAGATCAGACTTAAACAGTATAATGATGGTCATGATGACACTCTTGTTAAATTGGTAATACTTGTGCAGAAATTAGATGTAATTCTTCCAATGAAAGCACTCAATAATGTCCTACATGAGTACTTTAGTTACTGGCAATTAATTATTTCTGCTTTGAACTACCAAGAAACTATGAGATGGGTACTTTGTCCTCTATCTGTAGACATTAAGGGCAGAGCAATCAAACCCAGAGCAGCTGATGGCTTCCTGTGTCTGTCGCAGTTTAGCGTTTTTCTTCATGAATCTTGTTCTGGAGGCAGAGTGGTCACTAGCTGGCACAGCCACTGCCATAACATCTGATTTTAAACCTACTCTTAACCACACTGCTAACCCTAACGCTTAACCTTAAATTAAAGACCAAAAAGCATATGTTTTGTTTTCATGAATTTTTACAATAGAGCCAATTTTGACTTTGCAGCAGGCCTATCTAAAGGGAAATCACTAAATTCTGCCTCCAGGACAAGACTCATGACAATAAACGTCAACCTGCGTGTCTGTCACTGTAGTAAAGTGAAACATGTCCTCAATCATTATGATTTTTTTTTGTGTGTGATACCATGCCACTCCCTTTATTCCCAAGGAGCCAGATGTCTTCCCATTGCCCATCTGTACTATTCCTGACCATTCCCTCCCTACCACCCTCCAGTCCCATTCTGACTCTGGGTGCCCTTTGTAACCAACCCTGTAAGCAAATGTAATCTGCCTCTCCATTGGCTTTGCCTGCCCCCTGTCTCTCCTGACCTTTCCTGTGCATATTCATGAGGCTTCCTGTCGCCTTGTGTGTGCCTGTACAGCTGCTTGGTCCTGAACTGTGTGTGGAGAGAGGGAGGGAGAGAGACGGAGAGAGGGGGACGAGTGAGCAGGGAACAGCAGCAGGGCTGGAGGCTTCAGCCATGTCAGTTTTCTCTACAACGCTAGACAGACGATGAGAAGAGAGGAACCATGGCCTTGTCACTGAGTGCAGATGAAGAGGATTATGATTCAGAATCTGAACAGGTCAGAGAACAGAACATTAGCCACGTTGGGTTTCTAATCTGCATGCTGTTTTGTCTTTCTCAAGGGGGGGGGCTTTAGACCAGTAATCCTGTGAGTAGAATGTATTTTCTCTCCCTGCCTTCTATCTCTTTCTTTTCTCGATCCCCACTCACTCAGCACCATAAGCAGGAATAGGGTAATAATTTGACTAGGGAATGGATGGAAAAGGGAAACATGGTGTGTTGTTTTGGTAAGAGAACTAATCCACTGGGCAAGAGATAGCTATTTAAGAGGTCATACAGACACCTTCTCCTGTCCCTGGCTCATGTTGTTGTATCCAGATGACCTATCTCAGACCCTAGCAAGAAAAGAATGAGCTGCTCACCAAAGTAGTTAGTTGATCCCAATAATTGCTTGGCTTTAAATGTGATCCAGAATCCTCTCACCTTTGGAACAAACCTTTCTCAACAAAAACCCTGAAGAGGACACAATGAATATACATTGTCCCCCTCTGTTGTCTACCAGCTATTTGTCACACACTGGTACCTGTCAGATTGTGTTCTTGGTCAAGTTACTGTGATCATGGAAAAGGATCGGTCATTGTGACTGGTATTTTTGTGTGAACAGTCAGGGTGTGGGAGAGTAGTGTAGGAGGCAGCATGATTATACATGTGAGGCCTTTCACTACACTTCACCTGAGGCCAAGTGTTGACTTTTTCTAAAACTAAAGGAAATAGATTACGCTAAATCAGACCATGCCTGATGTAGCACCATTGTCACATTCAGGTCTAGCTCTCTGGACAGACATACTTATTCCTTCAATGTTTAACTGCTCATACTCGCACCTAACCATGCTCTGTGCCTTTAAGAGGGCTAGAGGCAATGCTATTTCGCAGGAACCGAACTGGGGAGGGGGATGGGGAGAGGGAACAATGAGCTGCTCTTACAGCGGTTGACCACTCTTGCCTGTTTGGAGACTTTTAGTTGTACATTACGCTACAATAGTGCTGAACGATTAACCGATATTCCGTTTTTTTCGGTTATTAAACAACAAATTGAGCGACATTGGTTCAGTTAGTTGAATTCCATTTAGTTATGTTTATTGTGAGCCCATGGTGTCTTCTCAAGGGAAATAAAATAATTTACGAGAGAATTTAAGTAAAGAACTATGCGGGATGCTGGGTTGATGGGAGTTGTAGTTTTCATGAAGCAAATAATCAACATAGTTCAGCGCAGAAACATGGTATTTAACTACACACAGTAGCTAGGTTTCCATCCAATTTGCGACAGATTTTAATGCGAATATTCTAGTATTCAGTATGCACATTTCCCCACCAGAGATGTTTAAATCAAACTGACTTTTTGCGGATAAGAGGCTGGGCGTCATGACGTAGCGCACAAACAAATAATTTACCATCAGTCCTATGTACCGAATGGAAAAGTTAAATGGGTTTCCATCGCATTTTCAACTCTGAGGGCTTTTTCACAACTGTTATTATATAGAAAATGTGACCACTCTTGTCTTTGCATATGCGCTCTAGCTAACAGCTCGCAGATACAGTGCGTGTAGGCTACCTACATTGAGATTATTATGGATGAGCGCTATTATTTGTATTTGTCAAACGGCAGCCAAGCATCGATCATCATGTCACCAGAATAAGACCCTGGATATTTATTGGAAAGGAGCATCAAGCTCATCACCTTGCACATTTACTAGCTGTGAAATTCATCATGTATAGACCCCTTTCAGTGTTTACAAACATTGCCGTTTGTGGTCAGAACAAGGGAGAGTTCTAGAACGCCGCAAAAAAAAGCCTTTATTTACATGTTGTTTGAGTGCATTTCATAATACAATCAAGAACCAAAACTTAATTGGAAGGGTATGAGAAACCATTTTAAATTTTGTTTAGAAGTAATAACGTAAATGTAGGCTATGTTGAATGGGTGCAGATGGCGATCGTTTCTTACTGCCGCCAAGAGTCGCGCGCATCCGTGTACTGGAAAAGTGTATATTATTCCAGCTGTAGCCTAATGAACTGCATCCTTTCCCGAGTCGTAATGGGAGTACCACACAACATATCATCGCGTGACTCCATGTTTATTTCCATGTGATGGTTGTTATATCAATATTTGTGCATAAAGGCGTTTCCACCGACATTTCTCCGTGTCAGATAACTTTAACGCCTGCTACAGGTTAGATACACACAGACCGCATAGACTTTGAGAGAGGAAAGTACACAATATGATGATGAGAGGGACAGACATTTCGTGAAAGTATGCCTCATCTATTTGATGAACTAGTCAAATGATTTTGTCAGACAGCCCTGCAGCATACTTAGGCATGCAACCTAGCAAAGGGATAGTTCGATTTTACTGGAGGGTCCCTCCCCTTGTACTGTAAAATACATAGCACCCCCCCCCCCCCCCCTCAGAATGAACTCAAAATCATATTTATGACCACAAATAACAATATCGACCCTGTGTTTATAAACGTGGATATTGACTATGCCACTTCAGCATGCTCTTGTGGCACAGTTGATGCCACACAGGGTTATGGGCCAATGCACCAAACAACCAATAAACTAAGTATACTGACTTTGTGTGCTTCAATATCATGGTTTGCGTTGTCAGCACCAAAATAAATGATTGATCATAGTCTGCTGATGGAAAAAATGTATGTTATGGCTTTACACCCCCTGCTGTGTTGTCAATAAAGAGTTACCTGTTTAACAGAACACAGATGGTGTTCTTTAATGGAAGCGCCTCTAACATAATCCAGGTAGAATCAGGTATTCCCCAAGGCAGATGTTTAGGCCCCTTTGCTTTTTTCAATCTTTACTAACAACATGCAAGTGTGTCTATGTATGCGGATGACTCAACACTATATATGTCAGCTACTACATCGAGTGATATGACTGCAACACTTAACAAAGAGCTGCAGTTAGTTTCAGAATGGATGGCAAGGAATAAGTTAATCCTAAATATTTCGAAAAATAAAATCAATTGTATTTGGGACAAATCATTCACTAAACCTGAACTAAATCTTGTAATGAATAATGTGGAAAATGAGCAAGTTGAGGTGAATAAACTGCTTGGAGTAACCCTGGATTGTAAACCTGCATGGTCAAAACCTATTGATACAACAGTAGCTAAACTGGGGAGAAGTCTGTCCATAATAAAGCACAGCTCTGCCTTCTTAACAACACTATCAACAAGGCAGGTCCTACAGGCCTTAGTTTTGTCACACCTGATTATTGTTCAGTAGTGTGGTCAGGTGCCGCAAAGAGGGAATTAGAAAAATTACAATTGGCTCAGAACAGGGCAGCACGGCTTGCCCTTAAATGTACACGGGGAGCTAACATCAATGATATGCATATCAGTCTCTCATGGCTCGAAGTGGAGGAGAGATTGACTTCATCACTACTTGTTTTTGTAAGAGGTGTTGACAAGCTGAATGTACCGAGCTGTCTGTTTAAACTACTAGCACACAGTTCGGACACCCATGCATACCCCACAAGACACCAAAGGTCTCTTCACAATCCCCAAGTCAAGAACAGACTATGGGAGGCGCACAGTACTACATAGAACCATGATTACATGGAACTCTATTCCACATCAGGTAACTGATGCAAGCAGTATAATCGGATGTAAAAAATAAAATGAAAACGGGTAAAAATACACCATATGGAACAGCGGGGACTGTGAAGATAGACACAAAGGCACAGACACGCATACGCACACAAGCGCTAGCACACGCCCTCTACACACACGTACATTGTAATGTTGTTGTATGGTGGTATTATACATTTTGTATTGTAGATGTGTAATAATGTTATAATGTACAGTTTATGTTTTATATGTAATTTAAGTGCCTAAATGTGTTTGGACCCCAGGAAGAATAGGCAGCAGCTAATGGGGATCCCTAATTAATACAAATAAAAAGACTATCAATCTCGACAAACAGAAAATTCATCCCTCCCTACCTTGAAGGCCTACCCAGTATCAAAGGTTTGGCTTGACAATCTCTGAATATCATTAAACGTTTTGGTGTATTTTAACAGATGTCTATTTCCATTCATCAAATGACCGTGCTGCACAGTTTGGATTGATTACATTTCTATTTACCAGTAAAAATAAATACATACAGAGTACAACTATTTTTTAAAGTGACTGGAATTACACCATAAAGTCGGGGCTTATTTCCATTGTGGTCCCTATTTGTTTTTACATAGATACAGACATATTACAGAGATTCTACTGTTCACACATAAGCCAGCTTTTGACATTCTTTTAAAAAGTGGTTATGGTTGTTATGACTTTGAGTTCCTGTGGTAGTTTGTTCCACTCAACAGCGCCAGTATATACAAATGTGTGCTTACCAGTTAGACTCTTAAATTTAAAACAGTGAATATTAGTGTCTCTGGCTCTGGTATTATGCTGACAGACATCTCTGACAAAGTAAAACATGTTGGTTAGTACCAGGGGGCTGAGTCTGTGATAATTCTGTGGACCAGACAATTTGAATTAATTCTACTATTTCTTTCTACAGATAGCCAGCCTAGCTGCTTGAAATGCTCAACCTCCAGATGGGGGGAGCGGGAGTTTAAGTACAATTCTTACATGCTTGTTTTGGCTGGTCTGTATCTTATTCTTTAGATGTTTCGGGCTGCTGGTGAACCATGATGTGCAGGCATAATCAAAGCGACACTGGACTAGCACACTTGGCAGAGTCTTTAGGGTGTCTGTAGCTAGGGTTCCATCCAATTGGCAGCAGATTTTCATGCGAATATTCTAAAATCTGCATAAAAACAATATGCACATTTTCAGAGTTGTTTCCATGAAATTGACTTGTTGCAGATAAAAGTCTGTGCGTAAATACATAGTGCACATGACAATTACTTTTGCGGTTACATTCCCATGTACGGTTAAAGTTAAATAGGTTTCCATCGCATTTGTCACAAAATGTGACGGTATAGCAAATGTGCCCACCCTGGTATTGGCACATTGTATTTGTCAAACCAGCAGCCAACCATCGATCATCATGTCACCAGAATAAGACCCTAAATGTTTATTCAGCATCAAGCTCATCCCGTGCACTTTCACCAGCCTGTGAAGTTCATCATTTATTTAATCTGTAGCCTAATAAATTACAAGCTTTCCCAAGTCTTAGTGGGAGAACCACACAACATACCATCACGTGACTCCATGTTTACTTGTATAATATGATATAATAATCATGTCTAATCCTGATGGCTGATTGGTTAAAACATATTACCACCGGCTAAATCTATGACGCTAAAATGCCTGTTTTACTCTGTTCAATCTGACTGCACAATCCACTGTCTCATCAGCCCAGCCAGGCAATTTATAAACTTGATCTTCACTATAAAAAGTATCTAGACATTCTCACATTTCCTTTAGACTAACATTTTGTTTTCAACAGCAGAGATTTATATATACCTTGCTGTCTGTCTCTCCAACATTTTGTAACATTGTTTCAATATTCAAATTCGATCTCCAGCTGTCCAATAGTAATGAACTCAGGAGTCGGGACAAGACAGAAAGGCAGGCAGCGTTTCTCAGCTAGTCGAAATCATGAATCAGCTGGCATCATTTTTATGGATATATACAAAGAAATGTAAATTGTAGAAAAGTCAAACGAAATGAAGTGCAGCTAGTTTGCAGTCTTTCCAGCTTCAGTTTGGAGTGATTTTGTTATCTGTGTTGTTGGTTAGCTGTTGTTGGCTAGCTCCTCTGAACAACAGTGTCCTGACGAGCGAGCACATTTTCTATGCAAGGCAAAATTGTGCCTCATTAGCTCATTGTTATGGATGTATCCATATAAATATTAGCACGGTTAGCAAAATGGCTTTACAAAACGTAATTCTAGTATCCTCAAAAGGGCTTCAGATTAACCAGGTTTCCATCCAATCTTTTTATGCGAGTCAAGTACATGGTGGATAAAAAATGGCACAACAGTCCTGATGGAAGCGGCAAATGTCAGTATTTTGTTGACAAAACAAAATACGCTAGACAAGGTGGGATCTTTTTGTGTCATTAAAATGTGTTATATGCGAAATTATTATGTGCGGTTATTTAAGTGATAATGCCCAAGAAGACATGTTTGGACAATATATTGGCACGGGCGTTGCAAACCGCATGCCTACAGGAGACTTTTGAAGTAGCCTAATCAGATTAAAACATTGACTGGTTGTGTGTTTATGCCACACACAAAAGGTAATACATTTAAAAAGGTAAATTACAAATATTTAGCTTATTGTTAAGCATTATGTTCTAGGTGTGCTAGGAATAGGTACTCTGATTGGAGGAGGCAGAATGCACGTTATGCTTCCGGCAGGCCCAGTTATTCAGGTAACATGCTGACCACACCGCCTGCGTCGTGTGCGTTGCAAAATAAATGTACACATACATGTTAATCAATCATTGCACCCACACTGCTCGCGCATTTCAATAAGCGTCTGCGTAGCCAGGCGCTTAAATAGAACTTGGTTCTATATGTGATGCTTGACGCACTGCAAGTCCCACCTCTCCCATCTCCTCATTGGTTTTTAGGACCATATACCCACGTGGGTGATTGAAAGATGAACTGAGGTTCACACTCCAGTCCAGTTGGTGGTGGTAATGCACCTTGCCAACCGCCATATAAAGTCGGAAGAAGAAGAAGCCTGGCTGTGTCAGTCGATTGTAAGTTAAACTTAGGCATCACACTACCCATGAAGGAATACCTTAGACACATTTTTACTGTCAGTCATTAGCGGCCATTTAGAATCTATGTTCCTTTTTCCTTCTTCCTTTTTTGTCGGAATAAAACAGGATATAATGAGGACTAGATAAAATATGTCTTGCATGTAATGGACATAAAGAACTGGTCTTCTATATATGTATGTATATATATATATATATATATATATTCGGCTTATATATATATATATATATATTGGAAGTCGGAAGTTTACATACACCTTAGCCAAATACATTTAAACTCAGTTTTTCACAATTCCTGACATTTAATCCTAGTAAACATTCCCTGTCTTAGGTTAGTTAGGATCACCACTTTATTTTAAGAATGTGAAATGTCAGAATAATAATAGAGTGATTTATTTCAGCTTTTATTTATTTCATCACATTCCCAGTGGGTCAGAAGTTTACATACACTCAATTAGTATTTGATAGCATTGCCTTTAAATTGGGTCAAACTTTTCGGGTAGCCTTCCACAAGCTTCCCACAATAAGTTGGGTGAATTTTGGCCCATTCTTCCTGACAGAGCTGGTGTAACTGAGTCAGGTTCGTAGGCCTCTTTGCTCGCACACGCTTTTTCAGTTCTGCCCACAACTTTTCTATAGGATTGAGGTCAGGGCTTTGTGATGGCAACTCCAATACCTTGACTTTGTTGTCCTTAAGCCATTTTGCCACAACTTTGGAAGTATGCTTGGGGTCATTGTCCATTTGGAAGACCCATTTGCGACCAAGCTTTAACTTCCTGACTGATGTCTTGAGATGTTGCTTCTAAATATCCACATCATTTTCCTATCTCATGATGCCATCTATTTGTGAAGTGCACGAGTCCCTCCTGCAGCAAAGCACCCCCACAACATGATGCTGCCACCCCCGTGCTTCACGGTTGGGATGGTGTTCTTCGGCTTGCAAGTCTCCCCCTTTTTCCTCCAAACATAACGATGGTCATTATGGCCAAACAGTTCTATTTTTGTTTCATCAGACCAGAGGACATTTCTCCAAAAAGTACGATCTTTGTCCCCATGTGCAGTTGCAAACCGTAGTCTTGCTTTTTTATGGCGGTTTTGGAGCAGTGGCTTCTTCCTTGCTGAGTGGCCTTTCAGGTTATGTCGATATAGGACTCGTTTTACTGTAGATATAGATACCTTTGTACCTGTTTCCTCCATCATCTTCACAAGGTCCTTTGCTGTTGTTCTGGGATTGATTTGCACTTTTCGCACCAAAGTATGTTCATCTCTAGGAGACATAAAGCGTCTCCTTCCTGAGCGGTATGACGGCTGCGTGGTCCCATGGTATTTATACTTGCGTACTATTGTTTGTACAGATGAATGTGGTACCTTCAGGTGTTTGGAAATTGCTCCCAAGGATGAACCAAACTTGTGGAGGACTATAATTTATTTTCTGAGGTCTTGGCTGATTTCTTTAGATTTTTACATGATGTCAAACAAAGAGGCACTGAGTTTGAAGGTAGGCCTTGAAATACATCCACAGGTCCACCTCCAATTGACTAAAATGATGTCAATTAGCCTGTCAGAACCTTCTAAAGCCGTGACACCATTTTCTGGATTTTTTCAAGCTGTTTAAAGGCACAGTCATCTTAGTGTATGTAAACTTCTGACCCACTGGAGTTGTGATACAGTGAAATAATCTGTCTGTAAACAATTATTGGAAAAATGACTTGTGCCATGCACAAAGTAGATGTCCTAACCGACGAGCCAAAACTATAGTTTGTTAACAAGAAATTTGTGGAGTGGTTGAAAAACGAGTTTTAATGACTCCAACCTAAGTGTATGTAAACTTCCGACTTCAAGGTCCTAAACGATATCATAACCGCCATCGATTAGAGACATTACTGTGCAGCCGTACTCATCGACCTGTCCAAGGCTTTCGACTCTGTCAATCACCACATTCTTATCGGCAGACTAAACAGCCTAGGTTTCTCAAATGACTGCCTCGCCAGGTTCACCAACTACTTCTCTGATAGAGTTCAGTGTGTCAAATCGAAGGGCCTGTTGTCCGGACCTCTGGCAGTCTCTATGGGGGTGCCACAGGGTTCAATTCTCGGGCAGACTCTCTTCTCTGTATACATCAATGATGTCGCTCTTGCTGCTGGTGATTCTCTGATCCACCTCTACGCAGACGACACCATTCTGTGTACTTCTGGCCCATCTTTGGACACTGTGTTAACTAGCCTCCTGACGAGCTTCAATGCCATACAACTCTCCTTCCTTGCCTCCAACTGCTCTTAAATGCAAGTAAAACTAAATTCATGCTCTTCAACCGATCGCTGCCAGCACCTGCCCGTCCGTCCAGCATCACTACTCTGGACGGTTCTGACTTAGAATATGTGGACAACTACAAATACCTAGGTGTCTGGTTAGACTGTAAACTCTCCTTCCAGTCTCACATTAAGCATCTCCAATCCAAAATTAAATCTAGAATTGGCTTCCTATTTCGCAACAAAGCATCCTTCACTCATGCTACCACACATACCCTCGTAATACTGACCATCCTACTGATCCTCGACTTCGGCGATGTCATTTACAAAATAGCTTTTACACTCTACTCAACAAATTGGATGCAGTCTATCACAGTGCCATCCGTTTTGTCACCAAAGCCCCATATACTACCCACCACTGCGACCTGTACGCTCTCGTTGGCTGGCCCTCGCTTCATACTCGTCGCCAAACCCACTGGCTCCAGGTCATCTACAAGTCTCTGCTAGGTAAAGCCCCGCCATATCTCAGCTCACTGGTCACCATAGCAGCACCCACCCGTAGCACGCGCTCCAGCAGATATATCTCACTAGTCACCCCCAAAGCTAATTCCTCCTTTGGCCTCCTTTCCTTACAGTTCTCTGCTGCCAATGACTGGAATGAACTGCAAAAATCACTGAAACTGGAGACTCATATCTCCCTCACTAGCTTTAAGCACCAGCTGTCAGAGCAGCTCACAGATCACTGTACCTGTACATAGCCCATCTGTAATATAGCCCATCGAACTACCTCATCCCCATACTGTATTTATTTATCTTGCTCCTTTGCACCCCAGTATCTCTACTTGCACATTCATCTTCTGCACATCAATCACTCCAGTGTTTAATTGGTATATTATAATTACTTCGCCACCATGGCCTATTTATTGCCTTACCTTCCTTATCTTACCTCATTTGCACACACTGTATATACATTTTTTTCTACTGTGTTATTGACTGTATGTTTGTTTGTTCCATGTGTAACTCTGTGTTGTTGAATGTGTTGAACTGCTTTGCTTTATTCTTGGCCAGGTTGCAAGCCTACCTGGTTAAATAAAGGTGAAATAAAAAAATTAACCCACACACCCACTCAGTCATTGTTTATGAAGTGGGTTATTTTGATCTTATTCTTTTGGCGCAGTTGTGGAGATGTCATGGACTTCCCTCCCTTTTGTGTGCATTGTTGTGGTGTGCTGTGGTCCATTGAAGCCAGGCAGATGGTGAACCCTGTGACTTCCTCCCACAGCACTGGGATCCACAGTGAAACTGATCAGATAAGGCCCCCATCTCGGCCTAGTGTTTTAGGGCCTCATCAAACAAACCTAACATTCCTAGCACATTAGTCAGCCAAGTTACAGTAAGTGTTGGTAATCAGTCTGGATCTATTATAGGTCAAGATGCTTTTGTAAACAATCAACACATTAGTGTTTCATAGTCCTACTTTTGACTCAGACGACTTTAGTTTTTTTTAAAGACGATACACATGTCTTAAAGATTGGAGTTATGATTTCTTGGAAGCGAGGCATTGGAGGAGGATCACTCCTCATTTTAGCCACCATATTTAGTACTTTCTCCTGTAATTCAGAAGTTTCACATAACATGGCATAGATGGACCATACACTTGTTGATTAAAACAAATAAAAGATAAACAAACTCATGCCCCTTGGGAGAAGAGATATTCGAAGAATAACTCACATACACAGAACACTTTGTCAAGCATTTTGTCATGCTAACGCTGTTGCACAATTAACTTGAATATTTGGACAAGAGGGTATCAGCTACTTTATTCAAGGACTCCTTCAGGGTGAAGAGGAGTTTGTTTGAGAGGAAAATAGGTCATATAGCACACGTGGGTTTGTACTAGTCCTACATTGATTGCTTTGGTGATCTGTTGTGTTGGATATAATGTTGTAGAGATTTCTGTTAAAAGGTCTCTAAAAAATCAGTTAGCGGAATTTCAACATTTTAAGACAATGCCAGGAATGTGCCAATCACACTTGAATGTTGTGCAATGCTGATAGTCATAGCATTTGCAGCCTCAGCCCTCCTTCTGATGTCTTCCTTGTACACCTTTCCATACACTCCTTGGTTGAACAGATTTATTAGGAAAACTATCAGATTGTAGTCTGTTTCCCATTTCCAGTTGGATGTTGCGTCAACAACAACCGTGTATGCTTGAGAATCTGTTTAGGATCTGGAATTATGCTTGAGGATGGCCAAAGATGAGACGAAGGTAAAAGGTTATTATAACAACTCTCTTTCCAAACCTGAAGAAAAGCTTCCCGGTGAAGAATCGTCTTGTGGTATGTCTCTCCAGTGACATCTTATTCTAGTATTCATGAAGGAATACTTTGTTCTCAATGACCCTGGTCTAGTGTTTTTCTTCTCTCTCTTTAAGCCCTCTGCAAGAATTCCATCTGCTTTTAAATGATGGCGGTTTGGTCCTTATTAGCTATATCTGTTCCAGGAGGATGATTATGTAAGGGCTGTGACGTGACAATGTTTCTCAGTATTTGTTTGGGAGTGGAAGGTTTTCACTGTTGTGTATTAATCCTTAACTGAGGAGCATTGCCAGGTGGTAAGACATTTTTTGTGGACCTGTGTGTGTTGCTGTCTTGTGATTTAGTTTCTTTAATGGATGGACCTACTGGCTCACACAGTGGTAGATCATTTTGCCAGAAATACACACGCAAACCTCCAGATTAAAACATTCATATTTGACACCATGCAATTGGTTGTACCTTTTATTTTGGGGAGTAGGTTGTGTAAACAGCGTATCAGCCTTATAGATGTCCTTTGCAGGAGATCAGAGGCAGGACATAATGCTCGACTGGGACTGAGTGACAAGCAGCAGATTCTACACTACACTAATCGATCTCGCCCCATAAAGTGTTTTTAGTGCCAGTAAGAACAGCTTCCAGGGGAATGAATGACCCAATCTACAGTAGCACATTCAACTCTGTTTTTCCAGCGTGTCTCCTAGGGCCAGAAGCAATATGTGCACTTTATGAGAAAATAAAGTAAGAGTTTTACTTCTGCCAGAGGAGCCATGAAAATGTTCAATTTCAAAACAATCCTAACCTCTCCACAGCCCTCCCATTTAATGCTAAAGTACACTATGTCTATGCTAGTTCTCATCTCCTTTCATTATTCTATTCAAATGGTTAGGAAAAGCAGGAGAACTGTGTTGCCAAGGAAACACTCGCCTCTGCAGCAAAAAATACATTTCTCAGTAATGGCGTAGGGAATATCTCATTTTTATTGTTCTGGTGGCTCTAGGCTCGGGTAAAGAGCATTGAAATGAATTTTTACCTGTGAACCTCTAACTATCTGTGGTGTCACGGTGTGGGAGAGAATCTTTTTCTTTTCTTGGACAGAGGCTGATTTACAGATTTGGCATTTAGAGAGGTTTAGAAAGGTACTGTATGTGGCTCGCAGCCGGTGGCTTCAGTGCAGTACTGTTTCACTAGCTTTATGACTGTCAGGAGTAGAACATACTAGATGTTTTGTGTTGCAGAATGTAGGTTACTGTCTTAGGCAATAGTACCCATTTGAATTGCCTTTCTAAAGTAGTTTCCAAATACTCAGGATGAATATTGGTTGGAGAGGACCAGGGAGCCAATGACCGGACTCAAAAAGTCTACTTCCAGGGACAAGAGGTAATGGATGTTTTAACATAAATTGTATTATTTTTCTCTCTGCAGCAACAGGAAGCCAACCGGCCAAAGCCCAAGATGGGGACTTCAGCAGCGGTCAAGCTGCCGTCCAATCGCAGTGCGTCTGGTGCCAGACGCAGGAGAACACGCTGCCGAAAGTGTGAGGCATGCCTCCGAACCGAGTGTGGAGACTGTCACTTCTGTAAAGACATGAAGAAGTTTGGAGGACCTGGGCGCATGAAGCAGTCCTGTATCATGAGGCAGTGCATTGCAGTGAGTAAAGCCATAGTAACCACACAGGCTTTTCATCATTCATACTATTTAGCAGATATTTCAGTTAGCCTATATTGTCTTATCCAGTGCTACAGTGCTGTGCCACAAATGCAAAAGACTGTGCATTTGACATGAAAACCATAAGACAGGTTCACAGTTCAGGGTCTGAAAGACGGGTCAGTGTAAGCAAGAACCAACCAGACGTACAATGATACAGAGCGAGACCTCAGGAAGTGAGTGCTAACATTTTTATTTTTGCAACAGTATGACTCATTCATGTGTCAAAGGTCTCTTGATTCTGTTGAGTCCATTCAGTGGATATTTGTCTACGGCTTGGCATAGTCGCCAATGTCTGTTAATGATTTTCCTAAAACAGGAAACAGAATGACCAGTAGCAGCTTATCAACACTATTTGCAAATATTATTGCACACCGGCATAATGGAGACACTGTGTGTGTTACTGTCAATGAGTTTGAAAGTTGTCAGTGAATGTGTTTTTGTATTTGTCCTTTGCAGCCTGTCCTGCCCCACACAGCTGTGTGTGTGGTGTGCGGAGAAGCAGGGAAGGAGGACACATTGGAGGAGGAGGACAAGTTCAATGTCATGCTCATGGAGTGCTCCATCTGCAATGAGATTGTCCACCCCAACTGCTTAAAGGTGAGACAGGATGAGCATGTCGAGTCGTGTTGAACACAACCATGACTGAACACGAGGCCAAGCCTCCACCTGATGAGTTTGATGATTCATTATTTGTGTGAGTGAGATTCACCTGAATGTTTATGATACGGTTGAGTGATTTATATGCTTTGACACACAAATGAAGGCAAAATCCTGGAATGTTTGCCTTTGTACTAACGGCAGGTGATTCACTGTGTTTTGACTGTCAAACAGTTTTACAAGGCAATTTGATGAGTCATTGGTGTGGTGGGGACTTCCTGTTGTTGTTTGACACTGAATCACCTCATCACTTTCCCTCCTCCAGCCAGACTTGCAGTAGGCTGTGTCCAGTTGAAATCACATGATGCTAGAATACGACTTTTCAGTGTTGTTGACATTGCTGGGTGGAGCCGGATGCAAATAAAATGCAAAGCTGCTCATGCACTCTTAGGAGCCATTCAGCCAAAGCATAACATGTCATAGCATGTCCTTGCTCGAACCTGTTCTAATGAAGTGAAGTTGTGAACTACATCAGATATTAAGAACACAGCCTTTGTGTTTGTTGTATTCCAGGCACATAACACACTTATGGTAAGGTATTTCTGAAGAATATTGATTTTTCATTGTTAGAGGTTGTAGTTTGCTAGAGTTTCTCACTTTTTAAATGTGTCAGAAAATAAAGTGTTAAACTGCCTCACACAAAGAGGTGACAACAGTCACTTTCAGTTCCCTGTTCATTTGTCTCTGTGCTGAACACATTGTACATTAGACTGACTCCCCTTCTGCCCTTTTTGTCTTAACTCTCTCTTTTACTTCATGCTTTTCAGGTGAAGGATGCTTCTGGCGTGGTGAACGATGAACTTCCTAACTGTTGGGAATGTCCCAAATGCAACTACGCTGGGAAAACCGGAAAAGTGAGTACCTACAAATGTAGGATCTTAATTTGAGCCAGTTTGCTACAGCAGGAACTTAATCCTGCAGCAAAATGATATGTGGATTATAGTTAATTGATATTTTGTAGCGGTTGATACATTTGAAATTATAAACTTCAGAAAACTTTTTAAACCTCAAATTCACTACAAGTTTTAAATGTCCTGCTTTGCAGGACAGTTCTCCTGCAACAGGGTGATCATACATCTGTATATGAATGCATAATTTTAAGGACTTACTGTAGGCAGCTCATCATAGAATATTATCTATTCTCAAGTTCATAAGCATTAACATGAAATTGATATTTTAGTTTACCCTTTCTCCAAAGATAAAGCACACACCAATTTTGTCATCTGATGTTGGATTAGGAAACAGTGCTGTGAACCATCTTTGGAAAACACTCTCCAAATAATTATTCTTTAAAGTCAGAGGCATTTCATAATGTCTTTACTTTGTGGTTTCTTACTTCCTGTTCATCTACTTACTATATCACATGGTTCAATGCCCTGTGTCTGTTACACGGGAAGGAAACAAACCTCTAATTCTCTAGAAGTGGCACAGTCACAGTCTAAGTAGTTTACAATGTCTGACTTGTTTCACCATTGAAACAACTACAGTATCTCAGTTTGGTGATCCTGTTGTGATAGGCGAAATATATAAAGTTGTCTTCCCTGTTTTTCCACCTTTTGGTCTGCAAGCAAAAAAGGGGACCAGGGTTCAAGTATGCGTCTAACCTCCCTGGCTCCCTGCTGAAGGAGCAGAAGGCAGTCAAGGAGGAGGGTGAGGTCACATCTACGTCTACAGCCAAGAGGAAGACTGAGGGGGGTGATATCTCAAGACACAGACCTGAGGAATGGGAGCCCCTCCACAGACACCCCCCTGTCCTGACCCCCAGCACCCTGTCTCGGCCCAGACCTGAGGACAAACTGAGGAAGAAGAGGAAGCTCTTCGACGATGACGAGGAAGAGGACTTCAGTGTGAGGAAGAAGGTAGACTCCGATTTCATAATGTGGTTTCTGTTTCAGTGTCTGTTAGTATAATGTTACTCATTGACTATGCATGGCAATTTTCATGCTGTGCCAAGCAACTCCTTTTGTAAAATGTTTGGATGTTGATATGTGCTCTGGTATCCATAGTTGAACATGCTCTCTAACTAAACCTCCCTCTCCCCCACAGGGAAAGGCAGATGAACCTCTGTTCCCCAAACTCCTTCATCAGATCAAGACTGAGGAGGAAGACCAGGAGGAGGAAGTGGATGAGGAGGAGACGGACTCTCTGTTCTGGCGAGGCCTGGAGAGGAGAGATCGTTTAGGAGATACCGAGGACTGGGCAGAGGACGGGGATGGCAAAGACACAAAGACAAACTTTCCAAGGCCTTCTCTCAAAACTCCTGTTCTAGACAGTGACCAGTCTCACTGCAGCTCTCCACAGGCTGGCCCCAGCAGCGAGGGTGGCAGTGAACCCCAGGAGAAGGGCCCACGCCCCAAAGCGCGCCGCAAACGCCGTTTACCCAACAAGGAGCTGAGCAAAGCACTGAACCAGGAGATCCAAAAGAGTGAGGACTGCCTAGCCAATGAGAACCGCCAGCCCCTCAAGGTGGAGCCAGAGAGTGAGAATGAGGAGCCCAAGAGGGGCTTCTGCATCGGCAGTGACCTGGGAGGGGAGCGCCCCCACCTCCGGACCAAGGAAATGAACGGCACCCCCTGGGAGCTGCGCCACTTCTACCCCAGCCAGATCACCCCTCTGGGCTTCAACAGGAGCTCCCCTGGCACCCGGCCCCTGCCCCCACGCTCCCCACCCAAGTGTGTCCAAATGGAGCGCCACGTAATCCGGCCACCCCCCATCAGCCCCCCGCCGGACAGACTGCCCCTGGTGGACGGGAAGACCCATGCGGTGCAGCGAGAGGTCTGGATGAAGCTCTTTGGGCACTTCACACACAAGGAGCTGTGTGTCTGCATGCGTGTCTGCAAGACATGGAATAGATGGTGAGAGCTCTTACTATTCCCACTCATATTTTTACTTTACATTTAAGGGCCTATAAAACATAAAATAAAGATGCGTTATAAAAGTTGGGTCCCTGAAAATTGTGCACCATTGTGCTCGTCATCCATTTCGTATGATGTGTTACATCCTGCAGAAAAAATTGTTAGGAATTCCAATTCGTAAAATATGTTACTAATTTGTAAGTGCTTAAGATCCCGTTCAATCTCTTTAACACTCACATTCAAATATACTAATTATCTAGAACATTGTGAATTTTAGTCCAAGCCAGATATTGAGTGTGTATTTCTATTGTCTATCTCTGACAGGTGCTGTGATAAAAGACTGTGGACCAACATCGATCTGAACCGCTGTAAATCTATCACTCCCCTCATGCTGAGTGGCATCATCCGCAGACAGCCCCTCTCACTGGACCTCAGCTGGACCAACATCTCCAAGAAGCAGCTGAGCTGGCTAATAAACCGTTTACCAGGTACATGCCAGGACCGCGTGAACCTCTGATCTATGGGAGAGGAAAATGTTTCGGCTAGACACCAGAGACTGTCCAATTGTGATTGTGTCTCAGCGTTGAAACCCGTCTGACGCTACTTCGCTCTGTGTCCTGCAGGTCTGCGGGTGTTGCTGCTCTCAGGGTGCTCGTGGGTGGCTGTGTCTGCCCTCTGCACCTCTAGCTGCCCTCTGCTGCGCACCCTGGATGTGCAGTGGGTGGAAGGGCTCAAAGATGCCCAGATGAGGGACCTGCTCTCGCCCCCGACCGATAATAGACCAGGTAACCACCTGCAACAAGAGGGGAGAGTTATGGGAAATTGACATGAGTGTATAATAGCAACCTCTGGTGGTTCTCCTGGGTGTGACAGGACTGGGAGGCTTTTCTTTCTAAGAACCCATTAGGAAGAAAAATAAGTGTATCTTAAGATAGTTCACGTTTAATTAAAGGAGGTTAATGAAAACGTATGAGATTACTCGCCATGTTTGACTGCGAGATGAGAAATCACTCCTATTTTGTTCCTGCTCTCCACCCTCAGGTCAGTTGGACAACCGCTGTAAACTGAGGAACATCCTGGACTTGCGTCTGACTGGACTGGACATCACAGACGCCTCTCTGCGTCTGATTATCAGACATATGCCGGTACTTTCACAACTGGACCTGAGCTACTGCAACCACATCAACGACCATTCAGTCAACCTGCTGACGGCCGCAGGGACCACAACCAGAGATTCCCTCACAGAGATCAACCTGTCAGGTAGGAACCCTCAGTCAGTCACACCACTCTCACAACCTCAGTATTAGCACTAGGGGCTAGAGTCATACAAAAAGCACAGAGGCTGTTTTTATTTACTCTGCTATGTCACATGTTTATTTTTTGGGGCTACCTTCGGAGGGCAAAATGTAACTTTTTACAGCTTTTTCTTTTGTTGCTACATGTACATTCTAAACACATTTTAGATACATACCACTTATTTTTTTACAGTAGTTACATTATACAATTTTACATTATACATCGTGTTTTCAGTCATAACTATTATAGAATAAGCTATTTCACTTATTTGTCTCTTAATATTAAAGAATATCAAAGATGTATTTATTTTCTGTCTTATCTGATTTCACAGTTATTTTTAATTTTTATTATAGTTTGCAAGTCTATGTTGCATTTAGGCTTCATAATATTCAATCCGGTTCTCTACGGCTTCCTCATGCCTGGCTCTGTTTTTGTCTCCGCCTCAAGTTTGTAATAGGGTGACAGACCATTCCCTTACCTTCTTCAAGCGCTGTGGAAGCATCTGTCACATTGACCTGCGCTATTGCAAACAGGTGACCAAGACAGCTTGTGAACAGTTCATAGCAGAGATGTCTGTGAGTGTACAGTTTGGACTCAAAGAGGACAAATTACTGCAGAAACTCAGCTAGACACTGACATTAAGGCCAAAATGTGCACAGCAAAAAATAACTACCCTTTGCACTTAATGGAGCAAGACAAGGTTTCCCCCATCAAGCCTGCACTGGTTGGTTTTGTATGTTCATTTCTTCTTCATTGGAGAATCTACTGTGTTAGATTTGTGAATGAACAATGTCACATGAGTTGATGAGAGAAGCAGAAGTGTGTAAATTAACGAGGGGGATGGTCAAAATGTTTGCATCAATGTCTTTCTGGATGTTACAAACCCATCCTTGTACTGAAAGGTAAAGATGTACTGGGCAGAGGGAGATGGGGAGGGAAAACAAAGCATGCATTAGTTTATTTTTGTGTTAATAAGATTGTACCTTTTTCAAAGGCTTGTGTTTGTTGCATTTAATTTGTTGGGGGATTTGTTTTCTATTACTCATACATGTTAAATGTTTAAAACATTTTTTTATACAACAATAATTCACGCATTGGGCTAACATTTGAGGTTATAGTGAAGCTTTATGTATGCAGTACCATACACACCCCAGATTTCAACTCTTAGAACTGAATATTGACCTACAGTACTTTAAATCAGTTTGCCTTGACACCGATGGTAATATGTATTTTTGGATGCTGTTTTTTTAGCTGATATCATGTGCCAAATTCTGAAGGTGACATTACAGGTTAATGGTAGTTACTGACTTGGACTGGATTTAATTTAATACTTTACTTTAAAAAATTAACATAAGACCATTATTATAAAATAATACATGCTTTAAATGTTTAAATAAATACAAATTTAAATAAATATTGCAAAGACGGTTAGGTTAATGAATATATCTTGAAAATAATCAGTCAATAAATATTGACATAAGGAATGTTAGTCAAATGTATTTTTTCAATCTCTCAGTACCTTCTGCATTTTCCTGTTTCGTACATATGTCAATCTCATTGTGTTTCACATGTTTTAGCACTCAAGAGCCCATCATGTAAGATTCTGTCAAGTAATTGAATCATCTGCTTTAATGGGCCAATCCACATTTAAAACAATAATAAAGCGTTACCCCGCCTCTGTTTTGGTAAAAAGCTGAGGGCTGGGCCTGGAGAAATGTAATCCCTCTCAAATCGAAGACTTATAAGAATGCAAAGACTGACCATCCATGATATCATAATTATAGTTTTAACCATGTTTTGAGGCAATACAGTTTGTTCTCATTTGTTTACAAACATTGGAGGAATACAAGCTTATATTTTGAGTTCTGATGGGATACGACAGTTGAACTAAGCTCATGAGGCATTTGTAAGTTATCTCCTATATTCAAGTCCAAAATGGGTGTAGCAACTGCAGACTGCCCCTTTTACTGTTTCCAAAAGTGCATACAGTAACAGTGGCCTCCACAGACTTGGCATGTAATGAGTTTCTTTGAAAGAGCATTTGATCCTATTATTAATTCCAAGATTGACTATCTATTCATTTTGTATTTATTTATATTAGTTATCATCCATAATTGTGATGTAATTATAATTTGCCATTATCTGTTGACCGTGACCTACAATGTCACAAGTGAATGATATTGGCCACCTTGAATACAGATGCACATGATGTAGTTGTTTATATTTGTAAATCTAGTGCTATGATTGTCATTAAAAGTATATTTCTATGTATAAAATGTATTTTCATATACTATAAAAAAAAATTTACCCTCAGTTGTGCCTTTTGATAGGGCACAGCAGAGAATTTCCTAAATGCCAGGGTAACTGGTGATCTCGGATGGCTTAGCTTTCAATGAGCAGGAAAGAACATTGGTATATGGACATTTCTGGAACCTTCTTACCCAACTCGGGTCATGTATTAACCATGTTTTTTAGTTTTACATTCAAGCGTTTGTCACATGGAAGCTGCTGTCTGCAGCTGTCCTCTCCTAGACAAAGGCATAATCTGGCACTCTAAACACTAGTTCAACCTACAGCAGGTATTCCCAAACTGGGGTAGGCGCAATGCCGTCGGGGGTATGCCAAATAGAAATGTGATTCACATAAAACATTTAAAAAGTTATAAAAAAGAAAATTCTTCACATTTTCAAACAGTCCATTTAAATATCCCAACGGGGCTATACATTTGGGTGAGTTTTTTTTCTCAACTGAGTAGCCTCGTTTGACTGCCAAAAACCAAGAACCATCTAGTGTTCAGCGAAATAACAACAATGTCAAATACAGGTAGCCTAGTCAAATAATTAACATCCAATCACATTAACTGTTACTCTCTCACGGGAATTCCACTAACGGTCCATATGTAGCCAAATGTAGCTGCTGCTCATTCAGTTTGCTCGAAAAATTGATAAATGGTTAAAAAAAGTAAGGCCCTCATCCATAGACACATACCAGCTCTACTGGTAGTACTGCTGGTAGTAGCAGTACTGCACCTGTCGACGACACAAGTTGTTCTGCTTCCATGAGCACATCCAATGTTAGCATCAGTAATTCTACATTTGTTGTTAGCCCAGCTAGCATGGACACTGACAGTTGTGAATCTGATGCAGCCGAAGAGCTACTGCCTCCTTACCTGGGAAAGCACCGAACAACAGACAGGGATGTTGGACCATCGAAGAGGCTCAAATATGATGAGAACTAAATTGATTTGGGGTTCACTTGTATTGGGAGTAGTGCCTTTCCTCAGCCACTGTGTGTTATAGTACTTTTGCACATATCTCACAACTCGATGAAACCTTCACTCTTGCGCAGACATTTAGAAACTAAACATGCCAATTTGAGTGAGAATTAAGATGACTTTCGAGTAGTATAACATGCATAAAACCAACAGATACCATTAATAAGAAGGGGCTAGAAGCGTCTTATATGGTGAGCTACTGAGTGGCTAGGACAGGCAAGCCCCATACTATTGTGGATGATTTAATTCTTCCTGCTACCGCGGATATGGCTGGGACAATGCTGGGGGAAAAGGCCCAAAAAACTATACTGACAATGCCAACAAACAACCCTGTTTCACGACGCATCAGTGACATGGCAGGAGATGTTTTGAAACAATCACTGCTTCACATACAAGCCAGTGAATTCTGTGCGTTACAGCTGGATGAGTCAACAGATGTGGCGGGCCTGGCACAGCTCCTGGTATATGTCCGTTACGTTTATGGGGGGTCGATTAAGGAAGACATCCTCTTCTGGAAACCAGGACAACAGGAGAGGATATCTTTAAAGTACTGGACAGCTTTGTGACATCAAATGGACTTTGGTGGTCAAGATGTGTTGGTGTCTGTACTGATGGCGCAAAAGCCATTACAGGGAGACATAGTGGAGTGGTAATGCGCGTGCAAGCAGTTTCTGCTGATGCCACTTGGGTACACTGCAGCATCCACCAAGGGAATGCCTGACAGCTTGAAAGACGTTTTGGACACTACAGTGAAAATGGTTAACTTTGTTAAAGCAAAGCCCCTGAACTCTCGTGTATTTTCTGCACTATACAATGATATGGGCAGTGACCATGTAACGCTTTTATAACATACAGAAGTGCGCTGGTTATCAAGGGGCAAAGTACTGACACGTTTTTTAAAATTGAGAGACGAGCTTAAAGGACAACACACAGGTCTTTCCATCAGTGTATGATTTTTTGTGTGCAAATGAACTCAAGCTAACAGACAATGTCAAATGTGATATAACGAAGCACCTGAGTGAGTTGGGTGTGCAATTACGCAGGTACTTTCCCGAAACGGATGACACAAACAACTGGATTTGTTATCCGTTTCATGCCCTGCCTCCAGTCCACTTACCGATATTGGAACAAGATAGCCTCATCGAAATTGCAACAAGCGGTTCTGTGAAAATTGAATTTAATCAGAAGTTACTGACAGATTTCTGGATTGGGCTGTGCTCAGAGTATCCTGCCTTTGCAAATCACACTCTTAAGACACTGATGCCCTTTGCAACCACGTACCTATGTGAGAGTGAATTCTCGGCCCTCACTAGCATGAAAACAAAATACAGGCACAGACTGTGTAGAAGAAGACACTCCAATACAGCCCAGAGTTATGTGCATCCTTTCAAGCACACCCTTCTCATTAACCTGTGGTGAGTTATTCACCATTTTTGATGAACAAATAAGGTTTTATATTTAAGATGGCTAAGTAAAAATTATTATATTTTATGCCCTGGTCCTATAAGAGCTCTTTGTCACAACCCGGCTAGGGGGAAGTGACAAACTCACACTCATTCTTATGTTTAATAAATGTATCGTATCGTGTGTGTGGCAGGCTTACAATGATGACAAAAACAACATTTGAGATTGTGCTGACCCTGGTGCTAGGGGTCAGCGTACCGCAGCTGGAGGTTGAATGTGTGAAGGGGTACGGGACTATAAAATGTTTGGGAACCACTGCCCTACAGGATTGCTTTCATTTTCTTAAAGCATTTCCCCATTAATCAAATTATGTTAATTTCATTTTTCAGAGGGGTGCCAAGAACAAGTGGTCTGGGCATCACAGCATACTAGACAAGTAAACAATAATGTATTTTAATAAAAATCTTTAATTACCCAAATAAAAAGTTCAACATTCCCAAAGACCAGACCTTAGCATACCCTTCCAAAGTGAAGTGCAACCTGCTCAGCTACTCTAGGTGCTTGCATGTGACATTTTCTGAAATAGCAGCAACGTTGACTTTGTGTGATACACTACAGTGCTTAGTATTTTAAAAGGGTAGAAAACAAACAGATCATTATGCAAATAATATCTCTAACCCTATGTAAGAAATGGCACCCTATTCCCTGGCCTATATAGTGCACTACTTTTGACCAAAGCCCCATAGGTTCTTGTCGAAAGTAGTGCACTTGATAAGGAATAGGGTGCCATTTCAGACGCAACTGTGCATGTCTTTATACTCTGCTTCTCATTTGGGAACACAGCTCAAGCAAACTAATGCAGTAACAACACATTTCAATCCACCTGACAGTGAAACAACTCTTTAATTATAAACTAGCCTAATCTGAGGGACATCTTAAATAATTCAATATTACACGTTCAAATCAAATGGAAAAAAATATAGATATGAACATCTCATAGTGATGTGAAACATATGCAAATGTACAGCAAGTCACCTCTTTCTCACTCGCACTCTGTTTGGACACACCTACTCATTCAAGGGTTTCTTTATTTTTACTATTTTCTACATTGTGGAATAAGTGAAGACATCAACACTATGAAATAACACATATGGAATCATGTAGTAACCAAAAAAAGTGTTAAATCAAAATATATTTGAGATTCTTCAAAGCAGCCAACCTTTGCACACTCTTGGCATGTGTTATTTCATAGTTTTGATGTCTTCACTATTATTCTACAAATGTAGAAAATAGTAAAAAAGGTTCCAAGAGTGTGCAAGGCAAAGGATGGCTACTTTGAAGAATATCACATATAAAATATATTGACTTGTTTAACACTTTTTTGGTTACATGATTCCATATGTGTTATTTCGTAGTGTTGATGTCTTCCCTATTATTCTACAATGGTACTAATATTATATATATATGATACACTTTATATTCCAGTGTCAGTTAAGTTGCAGCTCTCTTCGATTAGTTAGTTGTGTTAACTACAATCATTTATCAATTAAAAACAAACTATTCCTTCCACTTTCAAAATAAAATGGAAAATATTAATGAAAGAAAATCCACAATTTTTAAGTTGGAAAAACATTTGAATGTATTTAGCACCTGTTTTTCTTTTCCATCCTAACACTCAGTGCTAAGACATGACAAAAGAGCAAATGACATTGGATATTGCTGTTTTGAATTAAAATCCAAATAGACCTATAATTTGCTCATCCCCCATCCTGTTGCACAGTACAGTATTTTCTTCAGAATTACTAAGATATGCAGTTATTTGCAGCAAATGCTACAGTTCATAGCAGGCAGATTCGAAAGTGATACGTCATGTTAGACAACAATGCACATGTGATTGAATAGCTCACATTCTTGATAGGAACAAGGCAAGGATGTGTTTAGTAATGGAATGGATTAATACGAGGGTAGACTGCTGCCCTTTTTTCCCTTCAAACACTGATTAGTCAGACTAAATAATACAAGGTAAAAAGAGAACACTGCATTTTTTATAGTCACGTTTAAGTGTGCAAATAATGTAAGCGTTTCAGGGGATGAAAACATGAACATCCACAACAAGAAGTATTGGTGGTGAGAGCATGGAGGCAGTCTCCCAGTATGGACCGTGACGGAACAACAGATCTCCGTTTCTCTGGAGATGAATGTTTTGTTGAAGATGTTCTGAGACGGTGGTGATGGGTTGAGACATTAGGACTTGAAGACGTGCACAGCTCTCACAACGTACTGCCTGCAGATGGGACACTCGCTCATCCGCTTACCACACTTGGTGCAGGTGATCATGTGACCACACTCCAGAAGGACGCAGTCAATCGCAGCGTCCATGCAGATCCTACACAGGCTGTCATCCAGGTTGGTCAGCTGGGCCTTCTCCCCATCTGGAGGAAGACAGAGGGGAGGAATCAGAAAAAAGAAAAAGAACAACATGACATACAGATCAGAGTGGAGGAGAGCAATGATGATGTCATGCCCCGAAGAGGTAGAAGAGTGACACTGCCTTGAAGAGAGATCCCAATATCTCCTCTCTCTCTTATTTTAGGAAGGTCATGGCTGGTACAAAGCAGAGGGCAAGCTCCATACAGGCTCCTGGAAATAGCAGTGCTGGATAAAAGGGCTTCCATATGAGGAGTTTCCATGACAACAAGACCTCTTCCTCATCCTGACGGTGTATCAGTGGATGTTTGAATTCAGACCCCAGACATCATACAGCTGGACATATTTAGCTTTATAGAAATACAGTGCCTTCAGAAAGTAAATTGAGATTTTGTGTCACTGGCCTAAACACAATGCCCCATAATGTCAAAGTGGAATGACTTTAGGAAAAAAATTATAATAATAAAAAATGAAAAGCTGAAATGTCTTCAGTCAGTAAGAGCCTAAAAAAGTTAAGCAATAAAGCATTTCCTAAGTCACATAAATTGTGTGGATTCACTGTGGGCAATAAGTGTTATAACATGATTTTTAAAATAATGACTACCTCATCTCTGTACCCCACACATACAATTATCTGTAAGGTCCCTCAGTCGAGCAGTGAATTTCAAACACAGATTCAACCACAAAGACCAGGGGGGTTTTCCAAAGCCTCGCAAAGAAGGGCACCTATTGGTAGATAGGTTTTAAAAAAAGCAGACATTGAATATCCCTTTGAGCATGGTGAAGTTATTAATTGCACTTTGGATGGTGTATCAATACACCCAGTCACTACAAAGATACAGGCGTCCTTCCTAACTCAGTTACCACAGAGGAAGGAAACCGCTCAGAGATTTCACTATGAGGCCAATGGTGACTTTAAAACAGAGTTTAATGGCTGTGATAGGAGAAAACTCAAGATGGATCAACAACATTGTAGTTACTCCACAATACTAACCTAAATGACAGAGTGAAAAGAAGGAAGCCTGTATAAAATACAAATATAACAAAACATGCATCCTGTTTGCAATTAAGGCACTAAAGTAATACTGCCAAAAATGTGGCAAAGAAATAAACTTCATGTCCTGATTACAAAGTGTTATGTTTGGGGCAAATCCAACAACACATCACTGAGTATCACTTTTCATATTTTCAAGCATGGTGGTGGCTGCATCATGTTATGGGTATGCTTATCATCGGCAAGGACTAAGGAGTTTTTTTTATTAGGATAAACAGAAACGGAATAGAGCTAAGCACAGGCAAAATCCTAAAGGAAAACCTGGTTCAGTCTGCTTCCCAGCAGACACGGAGACAAATGCACCTTTCAGCAGGACAATACCCTAAAACACAAGGCCAAATATACACTGGAGTTGCTTACCAAGATGACATTAAATGTTCCTGAGTGAACTAGTTACAGTTTTGAATCTGCTTCAAAATACACAGAGCAAAAATATAAACGCAACATGTTAAGTGTTGGTCCCATGTTCCATGATCTAAAAAAAATTACAAATACATCTCTGTACAGATGAACATGCTCTGCATGGTACTTCACTGCCTCAAACCAGCTATTCCATCTGGAGCTCACTGCTTCAAGAGGAGCCTTGTCCTGCACAAACTACTTCATAATGAGGAAGCTCACCCATCTTTTCTTTCTGGCAGGCTTCTCGAAGAAGACAGATCTCATCCATGTCACAAGTGATGCAACTTCAGAGAAGTATTTGTTGTGCTGCCAGGTCTCACCCACCTGATTGATGACATGGCAGAGACAGGTTACATGGACACTGCTGGGCATCACTCCTTTCAGAACCTCCTTGTATGCCTTCAGTCATGACAATGCCACCAGCTATACTGCTCATTCTGTGCGTGATTTCCTGCAAGACAGGAATGCCAGTGTTCTGCCATGGCCAGCAAAGAGCCCAGATCTCAATCCCATTGAGAACGTCTGGGACCTGTTGGATCAGAGGGTGAGGGCTAGGGCCATTCCCCCCAGAAATGTCCGGAAACTTGCAGGTGCCTTGGTGGAAGAGTGGGGTAACATCTCACAGCAAGAACTGGCAAATCTGGTGCAGTCCATGAGGAGATGCACTGCAGTACTTAATGCAGCTGGTGGCCACACCAGATATTGACTGTTACTTTAGATTTTGACCCCCTCTTTGTTCAGGGACACATTATTCCATTTTTGTTAGTCACATGTCTATGGAACTTGTTCAGTTTATGTATCAGTTGATGAATCTCATGTTCATACAAATATTTACACATGTTAAGTTTGCGGAAAATAAACGCAGTTGACAGTGAGAGGACATTTCTTTTTTGCTGAGTTTACATGTTATGCAATCATTGCACCCACACTGCTCACGCGAGCCAACGAGCTTCTGGGTTGCCACGCGTTAAAATAGAAGTCAGTTCTATTTGTGACGCTGAACACGGTGCAAGTCCTGCCTCTCCCGTCTCCTCGTTGGTTTATAGAAGCAGATACCCATGTGCCATCTCCTCATTGGTTATACCCAAGTGGGTGATTAAAAGATGAACGGAGGTCAGTCGGTCGTGGTAATACTATGAGTTTAGATGCCAACCGCCATATAAAGTCCAACGAAGAAAAAGCCTGGAAGGAGAGATGACTAGAAACGATTCGGTTGACCGTTTTATGTGTAGATTAATTGTCGGAGTAGAGGACCTTGTGCATTTCAGGTAAAATAACAACTCAACATTTCTATCCCAGGGCAAATTAGCTAGCAACAGCAAGCTAGCTAACTAAATTGCCATAAATGTTTAATGCTTTTCGACCTGTCGCCAAATTAATATAACTGGGTCAGAGTTTGTTTTGATATTTCAACCTGCGTGTCATGATCGCGTTTGGTGTGGTTGGACAAAATAAATTTGCGCACGATAGCACGCGCGCGTCCAGTTTGGGTACGGTGTAAAGGGATGTCAGACTCGGCGCACACAGCCACAAAGTCCTGAATAAATTCTCGTCTTGAATCTGCTGATGCGCTTGCACAAGTAATGGTTGTTTGAAGAAGCATGCTCTGGCTAACACGGTGCTTTTCCTTGTTCTTCACATGAGCTTTACACTTTAATTGGTCGTCACACATATTTTTACGGGTCCAATCAATAGCATGTTGACAGAATTTGCAAAACAGCTTATCACCTGACTCATAATAGTCCTTTGGGCATTGCTCTGCTCTGAATTTAGGGGTTAGGGTCAAATCTTTCAGTTTTTTTGACGACTTGGTCGTCTTAGACGACCTCTTCGAAATGTTTCTCAAAGTGACAGCCAAGTTGTGAGGTGACGTAAGGGTCTCACGCACGACTGACCCCCCTCTCAAAACACCCCAATCGAAAACTGAATTATTTCTCTAGGCCTACTCATCTGTAATTTTACAATTATTAAATAATTTAGGTCACTACAATAATTAGGCCTACTTTATTTTTTAAATACATTTCAGGCAAATTATGGACAATTCTGCAATATTTCACATTTTACAGTTGATTCCATTTTTATTACCAAATTCAGCGATTCCATCCGTGTTTTCCGCACCGTGGAAATCATAGGCCCTAATACTTTCTGAAGGCACTGTATGTGTGTGAAGTTACTAAATACTATCTTGGGCTTTCCAAGAGGTAATACACTTATACAAGGATTGCACTTGGGTGACCGGTTCTTATACACCAATGGAAAGGGGCAACGATGGCGTGCAATAGCTAGACATGCTCAGAATGCATGGAGGTACCCTTGGTATGGATGAGATACAAAAACACCATGATTGATGTGCAGCAGTAGTACGGTAGTAGTGGTGGTGGTGGTGGAACCAGACGTAGTAAGTAAGGTGAAACTCCTGCATGCATCACTAAGGGCTGTATATGAGGATGGATGCCTGTGTTACATGCATGCTGAGGGGCCGGGCCATGAGATGGTAAGAGTGACCAGGTCAACAGTAGGAGTGACCAGGGGAACACTTGCCTTTTTCAGATACCTTACCTCCAATCCCTCCAATGCAGATGGGAGGAAGGGGCAAGGCCACCACTTGAAAGGAAGGAGTAAAGCAACTGTCATTAAATACTGATTCTGATTTTTTTTATAAACACTACAGAAATCAACTCAGAATCAACCCCTGGTACAAAGCATTGATGATATACAGGAACTCTGAAGGTACAATATTAAAGGCAGCTACAGTAATGAACATACTGTACGTCCTGTTCTAGAATAACACTGACGAGACAGAGACTGAAGGGTTACTTGTCAAGTAGGACCATCACAAAAGACAGACAGAGCAGTGATTTCTTACCTGAAGTTATAGCTGTGTTCACGTTTTCAACTAGAGGAAAGTAAGAAAAAACATTTAGGTACTCAAGCTAATAAAACTCGTACACCATTTTAAATGGGCAAACATGGTGTGGTAATGACCATAGGAGTTGATGGGACAGCTCAAACAGATCTGGGACCAGGCTCACTGCTACTCACATGACTTCCTGTTCTCCTCTGTCTCTCTGTACAAGCGGCTGACGCGCTCTACCAGCTCCCACTTCTCGCAGCAGCCTGAATAGTTGACAAAATTCCTGGCCAGGATCTCCTTCAGTTGTCTGACGGACAGGCCCTCGATGTCCCTCAGGCAAGAGATGTCTGAGAGAGAGGCCCGTGCTCGCTGCCACATCTGAGGGATCACCTGCAGGATGAGAGAGGGGAGCCATTAGCCATTACATACAGTTGAAGTCGGAAGTTTACATACACCTTAGCCAAATACATTTAAACTCAGTTTTTCCACAATTCCTGACATTTAATCCTAGTAAGAATTCCCTGTCTTAGGTCAGTTAGGATCACCACTTTATATTAAGAATGTGAAATGTCAGAATAATAGCAGAGAAAATTATTTATTTCAGCTTTTATTTATTTCATCACATTCCCCAGTGGGTCAGAAGTTTACATACACTCAATTAGTATTTGGAAGCATTGCCTTTAAATTGTTTAACTTGGGTCAAACTTTTCGGGTAGCCTTCCACAAGCTTCCCACAATAAGTTGGGTGAATATTGGCCGATTCCTCCTGACAGAACTGGTGTAACTGAGTCAGGTTTGTAGGCCCACAAATGTTATATGGGATTGAGGTCAGGGCTTTGTGATGGCCACTCCAATACCTTGACTTTGTTGTCCTTAAGCCATTTTGCCACAACTTTGGAAGTATGCTTGGGGTCATTGTCCATTTGGAAGACCCATTGCGACCAAGCTTTAACTTCCTGACTGATGTCTTGAGATATTGCTTCAAAATATCGACATAATTTTCCTTCTTCATGTAGCCATCTATTTTGTGAAGTGCACCAGTCCCTCCTGCAGCAAAGCACCCAAACAACATGATGCTGCCACCCCCGTGCTTGATGGTTGGGATGGTGTTCTTCGGCTTGCAAGCCTCCCCCCTTTTTCCTCCTAACATAATGATGGTCATTATGGCCAAACAGTTCTATTTTTGTTTCTTTAGAACCGAGGACATTTCTCCAAAAGTGGGATCGGACCTCGCATCCACGACAGTGCGTGTTCTTGGCCTGTAAGACGTAGAGTTGCAAGCTAGCGCGAGGACGCGCTCTTTGAAAGGAGGGAGTAGTGTAACGACCCTGGGTTGATAAGCGTGGATATCGACTCTGCCGCTCGAAGCATGCTTTTGGGGCACAGACGATAGCGCTCTGGACTTCGGGCTAGAAGGTTGAGGGTTTGAGACCTGCTCCCTGCCTGTTTCATTACAGTACGCTAATCTTTAGGAGACAGAACGCGTCTCCTTCCTGAGCGGTACGACGGCTACGTGGTCCCATGGTGTTTATACTTGCGTACTATTGTTTGTACAAATGAACTTGGTAACTTCAGGCGTTTGGAAATTGCTCCCAAGGATGAACCAGACTTGTGGAGGTCTACAATTTTTTTTCTGAGGTCTTGGCTGATTTCTTTTGATTTTTACATGATGTCAAGCAAAGAGGCACTGAGTTTGAAGGTAGGCCTTGAAATACATCCACAGGTACACCTCCAATTGACTTAAATTATGTCAATTAGCCTATCAGAAACTTCTAAAGCCATGACATAATTTTCTGGAATTTTCCAAGCTGTTTAAAGGCACAGTCAACTTAGTGTATGTAAACTTCTGATTCACTGGAATTGTGATACAATGAATTATAAGTGAAATAATCTGTCTGTAAACAATTGTTGGAAAAATGACTTCCTAACCAACTTGCCAAAACTATAGTTTGTTAACAAAAAATGTGTGGAGTGGTTGAAAAACGAGTTTTAATGACACCAACCTAAGTGTTTGTAAACTTCCGACTTCAACTGTACATGACACATATTGCATTGGAGAGAAAGTTGCACCCCTCTGAATAAGATCCAGATGCTGTGAGAGGTAGAGCCTACTGGGTGATGTTTATTATTTACCTCTGGTGTGTGCTCACTGGGTTCCAGGTTCAGGGTGGAGAGAGACGTGGCGTCTCCTATATCCTGTACAGCCAAAACAAACACAAAAACACATGACTCGGAAACCTCCACAGAGAACTATAAATACTTACTGTACAGTCCAGGCAGGGATTAGGATTAGTCACCCGCTGCTTAGTCCATATATACCTTGGGGACTACTATGTTACCTTCCATTCATAGTAAAGCTTCTACTGCTGTCTGCACCAGCTGAGCTTTTTGTTTACAGGAATAGAAAAACAGGACAGGGCTACTTCCTACATCTTTGAGAGAGGAGGCCAGGGGAGAGTCCAACAGGAGGCCTCATCTCTCTATGGGTGTGGGGGGAGAGTCCAAGAGGAGGCCTCATCTCTCTATGGGGGGGGGGAGTCCAACAGGATGCCTCATCTCTTCAAAGGGGGAGACACTCTAGGCCCAAACTGTTACAGACCTATATCCATCCTGCCCTGCCTTTCTAAAGTCTTTGAAAGCCAAGTTAACAAACAGATCACCAACCATTTAGAATCCCACCGTACCTTCTCCGCTATGCAATCTGGTTTCCAAGGTCCTAAACGATATCATAACCGCCATCGAACAAAAGACAGTACTGTGCAGCCGTCTTCATCGACCTGGCCAAGGCTTTCGACTCTGTCAATCACCGTATTCTTATCCGCAGATTCAACAGCCTTGGTTTCTCTAATGACTGCCTCGCCTGGTTCACTAACTACTTCTCAGATAGAGTACGGACCTCTGGCAATCTCTATGAGGGTGCCACAGGGTTCAATTCTCGGGCCGACTCTCTTCTCTGTATATATATCAATGATGTCGCTCTTGGTGCGGGTGATTCTTTGATCCACCTCTACGCAGACGACACCATTCTGTATACATCTGGCCCTTCTTTGGACACTGTGTTAACAAACCTCCAAACGAGCTTCAATGCCATACATCACTGGTTCCGTGGCCTCCAACTGCTCTTAAATGCTAGTAAAACGAAATGCACACTCTTCAACCGATCGCTGCCCGCACCGCCCGCCCGTCCAGCATCACTACTCTGGACGGTTCTGACTTATGTGGACAACTATAAATACCTAGGTGTCTGGCTAGACTGTAAACTCTCCTTCCAGACTCATATTAAGCATCTTCAATCCAAAATTAAATCTAGAATTGGCTTCCTATTTCGCAACAAAGCCTCCTTCACTAATGCTGCCAAACATACCCTTGTAACACTGACTATCCTACCGATCCCCGACTTCGGCGATGTCATTTACAAAATAGCTTTTACACTCTACTCAACAAATTGGATGCAGTCTATCACAGTGCCATCCGTTTTGTCACCAAAGCCCCATATACTACCCACCACTGCGACCAGTATGCTCTTGTTCGCTGGTCCTCGCTACATATTCGTCACAAAACCCACTGGCTCCAGGTCATCTATAAGTCTTTGCTAGGCAAAGCCCCGCCTTATCTCAGCTCACTGGTCTCCATAGCAACACCCACGCGTAGCAGGCGCTCCAGCAGGTATATTTCACTGGTCATTCCCAAAGCCAACACCCCCTTTGGCCTCCTTTCCTTCCAGTTCTCTGCTGCCAATGACTGGAACGAATTGCAAAAATCACTGAAGTTGGAGACTTATATCTCCCTCACTAACTTTAAGCGTCAGCTGTCAGAGCAGCTTACCGATCGCTGCAGCAGTACACAGCCCATCTGTAAATAGCCCATCCAACCAACTACCTACCTCATTCCCATATTTGTTTTTGTTTTTCTGCTCTTTTGCACACCAGTACTTCTACTTGCACATCCTCATCTGCACATCTATCACTTCAGTGTTAATTGCTAAATTGTAATGACTTCGCCACTATGGCCTATTTATTGCCTTACCTCCTTACTTCATTTGCACACACTGTATACAGATTTTTCTATTGTGTTATTGACTGTAAGTTTGTTTATCCCATGTGTAACTCTGTGTTGTTGTTTTTGTCACACAGCTTTGCTTTATCTTGACCAGGTCGCAGTTGTAAATGAGAACTTGTTCTCAATTGGCCTACCTGGTTTAAATAAAGATGAAAAAAATTATTATAATAAAATTCTCTCTCTCTTTTGGGGGCGGGGGGAGTCCAACAGGAGGCCTCATCTTTCTAAGAGTCCAAGAATGAGGACGATGGGTCTATTAAATCAACAGAATTTACCAAATCACTCCCATCGATTTTAGTCACCAGGGGTTGACAGTCTGATAAGGACAAGCAAAATAAATGCTTTCTAAAGCTGACATAAGTAGAAAGGAACTGTGAAGCTCCATATTTCAGACATGTCTTGAATGTACTTTCACACACAGAACATCAACAGTCAGTGTTCACCTGCTCTTTGCTAGTCTGAGTACCAGACATTCCGGATTAATCCATAAGAATCACAACCCTGAAATGTATACCTCAGTCACAGAGTTTGAGAAGTCAATGAGAAAAGTGAAAAGATCTTCCTTAGTTGTTCATTTTCTCGAAATCTAAAGGCACAATTCAATTCGAGCCAATGTCTTAAGTAGTTTAACATGTTATTACTCAAACCTCTTGAAAGTGTCAAACTGACCCGTTCTCATTTTTGTCAAAAAACAACTTTATATTGAAGGAATGCCTTTGATTTGACGGCCTGCACATGCACAGTTCGGCGTGAGACGACCGTTAGACCCGATTACGTGTTTCTGTGCATAAGCTTTGAAAGCGGACGTCGCCATGACATCGCCTACAAGTGTGATCAGGATTTCTATTGGAGAAGCAGTTTCTGCCTATCTTCATACTGTACTGTCTTTGCCTCAGTCACTTCCAGAGCAGACCTAATACTTTTTACACACTCTCTACCTGCATGACGTGTACTGTACCTGGTTGGTAGTTGGGGAGGGTGTAGAAGAAGTATGTGTACCTGGTTGGTAGTCCCTGAGCTGTCGCTCCTGCTGAGCGCTTCCCCCTGAGAGGCGGAGAGCATAGACAGCTCGGAGGCGGAGCGTGTGGCGGAAGGGGGCGGGGTGTAGAGGGAGCGGGAGTTGAAGCTAGCCATGTCGGGGTCCCCCTCCCTTTCGGTCCCCTGGTGACACAGCACCAGTTCCACCAGGTCCTCCTTCTCCCTGCATGTGTCTGTGGGGACGTTGCGTAGCAGCAGGTACTGCCGCAGGTCTCTGACCCTCAGCCGCATCAGCTGTGGTCTCTGGAAGGCTGTCCCCTTCAGCAGGTGACATGTGGCACATATACGCAAGTTCTCCTGAAGCATGGAGCACAGCGTGCAGAAGCTCTTCTTACAGTCGCAACAGGTATACTGGGGGAGAGAGCGATAGAGAGAGTGTAGGCATTAAGCAAGAAAAGATACAGGAGAAGTGACATTGACAGTAATGTAGGCTCCAGGGCACACTGTGCCTTAATAGGATCTGCAAAGCCTGCCCAATATTCAGCATTTAGAATGTATCTCCATTAAAACATTAGTGCGGAAGGAAGATTCAAAATGATTAAATCTCAGATAAGCAATCACCTCCCTCATCTGGCTCTATATACAGTACCTTGAACGGTCGTTTGTTCTTAACAAAGCTACACTCATGTTTAATCTTGAATAGAACCTTCACAGGCTGTGGTGGACAGATGAGAGGAATGTGGGATATTGGAGCTCAAACAAGGCATGAGGAAGCAGAATATCAATGTCTTGATACTGTTACTGCATTTTTCAATCTTGTGCATCTGTTCTACTCCCTCTCTAGACAGTCGGACGGGAGGCAGGCAGTTCATTTCTTTCATGTCACAAACATCACACAGTAATAACATGCAAGCCTCGGGATTAGACGCTGTATTGGCATGGTGACTCAGAGCATCAGAGGGACCAAACCAGACAAGTATTGGAATTCAACCCTGCAATATGGAGAGGATCTCTCCCTCTGTCATCACAACAGAACAACCCCCCCTCCCAAATCACAGACAGGTGTGTCTCACCAGTGGGAGGGGACCACCATACATTTTATTAAATTCTGGCTAGAAATTTGATGAGAAACAGTGGCACACTGCTTACCTTTTTAATTTTACATTTTGTTCTAACAAACTTTATAAAACCATAGCATTAGGGTGTATCATCAACAAAACCCCAGACTGATCTACAGTGCATTCGAAAAGTATTCAGACCCATTTACTTTTTCCACATTTTTTTACTTTACGGCCCAATTCTAAAATGGATTTAAATCTTTTTTTCCTCATTGTAAGAAGAATTCCTCACTACCGGCAGACTGTCAGAACATCATCTGTAAGAGTTCTCCATTTGGGACTGATACCAGTGTGGGAGAGCTGGTCACTTTTACAGGACTTGTCTACAAGACAATAATATTCAATCATCCTATTGGCAATAATTGTTTTGTGTGAGTTTCCTCCTAATACAGGATGTGGTAGGAATCGTAAGGGACATCATCATTACACCTGTTAATATTTATTTTCTATAACTTTGTTTGAAATCTATTTCTTATTGTAAAAAGTAAAATAAGTAAAATATGCCCTTTGTGTTTTACAGAAATGCAATGTGTTTAATGTAAATGATTTTATGTTTAATGCTAATGTTTTTTTATACTGTCTATTGTTGTTTTCTAAAAATACATTTCAAGTATATTTCTTTTTTTAAATGGTCTAGGGGGGAGTGTAAGAATATTTCCAAGATAAATACACAACGCAGAGGACAAGAGGTCAATAGAGTACTCAAGTTCAAGAGGAATAAAAGTCAGAGTACTAACGATCCATGGAAATAGTGTTTTTTCTGTAATAGGAGATTAATGATTAATGGGTCAGAGACATGGGAGGAATTTCAGTCCGGGACTCATAGCTACATGGCAAGTTCTCATTGGTCCAAATTGTTTATACATTGAACCTGAAATAGGATACTTGATTTGGCCATTGGCCCAGTTTTATTGCAAGGAATTCTAATTGGTCAACCACAGGCTAGGGCTGGGTTATAAAACTACATCCTGTCCCTTTGTTCTGAAGAGAGAATCACAGGAGAAAATCACTGAGGACAGGAGAGAATGAACATCTACCTCCCCGCATGATTTGTCCTATTTGAATAAACCTATTTTCCTCCCCCTGATTTGCTTTGGGGTCTGTGTTATTGAAGAGTAACATCAACTGCTAACATCCTCAATCTACACACAATACCCCATGATGACAAAGCAAAAACTGTTTTTTAGACATTTTTGCAAATGTATTAAAAATAAATTACAGTCTTCTTGGGTATGACGCTAAAGCTTGGCACACCTATATTTAGGGAGTTTCTCCCATTCTCTCTTCAGATCCTCTCAAGCTCTGACAGGTTGGATGGGGAGCATCGCTTCACAGCTAATTTCAGGTCTCTCCAGAGATGTTAGATCGGGTTCAAGTCCGGGCTCTGGCTGGGCCACTCAAGGACATTTAGAGACTTGTCCCGGTGCCACTCTTGCGTTGTCTTGGCTGTGTGCTTAGGGTCGTTGTCCTGTTGGAAGGTGAACCTTCACCCCAGTCTGAAGTCCTGAGCGCTCTGGAACAGGTTGTCATCAAGGATCTCTCTGTACTTTGCTCCATTCATCTTTCCCACGATCCTGACTAGTCTCCCAGTCCCTGAAAAACATTCCCACAGCATGATGCTGCCACCACCATGCTTCACCGTAGAGATTGTGCCAGGTTTCCTCAAGAAGTGACACATGGCATTTAGCCCAAAGAGTTCAATCTTGGTTTCATCAGTCTTTAGGTGCCTTTTGGCAAACTTCAAGCGGGCTGTCATGTGCCTTTTACTGAGGAGTGGCTTCCGTCTGGCCACTCTACCATAAAGGCCTGATTGGTGGAGTGCTGCAGAGATGGTTGTCCTTCTGGAAGGTTCTCCCATCTCCAGAAAGGAACTCTGGAGCTCTGTCAGAGTGACCATATGGTTCTTGGTCACCTCCCTGACCAAGGTCCTTCTCCCCCGATTGCTGAGTTTGGCCGGGCGGCCAGCTCTAGGAAGAATCTTGGTGGTTCCAAATTTCTTCCATTTAAGAATGATAGAGGCCACTGTGTTCTTGGGGACCTTCAATACTGAATAAATGTTTTGGTGCCCTTCCCCAGATCTGTGCAAAAAATTCTAAAATAACGTTTTTTGCTTTGTCATTATGGGGTGGTGTGTGTAGAATGATGAGGGGGAAACAAACAATTTAATCAATTTTAGAATAAGGCTGTAAAGTAACAAAATGTGGAAAAGGTCAATGGGGTCTGAATACTTTCCGAATGCACTGTAAATCTACACTAAATACATAGCCTAAGTCGTTGTCTATTTTTAGCCCACTTAATTAAAACATGTGGTTTTCACAAAATACCTATGGTGGTGGAGTGTAGCAATTACAACTGATGTGCCCCAGGCCTGTAGTAAGTGCAGTCTCATGACGTAACTGGCTGCTTTTGGCGTCTCTTATCTTGGCTCTCTGCAAGGACAGTTTATGTATTAGGACGTAACTAATCAATACTGGCCCTCACTTTACAACATGTACTGTAGTAGAGTGTGTCTGTTTGAGGATGAGTGGCAAAATAAACATGAGGGCTACTCAAAAGCCTACTCAAATAAAATATCAAATAATATTGGTGTATTAAATGTAATAGCCTCTCAGTCCATACCAATTATAAACTATTCCTTGGATCAAAAACCCTATCAGGTTCCTTCTTGATCACCCCAAGCCTATCAAACAACCCCTAACCATCACCCCAAAGCCCATCAAACACCCCCTAACCATCTGGGACTGGCCTACAATCATATAGGACATTCACAGTCAGTCTACTAGCTACCCCAATAGTCCCCAAACCAAACACCTACCTTCCTCCTGAAGACAGAGAATGCCTGGCCACAGGCCTTACATACAAGGCTGGGGCTCCCTGAGGTTGTGGGCGGGTATGTGGAGTATCCTGCGCTGGGGGCAAACCGGAAGGGTCCAGCACTGGCTCCGAACCCGGGCTGCTGGCCTCTCACTGCCCCTGTGCCCATGACTTCATTCAGCAGACCACAGCATGAAGCCCACATGGACGAGGCCCCCGCCTGGAGAACACAAAAAACAGACAGCAGATTTCACATCTGCAGAGCTCCACAGATGTGCGAAGGGGTCTCCCCCTCCTCTCCTTGAGCTGAGACTTATGTGTGCAACACCACACAGCCTATAGTCATTTTCACAGTGATACAAACGGATTGGTTAGGTTCTGCAATGTATTGCACAGATTATTGCAAGTCTGATAACATCTCCTAAAAATAGAGTGGTCATGGTAACACCGACTATTATACTATTATGCAGCCACATGAGAAACTGGGGGCATCACTTTGTTATGGCTGAGGAAATGAAAAGCATAAGTTGAGAATGGCACAATAGAATAGACATGCCCAGGGATCGCATGCAGACCAGCCCTAATAGACCTACATCTAGCACATCCTATCATTCTTTCTCTAAATTGGATACTTTGTCTGCAGGGGAAGATTTGGGAGAAAGCAAAGGCATGTAGTGGAGAAATGATTAATGTATCAGATAAACTAACCTCGATGAGTGGCTAATTATAACTCTATATCTGTTCCCTGGAAATATAACACTAGAGAATGCATTCCCCTGTATTACCATGGGAAGATAATTCCACATACTCAATTTCTGTTCAGCTCCTATCTCTATCAATGTTTCCGAACTAGGCTCTATCAAATGGCCATTGCATATTATAATGGTCTCTGTTACATGAACTATAGTACTGTGCAATAGTTTTTAAAAATTCAAAAGGAATATGACCAAAAGTGAACACCTGCTCTCATTCCAAAATCATGGGCATTAATATGGAGTTGGTCCCCATTTGCTGCTATAATAGCCTCCACACTTCTGGGAAGGCTTTCCACTAGATGTTGGAATATTGCTGCAGGGACTTGCCTCCATTCAGCCACAAGAGCATTCGTGAGGTCAGGCACTGATGTTGGGCGATTAGGCCTGGCTCGCAGTCGGCGTTCCAATTCATCCCAAAGGTGTTCCATGGGGTTGAGGTCAGGGCTTTGTGCAAGCCAGTCAAGTTCTTCCACACCGATTTCAACAAACCATTTCTCTATGGACCTCGCTTTGTGCACGGGAGCATTGTCATGCTGAAACAGGAAAGGGCCTTCCCAAACTGTTGCCACAAAGTTGGAAGCACAGAATCGTCTAGAATGTCATTGTATGCAGTAGCTTTAAGATTTCCCTTCACTGGAACTAAGGGGCCTAGCCCGAAACATAAAAAACAGCCCCAGATCATTATTGCTCCTCCACCAAACTTTACAGTTGGCACTATGATTGGGGCAGGTAGCGTTCTTCTGGCAACTGCCAAACCCAGATTCGTCCGTCAGACTGCCAGATGGTGAAGCGTGTTTCATCACGCCAGAGAATGCGCATCCTCTGCTCCAGAGTCCAATGGCGGCGAGCTTTACACCACACCAGCCGACTCTTGGCATTGTGCAAGGCAATCTTAAGCTTGTGTGCGGCTGCTCGGCCATGGAAATCCATTTCATGAAGCTCCCGACGAACAGTTACTGTGCTGTCGCTGCTTCCAGAGGCAGTTTGGAACTCAGTAGTGAGTGTTGCAACTGAGGACCGAAGATTTTTATACGCTACACGCTTCAGCACTCGGCGGTCCCATTCTGTGAGCTTGTGTGGCCTACCACCTCACGGTTGAGCCGTTGTTGCTCATAGACCTTTCTACTTCACAATAACAGCACTTACAGTTGTCCGGGGCAGCTCTAGCTGGGCAGAATTTTGACAAACTGACTTGTTGGAAAGGTGGCATCCTATGACAGTGCCAAGTTGAAAGTCACAAAGCTCTTCAGTAAGGCCATTCTACTGCCAATATTTGTCTATGGAGATTGCATGGCTGTGTGCTCGATTTTATACACCTGTCAGCAACGGGTGTGGCTGAAATAACTGAAACCACTAATTTGAAGGAGTGTCCACATACTTTTGTATATATTAGTGTATTTACTCAGGCAACAGGTCAATTGGTATATTACTATTGTTACTACTGTTGTAATAACTTTGCATTTTCTGCTCTCAAGTTGTTAGTCTAAATGGGAGTCTGTATTCACTTATTTTTTAATGGATGTGTTGCCGGGGTGTTTCTATTGAAGATGCAGTTTCTCCTGGTAAACAAGCTTGTGTACATTGACCTGTATCTGCATTGAGACCCCTGCTGATCTAGTTCTACCAATAATCATTCATTCATATTAGCAAAATGCCTCAGTTGTCTCTCAGTTTGAGATTGTATTATGATGAAATGAAACACAGTACTCGTTCAATAATCTTTACTAATACATATTGATTGAAGAGAGATAGTACAACAATTACAAAATTGCATTAGCTGGGCAACAATGTGATGATTGTTTTTGAACATTATAACTCCCGCTATAAACTTGGCTAAACATAATTTGATAGATGCGGGCGGGCGGGCGGACGGACGGGCGGGCGGGCGGACGGACGGATGGACGGACGGACGGACGGACAGACAGACGTTAATATTTTAAATGTATGTAAATTGTGAAGTCTTTTGTCTGTAATGTCTTTTTCATCATGTGTCGGACCCCAGTAAGACTAGCTGTCGCCATTGGCGTCAGCTAATGGGGATCCTAATGAATCAAATCAAAATTATGCCCAATGAATGAACTTCATGAGTTCTACAGATGTGCAACCAAACAGCCTACAGACAATGGTAACATACATTAAAAAAATAGAATCATTCATTGACAGGAAGCGTGCTTCCTAGGAGGGAGGATTTGAACTATGCTATAAATATCCATTCAAATCGCAAATATCAGTCACAAGCAAAGAAAGATTTCAATCAATCTGCTGTGCTTTCACAAAGCTGGCTACAACTAGCAGTAGGTACAGATGCAAAACATCAAGCTACCCTTGGTCTTGGGGGCAATCTTCAATAGTACTGATATTGCAAATTAAAGCTGGTTAATGAGAATTTCCTGGATGAGTAGATAGTGTAATCTA
This sequence comes from Salvelinus namaycush, assembly GCF_016432855.1. Classification (NCBI taxonomy): domain Eukaryota; kingdom Metazoa; phylum Chordata; class Actinopteri; order Salmoniformes; family Salmonidae; genus Salvelinus; species Salvelinus namaycush. Next base: position 21,231,890 of record NC_052307.1, on the reverse strand, counting down.
GCTAGCTCTTACAGTTAGAAAATAAAATCTAGCTAATAGTAGCTAGCTAACCTTATTTCGGCATCATTGTAACTTAGCTAGCTACAGTGCCTTCTGAAAGTATTCATACCCCATATCCACATTTTGTTGTGTTGCAGCTTGAATTCAAAATGAATTAAATATTTTTTTAAATCTCACCCATCCTCACACAATACCCATTATTGACTAAGTGAAAAACAAATGTACACGTTTTTGCAAATGTATTGAAAATGAAATACAGAAATATCTCATTAACATAAGTATTCACACCTCTGAGTCAATACTTTATAGAAACACCTTTGGCAGTGATTACAGCTGTGAGTCTTTCTGGGTAAGTCTCTAAGAGCTTTCCACATCTGGATTGTGCAACACTTGACCATTATTATTTTCAAAATTCTTTAATCTCTGTTAAATTGGTTGTTGATCATTGCTAGAGAACTATTTTCATGTTTGTCATAGATTTTCAAGTACATATAAATAAAAACTGTAACTAGGCCACTCAGGAACATTCAATGTCATCATGGTAAGCAAATGTCGTCATGGTAAGCAATATCTGGCCTTGTGTTTAGGTTATTGTCCTGCTGAAAGGTGCATTTGTCTCCCAGTGTCTGTTAGAAAGGAGATTGAACCAAGTTTTCATCTGGGATTTTGCCTGTGCTTAGCTCTACTCTACTTTATTTTTATCCCAAAAAACTCCCTAGTCCTTGCCGATGACAAGCATACCCATAACATGATGCAGTCACCATGTGGTACTCAGTGATGTGTTGGATTTGCCACAAACATAACACTTTGTATTCAGGACATAAAGTATATTTATTTGCCACATTTGTGCCTTAATGGAAACAGGATGCATGTTTTGGAATATTTGTATTTTGTACAGGCTTCCTTCTTTTCACTCTGTCATTTAGGTTAGTATTCTGGAGTAACTACAATGTTGTTGATACATCCTCAGTTTTTTCCTATCACAGCAATTAAACTCTGTTTTAAATTCACCATTGGGCACATTGTGAAATCCCTGAGCCGGCAACTGAGTTAGGAAGGACGCCTGTATATTTGTAGTGACTGGGTGTATTAATACACCATCTAAAGTGCAAATAATAACTTAAACATACTCAAAGGAATAGGTGCCCTACTTTGCGAGGCTTTGGAAAACATCCCTGGTCTTTGTGGTTGAATCTGTGTTTGAAATTCACTGCTCGACTGAGGGACCTTTTACAGATAATTGTATGTGTGGGGTACAGAGATGAGGTAGTCATTCAAAAACCATGCTAAACACTATTATTGCACACAGAGTGAGTTCATGCAACTTATTATGTGACTTGTTTAACCTATTTTCACTCCTTAACTTATTTATGCTTGCCATAACAAATAGGTTGAATACTTACTGACTCAAGACATTTCAGCTTTTAATTTTTGATTAAAAAGAATCTAAAAACATAATTCCACTTCGACATGATTGGGTTTTGTGTGTTGGCCAGTGACACACATTTCAATTTAATACATTTTAAATTCAGGCTGTAACATAAAATGTGTAAAAAGGACAAGTGATGTGATACTTTCTCTAGTACATACTGACAGTACAGTAGCTGGCAATAACGTTAACTGCATTAGCTAGCGATGCCAAGCATCTATGCCAAGAGCTAGAGATGATTGAGCTCAGATCATTCAACATAGCTAGCTAGCTATATCTATCTATCTGGGTAGATAGCTGGAGCTAGATAGCTAGCTAACACATTTGCTGACAGTCAACTAACGTTAGCTTGACAGCAATCACCTATTGATTATTGAGGAAAGTATAATTTCAACTACAAATAATTGGGAAATAATTGTACCTTCATAGCAACTCCGAGTTGTGGAATGTGTGGCAATAAATGGATAGTCTGACCATTGCAAAAACTCAGGAATCCTCACTTCATGTACATCTTCCTTCTTTCCACCAGCATTTTGAGCATTAAACTAGACAGCGAGAGTAACATGATGGACATAAATTCCACCAATTGAATCGAAGTCTTGTGCAGCAGTATCCATAATGTCCAATCACAATTTTAAGGGCGTTAACTTTACTGCTGCTGTTCACTGCTATCCACCATTGTACGTTTTAATAATTTAGCAGACAACGTACAGGAGCAATTAAGGTTAAGTGCCTTGCTCAAGGGCACATCGATAGCTTTTTAACCTAGTCGGCTCGGGGATTCGAACCATAACCGCTAGGCTACCTAATATTTGTGCTCGTTTAGTAGAGAGCCGTCTTAAGCTTGATTTGTGTAGGTATGTCTTCTTCACTAGCTAGGTTTCCATCCAATTGTCGACAGATTTTCATGCGCATATTCTCAAATCCGCATAAAAACAATATGCCAATTTTCTCACCAGAGATTTGTTTCCATCAATTTTACTTTTGCTTTTACATTTTCATGTACCAAATCAAAATATTTCCACCGTCATTTCTTGCATAACTAATTGTACCACAACAAAAATATCCCGTCATGTCCAATAGTGTACAACTGCAGCCCGCAATTAAGGGCGTTTCTGCATGTGGGCATCGAGCATGAACAGTGTCCTTCGCTCCCAACTGCCGAACACCTGCCCTCACTTCGTTTCATCCAACCATACATTAATCCCTCCATCCATTAGGTCTTCCACCCCTATATCCTTACTTTCTTTATCTATCCATAACTTTGTTTTAACAGCTTTATCATTTGATTAAGAAATTAATGTATGTTTGAATTAAAGGATAAAGTTTTTTAAAACTTAAACTTGGCTTAAATTGTATTTTTAGGGGGTTGATCAGCTTTAATATTGCATATAAATTATGGCTTCTATCAATGTAATGTCTGCATCATCTAATAAAATATATACTTTTAAAATGTATTTTCCCCTAACTCGACCCCAATTGGAGTAAACTAATGGACAACGACACTTAGGCTTCTACTTCCAGTTTATACATACTATATACATTTTACAGGCACAATATATTTTACAGTAGTTATCTTTTGTTTGTTTTAAGTCCTATCCTTCAGCTCCACTCAACCCCTCCCATTCATCTATCTCTGAACAAATCAAATCAAATCAAATGTTATTGGTCACATACACGTGTTGAGCAGATGTTATTGCGTGTATTGCAAAATGCTTGTGCTTCTAGTTCCTACAGTGCAGCAATATCTAACAAGTAAATTCGAACAATTTCACAACAAATATCTAATACACACAAATCTAAATAAATTAATGTAATTAAGAATATATACATATATGGATGAGCAATGTCAGAGCGGCATAGACTAAGATACAGTAGATAGTTTAGAATACAGTATTAGAGCGTTGGACCAGTAACCAAAAGGTTGCTGTATCGAATCCCTGAGCCACAAGGGGAAAATCTGTCGTTCTGCTCCTGAACAAGGCAGTTAACCCACTGTTCCCTAGTAGGCTGTAATTGTAACTAAGAATTTGTTCTTAGCTGACTTGCCTTGTTAAATAAAGGTAAAAAAATTAAATAAATGAATAATACAATGAGTAATGCAAGATATGTAAACATTATTAAAGTGACATTATTAAAGTGACATTAATAAAACACCATCCAGTTTTGATTTCTATTTGCCATATATTGTGATGTTTCACAAAAGTTCCGAACCTTTCTTTTCTCATAGTTTCTACAGATTGTAAATTAAAGATAAACATTTCTACTAAGAGTATTATTAGATTTTTGATCCATGTAAATGTTGCAATTCTTCAGCCATTGCTGAACCTGCGAACTTTCTTAACGTTTTTGAATTTATTTTAAACTTCAACAATGCCTACTTATCTTCTGTACTCTATTATTACAGGTGCATATACTGTGGTATTCTAGTAGGATAGTTTATAAAAGTGTGGTAGGCTAGTCTGAGTGTAGTTATTTGTGATGTGATAAGTGCCCCATAATCCAAAGTAATAAGGTTGATAGTGTAGTCTATCAAACGAATCAGACCAATTATTTTACTAAATGTAACTTTGACAATATTTAACTGCTTGGCTTAAGTAAAACATTTTAAACTTCTACCACTACCAGAGAAATACTTAAAATATGTATTACTTTTCTATGATTTCTCTATTTTCTCTCTCTCTGCATTGTTGGGAAGGACCCGTAAGTAAGCATTTCACTATTATTTTACACTTGTTGTTTACGAAGCATGTGACTAATACAATTTCATTTGATTAATCTGTAATCGACTCTACAGTATGTACTGACATGTAGGGGCGTGGCCATATAGCTACGTCACTAGGTAGGGACAGAAAAAAAGGTAGGGACAGGTGTTCGTTAGATAGAGTAGTGGGGTTATTATTATTTGTATTACTTATTTGTTGTTGTTGGAAGAAAACACAAAAAAAATAAGCATAATATAAGGGAGTTATAGTCCAATCTAGTAAGTGGCGGCAATGGAACATTTATTTACCGCCGTTCAAAGTCATCGAAGAAGTTAACATATTTTCAAATTCATACAAGTACTACTGTCAATAATGCCATATGGTGCAGACTTCAAAATTGCTCACTACAGTATAAGATATGTAGCTAGTCTCTCAAGTAGTTAACTAATAAGCAAGGAAATCAGTCTGGCTAGTTAACGTTTGCTAGCTACAGTAGCTTGATAACATGGTTTGCAAACTGTTGCATGTTTTTCTTGATTATTTGGCTTCATACAACGTTGTTGAAAAGTAACTTTATAATATTTAGAAGCTAACTTAGCTAGTTAACTTTTCAATTTAAACAATGTCAAGCGTACATGAAAGTTTGTATTTCAACCCAATGATGACCAATGGGGTGGTCCATGCCAACGTGTTTGGCATCAGAGATTGGGTGACTCCGTACAACATCTCCGTTCTGGCCTACTGTACGAGATGACCACGTCAAAAACAATTGCTCTTCGGGAAATAAGACGCTTGAACAAACTCATCCTGCCTCTACAACAGGTTGGAATAGCTTATTGTTCACCTTTACAGCTTCTACTTTCCACTGTAAATTGCTTGCTTTTCTTTATCATAGGTTTTGTCTGTGTATTAGGGTCCAGACTTGACTCATGGCCAATTCCTGAAGACTGGAAGAATTTTGCCCTCAAACAGCATATGCTGTGAAACTCCAGTATGGATGAGTCCTCGATTCAACTGCAGTTACCTAGGCCTGTAATGTAAGAGGTCAGTGCTGCATGTCACCCTCCCCACTCCTTTCAGTACTATTGATTCTGAGGCGTTTAAGACCAGTGTTGTTGGCAAGTACACATCATTTGATCCAAAGGTCAGATCAAACGAACACTGTGTCTAGTTAGAGAGCACTGCTATATGAATTTCCTTTGAATTTATGGGACAGATTGTAGGATTGCTCACTGAATGCTAGTCTCTCATCATGACTGCGTCCTCTATGTTTTTAGGTCTGTTCATGAGACACATGCTCCTGGCCTACATCAAGCTGCCCTTCAAACAGGTGTACAAACTGTACAAAGCCCTGCAGCACTACTACCACAGTCACTACGCCCAGCCTGGTGATGGCCAGGTGGGGCTGCCTGCCCTGACTGCAGATGACTCTGACATGGACCTCACCAGCACAGAGGACACTGTAGGGGAGAGGATGGAGGAGGAGGAGCTGGACACAGCACCACTGCATGAGTTATTAAAAGTAGAGGTGGTAGTAGAGGGGAGTACTGTGTCATCAGCTTATCCTTTGCAGTTTGCATATTTCTCATTTTCCCTATTTGAGACCTTGAAGTCTCCGCTACGCTGTACTCAACCTGGCAGCACTGCACTGTCGCTTTGGTCACTAGTGAGTAGTGATGGGCATAGATATGGAAAGTCTGTATCAATATCAGTTGCAATTTATGTATGCAATATTGATTCATGTCAAAATGAAAATCAACTCCAACTCTTGACTCAGTCAACAGGCTGACCTGGCTCTACATGAGGCAATCCGCATCGCCCAGGAGTCCAATGATCACGTGTGCCTGCAGCACTGCCTGGTAGGAGCTTTTACGTTTGTGTTATATGCCCAACATACAGTATTTACACAATGTGTAGTCAAGGTTGGTCAGTGTCTATTTCACTTTCTCAGCACCAATACTGTACCTGTGTAATCATCCATGAATGTATTTGTCTCTTTCAGAGTTGGCTTTACACGCTGGAACAGATGAAAGGACCTGACAGCTCTGCGCTAACTGAAGACTCTGTGAAAATGGCCGTCCACTTCTGTCTACTGGTAAGAATTTCATATGCCTGCAGATGAGACTGGAGCACTCCAGGTTTACTTACCGTTTTATGCAATAGCCTCTCAGTTTCCTGACTCTATGGCGGTTCAGTAGATCCAGGTGATTACTAACCCTCACATTACCACCATCCTCCTTACCAGTGCACCAAATCTGGAACCAACAAGACCCTGAACAGCTTCTACCCCCATGCCATAAGACTGCTAAATGGCTAATAAAATGTCTACCCGGATTACCTGCATTGACCCTTTTTTGCACTGACTCTATGCACCCACACACACTGGACTCTACCCACACACTCACACATGCTTCTACTGACATCCCCACACACAAATACACACACACGCTACATATGCCAACACGCACACACATGCATACTGATACCACACACACACACACACACACACACACACACACACACACACACACACACACACACACACACACACACACACACACACACACACACACACACACACACACCACATACGCTGCTACTACTTCCTATTGTCTATCCTGTTGCCTAGTCATTTTATCCCTACCTATTTCTACATAGCTACCTCAATTATTTTGTACCCCTGCACATTGACTCAGTACTGTTACTCCCTGTATATAGCCATGTTATTTTTACTCATTATTGTTATTTGTTGTTCACTGTGTAATAATTCCTCTTAACACTATTTTTCTGTAAATATATATATATATATCTTTTTTTGTAACTCTGCATTGTTGGAAAGGACCCGTAAATAAGTATTTCACTGTTAAGTCTACACCTGTTGTTTATGAAGCATGTGACAAATAAAATAGTTTTCAGAGGGGCTTTCCTTTCATTTGATTTTCTCTCCTCAGTACCTGGCATATCTGGGCATTCAGTCCCTGGTCCAGCAGGGGGCGATCCAGGGCAAGACAGACCATGAGCTCATGGATGCTCTGAAGGACACAGACATCCTGCAAAGTGCTGGAAGCACAGCCTGTCAGAGCTCATAGACATCAGCCTGGCTCAGACTACATCCATATGGATGATGAATGGCAAGAGGTGGGTCTCCTTCACTCATTCTGACATTCCCTGACATTCCCTGAGTCCACACTAAAAATAAAAGATTCAAACTGCAATGAATTTAATAAAAAATAACAAAACCTGGTTGTCACTCACATATTTGGCAGCAATGTGAACCACAATTCCCTCTGCCACCTGGCTGAGCTGCATGCTGAACAGATACTGTAGTTAGTACACCTCTTCCCACCTCTGTCTCTGGCTCCACTTCTGTCTCTGGCTCCACCGCGTATCTGTCTTCTGTCACATGTCCCTCAGGGCTGTTTCACAAGCATTGATGTGATCCAGATTACATCTCAGGAGATGTGCACTGGTACTGACTGTGAGTGAGACTTGTTTTAGTTCCTGTCCCTCTCTCCCTCCAGGGCCTGTATGGGCGGTGTCTGAGGTCCTGAAGCATCTGAAGGAGCAGTTTCCCCCTCACACCCAACATGCCATGGTGAGGCAATCTGAACTCCTACTCATCTCTATCCATCAACTTTAGACTTGACCTCGATCACCATGTTTGGCACTTTTCTATCGATATAGTATACAGAATCACCATTGCCTCCTTATAGTTGGCAATGGCACCGACATGGCTGGTATGATGTGGACTTTAGTCAATTGTAAAGGTTTGTCTCCTCTATCACCCAGCTGTTGATGCTATGTGACCTCAAGATCCAGTTTGACAGAGCAATGAATGATGGGAAATACCACTTGGCAGAGCCCCATGTCACAGCCATTGCTGCCTTTAACAAAGCAGAGGGTCTCTATAGCTAAGGAAGTGTCTTGACTCAGAACACCTTTACACTTTCTTCCAGTGTTCTAGTTCAGGGGTTGCCAAACTTTCACTCAGGCCCCCCTTCCAGCATTGGGAACCCCCCCCCCCCTCCCCTGCGCACGCGCCTCGTCTATTTCTATAGGCACTGTTCATGACACAAACTGTTCACCCCCCCTTGTTGGTGAAGATAAGTTTGCCGGTTTAAAGCTTATTTTCTGCAATTCTACACAATTTGTCATGGGGTGCAAAGAAAATTGTGCACATTTTCTTGCAATTCTATGCATTTTGCCATGTCTACTGTGTATTCATGTGATATTTGAGTCACAAAAAAATTACAGCAATATCTATGGGCTAAAATAAAAATAAATAAAAATAATAACATTAGCTGACATGGGCTTGTTGATCTGGACTTTTCTGACAAGTTATAAATAGCTCTCTAAGGTATACAATGACTGACATGACAAGAGGAAAACTGATGATGCACTACCCAATTTCGAAATTGCACCTTGTGCATTCTACTATTACAACTTTCAAGAGTAAGTTTAAAGCCGTGCTGAGTCCCCCCCTCCCCCGCCAACCCCTCGGTCCCACAGTTTGGGAACCACTGTTCTAGTTAACTGTATGTACAGGTACTGCCAAAATAAGGGAAACACTTGAGTAAATGAGGGTTCTGGCGGCTCTTGTGGTGTGGGGTACATTTTTCTTGAATGGTTTTGGTCTACTCAACCCCTTAGTGGGCAAGTTAAACGGCAATACATTCACAGCCATTCTGAGTGATCACCTTTAACCTATGGTGAATAATTTCTATACTGATTGGAGTGGTCTCTTCCAGGATGACAATGCCCCCATCCACAGGGCACAAGTGGTCAATGAATGGTTTGATGAGCATGAAAACTATGTAAACCATATGCATGGCTGTCTGTCTTCACAACCTAATTGAACACATAGGAGATTCTGGAGCGGCACCCGAGTTCTCCACGACCATCAACAAACGCCAAATGATGGAATTTCTTGTCAAAGAATGGTGTCGCATCCCTTCAATAGGGTTCCAGACTCTTGTAGAATCTATGCCACGGTGCATTGAAGCTGTTCTGGCGGGTCGTGGTGGCCCAACGCTCTATTAAGACACTTTATGTTGGTGTTTCCTTTATTTTGGCAGTTACCTGTATATGTGTTGTGTTAACAGGAAAGCTCAAGTGCCGAAGGCGCTGAACCGGACCACTAAAGCGTACAGTATCCTGCAGAGGCTGCAGCTGAACTGTGAGAAGACCAAGTACTCAGAGATGATCATCAGGTAGGCCAGGACACGAAATAAAAACACCAGACCTCCTCTGTCGATGGAGTCCTAGAATGTTGTTTGAATATGTGTTTATCAATTTGTCAAAGCTACAGTATTTGTTTGGCTAAGGATTGTGTGGCTGTGTTTATATTTGTGTGTGTGCCTTGTGCAGGGTGATGCTGGCCATTGCAGAGTTGCATTGAGAGTTGTCAGGTGTTGCCACAGCCCTTGCTCTCTTGCTGCAGGCCCTGGCCAGACAGCACCATCTACATGCCCTGGTCTCTGACTATCCTGCACCTGGCCTTCACTCAGGTGCAGGCAATATGTAAGCCTGGTATGGCCTACATACCACTGTATGCTTGGTGTATACACACATATTCTCAGATATACAAATCTTTAATCTCTTGATCTTAATCTCTTGATGGAACTGCATACTGTATGCAAAGCAAACTCCCACATGTAGGCAAAACAAGGAAATTCATACTGGGTTATATTTAAAAACTCCATCAATAGTTTGTGTTGTTTTCTGTCACCTGTCCAGTTGATACTGGGAGTGCTGGAACAGACTCTGGGTGTCCTTCATTATCCCATCCTGGCCCATGAGCAGTCATGGATAAGGGCAGAGCTCTGCTGCTGGCAGCCCGCTGTCAGGTGGCCACTGCTGGGTCCCAGCCCAGTGGTCAGGCATGCAGGTACCACACATCCCCAACAGCAAAGCTTCATATCACTGTCTCAAAGAAATGTAAATGTTGGTGGTTAGGAGGACTTTACCATTTGAGTACACATAGGAGTCTTTCCGCATTGTATTTTCTTTTGAGTCACATAAGCAGTATCAGCAATGAGAATTACACTATAATTTTGGATATTTACACAACCCAAACGTCTGATTCCCTGTTGTCTCCCTCCAGGTCTGGGCCTGGCTATGCAGACGCTGGTTGAGGCTGTAGCCTACTTCTCCATGCTGGACTGTAAGGGGTGTCTGTGGGACATCCACTACCTGCAGGCCCGACTGCACCACACCCTGGGCCAAACCCCCCAATGCAACAAATGTGCCATGCTGTTCCACCTGCTGGACCAGGAGCTGCAGGCGCGGGGGCAGCCGTCGCCATGCGACTCTGAACAGTCATCACCACCCTGTCTTCACCACCCTAACACAGACCAGTACATATACTGGTGTACTCTCTTTGTCATGGACTTCACATTTCATGCTATCTTTTGTTTCAAATTGCTGCATTAGTAGAGAAACAACTGGTTTAGGCACTCCCAATTTACATTGCAAACGTGTATCATTTTTATACAATATAAAGATCAAACTTCAAGTGTCTCTAATCTTATCTCCCAAGTTTGTTGTCCTTTTTTCTTGTGAAACTGCGAACCTGAAAATCACTAATTTGTTCCACCTGAAAATGTTTCTGACTACACTACCACTAGATGGCGATCACAGCTATTGGAGAAAAAGTGCAGCCTGGCTGGGCCTCCCCACAATTTTTGTGTATTTTAATTTGCATACATACCACCCACATAGTATTTGAATTTCAGCATAGGGTACATACCAGTAGTCAACAAGGAGTTTAACCTTATTCAGGAAAGAATCCTTTCGAGGTTGTCATTGCCTCTGTTGTAGGATGTCAATAGAATAGATATCATCAACATATTTTTCCCAGTGGTGGGATCTCATCAGAGGTCAAGACAAAGATGTCTAGCATAGAGCATCTAATCATCTATGCTTATAGAATGAGGAAGGCTTACCCGAGCTGTCAGGGAGAGTCAGTTTTACCCACCACACGATATGATGAATGACCGTAATATCAGAGCCGGGCAGAAGATGAATACGTTTTAGAGAGCAAGGTGATTTTTCTTCAGTTAGAGCATGCCAATGAACAATGTAATTTCAACTATTTTAATGAAGTGAAAATATTTCCTAATTTTAATGGGATAGTTCTGAGATTAACTGAAATTAGATCTCCGTGTGTGTGTCATAACGTAACACATTCTGTGGGAAACTGAGTTAAGCAATGACACTGCATATTGTTTTGGTTAGTCTGGTGTAGATTTATGCAACCTCTAAGAGTGGTCATTTTTTAATGTGCCAGTCATGAGCGCCACTACGTTCACATTATCTCTTCATAATGACACTGATCCAAGAAAAGGTCTTGTGAAACAATTTGGATCTTTTGAATATCCTTAATTGCCCTTTGGTTTGTATACAGAAGAAGCTTAGTCTAATAGCATTTAAAACATTACCTAACGTTGGTTTGCAAACACAGAAGTCTTATTACTGAAAGGAAGCAGTGACATGCTGAAACAGCCCTGAGCCTTCAAATATTTCATTCTGGCTCTTTAATCATTTCAGAGGTACAAACTAGAACCAACTTAGGTAAAAGGCAATTGACTATTTAACATTTGAGTGGGTTTGTTTTTCATAAATTCTTCATGTCCCTCTCGCATGAAAAATGCATTGTCATCATTACTTGAACTTTTTTGGTTGATTTCAACAGTTTACATTAGACAGGAAGAAAGTTTTTCTGTTCAATTGCCCAATCACTCTTACCATTAACATGTAGGTTTAGTCCAGGTGTGAAAGTTCTACAATTTAAGTTGTATGTTTCTGAATGTTTGCACAAGAAGCACTCTCTAAGGCCCCAGGCATGTTTAGCTACCTCACTCTATAAACACAGAGATGGTGGGCCTCATGGAACAGAAATGGGACAGAGCCTGTGTAAATACACACAGTAAATATACACACGCTGCATAATTCACTCTGCTCTTGTGTGTGTGCGTGTTTATATCTCTGGAGATGAAGAGAGCTGCAGCCGTGGGATGGCCGGTCTTTTCATCAGACAACTCTAGATGGGCTATGTGATCATTGACGCTAGATGTTCTCTGCACCAGTGGCCTCCCCTGTATGTGAGCACTGAGCCTTAACATTGACACTAGACTGTTCAGGCCTGTGCTGTCATGAGGATCACAGTAGTCGGGGGCATGGGATATGTTCTATTAGCACAGTTAAGATGAGCTGTGTCAAAGGATTGAAAAACACTTGCTTTACTATTTATGTATATAATGTACAGCTTCATTAGCCATCTTTTCCCATCTGCCCACAGGCCGAATGCTGTCTGAATGAATATGAATAATTTCGCTCTCACAAGGAAGCAGAGAGTAGAGTTTACACAGACAGGGTCTCAGGCCACATTCCTTTAATTTGTCTCATCCCCTTCATCTACACTGATTTTGAAGTGAATTTAACAAGTGACATCAATAAAGGATCATAGCTTTCACTTGGATTCACCTGGTCAGTATATGTCGTGGAAAGAGCAGGTGTTCCTAATGTTTTGTATATTTAGTGTATATCATTCTCATGGAGATTTTCACATCTATGTTGTTAAATGTTTGACTCTTTATTCAACTGCCAAGTCACCAACTCTGCCACCTATGGTCCTACTGGTGAGGTCTATTAGCATGCTTGTCTTTTCAGTTATTGAGAACCTCATAAAAGAGAAGAGCAATTTGATAGAGAGGAAGTATTTAGGGTGAGTCCTATACGTGTGATTTATTGTCTATTTAGCTTCCTATACTTCACTGGTCTATGGAAGCACAGGCAGTTCAATGGCTTCAGTGATTAATCCAATTGGAGGTTTTTGTAGAAGCCACAGCTGGTGCCAAATGCCACATCTTGCCAAGATTTGTCAGAAGGAAACTGCTGGGTATTTTGTTCTTCAAACTGTTAAAGGCCAAATGTTTTTGTATGAAATGGTACTTCAGTCAGTTGGTTAGACATAATGTAGCTGTTATTAACATATTGTGTACTTTAAAATGTTCTGCTAAAACCTTGCTTCAATAATTTGATTTCATACCACAGTAACATTAGTTCAGCAGTTAGGTTACATTTATCAAAGCAGAGAAGGATGTCCCTAAGAATATGGGGAACAGGCAGAGTAATGTGAAATATGTATTTGTTTAAAACGTTTAATAACAAGCATGGCAACAAGCATGGCATGAGAACATTGCAAGTTTAAAAATATATAACTGCACATGTATTGTTTTTAAATACACTACATTCACTTACTCGATATTAAACATTAAAAATGTGTCTTTCTTAACAATCCTCATCACAAAAAATATATAAAAATACCATTTGAATAGGTCAATGGCAGCCATATTTGAGCCCTTATTAACAGCAGGCCCCATGGGCAATGGGCAGAGTTGAGATGAAATCAGTAAAACAGAAATCACCATTTTAGAGTTACAGATCAGAATTCTCATGAAAATAAAAATGTAGCTACCTGTGACCAACATCTTCATAAGGCAGATGGTAGACCTGTAGCCTGGTTGCCAGATCTGTTTGTGCTTTAGCCAACCCATAAAGCACAAACAGATCTGACAACCTGACCTGTTAAGACCTGAGGTGGAAGTCGAGGAGTTTTCAGTGACCAACTGTGGTATTTTACATGGTTAAAACATACAGACCATTTTCCTTGATGGAGAGACAAAACAGTAATTTCTCTATATTTGATTTATTCAATGGACAGAGACAAACTACTTTGACAACCTTTCATATTGGTGTTCACATTATCCCCTAAAACATGACCTTTCTTAAATCTCAGACAAATGGCTATTTTTCTGTCAAACAGAATGATTGCTCATCATCACAGAGTAATTTGACTAATATGTTGGCTAATATTTCATAAGCAAACTATTTCAGAATGTACATCAGGTGATCCATGGCGTCCATTTCAGTTCTGGCCCATTGGTATTTACATCCAGCAGGAAACGACAGTTACAGTGCAGCGTTCTGCTACCCCACTGCATTGCATAAATACACTTCTTTCTTTAGGATAATTGACAATGATCTCTTGATACAGCAAGGATTTAAAAATGCCACTCTCAGAGTTGCAATCGCACTTCTTTTTCAAAACACAAAAATAAATAATACTGAAATAAAAGCAGAAATGTTGCCGATTATTTGGTGTGAAGGGAGGAGGTATTGATGTGGGGTAAAGTCATTTTCCAGGTCTTGAAATGAATTTAGGCTGAAGAAAAAGTGGCTGTGCCTCCTTGAGGAGCCATTGTTTGCGTCTCATTGCAGATACATGGCCTCTATGGCCCTGTCTCTTAATGTCCCTGTTTCTTTATGGAGACTCAGTAGCCCGCTGGATAACCCCCTTTTCTGGGGTCGGACTCAGCACAGAGCCGCTCCCCCTGTCGCACCACCGCCTGAACTACTGATCCAGGAGTCATCAGCAGCTCTGTGACATGGTTCTTCTGTACCAGACCATCTAATACACTCTATTACACACACACACAGATTACATTTCAGTTACCCAAAAGCTTTTTCAAATGAATTTGTATTTTTTTATCGAACAATATTCTATGCAATATTGTACAAAATTACCCACCTTTTCAAAGCCATGCTCCACTACTGTCATATTTGGGTTAAGTTGATTGTGAATTCGAGGTTGTGCCACAGCTTTTTTGAGGTCGTAGTCAAAGAACAAGGAATTCAGAATCACCTATGTAAATGAGAAAAGGAAGCTACTTATACTCTGATTCATCACAATATCACAATGTAAGGATAGATGGCTGTCATGTGTAGGCTTTATCTGTTTTAGATTATCAATTTATTTGTATGGCTCAAGACTTACTAGGGCAGTCGCTGTGGTGATCTTTGTTCCACCAGAGGCTCCCACCACCATTTTCACTCTATTGTCTTTGTCCAAGATAATAGTTGGGCACATAGAAGATAGAGGCCTTTTACCTAAAACAGAGAGACAGCTAAATATTCAGACAAAGTTATTCTCAGAAAACAAACCAGCCAAGGCTCAAATTGGGGCCATGTATAAATTGAGAACTTTCAGTAGCTTACCGGCAATAAGGATATTGATTTTAGTTCCTATACTATCTCACCAGGCTGGATGAAGTTGTTAGGAGATGGAGGGATTCCCAAGCCGTTGGTGATGTATGGAGAGCTGAAGTCATCCATCTCATCATTGAAAATGATGCCAGTTGATCGGGACATGACTTTGGAGCCAAAACTGAAGATGGGAAATGATAGGAGTTACGTATATCCTATGAATGTTATTTTACGGTTAAATGAAAACAGAGAATCCTCAGTAAGACCATCGGCAAGCAAAGGGTGTTTAGAGTGCACGTATGCTATATTAATGATCTGTCTCTGGATATCTATAATCTACCCTGTAGCATTATGTATTCATCAGTCCTATTGTCTCAGGAGGTCTTGCCTTGTAGGACTCTTACTATAGATTGATTGTGCTGGTGGCAGCCACAGCACTTCCATCCTCTGCTATGACGGACAGGTGTGCTGTCCCGTGATTGTCGGGGACAAAATAATCTGGCTCATAGTAGCTGTCGGGATGAGTGGTGTCATCTGTGATCTTACTCCTGATCCCATCAGCAAAGTAGTCTGAGGTCATGTTGTGGATGAGCTGGAGAGAAGATGAAATCATCAGTAAAAAAAATAGGAATTCCGTTGGTGAACAGCCTATTCTTTAAACAACTACAAACCATCTTTATTTCAAAGTCAAATATATATTTGTGAGTGAAACTGTGTATTTGAAAAATGGGATTCAGGGTTCTCACATCAGTGATATTGAGATAGCGTGGGTCCCCTAGTCTGCTTCTCTTGGCATAAGCAAATCGGAATGCTTCCACGATGCGGTGATATGTCAAAGTCCTTTTCTCGGACGTAGAGACACTCGTGCCAGTAAAATTATACCCTGAAGAAAAAAACACCAAAAATATTGATGTAATATTTCAGCCTAAAAAATAACAATTTGTTCATTTATCAGCAATACAGTAGATTTAATGTACAGTACCAGTCAAAAGTTTGGACACACCTATTCATTCCAAGGTTTTTCTTTATTTTTACTATTTTCTACATTGTAGAATAATAGTGAAGACATCAAACTATGAAATCACACATATGGAATCATGTAATAGCCAAAAAAGTGTAAAGCAAATCAAAATATATTTTATATTTGAAATCCTTCAAAGTAGCCACCCTTTGCCTTGATGACAGCTTTGCACACTCTTGGCATTCTCTCAACCAGCTTCATGAGGTAGTCACCTGGAATGCATTTCAATTAACAGGTGTCCCTTGTTAAAAGTTAATTTGTGGAATTTCATCCTTCTTAACGCATTTGAACCAAGTGTTGTGAGTGAGTGTTGTGACAAGGTAGTGTTGGTATACAGAAGATAGCTGTATTTGGTAAACGACCAAGTCCATTTTATGTCAAGAACAGCTCAAATAAGCAAAGGGAAATGATAGTCCATCATTACTTTAAGACATGAAGGTCAGTCAATTCGGAAAATGTCAAGAACTTTATTTTCGCTCTTCTTCACTAACAGCAAATTATTGCATCTTTTTATTATATTTAGCTACCTGTTTTTTTGTCATGAATAAGACATAATTTATTCCCCATTTGGACAAGGCTACTAGGCTACTGTTGCCTTCTTGCAATGCAATAGTTCAACCACTGCAAACTGTGCCTTCGTATGGTCTAAAGTTTGCGAGAGGATAAGCACATTCTCACAGTCAACTTCAGTTTTTATAAATGTCAACTTTTGAGTGAAAACTGGCGCATGCATGTTTTGGGGCATATTTTGTGCATATGCAACGTTTATAAATGAGGCCCCTGGTGAATTAACTGTGGCTGAATTAGTGTAGAGGGTTGGTGGTCGTTACGGAGGGGGTGGAAACAGTGTCCAAGCGGAGTACAGTGGAAGGAAACCTGACAGGGGAAGGAAACCTGAAATCCTCTGGTCTGCATGGCTGAGTTCAGACTCAGAGTTAGCTAGGCTGCTGCTCACCGTCCACTATGTTGAGTATGAGTGCCAGGACTGGGCCGCTGGAGGGGGCGTCTGGGACGTGCATGGTGTACTCTCCCACGGTCAGCTTCAGTGGGTTCTCATTCAACACAGGCCGGTACTCCAGCAGGTCCTCCAGGGTTATAATCCCACCTGAGAAGAGGAAATAACTGCTCAAGAAGCACATCGACACACTGCCTATAAGATCTGTCTCGCTTGATCATCCTCATAGTGTACAACAAGAATGATGAGATGTAATAGGATTTTATAATGCACAAATATAAAGACCTGCTGCCTGGATGTCATCCACAATTGTCTGTGCCATTGTCCCATTGTAAAAAACATTCGGTCCCTCCTCTGCTATCCTCTCGTAGGTGTCTGCTAGTTTGGGAAATTTAACGATGTCATTTTCCTTCAGGATGTTTTTCTGGGAGTCACAGAACACTTCACTGGAATACAAAATCAAGAACAGAGAACTTATTATCAGGAGTTATTCAAGCAAACCCATAGAATAAAAGGACCAGAATTCCCATCGCTTTGTCATCATAGGTTTTACAGTGGCCAATCAAATATATCATCAGTGGTCATAATAAATCACAGAGGAAGCCATGAATGACATCAAAATAATCACATTTTATTGGTTGAAATATGTGGTACTCTGTGATAAAAATCAACTAATCCTATTACAGCACTTCAAAGTGCATTACATTCACGCTGATATTAAAAGGTACATTTGTAGAAGTGGTTGTAGTAGTAATATTGCATTTACAGATAAAAAACAACAACATTTCAGTGTTTGTCCTGTCCTCACCACATATTGGCATCTCCTTGAATAGCGTCCTTGTTCTTGGAGATGGCTTTGGCCAGGGCTTTGCCTATAGGGAAACCGATGCGTGCCAAAGCAATGCTTGGCTCAAACAGCTCCTTCCATGGCAGCCTGCCATGTCTCCTGTGTGCCATTTCGTAACCACGGATCTCCCCAGGAATGGCAATAGACAATCCACCTGTTGTGCAGAGAAGACTTTACCACCATTTGCACAAAGTTGAAACCCTGCTCACAAAGGATTTGAAATACATATCAGTATATTTCCTCATTTTGACAGCTGAAACTGTTGCCCTCTTGTTGTAGCCATGCATATGATGCAGACAGTTAGACCTAATGTTCCTTAGAATGATGGAAAACCAGGGAAGAGGATGCCAGAAGGTTCTACTATTCCCGCAGTGTTATCTTCTCTCTATCCCCATCTCACTGTGATACACTACAGCTACCGTATTACTGTTCAGCTGTTATCTTAGGATGGATTGAACCACAGAACCTGCCTAACCTATCCTGTACCTGACGTACATTCCAGAACAGTAGAACTGGTACCTTTCCGAGAAAGCTGGGTGTTATTGCCAAACATGTCTTCTGTCGCGTTCATGGGTGCTGTCTCCCTCGCGTCAATGGTTTCAACCTTCCCTGTCGAGCAGTGATACAAGATGCAGACATGGATGTGTTTATTAGCATTTTTTAATTTGTGGAGGCTTGAGGACACACTGACTCACCTGCGGAAGCGTTATAGATCGTGAAGAAGAGCCCCCCTCCAATGCCCATGCTGTGAGCGTTCAGGAGGCCAACACACAGAAGGGCGGCGATAGATGCATCCACCGCTGAGCCATTCCTCTTCAGAATGTCCCTAGGTACACACACACACACACACACACACACACACACACACACACACACACACACACACACACACACACACACACACACACACACACACACACACACACACACACACACTCCTTGTAGAGCTTAATCATGTCCTGTCATTTGACTGCGTACCATGAATCATTGTATCTCAGTAGGAATTAGTCGGCTAGTGTAACATTACTTACCTCCCCACCTCAGAGCACGTTCCAGCATCTGCAGCCACGGCAGCTTTGGAGTAGAAATGGTCTGAGGGGGAGATGGGGCTCTTGTTTCCCACCCCCATGAACACCCCCACGAACACTCCCACTGCAGCCACCAGCAAAACTACCAGCCCAGCCACCAGGGATTTTCTGACCATTTTCCTGCCCAGGGGAACCAACACACCAACACATCTTACAGTTAGACAGGAGCCTTACAGGTATATTTATTCTTGATTGATTGAATTTATTAGATCATTAAAAGTAGTAGGCTGTGGGTGGGTGATCTAGTGGTTTAGCCGCTAGATGCACATGTCTCCGGTGCACATGTACTGCTGCAGCATGGGTTCCAATCCGGCCCACTGCTATTTCACCACTCTATACTTCACCTTGATCTCTCTATCAAATAAACAAACAAAGACTTAAAAAGAAAAATAGATACAAAACAATATATATACAGTACCATTCAAAAGTTTGGACACACCTACTCATTCAAGGGTTTTTCTTTATTTTTTACTATTTTCTACATTGTAGAATAATAGTGAAGACATCAAAACTATGAAATAACACATATGGAATCATGTAGTAACCAAACAAGTGTTAAACAAATCAAAATATAAATAGATTCTTCAAAGTAGCCACCCTTTACCTTGATGACAGCTTTTGTGTTGTTGTTTGTGTTGCACTGCTTTGCTTTATCTTGGCCAGGTTGCAGTTGTAAATGAGAACTTGTTCTCAACTAGCCTACCTGGTTAAATAAAGGTGAAATAAAATAAATAAATAAAAACGGTGGGATTCGAAATGGTCGTTAATCTGTTTGTTAACTTGGCTTTCGAAGACCTTAGAAAGGCAGGGTAGGATAGATATAGGTCTGTAGCAGTTTGGGTCTAGAGTGAGGGGGATGAAGAGGGGGATGATCGCGGCAGCTTTCCAATCTTTGGGAATCTCAGACGATACGAAAGAGAGGTTGAACAGGCTAGTAATAGGGGTTGCAACAATTTCGTCAGATAATTTTAGAAAGAGAGGGTCCAGATTGTCTGGCCCGGCTGATTTGTAGGGGTCCAGATTTTGCAGCTCTTTCAGAACATCAGCTATCTGGATTTGCCTGCACCCATTACGGATGCAGGCAATGAGGCAGTGATCGCTGAGATCTTGGTTGAAAACAGCAGAGGTGTATTTGGAGAGCAAGTTGGTCAGGATGATATCTATGAGGGTGCCCGTGTTCACGGATTTGGGGATGTACCTGGTAGGTTCATTGATAATTTGTGTGAGATTGAGGGCATCAAGCTAGATTGTAGGGTGGCCGGGGTGTTAAGCATGTCCCAGTTTAGGTCACCTAGCAGCACGAGCTCTGAAGATAGATGGGGGGCAATCAATTCACATATGGTGTCCAGGGCACAGCTGGGGGCAGAGGGTGGTCTATAGCAAGCGGCAACAGTGAGAGACTTGTTTCTGGAAAGGTGGATTTTTAAAAGTAGAAGCTCAAATTGTTTGGGCACAGACCTGGATAGCAAGACAGAACTCTATGAGCTCAGCGGGGGTGACCCATCATTCAGGGCAGAGCCCCACCTGTCTTGAGCCCCACCTGTTTTGCATGCCATTTTTGCATGAATACATCACATATCAGTTTGCATACAACGTAAAAAAACAACAACATTGAGTTAATAAAACCGCATACAAAGTGGTCTCTTTTTTGTTTTCTTGAGTAAGGCAGCTCTAAAACGCAGGTGTTTCAGCCTAGCTCAGTGCTTTCTGTGGTGGTGGGGCAGCCAGTTGAAAATACGGAGTGTAAGGGTCGGGAATGTACTCTAGGTGCCCAATGATTGGCTCAGTGTTCTGTTACTCATGGGGACTCTATGTCACTACAAGATCTACGGGGAGAGCTCGAAAATTCTAAACTGCTTGGGTGCTCACATAGAGTTACATTAGAAGTGCCCATCCAAGAAGGGTCAAGGTCATTGGCCACAGATAAAATTACGTCAAATCACATACCGTAGCTTTGATTAGACTGATTACGTCAACATCATACTATCAAAATCTTAGCTAGCAAGCTAGACAAACAATCATCATCATGAATCAAGTCAACAATCTACTGGCAAATAATTTTCAATCCTTGTCATATGAAGAGAAATTATAGATAAAACGTATCAGTGCTCATTGGCCATTGGACATAAACATTACACAAGTTGGAAATCACAAATTCAACAATGGGTGGTTTGGAAAAATAATCAGTGGCTATCTGCAAGCGTTGCAAGGCAATCACTAGCCTGCTATTCAGTGGAATGGGTGTGTGGTCCAAGTCTGGGTTGAAGGGTCTCTTTTCCAAGCTTAGAAGGATAAACATTCACATGCAACACCATGAGCCAGAAAAGGTTGACTGCATTGGCGATGCTGTCAATCCAGCATGACTTTTGCCGCGTTCAAAACAACTGGAAATTCGGAACTGGGAAATCTTCAGTTCAAGACAACTGGGAACTCTGAAAAAAAACGAGCTCCGATTGGGAAAATATGTTTTGAACGGTCATCCAACTTGGAATTCCAAGTCGGGAACTCTGACCTCTTTCTAAAGCTCCGACCTGAAGATCATTATTCAGCCTGTTTTTTTTCAGAGTTCCCAGTTGTCTTGAAAGCACTATAAATCCAGAGAATGTCAGACTTTGATGACAAAGTTTGATGACATAATTTGCCCACAAGAAGAACCGCCACTCAAATTCCTGTTTAAGTGAACACAACACAACAAGGTGAGTCCAAAAGTGCATTGTACTGTATGCTGCTGCATAAATGATGTAATATGCCAGGGATATATGTATACTGTAGCTAAGAAAGTAACACTAAGTGTATGTTGTGTAGTAAGTTGTTAGTAGCCCATGTGCCTCACCCTAATAATTTGGTCCCTTTCCCCCTCATAACTTAGCCTACTGTTCTGACTTGGTGGTGGACATGTAGCCTATAGCCTGTTTTAGAGAAATGTAATCATCAAATATTGTAAGAGCTTTCATTGTCTGCTTATATGCCCCCTGTATTTATCCTACGGTTCTGACTTGGTGTACAGGGAGAATAATGTTAGAACGGACCATCTTCTGAATTCTGTCACTGTACATTTCAAAAGTGCTGAACAAATATTTATGTTGACCAAGTCCGTCCTAGCTCGCTCAATAACCTCCAAATCAAAATTACGGATTGCCTCTTATCTGCTTGTTGTCCCCTTATGCCATAATATGTATCCCAATTTTCAGTAGAAACCACATTTGTTTAAGCAAGTCAGCCATATCAGCTATGTTTTTTTAAAGGCAGTAAATGAGACTGAATGAACTGTTTCGCTGACAGACAAGGCTCCGCTGAAAGCCAGGTGTAGCAGTGATAAGGTGTTGGGACTCTACTGTTGGGACAGCTTTGTGTAGGCCCTAACAGTTTGTGGGCACCGTTTTGACCTTTATAGTTCAATGAATGTATTGTTTAGTGGTGTGTTGTGTAGTGGCTTTGCTGGCATGCATCCCACAATTTTTGTTTGTTTGTCCAACCAAGATTTACATGCTAAAATAGCCAACGCAAACAACCATCCATGTGATTGCTGTAAAAGGTTGTATGGAAATACAGCTCAGTGTCACAGTAAATTAAGGTTGTAAAGTTATTGACAAATTTACAATAGGTGTGCAATAATAAATGCTGTGTACTTTGCTGCCCTGCGGATGAAAACCTTTCTAAATTGAAATTGAGAAGGGTGTGTCGTAACTTCGTACAGCGTACAATGCCACAAGAGGGCTCTGATTGGTTATGCGCGCCACGAGTCTGGTGTCTACTGTGCAACACAGCACAAACCTAAACAACAGCGTAAAGGGACAGGCAGGGAATGACAAGAGCATCCACCGCCTGACCAAGCTGGCACACGTAGACCATCAGAGACCAAAACATAAACAGAGCATTCGTCTGTCCTCGTAAATGTGTCATGCGCGCAACAGACAGTCATTAAATATCCGGTAAATCAGGAATATTGTGCTGTTGCTCTCTGTATTGGAGGTTGTCGTTGTCAGACTACAGATAATATATGGGCTATTGAATGAGTAATATTTATATTTCTAGATATTAATGTAGTGCAATTATGCAATTGTAAGATAGGCTACTGTTGATATAAATACTGAAATATGGGTTCTAGATTAAGCAGACAGAGTAGTCTGGACAATGAGAATTTTATGAAAAGGCGTCGCAAGCATCTTGACAGCACAGGAGAAAGCGACAGAGGTGGAAGTAGAGGCGGCGGCGACTTTCTTTTTACAATGATTCTGAAATCAGACAAACTGCCGGGGATGCTGCGAAGGTCCAACCACAGTCCCTACGTGAGGCGAGTGGCATGGATCCGAGACATACAAAAGCTGCTCCGTGATCGCAGGATAGATCAGGCAACCGACGTGCTCAAACTATTGAGGAAGGTAAGGACACACACACTACAGTATCTACATACATTTAATTGGAATTATTGCACACGAATCAAGCATGATTGCGCACAGTAGGCTGACGTCGCCTGCATCGATCTGCTGTCATGACAAATACCTGTCATCACTTATGTGCGCTGCTGATCATCATCATGTGTTTGGTCAATCCCATTCTAACAATTTAGATTTTAATATTTCAAACAGATACATTGTCCCATATGTAGCGAGCATAATTTAGACTGTCGTGGATGAGTCAGAATATTACACATTTTGTAGGCGCGCTACATTATTTAACCTCCATTTTAAGTACCTGCCAACACAGTGCCACAGGTGTTCCTCCTATTGACCCGTTATGGAAGGAGGTGTTTGTAAACTATTAGGCCCGCCCACCACTCTCACTGTCAGCTCTGGCATCTGGTCATTTCCTTGTCACAGCTATAGACCATAGTATGCAGGTGCTGCTGCTATTTCAAATAACTATCACAGTTACTATTCACAATATGATATACATAGCATATTGCACAGATTTGTCTGAGTGCATGCACTTTTTCAGATTTTCTAATAATAGCAGAAACAGGATGCCATACCAGTTTAGAGTGACTCTGCCATATATAGAGTGAATCTGGCATATATTCTCATGAATAGGCAATGCTAAGTGCAACAGCAGTGGTGCCACATGAGACTGTGTCACTGTCTGTAGAATAATTTTTTTATTAACAAAATGTTCCTATTTTACTACATTATCTTGTGCCATTCCACACATGTAATGATAATGTAATATGCTTAGTATTGACATTTGTAGGAAAACCTGAATTTTACCAATTGAATTAAATCCTATTTTGTTTGTGTTTCGTCCTTAAATGTCTGATAATAAGGTTAGTTCATTTGCCACTGCATCTTGCGTTTGATTGAAATTAAGCACAAATGGGGATTCTCAGTTATTAATCAAGTGCAATCAGCATGTGTAAGCCCAGCCCAGACCAATGCCCCCACCACGGTCCCCCTAACTCACGTCACAGTCTCCTCTACTGACAGGTCACTGGATGACTATTCTTCTGCTGCCAGACCATTCTCCGTATGGACCTCGGCAGTTATAGCAGGAGAATGAGCAGTCGATGGTTCCAGAAACACAGAAAATCACCCCATTTACATATGGATCAATTCAAGTTCTGCCTCAGCTATACAGGAGATATTTTTATGTAAATTCACATAACTCAAATATAGTAGGTAGCATTGACATAGTATTTGTATATATTTAATTGGACCATCGAATTGGTAATGATTGCTACACAACATGCTTAGTCATGGTTAGTAGCACACTAAGACACAGGAATGCATGATGGCTTGAAAATTCCCAAGCAGAAACCATTGTGTCAAGTTTGGATTTTGCTCTATTTATTCGCAATCTACGCATCATGTTTCTAAGGAATGATCAAGATTTCAAAACATGTTATCAGCTGAAAATAGTCCTTTCTATACCAATACCGAGGGTATGACAATAAGACTGTTGATGTGCTGTAACAGTATCTGTGATAGTCCTGTTTTTTAGCTCAAGCGTAAGCCCCTCTCTCTATCAGGCATTGTCCAATCTGTAGTTAATTACGCTGAGGACTTGACAGAGGAGAGCGTAGAAACTCCTTAATCAAGGCAAGGAGATAACCCAGGGTGCCAAAACTGCATGACAGCCACATCACAGGGGACCCTGTTTTGATTGAATACGCCTCACATTATCAGCATTCAGGCTGTTGCAAATGGAGACAGGTCTCAAAAATTACATTCTGGTTTGTAACTTAATTAAAAGAGGTGATCCATCATCCACTGTAGAGTTAATGGGCGTGCTATGGTTAGGTTAGAGTTACTGTAACAACTGAATGAACCTGTACGTGTATAGGCAACTGAGTTCATTATGTTGCATCTGCAGTAAAGTGGTAAAGTCTATTCTTCACAACATCCCATTTAAAAAGACTCCTCATTGCTTCAGACGTGGTGTGGTTACGTCTGTATTGATCATGTTTTAATGCCTCTGAGATGATCAGATGTGGGCCACAAGGACAAACAAAACAGAAGGGAATTATTTTTAGACCTGTCTTCTCGAATAAAGAGAAGGAGATTCTCGCTCGTTTTGTGTCTCGGTTGTGTTTACTGTTGCTCTTGTTAAAAGGGAAGTCAGTAATGTGTGGCTGCCGGCTTCCCACTCAAACTGTCCTTTGCAATCAAGGCCTTTTGTTGTGTGTGTGTGTGTGTGTGTCTGTCCATCCTCCCTGTCTCTCATATCTCGCTGTATGTGCACGTCCATCTCTACCCCTCACATACACAGGCTAATTAGGCCTTTGTAGAACTGAGGCTCATGACAGCTATCTTATTCAGCCTGTGAAAATTGTCCTTTTCTGTTCCATTTCTTCTCTCCTTACTTAATTCTTAATTCACGTCTTAATAGGTGTATGCAAATCTTTTAATCCAGTTGGCTCTGATTTGTAGCTTGTTACGGGCAGCATTATCACTCAAAAGCCTTTAACTTTACCTGTCATGTAGCAACTCTTTCGTGTCAGTCTGCCCTAAAAAAAATTGCCTGCACCATTCATGGATAAGTTGTTTTTAGACTAATGTTTAGAATGTATTGCACAATGGCAGGCCTAAACAAAAGGCTTCATTAAACATCAAAAGAAGAAGCAAATGCTCATCCATCATTGAATGTTTATTGAACTCTCATATACTGCAGGATTTATCAGAAGGACACCAGTTAGTGCTAAAGTTAGAGATACAGGGTGTGCAATACTGTGGTACGCTAAAGCTCTTTGCAACTCCAAATCACTGAGGTGTGGGTGGATATCCCAAAAGAAATGCTTCTGCCTGGAGCAAGGCATATTAAGCACATTACAGTATTCAGGTAGAGCTCTCTTCAGACGAAAGCCTTCGCCCCCTTAAATGAATATTTTTTAACAAAAAACGTGCTTATCTGTGTCCAATCTACAGTAGCATCCCATTATTATCTCTGGAAAGTCTCAATACCCACTTTATACCGTATATTGTTTAAATGTCATTAAAACAGATGCGTCGATTTGATCATATTTCATTTCACAATATAGCCTATGATCAGTCTGGTGTGTCTGTGATAATGCTGCTGTCTTTACACAATTAATTGTCTTCATGAAATACAAAAAGCGATAATTGTGGCTTTAAGGCACTTTGAGTTATACTGTCTCTTCTTGTATGATTTGGCAGGATCTGGGCTTGGAAGGCACATCCCTCAATGACATCTTATATAAGAACGCTGCTTTTCTCAACCTGGTGGACCCCATCTCCCATGAGTTGTTGCTCAGCCTGGCTCGTGAGATGCAGTGTCCCAAGAAGGTAAGCTCTCC
Source organism: Salvelinus namaycush (assembly GCF_016432855.1). Taxonomy (NCBI): domain Eukaryota; kingdom Metazoa; phylum Chordata; class Actinopteri; order Salmoniformes; family Salmonidae; genus Salvelinus; species Salvelinus namaycush. The sequence goes on along the minus strand of NC_052307.1, from coordinate 21,205,052 downwards.
ACAACACTCATCTCATGGCGTATTGTCTGCTTGGCTTGGAATCAAGCTTCCAGAAATCAAGACGTCAAGAGAACAAGTCATGAATAGAATGAAATGCTGTTACAATACAATCATTATGGGGGAAGGTCTTCCACATTGTCTTGCAACTGCTTCTCCTCAGGGTTTGGCTTTATATTGATTGGTCCTATAATAATGTCTGTGTACTATTACCATACAGACGAACTGGATGTTGTTTACATAAAAATATTGATAAAACAATGATAGAATAATCTCTCAGTTATGCAACATGTACACATGATGGCAAATGATGTTGAAATGGGATGGGGATGCCGAAAGTAACCGACTTTACATAACAGACAATGAAAAGAAATAGCGTCTTTATTTCCTCACCATCCCTCCTGTTTTCCACAGTGTTGCACACAGCCTCTGATTACTTTTACTTTGCTCTAGCAAGGCACCTAAATTGTGTTTTGCTCAGGAACAGCTCAAGGCAACAGTCTTAATGTAGCATTCAATAACAGAACCCTGTTCCAGTTGTTTTGAACGGTCTTGAATGACAGAGATTAACAACTGTTTAAGAATAAAGGAACACTGAGCTGAAAATGTCCTTTCATGATCTAAAGCAGTATTTCAATGAAGAATGCTCTGGTAGAATGTTTCTCAAAAATGTAGCGGTTACATAATGTACTGTATTTTGCTTAAACTTGCTGTGTTTTGCTTATATTGTATGTGGTCTCAAAGAGTGACAACCATATTTGGAACTAAACTAAAAACAGGCTATTCTTTTGTTGTTGTACTTGACTTTTCATTCTGTGTTTTGGGTGATTTATCTACCCCAGAAGGATGCTGACACCATCAAGTCGTCAGATAAGATTTGCAGACAGCTGATCTACCACCTGACCCCTCACTCCAAGTGGCTCAGACAGAGCATGTCCAGACGGAAGTCCCAGGCCTGGTAAGCCCCTCCATCTAGCCATAAGTCTTTCACACATAGAGACACTGCTCCATGAACCCTGACTCCCCAAACTGCCCAAATTTTAACACCGCCATTTGAAATGGTGCCAGTGCCACACCCAGACCTCTGACCACCACCCTAGACATCATCTAAGTGGGTTTTGAGTGGGTTTGGCTGACATTCACTAGGGCTGGGACACAGCGGCCTCTGGACTGGCAGGGCAGGACCACAGATGCAACCAGAAGTGTCAGTCATTCCTCTGTGTGGTGCTGTTGTCACCACAGCAATGGATTGTGCAATGGTTTCAGTCCTCTTTGACTCAGAACAGGCTGTCTCCATACATACTACAAAAGTGGCCAGTTTGGTTGAGAAGAAATAGAGAGGTTGTATAAAAATAAAATCCATTGGCACCTTAGATGAAAACAGGTTATTTATATCAACCAGTTTTCTTGTCATCATACTGCATTCATGTGCAAATAATTAATATGGAAATAGGTGGCAAATGAATTGACAAGTTCTTCTGTATCTAGGTATTTAGTAATTCTATACACGAAAAAAGCAGGATATGATTACGCTTGTTCCAGTAATTGCTCATTTAAATTTTTTACAGATGGATAGACAGTGGAAACAATCAATTTTCTAAATGAATAGAAAATAAGCAGAAGAGAACACGATCTGATGAGTCGTTCTCATTGTGCTTCAGTCTGAGGTAACAGCACAAAAAGACAGAGAATAATGAGTAAGTATCAAAAGGATAGTAACATAAGGATCAAGTGAAACAAGGCATTGATTCCAATATCTCCTTGTCTTGCTGCTCAACTAATGTACAGTTAAACTCAAGCAAGGCTTTGATGTGCCTGCAGACATTGATGTCCCCCTGATTTAGGAGAGACATTAGATTATGTTGAGACTGACTCACTGACAGAATCTTAGAGTGTGTGAGGACGTGTTCCCATGTTGAACCTGTAGATGAGGTGGTTATTTTCACTGAGTCATTCAGCTGGCTCCATAAAACCTGCAGAGAGCGACTGTCTCACACAGTCTGAGGCAAACAGCAGGACAAACATTAGTCATCACCTCCCATTGCTTGTTATGTTCAGCTCTAGGGAAACTACACTCACCCGTATTCAACACTCAAATGGCACTTTCTAAGGTGTTCCCCTATTCAAAGTTAGTTGAGTTGTAGCAAATCACAAAAGAAAGGATTTCTGTTTCTGCTAAAATATTCTTGAACCTAGATGTTATCTGTCGAGCTCATTTTACTTGAGTAGAACTTTGTACATTTCTCACTACTATACCGGACTGCAATTCTTCCTTGCTGATTCAATTGTGATAGGAGTTACTGCACAAGCAGTCACAAATCGAATGCTATGCAATGCACACAGATAGGCAGCTATACCACCCTGCTAAACAAATGCATAATAACTACCAACTATAAAGTCTCATCACAATACATCTAGCTGCTATAGCTATATCCACAGATCTTTCATGGCATATTCTGTTGAAAACTAGGTTTTTCTCTCCTGGCTAATTTGCAAATTCCTCGTCATAGATTTAGACATACTCTTTATTTATCATATATGCATTGTCACTTTAACTATACATTCATGTACTGTACATACTACCTCAATTGGCCCAACCAACCAGTGTCCCGCCACCCACCACCCGCCAACCCCTCTTTTACGCTACTGCTACTCTCTGTTCATCATATATGCATAGTCACTTTAACCATATCCACATGTAAATACTACCTCAATCAGCCTGACTAACCGGTTTCTGTATGTAGCCTCGCTACTGTATATAGCCTCGCTACTGTTTTTCACTGTCTTTTTACTGTTGTTTTTATTTCTTTACTTACCTATTGTTCACCTAATACCTTTTTGCACTATTGGTTAGAGCCTGTAAGTAAGCATTTCACTGTAAGGTCTACCTACACCTGTTGTATTTGGCGCACGAGACAAATAAACGTTGATTTGATTTATTTGTATACTACTGTATATGAGATTAATGAGGATACAGGTTTAGTATATCTGAGGCACATCATAACATGGCAGGTCAATCCACAGGGGCCCTGTACACACAGGAGACAGCTGAGGATTATGACAGTTGGCAACCTTGCATGGCCACTTCCTCTCTGTCTGTCTGTCCCATGTTGAAATGTCAGACCTGCAGCCAGCCTGCAGGAGTGCAGCAGACACCTGGGGTGAAGAGGGGGCAATAAGGGGCGGTAACCTGACTGATCAGTCTGACTCGACATGACATTCTGCTCCTGTCCCTCTACTCTGAGTTTTTCTGTGGCTGTGAAGGGAACTTTTACATTTTAGTCATTTAGCAGATGTTCTTATCCAGAGTGACTTACAGTTAGTGTATTCAAGATAGCTAGGTGGGACAACCACATATCTCAGTCATAATAAGTACCTTTTTCCTCAATGAAGTAGCTATCAGCAAAGTCAGTGCTAGTAGGGGGAAAAGACAGGTGCAAGTGTTAGTTAACGAAAGGCAAGTTGTTTGGGGGCGAGGACGGGTGTGTGTGGGGGGGGGGGGGGGGGGTGTTGCTGTGGGATTATTTAAGATACTCTTTGAAGATGTAGGGTTTCAGATGTTTTTGGAAACTGTCCTAGAATTGGGGGGGAGCTCGTACAGCAGAGTCCAGGCTGAGCAGGAGCTGCCCTCCCGTAGGGGTGGGAGAGCCCAGAGACCAAAGGTGGCAGAACGGAGTACTCGGGTTGGGGTGTAGGGTTTGAGCAGCGCCTAAAGGTAGGGAGGGGCAGTTCCTTTTGCTTCTCATAGGCAAGTACCATGGTCTTGTAGTGGATGTGAACTTTGACTGGAAGCCAGTGGAGTGTGCAGATGAGCAGGGCTACATGGGAGAACTTGGAAAGGTTGAACACCAGGCGGGGAGCCCAGCCAACAGTGTCTTGCAGTAGTCCAGACAGGAGATGAACAGATGAATAATAGAGAGTAGTGCTTTAAACATTAATGACTTTGCAAAAACAAAATTATGTGAGCTGTGCAGTAGCCCAAGGGAGATATGTGGAGAAAATGGTCTCCTTGAAGAAATGATTCTCAACTATAGTGTATAGCAGGATTACTTTTTCATCGCAATCTGTCTCTGTAGGGGATCTTCATTTTGACAGTCAATATATTTAGCAGATTAACATGCCCAGGTAATTAAAAACAGTACTTTTGTGTTTTTTCAACAATGAGCCTTCTAATTTACAGTGACCCTCAGACCCTCATAAGAAATTCCTCTGGATTTAATGGCCACAATAGTGATTCCTTTAAAAAGGCCGTAAATGAGAGAGAGAGACACTCTTTATTCAAGGACTGAGACGTTTCTTTTCTTGTTCCCAGAGCACAGAAATGATGTGTCTGAGGAGCAGGGAATGCGCAGATGAAGTTTATGTTGCTCATCATCACACATTGCTTCCACAGTACATCATATATACACTATACTGTGCAGTATAAAGCCTGGTGTGACTAAATGTCAATACGTTATGGCATCTCTCTATATGAAAAATGCCCTTTTTCCACATTTTGTTAAGGATCTCACACTTTTTTCAATTTTCGCCTAAAATCTAACTGTCTGTATCTCTGGATATGCATATTCTTGATATTCTTCTTGATATTCTTGATACCATTTGAAAGGAAATACTTTGACGTTTTTGGAAATGTGAAATTAATGTAGGAGAATATAACACATTAGATCTGGTAAGAGATAATACAAAGAAAAATACATGTATATATTTTTTTGTTCCATCATCTTTGAAATACAAGTGAAAGGCCATAATGTATTATTCCAGCCCGGGTGCAATTTAGACTTTGGCCACTAGATGGCAGCAGTGTATGTGCAAAGTGTTACGCTTTGAACACACCGACAGCTTCGTTGCATTTTGGTAGAATTTGGTAGAATTACATTCTTGCAGCATTGTGTTGCAGAGGTATGGTGCATATGTTCGGTGTGGTGCCTACGTTGGATTTATCAAACGTATGCGTCAAACTGTATGCGTAGATGGCTTGACAGAATTGGTAGCAGAAAATGAAACATTTTTTGTTGCATACTTATCCAGATGATGATGCGTACTATTTTGCGAAATGACGCTGTCGGTGTGTTCGAAGCGTTAGACTGATTCAATGAACCATTGCGTTTCTGTTCAAAATGTTGTATCAAGACTGCCCAAATGTGCCTAATTGGTTTATTAATAATTTTTTTGCCAAGGCAAAAACCTTTCATGTGCACCCCTTTGGGTCCCCAGGACCAGGATTGAGAACCACTGCTGTAGAGGTTTTAAGCGGGATTAAGAGGGTTTTAAGAGGGATTAAATTAAAAATAATAAAATAAAAATAAAATAAAATCTTATCAATCCACTCACAATACCCCATAATGACAAAGCAAAACAGGTTTTTTGAAATTGTTGCAAATGTATTAAAAATAAAAAACAGAAATACTTTATTTACATAAGTATTCAGACCCTTTGCTATGAGACTTGAAATTGAGCTCAGGTGCATCCTGTTTCCATTGATCATCCTTGAGATGTTTCTACAACTTGATTGGAGTCCACCTGTGGTAAATTCAATTGATTGGACATTATTTGGAAAGGCACACCCTATCTATATAAGGTCATACAGTTGACAGTGCATGTCAGAGCAAAAACACAAGCCATGAGGTTCGAAGGAATTGTCTGTAGAGCCTCGAGACAGGATTGTGTCGAGACACAGATCTGGGGAAGGGTACCAAAACATTTTTGCAGAATTGACGGTCCCCAAGAACACAGTGGCCTCCATCATTCTTAATGGAAGAAGTTTGGAACGACTAAGACTCTTCCTAGAGCTGGCCGCCTGGCCAAACTGAGCAATCGGGGGAGAAGGGCCTTGGTCAGGGAGGTGACCAAGAACCCAATGGTCACTCTGACAGAGCTCCACGGTGGTGGCAGCATCATTCTTTGGGGATGTTTTGCAGCGGCAGGGACTGAGAGACTAGTCAGGATCGAGGGAAAGATGAACAGAGCAAAGTACAGAGAGATCCTTGATAAAAACCTGCTCCAGAGCGCTCAGAACCTCAGACTGAGGGGCGAAGGTTCACCTTCCAACAGGACAACGACCCTAAGCACACAGCCAAGACAACGCAGGAGTGGCTTCGGGACAATGTCCTTGAGTGGCCCAGGCAGAGCCCGGACTTGAACCCGATCTAACATTTCTGGAGAGACCTGAAAATAGCTGTGCAGTGATGCTCCCCATCCAACCTGACAGATCTTGAGAGGATCTGCAGAGAAAAATGGGAGAAACTCCCCAAATACAGGTGTGCCAAGCTTGTAGCGTCATACTCAAGAAGGCTCGAGCCTGTAATCACTGCCAAAGGTGCTTCAGCAAAGTACTGAGTAAAGGGTCTGAATACTTATGTAAATATGATATTTCTGTAATTTTTGTATTTTTATACATTTGCAAAATGTTCAAAATAACTTTTTGTTGCTTTATAATTATGGGGTATTGTGTGTAGATTGATGAGGGGAAAAAACAATGCAATACATTTTAGAATAAGGCTGTAACGCAACAAAATTTAGAAAAAGTCAAGGGGTCTAAATACTTTATGAATGAAGTGTACAATTGCATTGTGTTTGTATGAAGCAGAACAGTGCATTAGATCAATGGGCTCTCTTCCTTATTGCTCAGAATGAGCCATTGCCATGCTATTCCAATTCCTGAAAGTCAGCACTAAAGCAACATCAAGGTGCAATGCCTTTAATACAAATCTAAGCGTCTGTGGACACCAAGATCACACAAATGTCATCTTTCAAAGGGCATGAGGATTTTTCTCTGATAGGCTCATGATGTGAGGTCATGCACTGAAACAGATATCCAGCCATAAGAAAAGGTTTTGCTTATCAGTCACATGTTCAATGTATTCAATTTCCACATCACATCAAATGGAACCCACACCTGCCGTTCACAGAGAAGTAGTTCTATCCACTGAAGCAACACAACTTACATGCTGACCAGACCGGACACATTGCTTGCGCGAGCGTTGCAAAATAAATGTACACATACATGTTATTCAATCATTGCACACACACTGCTCGCGAGCGTCTGCGTGGCCAGGCGCTGAAATAGAATCTGGGTCTATTTGTGATGCTCAACACGCTGCAAGTTCGTCCTCTCCCATCTTCTCATTGGTTTTTAGTAGAATACACTACCGTTCAAAAGTTTATTTTTTGTCCATTAAAATAAAATAAAATAGATCAATACAGTGTAGACTTTGTTAATGTTGTAAATGACTATTGTAGCCTGAAACGGCAGATTTTTGGGATTAATTGTCAGAGTAGAGGACCTTATGCATTTCAGGTAAAATAACAACCCAATGTTGTCATGTGTGCTCCCTCTCTAGGTCACCAGGCTGCTCGTTCTGGCGCACACCTGTCACCATCGTTACGCGCATCAGCGCATTATGACACTCACCACTCTCCATCACCTCCTTGATTACCTGCCCTATATATGCCACTCTTGTTGGTTCCTTCCCCAGGCGTCATTGTTTCTGTGTCATGTCTGTGCGTTGTTCGTGTTTTCTTGTTTTGTATTTATGTGTTTGTATATACGTTTATTTATTAGAACACTCACTCCCTGAACTTGCTTCCTGACTCTCAGCGCACATCGTTACAGAATGACGCCTCACCAAAGGGAAGCATCAGGTAGTGTTTTTTTTGTTGTTTTTGTTTTGGAGGTGATGACAGGTCCGGGTGTCAGAACCAGAGCTACCTGGGAGGCCTCAGCCAGTTTGTCGGATTCCCCTGCCTCAGTGGGTTCGATGGGTTCCCCTGCCTCAGCTGGCTCGACGGGTTTCCATACCTCAGCAGGATCGACAGGCTCCCATGCCTCAGCTGGCTTGACAGGCTCCCATGCCTCAGCTGGCTCGACAGGCTCCCATGCCTCAGCTGGCTCGACAGGCTCCTATGCCTCAGCGGGCTCGATAGGCTCCCATGCTTCAGCTGGGTGAACAGGTTCCCATGCCTCAACCGAGGCAACCGGGAGGTCTCACCCGGCTCATCAGGCTCTCACTCCTCAGCTGGTTTGTCAGGTTTCAGCACTTCAGTGGAGACGACCGGTCTGCTCCTGATCCCCGGGATCGCCCCTGTAGTTGGCGTCCTGTGGCTGGAGCCGAATGCACCGGGGAGGGGGTACTGTCACATATGCTCTCTCTCCGGTGCTCTAGGTTGCCATCATCCCACGCCTCAGCTGGATTGACAGGTTCCCGCGCCTTAGCAGAGGTGACCGGTCCGCTCCTGATCGCCGGTATCGTCATCTTGGTCGGTGTCCTGCGGCTGGAGCCATGTGTCGGGGAGGGTGTACTGTCATGTGTGCTCCCTCTCCGGCCCTAGGTCACCAGGTTGCTCGTTCTGGCGCACACCTGTCACCATCGTTACGCGCATCAGTGCATTATGACACTCACCTGGACTCCATCACCTCCTTGATTACCTGCCCTATATATGTCACTCCCTTTGTTCCCTTCCCCAGGCGTCATTGTTTCTGTGTCATGTCTGTGCGTTGTTTGTGTTTTCTTGTTTTGTATTATGTTGTGTTTATTTATTAAAACACTCACTCCCTGAACTTGCTTCCCGACTCTCAGCGAGCTCGTTAAAAATGTTTATATACCAGGACAAATTAGCTAGCTAAATTGCCATAAATGTTTAATGCTTTTTGACCTGTCCCCAAATTAATATAATTGGTTCAGAGTTTGTTTTTATATTTCAACCTGCTTGTCCTGATCGCTTCTGGTGTGGGTGGACAAAATCAACGTGCGCGCGTGATGGCGGACGCACACGCGTGTCTGGTTTGGTCAGCATGTTACGCTATCAAATGCATTTTCTACGCTGGTAAAATCTGTTAATTCCATGTTTTCTCTTTGATGGCTTACAAAAGTGTTAAATATTTTTATCAATCAAATATTTCTGCCACCCTCTCCTGTTGCCACAATCCCAAATCTATAACTCATTTTTCTGCCGTTTGTCTGTCTAGATATTTTCTTGTTTCAGTCAATTAAACAGGTTGGTTTGACTTTCAAATGAAGTGCATATAATCAGATGGTGAGTGTTTTTTGCTCTTGGTAATAAGGAAGTCAATGCTTTTCATTCTCTGAATGAGGAGCTTGGATGTTTCGAATGTTTTGGCCCATCACTGTGTACACTGCTAAATCCTCATGCTGCAGAATCTATATCAGCCTTCCGCTCCAAGCGTGCCCAATCCCCCTCCTTTATACATCACAGGAAGCACAATATGACACAAGGGCCATGTTCCCAGGTCACACACTTAGATGATACAATTAAGACCAAAATGTCAGTACTCAGCACCTTTTTTTAATGAATGAGGGAAATAGAGGGGCTATCTAAAACCTAAAAGGGTTCTTTGGCTGTCCCCGTAGGAGAACCCTTTGAACAACCCTTTTTGGTTCCAGGTAGAGCCCTTTGGGTTCCATGTAGAACCATTTCCACAGAGGCTTACACCTGGAACCAAAAATGGTTATCCTATGGGGACAGCCAAAGAACCCTTTTGGAACCCTTTTTTCTAAGAGTGTAAGCTCTGAGATATCTTAACAGAGCTTTTGTACTTTCATATCCAAGAATGTCTCAAATAATGGTCAATATCCAACACTTTTTTTCTTTACAGTCTCAAGACAACCCTGCAGAGAAAAGTATCCACTGACACAGTTGACTTGTCTGGCATACCTCTCTCCAGTCGAGATGTCCGCCACGTGGCCTTCTACCTTCAGAACAGTGGGGATGCAGTGGTGGCTGTGGATATCAGCTTCACTGAGCTCCAAGATGAGAACCTCCGTGTCCTGCTACCCGTCCTGGGGTCTCTGCCCAAACTCAACACCCTGGCCCTCAACGGCAACCGGCTGACCCTGGCCATAGTCAAAGACCTGACTGAGATCCTGAAAGACCCAAAGAAGTTCTCCAGCCTGGCTTGGATTGATCTGGGTAACAACTTGGACATTTTCACCATGCCCCAGCCCCTGTTAGTGGCCCTGCGACGCCGCTGCAGCCTGAAGAGCAGCTTGCCCACCATCTATGAGTACACAGAGGGCCAACCCTACTGCTACCACATGGAAACCTCCATTGAGGAACCCAGCCACTACGAGGAGGAGGAGGAGGCAGGGGAAGAGGAGGGGGAGGAAGATGAAGACGAGCTGGAGCCATGGGCTATAGGGGGGAAAAAGATTTCAAAGGACTTCACCCTACACTACTGTGAGAGGTGATGAGTTGAGTCCCCCTGGCTCGGTTCAGCTGTGTTTGAAAGGCCTTCCCACAGCTTCAAGTTCCTACCTTTCCCATGTTGCCCTTTACACCATGAGCCCAGTCACCCATTGTGGCACGAGGGATGTTTAGCACCACACATTCCAGAGACCATCGTTCCAACACAGCCACCAAATAATCTCTCACCATCTATGAGTTAACCCACACAAGACCACTGCAGTAACTGATTATGTTGGTGACTTACTGTGTTGGTGGATGGTGCTCCTGGGAACGAGGTGCGGTTTCATTGGAGGTGGGCTAGAAGAATTTAGGAAAAGGTGCTCTCTCTCTCGCCCTCTTAAAGTAGCAGCTGTGGAGCAAATCCCAAGGACTTCGGATCAGACGGCTTGACGGAGGAGCGGCATAACGCTGGTGGTCTAATGAGCTGCTGTTGGTTTGGAAGCAGCAGGTCCCAACCAGGTTCTCTACCAGGACTGTCACTGAGACTATCCCTGGCAGGCAGGGCCTAGCTCCACATTGTGTGTTCTCTGTTAATCTCTCAACAAAGGCTATGAAACAAGTTCAACAGACTATTCAGCCGACGAACCGTCACGTGATTCTGGCAAAACTGCTAAGTCAAGACTTTTTGCTCCCCCCCCCCCCCCCCTTTCGAAATGGCCACTTGTGAATACCTACGTAGATGTAAATGATGACACAAAACAGGGCTCTGTTGTATTTCCACAGGCTATTTTAGTGCACTGCTGGTGAATAAAGCCATCTTAGAAGACAACAGGTAGGACTCAACAACAGACAGTTGTTTTCACTGATTGTTTGCTGTTGCCAAAACTCTGAGATTCACCACTCTATTTTGCTGTTTTAGTCATTATCATTTTAGAACACATGTGGGATGAATGACAGTACAGCCAAGCCCCAAGGGTGGACCCATTCATCTCGTTGTAGTAAGGAATGTACCAAATGGAATCACATACGGACACCCTTTGTACTAATATGTCGTTATTAACATTTATATGTGCTTATCTGTTTGTTTATTGTGGGAGAAACATGACTGTTACATGTCAGTTGTAGGCTATTACCAGGACTGATAATCAGCGGGGTGGGCTGAGTATAGTGCTGGATAGTGGTGGTCTATGAAATAGCACATAATAGTTAAGTTGGGTTTACCAACTGCAGCTGAGCTCCCTGCTGTATTGCACTTTAAGTAATGTGAGAAATGGATTTGACTTCAGATCTATTTCATTCTCTCATTGATGCATAAAGCTGTTTTTACCAATTCATCCTAATATCAATATTGATTTTTCACAATGATATTTCAGAAGCTGAACCACACTGACACCATAATATACATAAAGGTCATTCAGCAAACTGCTATGAATGGAGTCAATGCATTAACAATAAATGAATAACTGGATGTAATATACTTGTATCATCTGATTGAATATGTGTGAGGGTGTTTAATGTGTGTTTGCTGTTGTATAATGTCTGATTACTGTTGTAACTGTTTGTATTATTTATCGTAGTTATTTCATTGTGAAAATGAGCACTCTAACCTGCTGGAACAATTAGGGGACACACAAGGGCAAGGTGTTAATGAACTAATGACATACCGCTTGCAACAAATGTTCCCCATTTCACTGACATTAAATGTACACTGAAATGTAGCACAGGAAATCGCTTTTCATGTAAAATATGTGTATGTTTAAAAAATATCAAAGGTGTTGTAATAGTTTTATGGGACTATGATAGGAAAATATTTTGCTCACACTGTATATGTTAGCATTGTGTGTCATTGTTATACTATTTGTCAACTCTGGGTCATTGTATCTGTATGTGGTGCCATACTTAGAATGACATTTTACTGCCAATAAAAACAGTGACTCTAAGCAACTGTTTGCAGGATGAAGTTGAACAGAAAGAGAAGAGTAAGATTGGCATAAGGGTCACAAGAGCCCTAGTTAAGTTTAATTTCTATGTTAAAGTCATGATTGAGTGTTTGAGTGGGGGTGCAGGTGATTTAATAATGACACCGCTAACAACAAATGTGATGAGTTAATTGTTTGTCTCTTTGGGTTGTTTTGACTCGTCTGCCGCTGCTCATTGGCACAAACAACAGGAGGAAGTGTAGAAGTGTCAGTAAACAACAAAGCAGCTGTGCAGACTTGAGAGGTGATTGATGTGGATGGCTAGGCTAGAGTTTTTGGGGTTGGAGGGGTACTGTGTGTCTGTGTGCCAGTGGAGTGGTTTGTCTGCGTTGTTGCATCCCATTAGTAAAAACCTTAAGCTCCCATCATGCACCAGGGCGACGCAGGGGCAGAGATAGGGTGGCAGTCACAAGGTCTTGTCCCTGGTCCTCTCCTCCCCGGCCTTTTGTTCCTGCTGCCACAGATGGTAATGTGGCATTTCCACCAGGTGGCTCCCATAAGGTCACAGCACAGTGTGACTGTCACACCTCCCAGGTCGCAAATGCCATGTTCTATCTAGGTCAGACATACACACTGTAACAGTCAAGGATTGCCCACACCACATCTTGTAGATTGGGTCTTGCTTACATAGCTAGTCAAACATCATACATGTGAAAGTCTTAGTTCGCTTGTTGTGAATATTTTAAGACATGAGCAGATTTGCTGTATCTACTATGTTCACACAGCTCATGACTAAAGGCTTCCTGGGTATTTTTTTAAAGGGAATCACAAAATGTATTTAAAGGTCGTAAAATACAGTGTGCTGTATCTCCTTCCTTTGTCCAGTGAATAGTTAGCACTGATCTGAAATTCAAAGATTATAGTTACCCATCATTCTTGTCTGATAGAGCAATAATATTTGCATAATGAGTTAGGCGGAAGCACACTTGAATAGATTATAGAATTAAGCCTGCTTCTTCTAAATCAAGGGGAGGATAATTTTGTGTGATGCTTTATTTTCTATATAATAGCTACACTACCTGACCAAAAGTATGTGGACACCGGCTCATCGAACATCTCCTTCCAAAATCATGGGCATTAATATGGGGTTGATTCATCTCAAAGGTGTTTGATGGGGTTGAGGTCAGGGCTCTGTGCAGGCCAGTCGAGTTCTTCCACACCATCTCGACAAATCCTTTCTGTATGGACCTCGCTTTAAGCATGGGGGCATTGTCATGCTGAAACAGGAAAGGGTCTTCCCCAAACTGTTACCACAAAGTTGGAAGCACAGAATCATCTAAAATGTAATTGAATGCTGTAGTGTTAAGATTTCCCTTCACTGGAACTAAGGGGCCTAGCTGAACCAGGACAGAAGATTTTTGCACGATACACGATTCAGCACTTGCCGGTCCTGTTCTGTGAGCTTGTGTGGCCTACCACTTCGCGGCTGAGCCATTGTTGCTCCTAGACATTTCCACTTCACAATAACAACACAGAGTTGACCGGGGCACCTCTAGCAGGGCAGAAATTTGACAAACTGACCTGTTGGAAAGGTGGCATTCTTTCACTGAGCTCTTCAGTACGGGCCATTCTACTGCCTATTGTCACGTTCCTGACCTGTTTTCTCTTGTTTTGTATGTGTTTATTGGTCAGGGCGTGAGTTTTGGGTGGGCAGTCTATGTTTTCTATTTCTTTGTTGGGTTTTTGTGTTCGGCCTGGTATGATTCTCAATCAGAGACAGGTGTGTATCGTTTGTCTCTGATTGAGAGTCATACTAAGGCAGCCAGGGTTTCACTGGTGTTTTGTGGGTGTTTGTCCCTGTGTCAGCGTTTGGGCCACACAGGACTGTTGCAGGTTAGTCACGTTTGTTGTTTTGTTAATTTGTAGTGTTTGTTGGTTTGCCATTAAATAATGAACACTTATCCCTCCGCATCTTGGTCCGATCCATGCTCCTCCTCGTCCGAGGAGGAGAACGACATTGACAGCCGTAACACCTGTTTGTCTATGTTTGTCTATGGGGATTGCATGGCTGTGTGCTCAATTTTATACACCTGTCAGCAACGAGTGTGACTGAAATAGCCAAATCCACTAATTTGAAGGGGTGTCCACATACTATATAGTGTATATTCACAATGATGGTTTCTACAATTGCCATCGAAGTCCCTTCAATCTTACAGCGATGCCATTTATCTATTGTTTACTTCAATTACTACTCTAATGACTTCCGGACCAGCAATGATAATCATACCAAAAGATTTATTAGAATGAATTCTGATTAATTTACAGTATTAAAGTAAACATATTTTGTATCAACAGCACTTGGTCTAATCAGACACTCAAAACAGAAACAAAAGAGGAGTCTCATCTTCAGAAAAATTGATACAGGAAAGAGCATTGTATCTGCAATGAGTCATTTACTGATCCCATTATCTTGCTCCATCTCCTGTATACTCCAGCACCCTGAAAAAAAGGAAAACCGCAAGAAGCCAAACAGATAGACAGCTCCTAATACAATCTGGTACAGAGCAGCGGAAATACCCAGCAGATCTCAATAGGGATGAGCTATGCTTATGAAACATGCCCAGCTGACTCACTAAGCCTGTTTATACCTGGTTCTAACATGCGTCTTTTGTCCTGATCATTCGGATTGTGCCCACATTTTTAGACAGGTGTAGACAATTAAAAGATGCATTGTGAACTGATTTTGATCAGATGTTATAACTGTAAACGGGCAAGATCAGGACAAGATCAGGACACAGGATGCATGTTAGCGGCAGGTATAAACGAGGTTACTGATTCCCCACAGAGTGTTTCATTTGTAAAAAATGAAGGCTCAATAACAACACAACAGCTCTCTGTTTCTAACAACTGGAGCAGACCAGCTCTTCCCTCTGCACCCTCAGGCATACAGAGGACCAGGTCGATGCTTTCAGGACTGTTCTGTTCAGGGCTTCAACAGTAGGATGCTCTTATAATATGTGACACTTGATATTAACATTCTGTGTAACCTCAACATCTGTCCATCATTTACAACTTGATAGACCACAGCTAATATAATACCCCTCCCATGACAAATCAGATATTACATACAGTATGCCTATCCAACAGTGGTCTGTATTTAAGGGTCAGTGAATGTTTTCAAAAGGTGTGAGGAAAATTTTCTGTTAAGCCCAACTAATACTTGTGTACTAAAATATCCTTATTTAAGCCTAGGCATTGGGCTTGAGAGTTTCTTTAACTAACTCATATAAGCTAAGTAACAAAGACAAAGATAATTAAGATGTCTTATCTGCAGAATATGCTTATATGATTGAACTGTTGAAACTCTTGTTATTAGAATGTCTCCTTTCGGGCTCTGGTGTTGGCAGCTGTACCTCCTCCCTCAAATAGGTCTCAGTCATCTTGAGTCCAGAGAGGGGAGAAGTCATGCTTATCTATCACATGTCGCTGTTGCTATGCAGAATATCAGCAGGGAGTATGGCAAAGAAGGTCAGAAGGAACAATTGTTTCCATATGTGAACTGTGTGTCTTTATTGCAAACCATGTGAAGCGATGGTGTGAATAACGAGGAACCAATCACTTGTCTCCACAGTGTTTGTGCATCAGTCACCTCCTCCTAGGGGGAGATTGTTCTCTCCCCTAGTTCAAGGTGGAAACTAAGTGACAACAAATGTCCTAAGTTCTTAGTACTGAACAAAACAAGTTATTTGTATTTGGGGCCCAAGGTCTGGCACGGGATGTGTGGGGTTAGTGTTTGGAACCATTGTACATCATATCTGAAGTTGCACCTATCCTGACCTATCCTGAGATGGTGTGTGTGTGTGTACAGTATATAACCCAGAAGCTAACTCCACTCAGGGGGCTCTCACTCCACCACCTGTGGGGGTGGGACGACCAGCCTCCTTGTTATAAGTATTTGAATAAAAGTAATACCTTGATTGATTATTAATTTAGCCGCTCCTCATTATTGATTAAGGGTAGAATTTCCAACACATTCTTGGCCGCCTAAGGATCCTACAGGAAGACGGGGCGGGTGGATACCACCTCCGAACATAGTATAAGGAGAGAGATGAGATTGGTTCATTTAATCAATAGCGTCAACAAAAAAATTAAGATTTTTTTTTAATGTAGAAGCCCCTGTTGAGGGTACGCTCGGAGCGAGATCTTCCTTAAGAGGGCCACAGCTGAAGTAACTAGCAGGACTGAGTTGAATTGATAAGTGTGTTTAAGTGAGGTATCCTTGGACATAATTGTTAATTAGCCAGTTGTGGGCAACCAAGATTCCAGATCCGTGATACTGATTTGATCACAGTAGGATTTGGTGAGGTGGTGTGGAGTGAAGGACCAGAGCATGAGTGCACTCAGCTTGGCGAAGCTCATTTACCAGAGGGTATTTGAACGAGGGACCAGAGTGCAGGTGATTCCTTGCGAGGGTATTTGACTTGGTGAAGTTCAATTTGTAACGTGTATGTAATTGATCAAATGTTTTGTTGTAAATGAGGTAAACAGGCATGCCCTGGGTTACTATTGTTAGATGTTATTGTGAGTGTTTTGTTATTGGATTTTAGGACCGTGTTACATAGTTAGATAGGAGACACCGGTACTCTTTAGGCAGTTTTGCATATTTAGGTAAACATAAAAGGAGTTGTACCACAGTGGTTGCAATAGGTAACATTCCCGTGTGGAGACAACATCCCGTTTCGGGACCATTGATTAGGCAATACTCTGAGGGTAATATTGGCAACCCTTTACAAGTGACCAAGATTTTGACATCTAAAAACAGCGCTAACGGGTTTTCCTCGTCTGTCTCATTCTCCTGTGTGTTTGTGTTCCTATGTGTGTATGTGAATGTGATATGAGAGTTGTGTGAGTGTAGAAATAAGTGTTCATCTGAAGTTTCTATAATAACATGTAGAAATTAGCATAATATGAGATTGGAATTTGTGAATTAAATTTGGATAATAAGTTTCGATATATGGCGTTATCTTGGGGTTCCGTCCATCACTGCCCATCATAGAATATCACGGGATAGGGGCAAGTCTATAATTCTCTATAATTCTCAAAGCAGGTGTTTGTTTTATTACCTGTAGCCTTATCAGAAGGGTGTCACGCCCTGGCCTTAGTATTCTTTGTTTTCTTTATGTTTTTTAGTTAGGTCAGGGTGTGACATGGGGAATGTATGTGTTTTGTAGTGTCTAGGGGTGTTGTATGTGTATGGGGCAGAGTAGAGTGTAGTTGTCTAGTTATGTCTATGGCTGCCTAGATTGGTTCTCAATCAGAGACAGCTGTCATTCATTGTCTCTGATTGGGAGCCATATTTAAGGCAGCCATAGGCAGTAGGCTTTTGTGGGTAGTTGTCTATGTCTATGTTGTACGTTTGTAGCTTGTGTTTGCACTTACGTCTTTAGCTTCACGATCGTTTGTTGTTTTGTTTCGTTTTGTAATATTGTTCGTTGCGTGTTTTTGCCCTTCTCTAAAATAAAAGAGATGTATTTTGCACACGCTGCGCCTTGGTCCACTCTCTCACCCATAGACGATCGTGACAGAACTACCCACCAACCATGGATCAAGCAGCGTGAGAGGAACCAGCAACAGCGGAAAAAAAACCAGGACTCGTGGACATGGGAGGATGTTTTGGACGGCAAGGGTTGCTACACATGGGAGGAGATCCTGGCTGGAAGAGATCGCCTCCCATGGGAACAGCTGGAGGCAACCGGAGAGAGGAACCGGAGTTATGAGGGTACACGACTAGCAAGGAAGCCTGTGAGTAAACCCCAAAAATTTCTTGGGGGGGAGGCTAAAAGGGAGAGTGGCGAAGTCAGGTAGGAGACCTGCGCCTACTCCCTGTACTTACCGTGGAGAGCGAGAGTACGGGCAGACACCGTGTTACGCAGTAGACCGCATGGTGTCTCCTGTACGCGTGCATAGCCCGGTTCGGTACATTCCAGCTCCACGTATCGGCCGGGCTAGATTGAGCATTGAGCCGGATGTCATGAAGCCGGCCCAACGCATCTGGCCACCAGTGCGTCTCCTCGGGCCGGCTTACATGGCACCAGCCTTACGCATGGTGTCCCCGGTTCGCCTACATAGCCCGGTGCGGGTTATTCCACCTCCCCGCACTGGTCGGGCGACGGGGAGCATACAACCAGGTAAGGTTGGGCAGGCTCAGTGCTCAAGGGAGCCAGTACGCCTGCACGGTCCGGTATTTCCGGCGCCACCTCCCCGCTCCAGCCCAGTACCACCAGTGCCTACACCACGCACCAGGCTTCCAGTGCGTCTCCAGAGCCCTGTTCCTCCTCCACGCACTCTTCCTGTGGTGCGTGTATCCAGCCCAGTGCCTCCAGTTCCGGCACCACGCATCAAGCCTCCTGTGCGTCTCCAGAGCCCTGTACGCACTGTTCCTTCTCCCCGTACTCGCCCTGATGTGCGTGCCCTCAGCCTGGTACCACCAGTGCCGGTACCACGCACCAGGCCTATAGTACGCCTTGAGAGTCCAGTGTGCCCTGTTGCTGCTCCCCACACTAGCCTGAAGGTGCGTGTCTTTAGCCCGGTACCTCCAGTTCCGGTACCACGCACCAGGCCTACAGTGCGTCTCAGCCGGCCAGAGTCTGCCGTCTGCCCAGCGGCGCCTGAACTGCCCGTCTGCCCAACGGCGCCTGAACTGCCCGTCTGCCCAACGGCGCCTGAACTGCCCGTCTGCTCAAATCCGTCTGAACTGTCCGTCTGCCAAGCGCCGCATGAACTGCCCGTCTGTACTGAGCCTTCAAAGCCGCCCGTCTGCCATGAGCCTGCAAAGCCGCCCGTCTGCCATGAGCCTTCAGAGCCGTCCGCCAGACAGGAGCCGCTAGAGCCTTCCGCCAGACAGGAGCCGCTAGAGCCTTCCGCCAGACAGGAGCAGCCAAAGCCTTCCGCCAGACAGGATCAGCCAGAGCCTTCCGCCAGACAGGATCAGCCAGAGCCTTCCGCCAGACAGGATCAGCCAGAGCCTTCCGCCAGACAGGATCAGCCAGAGCCTTCCGCCAGACAGGATCAGCCAGAGCCTTCCGCCAGACAGGATCAGCCAGAGCCTTCCGCCAGCCATGACCAGCCAGAGCCGTCAGCGAGCCATGACCAGCCAGAGCCGTCAGCGAGCCATGACCAGCCAGAGCCGTCAGCGAGCCATGACCAGCCAGAGCCGTCAGCGAGCCATGACCAGCCAGAGCCGTCAGCGAGCCATGACCAGCCAGAGCCGTCAGCGAGCCATGACCAGCCAGAGCCGTCAGCGAGCCATGACCAGCCAGAGCCGTCAGCGAGCCATGACCAGCCAGAGCCGTCAGCCAGCCATGACCAGCCAGAGCCGTCAGCGAGCCATGACCAGCCAGAGCCGTCAGCGAGCCATGACCAGCCAGAGCCGTCAGCGAGCCATGACCAGCCAGAGCCGTCATCCAGCCATGAGCCGTCATCCAGCCAGGATCCGCCAGAGCCAGCCAGCCAGGATCCGCCAGAGCCAGCCAGCCAGGATCCGCCAGAGCCAGCCAGCCAGGATCCGCCAGAGCCAGCCAGCCAGGATCCGCCAGAGCCAGCCAGCCAGGATCCGCCAGAGCCAGCCAGCCAGGATCCGCCAGAGCCAGCCAGCCAGGATCCGCCAGAGCCAGCCAGCCAGGATCCGCCAGAGCCAGCCAGGATCCGCCAGCCAGCCAGGATCCGCCAGCCAGCCAGGATCCGCCAGAGCCAGCCAGCCAGGATCCGCCAGCCAGTCCGGTGCTGCCCCTCAGTCCGGAGCTGCCCCTCATTCCGGTGTTGCCCCTTAGTCCGGTGCTGCCCCTTAGTCCGGTGCTGCCCCTTAGTCCGGTGGGGTTAATTTGGAGGGTGGCCATTTGGAGGAGGCTACCAAAGCGGGTATTGACAATGGTGGAGTGGGGGCCACGTCCCGCACCCGAGCCGCCGCCATGATGGGGCCCACCCCGGACCCTCCCCTTTCTATTTCAGGTTGTGCGGTCGGAGTCCGCACCTTTGGGGGGGGGTACTGTCACGCCCTGGCCTTAGTATTCTTTGTTTTCTTTATGTTTTTTAGTTAGGTCAGGGTGTGACATGGGGAATGTATGTGTTTTGTAGTGTCTAGGGGTGTTGTATGTGTATGGGGCAGAGTAGAGTGTAGTTGTCTAGTTATGTCTATGGCTGCCTAGATTGGTTCTCAATCAGAGACAGCTGTCATTCATTGTCTCTGATTGGGAGCCATATTTAAGGCAGCCATAGGCAGTAGGCTTTTGTGGGTAGTTGTCTATGTCTATGTCTATGTTCTATGTTGCATGTGTGCACTTAGTTCTGTTTAGCTTCACGATCGTTTGTTTTGTTCATTTTGTAAGTGGTTGTTTTTTCCTTCATTAAAGAAGATGTATTTTTCACGCGCTGCGCCTTGGTCCTCTCTTTCTCAAGAAGACGATCGTGACAAAGGGACAATTACTAAATCTTATGAATTCTAATAATAGCGGATAGGCAATTGCGATAGATCTGTGACCATGATCATAGTTGATAATTAAATATGGGTAATTATTGCATGACGATATAAGGCTACAAAAGCAATGTATTGATGTTGTGGACAGAAAGAGGCTCTATCATTGTGAACTATTAGCTCCCATCGAAATGTATTTTTTCCTTATGAACTGTTGCGGATGCATGTTAATAGCAGAGGTTGCTATTAAAAATATAGAGTAATATTGTTTGGGTAGACTGAAATGAAAACAATGCCTTCCAATAATTTGAATGGAAATATGTTATTAGTTATTGGTGGTTTTTGGATAGACAACTAATGCCATGTTTTAGTCCGCTGGGCTATATCGGGCTATCTGTTGGGGCCGCAGTGGGACATTTGCAGCAGAGGTCAGGGTTTTATAGTTTAGGTAACACCATTGAATTTGAGCAAGAAGTTAATCTATTTCCATTGCGGGGAACAGTGTTTACATTTTTTTTAGGTAGGTCCAAGTAAATGTTTTATTTTTTGACGTTTTAATCTCGTGGGAGATTTTATGTCGTCTTGTTCTAAAATAAATTTGTAAAGGGAACTGGCCAGGCTTTTTTTGTTTGTTTTTGCCATATGGTTTGCAAATACCCACTCACAACACATTTGTGGTCAAGTGGGTTTTCACGGGTTAGTGCCGAGGCATCTTAAAAGGGCACACGCATGGAATTTTCGGAAGTTTTTATTTTCTGAGTTTTAATTGAACACATGTAAATTATTTTGTTAAGAAATGTACTGTAAACTTACTGTAAACCTGGGATACGAAATGTTTGAAATGTTTGGCTGTTTTTCATTAATTAGTCTAATATAGTAAGAAACACTTACTAACATTGTATCTTTATGGAGTTATTATGGGTAGTGGTTCTAATTCTATTTTGTTATTTGAAATGGTTTTGTTATATTTTTAACCAGTGTTTTATTTTTTTTAACACATTACTCACATTGTGAGTCTTGTGTCAAAATGGTGCAATAGTGATATGTAGGAGTGTATCGAGGGATACATAAAGGAGTGTACCGTTGTGTTGCTTGTTCTGTTCTGTTTCAATACAAATCTCACCAGACTGGATCTGCTGGATTGCTGGGATTCTCCCGATGGGTTAGAGGTCTAACTTCCTGATCCTATGACTCTGCAATGAAGTTGACAATGTGATGGGAGTATAAGCCAATTTGAGAAGAAAAAAAAAAAATCAACAGAATTTGTTGTTGTTCTCTTTGACTTATGTTGAGAGATTTGTATTAAGAATAATTGGTAAAAGTACTAATTTGACATATAGTCAATGCTTGTCTGGATTTCCTGAATCAGAAATGAACTGAACTAAACTGTTGTTCTGATCTGTCCTCTCTCTTTCTCTCTCTCTCTCTCGGGTTATCAAATCAAATCAAACTTAATTTGTCACATGTGCCGAATACAACAAGTGTAGACTTTACCGTGAAATGCTTACTTACAAGCCCTTAAGCCCTTAACCAACAGTGCAGTTCAAGAAGAGTTAAGAAAATATTTACCAAGTAAACTAAAATAAAAAGTAATAATAAAAAGTAACACAATAAGAATAACGAGGCTATATACAGGGGGCACCGGTACCGAGTCAGTCTGCCGGGGTACAGGTTAGTTGAGGTAATTTGTACATGTAGGTGGGGGTGAAGTGACAATGCATAGATAATAAACAGCGAGTAGCAGCAGTGTACAAAAGGGAGGGGGATGGGAGGGGGGGTCAATGTAAATTGTCCGGTGGCGGTTTTATTAATTGTTCAGTCATCTTATGGCTTGGGGGTAGAAGCTGTTGAGGAGCCTTTTGGTCCTAGACTTGGCGCTCTGGTACCGCTTGCTGTGTGTTAGCAGAGAAAACAGTCTATAACTTGGGTGACTGGCGTCTATGACAATTTAATGGGCTTTCCTCTGACACTGCCTATTATATAGGTCCTGGATGGTAGGAAGCTTGGCCCCAGTGATGTACTAGGCTGTTCACACTACCCTCTGTAGTACCTTACGGTCAGATGCCGAGCAGTTGCCATACCAGGCGGTGATGCAACCGGTCAGGATGCTCTCGATGGTGCAGCTGTAGAAACTTTTGAGGATCTGGGAACCCATGCCAAATCTTTTCAGTCTCCTGAGGGGGAAAAGTTTTTGTCGTGCCCTCTTCATGACTGTCTTGGTATGTTTGGACCATGATAGTTCGTTGGTGATGTGGACACCAAGGAACTTGAAACTCTCGACCCACTCCACTACAGCCCTGTCGATGTTAACTTCTTTTGGCTGCAGGGGCAGTATTGAGTAGCTTGGATGAAAGGTGCACAGAGGTGCCCATATTAAACGGCCTGCTCCTTAGTCCCAGTTGCTAATATATGCATATTATTATTCATATTGGATAGGACACACTCTGAAGTTTCTAAAACTGTTTGAATTATGTCTGTGAGTATAACAGAACTCATATGGCAGGCAAAAACCTGAGAAGTTCCACTTTCTGTTTGAATTGTTTCTGAGGTGTCAGATTTTCAACCATGCTCTCAATTGAAATGACAGCGAGATATAGATGAGTTTTCACTTCCTACGGCTTCCACTAGATGTCAACAGTCAACAGAACTTTGTCTGATGAGTCTAATGTGAAGGGGGGCCGAAGGAGACAGGAATGAGTAATCACTTCCACGGGCTGATCACGCATTCACCATGTGCGTTCACATGAGTAGGACGTCCGTTCCATCGCTCTTCTGAAGTCAATCTAATTTTCCGGTTGGAACGCTATTCAAGATGTATGTTAACAACATTCTAAAAATTGATTCAGTACATCGTTTGACATGTTTCTACTGACTGTTACGGAACTTTTGGACATTTCGTCACGTTATAGTGGACGCGCTTTGTGACTTTGGTTAGCGCGTTTGGTAAACAATTCCAAAGTAGCTAATTGGACATAAATAACGGACATTATCGAACAAATCAAGCATTTATTGTGGACCTGGGATTCCTAGGACTGCATTCTGATGAAGTTCCTCAAAGGTAAGGAAACATTTATCATGTATTTTCTGGTTTCTGTTGAGTCCAACATGGCGGCTAATTTGGCTATTGTTCTGAGCTCCGTCTCAGATTATTGCATGGTTTATTTTTCCGTAAAGTTTTTTTGAAATCTGACACAGCGGTTGCATTAAGGAGAGGTATATCTATAATTCCATGTGTATAACTTGTATTATCATCTACATTTATGATGAGTATTTCTGTTGAAATGATGAGGCTATGCACTATCACTGGATGTTTTTGGAACTAGTGAATCTAACGCGCCAATGTAAACTCAGATTTTTTGTTATAAATATGAACTTTATCAAACAAAACATGCATGTATTGTGTAACATGAAGTCCTATGAGTGTCATAAGATGAAGATAATCAAAGGTTAGTGATTAATTTTCTCTATTTCTGCTTTTTCTGACTGCTATCATTCGCTGGAAAAATGGCTGTGCTTATTGTGGTTTGATGGTGACCTAACATAATCGTTTGTAGTGCTTTCGCTGAAAAGCATATTTTAAATAATCGGACACTTTGGTGGGATTAACAACAAGAATACCTTTAAAATGATATAAGACACATGTATGTTTGAGGAATATTAATTATGAGATTTCTGTTTTTTGAATTTGGCGCCCTGCACTTTATCTGGCTGCTGTCATATCGATCCCGGTAGCGGGATGCAGCCATAAGAAGTTTTAATGGGGGCCTGTTTGGCCCGCCTTTTCCTGTAGTCCACAATCAGCTCCTTTGTCTTGCTCACATTGAGGGAGAGGTTGTTGTCCTGGCCCCACACTGCCAGTTCTCTGACCTCCTCCCTATAGGCCATCTCATCGTTGTCGGTGATCAGGCCTACCACTGTTGTGTCATCAGCAAACGTAATGATGGTGTTGGATTCGTGTTTGGCCACGCAGTCGTGGGTGAACAGGGAATACAGGAAGGGACTAAGTACACACCCCTGAGGGGCCCCAGTGTTAAGGATCAGCGTCGCAGACATGTTGTTGCCTACTCTTACCACCTGGGGGCGGCCCATCAGGAAGTCCAGGATCCAGTTGCTGAGGGAGGTGTTTAGTCCCAGAGTCCTTAGCTTAGTGATACACTTCGTGGACACAATGGTGTTGAACGCTGAGCTGTAGTCAATGAACAGCATTCTCACATAGGTGTTCCTTTTGTCCGGGTGAGGAAGGGCAGTGTGGAGTGTGATTGAGATTGCGTCATCTGTGGATCTGTTGGGGCGGTATGCGAATAGGAGTGGATCTATGGTGTCCGGGAAGGATGCTGTTAATGTGAGCCATGACCAGCCTTTCAAGCAGCTCATGGCTACCGGCGTGAGTGCCACGGGGCGGTATTCATTTAGGCAGGTTACCTTTGCTTCCTTGGGCACAGGGACTATAGTGGTCTGCTTGAAACATGTCGGTATTACAGACTCGGTCAGGAAGAGGTTGAAAATGTCAGTGAAGACACTTGACAGTTGGTCCGCGCATACTTTGAGTACACGTCCTGGTAATCCGTCTGGCCCAGCGGCTTTATGAATGTTGACCTGTTTAAAGGTTTTGTTCACATCGGCTACCGAGAGCGTTTTCACACAGTCATCCAGAACAGCTGGTGCTCTCGTGCATGCTTCAGTGTTGCTTGCCTCGAAGCGAGCATTAAAAGTATTTAGCTCATCTGGTAGGCTCGCATCACTGGGCAGCTCACGTCTGGGTTTCCCTTTGTAGTCCGGAATAGTTTTCAAGCCCTGCCACATCCGACGAGCGTCAGAGCCAGTGAAGTAGGATTCAATCTTAATCCTGTATTGATGCTTTGCTTGTTTGATTGTTCGTCTGAGGGCATAGCAGGATTTCTTATAAGCGTCCGGATTACTCCTTGAAAGCGGCAACTCTAGCCTTTAGCTCGATACGGATGTTGCCTGTAATCCATGGCTTCTGGTTGGGATTTGTACGTACAGTCACTGTGGGGATGACGTCGTTGATGCACTTATTGATGAAGCCGAGGACTGAGGTAGTGTTCAATGCCATTGGATGAATCCCGGAACATATTCCAGTCTGTGCTAGCAAAACAGTCCTGTAGTGTAGCATCCGCATCATCTGACCACTTACGTATTGAGAGAGTCACTGGTACTTCCTGCTTTAGTTTTTGCTGTAAGCTGGAATCAGGATGATATAATTATGGTCAGATTTGCCAAATGGAGGGCGGGGGAGAGCTTTGTATGCATCTCTGTGTGTGGAGTAAAGGTGGTCTTGGATTTTTTTTCTCTGGTTGCACATGTGACATGCTGGTAAATATTTGGTAAAACGGATTTAAGTTTGCCTGCATTAAAGTCCCAGGCCACTAGGAGCGCCGCTTCTGGGTGAGCATTTTGTTCTTTGCTTATGGCCTTATAGAGTTGGTTGAGCGCGGTCTTAGTGCCAGCTTTGTTCTGTGGTGGTAAATAGACGGCTACAAATAATATAGAGGAGAACTCTCTTGGTAGGTAGTATGGTCTACCGCTTATCATAAGGTACTCTACCTCAGGCGAGCAGTACCTCGAGACATCTTTAATATTAGACATCGAGCACTAGCTGTTATTGACAAATAGACACACACCCCCACCCCTCGTCTTACCAGAGGTAGCGTCTCTGTTCTATCGGTGCATGGAAAATCCCGCTAGCTCCATATTGTCCATATCGTTGGTTCATCCACGTCTCGGTGAAACGTAAGATGTTACAGTTTTTAATGTCCCGTTGGTAGGATAATCTTAATCGTAGGTCATCGATTTTATTTTCCATTGATTGCACATTAGCAAGAAGAACGGATGGCAGTGGGAGTTTACTCGCTCGCCTACGGATTCTCAGAAGGCTGCCCGATCTGCGGCCCCTTTTCCTGCGTCTTTTCTTCGCGCAAAAGGCGGGGATCTGGGCCTGTTCCAGTGAAAGCAGGATATCCTTTTCGTCGGACTCGCTAAAGGAAAAAGTTATTTCCAGTCCGCGGTGAGTATTTGCTGTTCTGATGTCCAGAAGTTATTTTAGGTCATAAGAGATGGTAGCAGCAACATTATGTACACAATAAGTAAAAAAAACTAGTTACAGAAAATGCACAAAAAATTAACAAAATAGCACAATTGATTGGGAGAATGTAAAGCGCCATGTTCTTCGGTGTCATCTTGAGGGTAACTACGGTTGGTGTCTTAATGCATGGAAGAAATCATTTGACCACGAGAACGGTGTGAACCTCGAAACCCCCTCTAACTGGTTGAAGAGCGACAAAGGCGTTCAATCCGTCCCTGTCCGCACCACTTCTACTGAGAGACCTGAGTCCGAGCCAGTAACTGGTGTACAGCATCCATTCAAAGCTATCAACTGCTTTTCTCTCATGCCTTTTGTCTCAGGAGTGTGACAGGAGTCCACGTGGAGTAGGCAAGGAGAGATCCGTTCTTCTCTCATGTTGCTGGTATACTGGTTGGCAAATGGTCAAGATATAATGGGTGGTAAAGGTGGGGTGAGACATGGAAATTGGGACATTATCATGGGCCATCCACTTGAACTATGAAGCAATCTGAAAAAGACTATGAAGAGACGCCAGAAGATTGAGTGCCTGAAGGGGGGGGGGGGGGGGGGTCAACTATGCCCAGAATTGATTTAGGCTTGCCTTTAATTTGGGGTATCAAGTTGATTGTAGAGGTGTACACACTGCTACATTTAGTCATTTAGATTAAGAATGCATTGGGATAATGATCTGTGGTTATAATCATGATAAGAAAGTGAATACTATAATTATGGATAATTATACTGTATGTTTATTATATTATAGATGTATATTATACATCTATAATACATATATTATATTATACTGTATGTTTATTATAGATGTATATTCTGCCAGTGTCGATGTGCTAAATTGAAGGGTTTTAACTTTGAGTACTGGGACCAATGTGAATCACTGAAGCGTTGTATTCTAATTTTGGGTTGGATAATTTATTGGGTTCTGATTATGATTGGAAACTGAATGATTTTTTGAAAACTGACCAATTGATTTGAGCATGTTCTTAGTATGCGAATAACTACATGAGTGAAGCAATTAATGTATTATGGCTGGATTGTTTCGATTGATGTTATCTTCTTATGTGCAGGTGGGATGGTAGCGTCCCACCTGGCCAACATCCGGTGAAATTGCAGAGCGCGAAATTCAAAAATACCAAATTCAAATATTTAACATTCTTGAAAATATATGTGTTATACATCAAAATAAAGCTTAACTTCTTGTTAATCCACCCGCTGTGTCAGATTTCAAAAAGGCTTTACGGCGAAAGCAAACCATGCAATTATCTGAGCACAGCGCCCCGCATACAAACACATGAAAATCATATTTCAACCAGGCAGGTGCGCCACAAAAGTCAGAAATAGCGATATAATTAATGCCTCACCTTTGAAGATCTTCTTCTGTTGGCACTCCAAAATGTTCCAGAAACATCACAAATGGTCCTTTTGTTCGATAAGGTCCTTCTTTATGTCCCAGAAATTTCCATTTATTTGGCGCGTTTGATTCAGAAATATAACGGTTTCAACTCGCCCAACATGCCTACAAAGTATCTAATAAGTTACCTGTAAACTTGGTCCAAACATTTCAAACAACGTTCCTAATCCAACCTCAGGTACCCTAAAACATAAATAATCGATAAAATTTAAGACGGAATAAACTGTTTCTAACACAGGATAAAAACAACATGAAGCGCATTCCAGTTCACGCGCACCAAAACAGTAGAGTCCACCTGGAGTGACACTTACAATGAATAGCACTACTTCTTCATTTCTCAAAAGAAAAACATCGAACAATTTCTAAAGACTGTTGACATCTAGTGGAAGCCATAGGAACTGCAACCAGGTTCCTAATAATAAGGGTATTCCAAAGAAAACAATTGGAAAATCCTATGACCTCAATTTCTTTTTTCCCTGGAGGGTTTGTCCTCGGGGTTTCGCCTGCCATATCAGTTCTGTTATATTCACAGATTTTTTCTTAACAGTTTTAGAACCTTTTAGAGTGTTTTATATCCAAATCTACCAATTATATGCATATCCTAGCTTCTGGGCCTGAGTAACAGGCAGTTTACTTTGGGTGCGCTTTTCATCCGGAGGTAAAAATACTGCCCCCTACCCAAGAGAGGTTATGTTAATTGTGACATAGGTAAAGAAGTTGTGTGCTAAAGATGTTGACACTATTCTCAGCATGCTCTTGTAAATGGAGAGGGTGAACTCTGATCCTGAGAGTGAAACTGATCCTAATCTTTTTGACCTATATGTCACGCCCTGATCTGTTTGACCTGTCTTTGTGATTGTCTCCACCCACCTCCAGGTGTCACTTGTTTTCCCCCGTTAGTCCCTGGGTACTTATTCCTGTGTTCCCTGTTTGTCTGTTGCCAGTTCGTCTTGGTTTGTAAGTCAACCAGCGTGTTATTCTGTCCTCCTGTTTGTTCCTTTTTTGCTAGTCTTCCCGGTTTTGACCCTTGCCTGCCTTGACTCTGTACCCGCCTGCCTGACCCAACTGCCTGTCCTGACCTCGAGCCTGCATGCCACTCTGTACCTCCTGGACTCTGACCTTGTTATGATCTTTTGCCTGTCCACAACCATTCTCTTGCCTGCCCCTTGGATTATAATAAATATCAGAGACTCGAACCATCTGCCTCCCGTGTCTGCATCTGGGTCTCGTCCAGTGCCCTTATGGTACGAACTGGCCATGACAGACCCAGCAGACTTGGACCAGCTCCGTTACGCTGTCTCTGTTATGTGGCCCTGTTATTTACCAGGTTCAATTTCACCATCTCCTACCGCCCAGGGACCAAAAATGTGAAGCCAGACGCCCTTTCCTGCCTGTACAGTTCCGCTGCCACACCCTCTGAATCTGAGACCATCCTCCCTGCCTCATGTTTGGCGGCTTCGGTTGTCTGAGGTATTGAGGCTCTGGTCTGTAAAGCACAACGTTCCCAGCCTGTCATCCTGGTACTCGTAGTACCCTGGCTTTCCTCCGAAAACGCTTCTGGTTTGCTCACCATGGTTCCTGATGTCTCGGCCTTCGTCCCTGCATGCATGGTGTGTGTGTGTGTGTGTGTGTGTGTTTGTGTGTGCTCAAGGCAAGACTCCGCGGCAAGCTCCGTCTGGCCTCCTTCAGACAGTCCCTGTTCCTCGTCGCCCCTGGTCCCATATTTACCTGGATTTTGTCACCGGGCTTCCCCCGTCCAAGGCCGTCCATTTCATTCCTCTCCCTAAGTTACCTTCAGCCAAGGAGACAGCCCAGCTCATGGTGCAGCACGTCTTCCGAATCCATGGACTCCTGGTCAACATTGTCTCAGCACGGGGTCCTCAGTTTTCGTCCCGACTCTGGAGGACAGGCTGGGTCGTTGGCCAGCCTGTCCTCCGGGTTTTATCCCCAATCCAATGGTCAGTCAGAGCGAGCCAATCAAGACATGGAGACGACCCTCCGGTGTCTTGTTGCTAGTAACCCCACCACCTGGAGTCAGCAACTGGTCTGGGTGGAATATGCCAGGAACACCCTCCCCTGCTTGGCCACTGGACTCACCCCATGGAGCATTCGAAGGGGAAATCAGCCTCCAATCTTCCCAGAGCAAGAAGTAGAGATGTTCGTCCGCCACTGTTGGCATACCTGGAAAAGAACTTGGTCGGCTCTTCTCAAGTCCACCTCCAGGTATCACCAACAAGCGGATCGCCCCTGGAGTCCAGCTCCCCACTATCGTATCGGGCAGAGGGTATGGTTGTCCCCTCGGGACCTGCCCCTTCGGGTGGAATCCCGCAATCTTTCCCCCCGTTTCATTGGTCCCATTTCTAGAGTCCTTAGTCCCACTGCTGTCCGCCTGCTGTTACCCCGCACCCTCTGTGTTCACCCTACTTTTCATGTGTCCAGGATTAAGCCCTTGTCTCACTGTCCTTTGTCTTCTGTTTCTAGGCCCATCCCTCGACCTGTGTCATCGATGGCCAGGCAGCGTACACGGTAAGACGTTCGACCACGGGACATGGGTTTCCAGTACCTGGTTGACTGGGAGGGTTATGGCCCAGAGGAGAGGTGCTGGGTTCCCGCTAAAGACATCCTGGACCCGGGCCTCATCGCCGGCTTTCACCGCCAACACCCCGGTCAGCCAGGCATGCCCAGGTAGGACGCCAGGTGGTGTCCATGGGTGGGGGTACTGTCACGCCCTGATCTGTTTTACCTGTCTTTGTGATTGTCTCCACCCACCTCCAGGTGTCACCTGTTTTCCCCATTAGTCCCTGGTTACTTATTCCTGTGTTGTCTGTTGCCAGTTCATCTTGTTTTGTCAAGTCAACCAGCGTGTTATTCTGTGCTCCTGTTTGTTCCTTTTTTTGCTAGTCCTCCCGGTTTTGACCCTTGCATGCCTTGACTCTGTACCTGCCTGCCCTGACCTCGAGCCTGCCTGCCACTCTGTACCTCCTAGACTCTGACCTTGTTATGATCTTTTGCCTGTCCACGACCATTCTCTTGCTTGCCCCTTGGATTATAATAAATATCAGAGACTCGAACATCTGCATCTAGGTCTCGCCCTGTGCCCTTATAATATCCATTTCCAAATGACATTTATGTTGATATTGATCCAAACCCTGAGCACAGGGCCCAAATTGATCTGATGGCCCATTTGGTTTGTAAACGTTGTCTTAAGAGGGGAAACTGCAGATGGTGTTTAAAGGGAAGACTTTGTCCCATAGTCAATGGTCATTTCCTAAAAATTATTTGATGTAGAGAAGACTGTGCTGATGGTAGAAAAGGGGATTAAACTCAGTAACCCAACAGAGGTTATTTACCATGTATGGCAGTGCCGAGCACCAGAAGGGTTTTTATCGTTTTGATTGTTTTAAGATTATTTTAACGCCGTAAGGGTTTAACTGAAGGTTTAGAAAACTTTAGTTTCTTAAATGGGGAATGTGAGGGAAATTCTGTTTAACCCTACTAATGCTTGTGTACTAAAATATCCTTTAAGCCTAGGCATTGGGCTTGAGAGTCTCTAACTAAGTAACGAAGATAATTAAGATGTCTTATCTGCAGAATATGCTTGTCACGTTCCTGACCTGTTTTCTCTTGTTTTTGTATGTGTTTAGTTGGTCAGGGCGTGAGTTGGGGTGGGCATTCTATGTTTTGTGTTTCTATGTTTAGGTCATTTGTAGTTAGCCTTATATGGTTCTCAATCAGGGACAGGTGTTTGACGTTTCCTCTGATTGAGAACCATATAAAGGTAGGCTGTTCACACTGTTTGTTTGTGGGTGGTTGTCTTCCGTGTCTGTGTATGTTGCACCACACGGGACTGTTTCGGTTTGTTCGTTCGTTTGTTGTAGTCTGTACCTGTTCGTGCGTTCTTCGTGTTATATGTAAGTTCTCATAGTTCAGGTCTGTCTACGTTCGTTTGTTATTTTGTAGTTTGTTGAAGTGTTTTCGGTTTTCGTCTTTACTTTAATAAACGTCATTATGTCAAACTATCACGCTGCGCTTTGGTCCAATCCCTACTCCTCCTCTTCTTCCGAAGAGGAGGAGGACGACCGTTACAATGCTTATATGATTGAACTGTTGAAACTCTTGTTATTAGATTGTCTCCTTTCGGACTCTGGTGTTGGCAGCTGCACTTCCTCCCTCAAATGGGCCTCAGTCACATTGTGTCCAGAGAGGGGAGAAGTCATGCTTATCTATCACATGTCGCTGTTGCTATGCAGAATATCAGCAGGGAGTATGGCAAAGGTGGTCAGAAGGAAAAATTGTTTCCATATGTGAACTGTGTCTTTATTGCAAACCATGTGAAGGGATGGCCTGAGTAATGGGGAACCAATCACTTGTCTCCACAGTGTTTGTGCATCAGTCACCTCCTCCTAGGGGGAGATTGTTCTCTCCCCTAGTTCAAGGTGGAAACTAAGTGACAACAAATGTCCTAAGTTCTTAGTACTGAACAAAACAAGTTATTTGTATTTGGGGCCCAAGGTCTGGCACGGGATGTGTGGGGTTAGTGTTTGGAACCATTGTACATCATATCTGAAGTTGCACCTATCCTGACCTATCCTGAGATAGTGTATATATCCCAGAAGCTAACTCCACTCAGGGGGCTCTCACTCCACCACCTGCGGGGGTGGGGTGACCAGCCTCCTTGTTATAACAAATCTTTTAATAAAAGTAATACCTTGACTAATTTTGCCTCTCCTCATTATTGACTACGGGTAGAATTTCCACCACAAAGGTGTCACACAGTGTATGAATAAAAGATAAAGACCATGTGGCGATGGGCCTGTTAATAAGTTTGCAACCACCAAATATATTAAACTTTCATTTGGTCAGAACATATATAAAATAAACAGACCTATTGTCACGTTCGTCGTAACATTTAAGTGAAGAGGACCAAGGCGCAGCGTGATAACAATACATTCTTCTTTAATGAAGACGAAAACGAAACAAACACTATACCAACTAATCAAAACAACAAACAGACGAACGTGAAGCTATACAAACAATAAGTGCAGACACTGGCAACTTACACATAGACAATCACCCACAACCTACCTAATGACTATGGCTGCCTAAATATGGCTCCCAATCAGAGACAACGATAGACAGCTGTCTCTAATTGAGAACCAATCTAGGCAACCATAGACTTACATAAACACCTACAATGAACACAACCCCATGAACTCTACAAACACCCCCTAGACAATACAAACACCCTAGACGAGAAAAAAACACACAAACATCCCCCATGTCACACCCTGACCTAACTAAAATAATAAAGAAAACAAAGATAACTAAGGCCAGGGCGTGACATTACCCCCCCCCCCCCCCCCCCCCAAAGGTGCGGACTCCGGCCGCAAAACCTGACACAGAAGGGGAGGGTCCGGGTGGGCCTTCCTACGGCGGTGGCTCGGGTGCGGGACGTGGTCCCCACTCCACCATAGTCAATACCCGCTTAGGTGGCCTCCCAGGAACGAGGACCCTTGCAGCGAGTCCTGGACTGAAGACCATCGTAGAGGGCGGCTCATGACTGAGGGGCGGCTCATGACTGAGGGGCGGCCCATGACTGGAGGGCGGCCCATGACTGGAGGGCGGCCCCTGACTGGAGGGCGGCCCCTGACTGGCGGGCGGCTCTGCCGGCCCGGGACTGGCGGGCGGCTCTGCCGGCCCGGGACTGGCGGGCGGCTCTGCCGGCCCGGGGCAGGCGGGCGGCTCTGCCGGCCCGGGGCAGGCGGGCGGCTCTGCCGGCCCGGGGCAGGCGGGCGGCTCTGCCGGCCCGGGGCAGGCGGGCGGCTCTGCCGGCCCGGGGCAGGCGGGCGGCTCTGCCGGCCCGGGGCAGGCGGGCGGCTCTGCCGGCCCGGGGCAGGCGGGCGGCTCTGCCGGCCCGGGGCAGGCGGGCGGCTCTGCCGGCCCGGGGCAGGCGGGCGGCTCAGACGGCCCGGGGCAGGCTTGCGGCTCAGACGGCCCGGGGCAGGCGGGCGGCTCTGCCGGCCCGGGGCAGGCGGGCGGCTCTGCCGGCCCGGGGCAGGCGGGCGGCTCAGACGGCCCGGGGCAGGCGGGCGGCTCAGACGGCCCGGGGCAGGCGGGCGGCTCAGACGGCCCGGGGCAGGCGGGCGGCTCAGACGGCCCGGGGCAGGCGGGCGGCTCAGACGGCGCGGGGCAGGCGGGCGGCTCAGACGGCGCGGGGCAGGCGGGCGGCTCAGACGGCGCGGGGCAGGCGGGCGGCTCAGACGGCGCGGGGCAGGCGGGCGGCTCAGACGGCGCGGGGCAGGCGGGCGGCTCAGACGGCGCTGGGCAGGCGGCAGACTCTGGCCGGCTGAGGCGCACAGTAGGCCTGGTGCGTGGTGCCGGAACTGGTGGTACCGGGCTAAGGACACGCACCTCAAGGCTAGTGCGGGGAGCAGCAACAGGGCGCACAGGGCTCTGGAGACGCACAGGAGGCTTGGTGCGTGGTGCCAGAACTGGTGGTACCGGGCTGGAGACACGCACCACAGGGCGAGTGCGTGGAGGAGGAACAGGGCTCTGGAGACGCACTGGAAGCCTGGTGCGTGGTGTAGGCACTGGTGGTACTGGGCTAGGGCGAGGAGGTGGCGCCGGATATACCGGACCGTGAAGGCGTACAGGAGCTCTTAAGCACCGAGCCTGCCCAACCTTACCTGGTTTAATGCTCCCCGTAGCC
Organism: Salvelinus namaycush; assembly: GCF_016432855.1. Taxonomy (NCBI): domain Eukaryota; kingdom Metazoa; phylum Chordata; class Actinopteri; order Salmoniformes; family Salmonidae; genus Salvelinus; species Salvelinus namaycush. The sequence goes on along the minus strand of NC_052307.1, from coordinate 21,170,306 downwards.
AGGCCAATGCGGCGAGGTGGAATAGCCCGCACTGGGCTGTGCTGGCGAACCGGGGACACCATGCGTAAGGCTGGTGCCATGTACACCGGCCCGAGGAGACGTACTGGAGGCCAGATACGTTGAGCCGGCTTCATGGCACCTGGCTCGAAGCCCACTCTAGCCCGGCCGATACGTGGAGCTGGAATGTACCGCACCGGGCTAAGCACACGTATAGGAGACACCGTGCGCTCTTCCGCATAACACAGTATCTGCCCGTACTCTCGCTCTCCACGGTAAGCACGGGGAGTTGCCGCAGGTCTCCTACCTGACTTCGCCACACTCCCTTTTAGCCCCCCCCCCCCCCCAAGACATTTTTGGGGCTGACTCTCAGGCTTCCAGCCTCGCTTCCGTGCTGCCTCCTCATACCACCGCCTCTCGGCTTTAGCTGCCTCCAGCTCTTCACGAGGGTGGCGATATTCTCCCGGTTGTGCCCAGGGTCCTCCGCTGTCCAGAATTTCCTCCCAATTCCATAAGTCCTGCGATCGCTGCTCCTGCTGCTGCTCCCGCTTACCACGCTGCTTGGTCCGAGTGTGGTGGGTGATTCTGTCACGTTCGTCGTAACATTTAAGTGAGGAGGACCAAGGCGCAGCGTGATAACAATACATTCTTCTTTAATGAAGACGGAAACGAAACGAACACTATACCAACTAATCAAAACAACAAACAGACGAACGTGAAGCTATACAAACAATAAGTGCAGACACTGGCAACTTACACATAGACAATCACCCACAACCTACCTAATGACTATGGCAGCCTAAATATGGCTCCCAATCAGAGACAACGACAGACAGCTGTCTCTAATTGAGAACCAATCTAGGCAACCATAGACTTACATAAACACCTACAATGAACACAACCCCATGAACTCTACAAACACCCCATAGACAATACAAACACCCTAGACGAGACAAAAACACACAAACATCCCCCATGTCACACCCTGACCTAACTAAAATAATAAAGAAAACAAAGATAACTAAGGCCAGGGCGTGACACCTATGTTATAATACAGATATGAAAAGTACAACTAAAGTATCAAACTGAAGAAAGCATCAATAGAAATTAATTCAGCATCAATTCTAAAATAGAATATAAAAAATATATTGCATAGACAACATATTTGAACATTTCAGGTATTAAAAGGCTCCTTCCATATACACTTAGCAAAAATATAAATGCAACATGTAAAGTGTTGGTCTCATGTTTCATGAGCTGAAATAAAAGTTCCTAGAAATGTGCCATACGCACAAAAAGCTTATTTCTCTCAAATGTTGTGCACAAATTTGTTTACATCCCTGTTAGTGAGCATTTCTCCTTGGCAGAATAATCCATCCACGTGACAGGTGTGGCATATCAAGAAGCTGATTAAACAGCATGCTTCTTACAAAGTTGCACCTTGTGCTGGGGACAATAAAAGGCCACTAAAATATGCAGTTTTGTCACACAATATAATGCCACAGATGTCTCAAGTTTTTAGGGAGCGAGTAATTGGCATGCTGACTGCAGGAATGTCCACCAGAGCTGTTGCCAGAGAATTTAATGTTAATTTCTCTAACATAAGCTTAGTTTTAGAGAATTTGGCAGTACGTTCAACCGGCCTCACAACCGCAGACCACGTGTAACCATGCCAGCCCAGGACCTCTACACCTGGCTTCTTCCCCTGTGGGATCGTCTGAGACCAGCCATCCGGACAGCTGATGAAACTGGGTTTGCACAACTGAAAAATTTCTGCACAAATTGTCAGTCTCAGGGAAGCTCATCTGTGTGCTCGTCGTCCTCACCAGGTCTTGGCCTGACTGCAGTTCGGCGTCATAACCGACTTCAGCGGGCAAATGCTCACCTTAGATGGCCACTGGCACACTGGAGAAGTGTGCTCTTCACGAATTAATCCTGGTTTCAACTGTACCAGGCAGATGGCAAAGGATCTGTATGGTGTCGTGTGGGCGAGCGGTTTGCTGATGTCAATGTTGTGAACAGAGTGCCCCGTGGTGGTGGGGTTATGGTATGGGCAGGCATAAGCTATGGACAATGAACACAATTGCATTTTATCGATTGCAATTTCAATGCACAGAGATACCGTGCCAAGATCCTGAGGCCCATTGTTGTGCCATTAATCCACTGCCATCACCTCATGTTTCAGCAAGATAATGCACGGCTCCATGTCGCAAGGATCTATACACAATTCCTGTAAATTGAAAATGTCCTAGTTCTTCCATGGCCTGCATACTCACCAGACATGTCACCCACTGAGCACGTTTGAGATGCTCTGGATCGATGTGTACGACAGCATGTTCCAGTTCCTGCCAATATCCAGCAACTTCGCACAGCCATTGAAGAAGAGTGGGACAACATTCCACAGGCCACAATCAACAGCCTGATCAACTCTACGCAAAGGAAATATGTCGCGCTGGCTGCATGAGGCAAATGGTGGTCACACCAGATACTGACTGGTTTTCTGCCCTTTCCTTTTTTTTTGTGACCAACAGATGCATATATGTATTCCCATTGATGTGAAATTCATAGATTAGGGCCTAATTAATTTCAATTTACTGATTTCCATGTAAGAACTGTAACACAGTAAAATCTTTGAAATTGTTGTTTATATTTTTGTTCAGTGTACATTATTAAGTACATACATTCCAGTACTGGAATAATATCCAGTAAGTTCTAGAAAAAGGGATGGGGAAGAGAAGACAGATCTAGCATTCAATCATCCTCTACATTACAATGAAATACAGTATGCTCCTATTTGTGACTTAATATCAGAGGTTGCTGTTCTACACGTTGCCTGTTGATACTGTAGTAAATGGGATGAAAAGCATATACTGTCTGCACAATCACATTTTGTCTGAGGCATAATCAGAGCCATGTTTTTGCTATAGCTACAGTAGCTCTATATTGACAGTTGGAATACTATCTATATCCAGGGTCAGTGACCAACAGTCTGGAAGACTAATAACCAGCTGCCTTGCCCATCTTTCTGGAATCTGAAACAGCTTTGATGCAACCGATGTCCTTCTCTACAGCATTGACAACGTTGTAGAAGTACTTTTGAACTTCCACTGTGTGCCCGAAATTCTTCAGATCCTCCACCACAGCCTTAGGGAGAGAGGAAGAAAGTGCTAGGAACAGGAGGACAGACACACTGAAGTATGAGCACAATGTATATGGAGACCTGTGAATACTACCCCCTCAGATGTGTAAATCTGTGAAAGACCAACAATATTCTTCAGAAACATAACTGAATACTTCTTTAATCATTGAGTGCCCATGATGTGTGGTGTTACCTTGTCAAAGTCAGGTTCAAACTTCAGTGCGTTTTTGGAATCCACAAACACAACGGGGGCAGCGATGGCCTCCTCCAGACTCTTCCCAAACCACAGGTGGTTCATGAGGGTCTGGGAGAGAGACAGACATACGAGACCATGAGGAAGAAGACTGCTAATACTGTGCCTGTATGTGGACTAAAAGTGAATGTTACCATGGTGGTGTGTTTAAGGTACAGAGTGTTTTAGAAAACACAGTCAAATATTGGTCACACAGTAGATTTATGAACATTAGGTGAGTGTTGGTGTTATTCAGGTATTTGTTATTTGTTTACACAAAGTGTATGTTGATGAAATATTGTTGTTACCATGGTCACTTACCAAGGCCATCCCTGTGGTGATCATGCTGCCACCTGACCCGCCAATCACCAGAGTCTTATACTTGGACTGCAGGACAACAGGGGACATGGAGGAGGGAGGCTGCTCACCTGCAAGCCAAAACAGAAAACAAATCATCAAGGAGAGGCTACAAAAGCAATTGAAATGTCCAAGAAACTATCAGTTTATTTTACAGCCACCCTTACAAACACTCAGGAAATATTTTGGGGGGGGTCACATTACCTGCAACAATGTGATCTGCCTTCCCACAGAAATCTGCCAACTCATTATTGAGAATGACACCAGTTTTAGGGGAGAACACTCTGGATCCAAACCTGAGCGAAGGGAAAGATATTTGACAAGTCATTGTGTGTATTGTGAATGTTACATGGTTATACATAGCTAATGACAATTATACATTGCTGACATAGCCCTAATGATGATTATTGTTATGATTCTACACAGTGAATAACATTTGACTTACATGTGATTGATAGTGCTGGTAACAGAGACGGCAGTTCCATCCTCAGCTATCACAGACACATGTGTGGTGCCCATGGTGTCCAGGTATGGAGTGATGTTGTAGTACTGAGCATCATGGGTCTCATTACTGCTGATCATGGCCCTGAAGTGGTCAGCAAACTGCTGCTCAGTGAACTTCAATGCTCTCTGGACAAAATAAGTAAATGGACCTTGATCAGGCAGGTTGGAGTTACAGTATATATTGCATTACAGTAGCAACTCTCTACTTAGCCACTTCCCATTTCACCCTCCTATCTTATCATGCAGAATGCATGGTTTGCTGTTTTGTGTTGTTTTGTGTGTGAGTGATTTGAAAAGCAGGTGTTTTGCCCTGAGGCATGGCTGCAGACTCCTGTGACCCCATGGAGTTAGACATGAGTATACAGCCATGTCTCAGGTCTAGCAGGTTAGCAGAGATGAGACATCTTTTGAACAATTTGTGAAAAGAAACAGGAATATCTGATCATGGTAGGGATGGAAAGTCATTTCAGACTGGAGCACAGCTAAGCTGGCATCAGTAATAGCTGATGCTGCACCCTCCATAATTATCCCTTGTGGCTCAACATGACCCTGAGAGTACCCTGTTGGGATAAAACAGCACTTAGATCATTAAAGATTTACGAGCACCCAGGTCTTGACCTATACTATGTCATGATTTCCTATACGCCTCGAGTCTTGTGGAACTTACTGGTTTTGAGTTGAAGTGTGGATCACGGATGTACTTCCTCAGTCCATTCGAAAATTTACACGCTTCGATGTAGCGTTGATAGGTGAGAGTCTTTTGTTTTCCCATCAGAGAAGCTGAGTTTAGGGTGTATTCTATAGACAAAGACATAAGGAAAATGTAATAAGGAGGTGGGTTTTCTACCAGGTTTCTGGTCTCCAGGATGCTTTCAATCTTAAACGTTTTATAATCAATTTCAGTTAACCCAAATACTGTATCAATAAGCTAACAATGACTTATATGCTCTAAATAAGAGCATGTCAGTGTTATATGGGGTCCATCTTAAAATGGAAAAAAATGATATTATTCAATTCCAACCTTTCATGATGTTGAGGATGAAGCTGAGGATAGCGCCTCCTGATGGGGGTGGGGGGAAGTGCATCTGGTACTCTCCTAGAGGAATAGTCCATGCATCTGTCACAGTCACTTTAAACAATTCCAGGTCTTTCATGGATAGTGTTCCACCTAAAATACAGTTACAAGACAGCAAAAACATAAATTGAAATATATTGATGAGTTAATCAGCACTCCAAATGCCTATACATACCACAGGCACATTATAATTTGGGTGTGATCAATTTGAATGCATTAGAGACTTGCAGCTTCCTTGTAATTAAATATATTTGCTGTAAAGCAATGCTACAATAAGGGAGAGGTGATTATCAATAATGGAACTTGGTGTACCTGCTTCTTTTATGTCGCCGATTAAATCCTCTGCTACTTTTCCAGTGTAAAAAGCATCTGCCCCTTGGTTTGCAATGATCTCCAATGTGTCAGCCAATTTTTCAAACTTCACAGTGTCTCCAACCTTCAGCAGGTTTCCATTCTTATCTAGAAACAACTGACTACAGCTCAAATATTATTTTCTTGCAATGTGGTGACAGAATGATGGCTTGACATTTGCTCTCTTGAAATACTTTTCATGTTATACATCCACACATCTGGGACTCATCATACTGTTTTATTGTTTCACTCTAGGGTGGGCTTTATGAGTTGGATTCCTCCAGTCATTTAGGGTCAATGTGGCTCTTACCATAATGTTAAGGTCTTTAAGATCAGGGTGGTCCTTACCGTACTGGTAGGGTCTCATCCGTGTTGATCAGTGGGATAAAGCGGCCCAGGACCTGGGGTACAGGGAAACCCTCTCTGGCCAGCTTGATGGTGGGATGGAAGAGGCTGGCCCATGGGAGTTTCCCAAACAACCTGTGGGCCTGCTCATACCCACGGATCTCTCCAGGGACACCAATCCATTGGCTGCCTGGAACCAGGGGTGGGGGTGGGGGAAATCAGACTTTTTTTTTGTTGACACTTTTCTCTCTCTCTATCCGAAACTGTCTTCGGTCACAGTCACGGTATCTTTTATATCCCTGAGATTGCTATCACTTACTGATTATAGCTTGTTTGTCCACTTTCATAAGTATAAGTAAATCTGCTGTTGTTTGCCTTTTAACAACATTTCTGAAAAATTAACTTTGAATGGAGTAAACATTGTTTAAGCCTTTCATGAGTTGATTTCCTTTAGGGATTTTGCTAAGCCATTACATTTCCACTGGCATGGTAATACATATAATATTTTGCGGAAGATTTCTCTTTTTGTGTTTACAAATGAAGATGAACATTTTCAATGAAGTTTATGTTAATTCATAGTATATATATAACAACCTGATTAGTGGAAATTAAAAACAAAGCCAACGGATGGGCTGGTCACTGTGTGTGCTCTTGGCTTACAGCACACAGCAACATGTTGCTTACAGGTCCACGGGACCCTTTGTCTTGTTTAGTGCGTTTATAAATCACATTTTATTGAAAAAGGGAGAAATCAAAAGGAAGCAGCAAAACCATCTGCCTCACAGTGAGAGGAGAACCAGACTGGAGATCAGGCTGGCATTAGCAGACAGCCTGTCAGAAGGCAAGCAGGCTTCAGGCATGAAACAGGCCGATGGAGGAGGGTACCAGGGGTGTTTCACAAATCTGAACAGGTCTGAACAGGAGTCTGGATGTGACTGTACTGGCTCTCAATGTCATCATTAAATAAGGACTTTATACCAAGGAATGAAAATCCTTGCTTATAAACCAGCATAGTCGGCTTGTCGCTTGACAGACAGCTTTAAATCAGCAAGATCAAGCTGCCCCAGGATTACTGGAGTTCCACAGAATTCCCACCTTGATGCCAACAGGAAAGAAAGCTCGAACAACAAGAAAAACAGCTTCCATCGTAAAGCGGAAGGACATGCTTTTTGACTACAAAAACAATTCAAGAAAGACAAAGTTCATGTTCACTCATTTTCACTACAAATACCTGTCATCATTTGGAAGGTGTGTGGGCATCCACTCAGTAGATCAGGGTTAAACTCCTGAGGGACAGTCTCTCTTGAATTGATGATTTTAACCTTGCCTTTGAAATAAACAAATGTACATGACATGAAAGTGTTTATCCCCCCTTTGTGACTTTGAGATACCACACAGACATCCAAATATTAAAGTAGGGGGATGAAGTGTCCTTACCGCTACTGTCCATCACCGTGAATATGGACCCCCCACCAATGCCCATACTTTGTGGGTTTATGACAGAGGTGCACAGTAATGCAGCAATGGCTCCATCTACTGCTGATCCTCCTCTCTGCAGGATATCTCTGGATGGGGGTTTACATAGCATGTAGTGAGCCTGGCTATTTGTCTGTCTCGATGTGGACTGTGCAATAATACTAAGAACCATTAGGCTATAATTAAATTAATCTGATAGCTTCAAACCCCACTGTAGATGTATAGCCTCAGTAAAATCGGCTAAGTACTGGATATATACTGTAGCTATGAATGCAAAAACATGTTCATTTCATTTCTTAAAAGTCAGACAATACATAGATACACAAAAAGGTAGTTGCATAGCTGGAGTTGTGTCAGCGATTATATAGTTGATAACTGAATTGTTTCAATGAGCACTTTGTATCATCTGGTAGGCTGTTTGATTCAGTGTCCTCTGTCTCAGTACAACCCTGTGTGGATGAATGAGCGAGAGCTGGTCAAACTTTTAGCCATTCTCAGTGCAGGAAGTACATAAAGCCCTGAAATCCTTAGATCAGAGAAAGCCTGCAGGTCCTGATCTTCTTGATCCCTGCTTTTTAAATCTGGCAGCTGATTTCATAGCTGAACCACTTACATATCTGTTCAATCTAACCCTGGAATGTAATGAAATTCCAAAGATCTGGAAATCAGCATTTGTCCTACCACTTTTAAAAGGGGGAGATCCAACTCTTTTAAATAATTATAGGCCAGTCTCAAAGCTGTCACCCCTGGTGAAAATACTTGAAACCCTTGTGAGTGAACAGCTAAAATAGTTTGTATATACTAACTTTATTTTATCAATGTACCAATCGGGCTTCAGGAAGAAGCCTAGCACAATTACAGCAGCCATGAAGGTTTTAAATGATATCACTGAAGCCCTTGACAAAAAACAGCACTGTGTCTCACTTTTTATTGATCTCTCTAAGGCTTTTGATACAGTTGATCATGCTATACTGAGGCAGAGATTGTCGAGTGTAGGTCTTTCGGAGCATGCAGTTGCATGGTTTGCTAACTATCTGTCTAATAGAACTCAGTGCACTCAATTTGATGGGCTCATGTCTGTTAAATTGTCTATCTGTAATGATGTGCCCCAGGGCTCTGTACTTGGTCCCCTCTTATTCACTATTTATATAAATAATTTAGACAAAAATGTGGAAAATGCTCAACTTCACTTTTATGCTGATGATACTGTTATTTAATGTTGTGCCTCGTCTCTCACAAAAGCTTTCCAGAACTTGAAAACTGCTTTTCAGCATACCTTGTGTCAATTGAAGCTTATCCTCAATACTGACAAAACTAAACAAATGGTGTTTTCTAAAGCAAGAAATATATCTCTGACCCTTTCACCTATCACTACCTGTCAGGGCAATGAGATTGAGACTGTAACCTCATATAAATATATTGGAATTTTAATTGATGATGGCCTCTCTTTTAAATTGCATATTCAAAAACTTTCAAAAAAATTGAAGCTGAAGTTGGGATTTTATTTTAGGAATAAGGCTTCTTTTGAAGCCAGAAGGAGGCTAGTATCAGCTACATTTATGGCTTTACTAGACTATGGGGATATTTTATATATGAATGCTCAGTGTTTGAGATCAATTGACACCCTTTATCATGGCACATTAAGATTGATTTCGAACTGCAAAACATTTACGCACCACTGCACTTTGTATACCAGGGTTGGCTGGCCTTCTCTAGCCATTTTGGGTTTACTACCATTTTTATTTGGGCATTTTTATTGTTCAGAAATGTGGTGGGTACTCTCTTCATTCGCAGGACTTTATCCTGCTAACTGTTCCAAATGTCCGAACTGAATTTGGTAAAAAGGGCTTTTATGTACTCTGCCATCGGCTTGGAACGCCTTACAAAATACTTTTAAACTGGATGAACTTGTCCTGATTGGTGCTTTTAAATCACTGATGAAGGATTTTGAGACTGATTCCCTGACCTGTCAATGTTATTAATTTGCTGTTTTATGATTTTGTTATACTCTTGTGAATTCTATGGTTTTTACTAGATTACTTAGTTTTTCATGTTGTCTGTCTGTAATTGTGTAATGACTTGGTGCTGCCTATCTTGGCCAGGACGCTCTTGAAAAAAGAGATTTCAAATCTCAATGAGCCCTTCCTGGTTAAATAAAGGTTAAATAAAAAAACTGCCTATTTACATTTCTCAACAATGGGGTACTATCTAATAGGCTACTGATCAGTGCAGATGAGAGGGTAGAAGGAGGCCACGTTTTTCATTAAACTGGTAGGCAAGATAGGCAGTAAATCCTAACGTATGAATAACCAAAGTTAGTGATTAGGGTTCAACTTTATCTACTCAAGACTAAATGTGGCTCTGCGCGTGACGAACGCACATACATATCCGCACCGGACAGCTCCTTTTCTCGGCAATTTAACAGTGAGTGACATTGCCTGTGTTAGACTGAGGAACTGTTTCGACTTTAAGGATTGTCCATTCCTAATATTTGATTAAGTCTAAATTGTACGCTCTATGCGACTGTGCCATTTTTGTTTTTGGAAAACTTGACCATAATAAATTTGTCAAATAAATTAATACCAGTTATACCACCTCTACAATACTATAATCCACTGTAGCCTACCTAGGGGTAAACGGATAAGCAGTAAGCACTTACCGTCCAATCTTTGAGCATGTTTCCGAGTCTGCGGCTACAGCTGCACTTCTAAAGACCCCTTCCGTACAATTTTGCTTGGCGAATGCAGTGCATAAGATAATTATCCCAATCGCGCTCACTAGCGTTAAAGCGATACACGTGTATATTCTTGCTTTAGATCTGGCCATTACTTGTTTTTTTCAGTCCACTCTTATAATTGCGGCGGCGTCCAAAACTTTTGTCACCATGTCCTTACTCCGAACGCAGATGGACAGGCAAACTCCTCCTCTTTGACATTGTTCATAGGAGTCACAGGAGAAGATGTTTAGGATAAAACTCGTAGGTTGTTAAATCATACCCATGTCAGCAATGCTCTGGTCCAATGTAGGTAGTGTCATAGCAGAATGCGTGGGCGGAGCCCAGAGGAATTATGGAACAGTGGCTCATGTTATCATACCTGGGGGAACTGAGCACCTCCTTGCAATGATGGGCAGTTAGGCTATACAGTAACTGTCTTAAACATAGCCTAACTGGCCAACATTACGCGTAAGTATAGCTCAGACAGTAGGAAAAACAATAACTATGGGTTTATACTGCTAACCACCTTTGCACAGATTACCACCAGCGATTCCATCAAGTATTAGCCCAGAGCCGGCCCTAGCTTTTCGGGGGCTCTAAGTGAGATTTAGTTGGGGGCCCTGTCATGCCAAATAATGTCCCCTGGCCAAATAAATAAATAAACTATTAGCGCCGTTGCTATGTCAACGCTGTGATGACCTAATGATTAGAATTTTGGAGATCATTATGGCCTAAATGACGTTCGTTTCATCATCGCTATGCAAACAAGGCTGGTTTCCGCGACAATTCTGCTGTTTAAAAGCAAAAATTTTGCCTCAAACGACATACCCAAATCTAACTGCCTGTAGCTCAGGACCTGAAGCAATGATATGCATATTCTTGATGCCATTTGAAAGGAAACACTTTGAAGCTTGTGGAAATGTGAAATTAATGTAGGAAAATATAACACAGATCTTGGTAAAAGATAATACAAAGAAAAAAACATGCAGGTTTTTTTTGTACCGTCATCTTTGAAATGCAAGAGAAAGGCCATAATGTATTATTCCAGCCCAGGCACAGTTTAGATTTTGGCCACTAGATGGCAGCAGTGTATGTGCAAAGTTTTAGACTGATCCAATGAACCATTGCATATCTGTTAAAAATTTTGTATCAAGACTGCCCAAATGTGCCTAATTTGTTTATTAATACATTTTCAAGTTCATAATTGTGCACTCTCCTCAAACAATAGCATGGTCTTCTTTCACTGTAATAGCTACTGTAAATTGGACAGTGCAGTTAGATTAAGAAGAATTTAAGCTTTCTTGTAAGCGTTCCATGTCTTAAACATTGCTACGTTTCGGAAATGGCAAAGAACGTGTAATTTGTTTGACACATTAAAGTTACATACCTTACATATCACAAAGTCAGCTAATTTCCACTCCATTCATATGCAAATCCATTTGATTCATACACTGGCTTGTCTGGCTGTCAAGTTTTTATTTTAACCTGCCGTTCACTTATCTACACTGAAATAATATAATTTCAGTAGTCTTCTGTTATGATAAAAAAAATCTGTATCTTGCATAGCTCATTAGTACACCCTTGTGGTTGAATATATATGTATCTATTGTAGGTCCTAGGAAACAACAATGAATAATGTGGAGCAAATAAATACAATCAAAGGATAACTTACAATAATGAACACCTTGTAAAACAGCTGTGAAAACCTACCAGGCAATATTTAAGATTTTAATACATAAACTTTGATCGTTTTTGGTACAATTGTGTCATTTATTTTCACAGATTTTTTGTGCATTCAGATGGCAATCATAGACTAAAATACTGAATTCTGGTGTTTGGAATATAGAGGAGGTGGTTGCGAGGTTCTGCCTGTCACTTGTTCTCAACAGGCAGCCAGTCTCAGAAAGGGGACTTGAAGAGGGAGTCTGCAAAGTCCAGGCACTGCTGCCCGCTTTGTTCTGAGTGTTTGCAGTGCTAGTGTTTTTAGTTAATCTGTGTATCTCACATATTATGTGCTCGGTATGATAGAGCAGATTATTTTAGCAGATAATGACAACATGTCAACAACTGTAGCAACAACTGTAGATGATGTAATGAAAAGTTGGAGGGTGGTTGGTAATGGAGGACATCAGGTAGATCCACGTCTGGGTGTTGGGCAGAACTCCTAGGTCCTGGAGAACAGGAGCAGAGTTAAAGGGAAAAGAGTAGGAGACAGAGACTTAAACAAGCAAAAACACAGGTTACACTTTACTGTGAGAAAATTGTAGCTGGGGATTTTAACAAGGCTAATCTGAAAAGAAGGCTCCCTAAATTCTATCAGCATATCGATTGTGCAACCAGGGCTGGCAAAACCCTAGATCATTGTTATTCTATCTTCCGCGACGCATATAAGGCCCTCCCCCGCCCTCCTTTTGGAAAAGCTGACCACGACTCCATTTTGTTGCTTCCAGCCTATAGACAGAAACTAAAACAGGAAGCTCCCGCGCTCAGGTCTGTTCAACACTGGTCCGACCAATCGGATTCCACGCTTCAAGATTGCTTCGATCACGTGGATTGGGATATGTTCCGCATTGCGGCGAACAACAACATTGATGAATACGCTGATTCGGTGAGCGGTTTTATTAGCAAGTGCATCGGCGATGTCGTACCCACAGCGTTTATTAAAACATTCCCAAACCAGAAACCGTGGTTGGATGACAGCATTCGTGCAAAACTGAAAGTGCAAACCACTGCTTTTAATCAGGGCAAGGTGACCGGAAACATGACCAAATACAAACAGTGTAGCTATTCCATCTGCAAGGAAATCAAACAAGCTAAGCATCAGTATAGAGACAAAGTAGAGTCGCAATTCAACGGCTCAGACACAAGAGGTATGTGGCAGGGTCTACAATCAATCACGGACTATAAAAGGAAAACCAGCCCCGTTGCGGACCAGAATGTCTTGCACCCAGACAGACTAAACAACTTCTTTGCTCGCTTTGAAGACAATACAGTGCCACTGACATGGCCCGCTACCAAAACCTGCGGGCTCTCCTTCACTGCAGCCGACGTGAGTAAAACATTTAAACTTGTCAACCCTCGCAAGGATGCAGGCCCAGACGGCATCCCCAGCCGCATCCTCAGAGCATGCGCAGACCAGCTGGCTGGTGTGTTTATGGACATATTCAATCAATCCTTATCCCAGTCTGCTGTCCCCACATGCTTCAAGAGGGCCACCATTGTTCCTGTTCCCAAGAAAACTAAGGTAACTGAGCTAAATGACTACCGCCCCGTAGCACTCACTTCCGTCATCATGAAGTGCTTTGAGAGACTAGTCAAGGACCATAGCACCTCCACCCTAACTGACACTCTAGACCCACTCCAATTTGCTTACCGCCCCAATAGGTCCACAGACGACGCAATTGCAATCACACTGCCCTAACGCATCTGGACAAGAGGAATACCTATGTGAGAATGCTGTTCATCGACTACAGCTCAGCATTTAACACCATAGTACCCTCCAAACTCGTCATCAAGCTCGAGACCCTGGGTCTCGACCCCGCCCTGTGCAACTGGGTCCTGGCCTTCCTGACGGGCCGCCCCCAGGTGGTGAGTGTAGGTAACAACATCTCCACCCCACTGATCAGCAACACTGGGGCCCCACAAGGGTGCGTTCTCAGCCCTCTCCTGTACTCCCTGTTCACCCACGACTGCGTGGCCATGCACGCCTCCAACTCAATCATCAAGTTTGCAGATGACACTACAGTGGTAGGCTTGATTACCAACAACAACGAGACGGCCTACAGGGAGGAGGTGAGGGCCCTCAGAGTGTGGTGTCAGGAAAATAACCTCACACTCAACGTCAACAAAACAAAGGAGATGATCGTGGACTTCAGGAAACAGCAGAAGGAGCACCCCCCTATCCACATCGACGGGACAGTAGTGGAGAGGGTAGAAAATGTTAAGTTCCTCGGCGTACACATCACGGACAAACTGAAATGGTCCACACACACAGACAGTGTGGCGAAGAAGGCGCAATAGCGCCTCTTCAACCTCAGGAGGCTGAAGAAATCCGGCTTGTCACCAAAAACAATCACAAACTTTTACAGATGCACAATCGAGAGCATCCTGTCGGGCTGTATCACCGCCTGGTACGGCAACTGCTCCCCCCATAACCGTAAGGCTCTCCAGAGGGTAGTGAGGTCTGCACAACGCATCACCAGGGGCAAACTACCTGCCCTCCAGGACACCTACACCACCCGATGCATTGTTAAACAATGCCACTTTTATGTTTACATACCCTACATTACTCATCTCATATGTATATACTGTACTCTATATCATCCACTGCATCTTGCCTATGCCGTTCTATACCATCACTCATTCATATATTTTTTTTAATGTACATAATCTTATTCATTCCTTTACACTTGTGTGTATAAGGTAGTTGTTGTGAAATTGTTAGGTTAGATTACTCGTTGGTTATTACTGCATTGTCAGAACTAGAAGCACAAGCATTTCGCTACACTCACATTAACATCTGCTAACCATGTGTATGTGACAAATAAAATTTGATTTGATGTTATGGATTAGTGCAGTGTTATAAGTGGGGGATATGTACTTTTCAACACTACCTTATGCTGGTTCCCCTCCGACTCAGAGCACAGAGAATCAGACTGATCCAAACTCACTGGTTCTGGTGGACGGGATTCCTCCTGGGGGTCAGGTGTTGAAGATGTCCACCATCGCCTTGGAGGTGGCCTCGCGAGTCTCGTCCTTGATGGATTTCATACAAAACGAAATTCATAATATAACAGATATAATAGAATGTGATTGAAAAACAAAAGGTTATTTCACTTGCCCAGCTGTCCACCTCCTTGACAATTCCCTGTCAGAAGCGTAGGTTGGTTTTGCCAATCATGCGCTTCACTCTGAAATGACCAGCATGCATCTCGGTCAGCACGGCCTCCTTAGTAAAAATCACTCTCCTGTGTAGCTTTCCATCCTTCCTCGGTAGGTAGATATGATCGCCTAACAAGTTGGAAGAGAAGAGTTGCTGAAGTAAGTCTAAGTACATTTGCACTGCTGTCTTTCTCTCTCTGTTACTCTCACCTCATCACTCTCTCTGATTTCTACTCCCCCCCCCCTCCCCCAGCGAAGACACCTAGTTAAGGGCATTTGGAATTACCATAATTGCTGACACCTATCCTTTTGATCAGGTTTAACTTGTAGCTATAAATATAAGAAATATAACTATTACAGTGGAGGCTGCTGAGGGGAGGACAGCTCATAATGACTGGAATGGAGTCAATTGAATGGTAACAACCACATGGAAACCACGTGTTTGATACCATTCCATTTACTCCATATTATGAGCCATCCTCCCCTCAGCAGCATCCACTGAACTATATGTATAGCTAGCAACTAACTAACATTAGATGAAAAATGGTTGTACATAGCTAAATCCATCCAGTTATCTGCTTAACGTTAGCCTGAATTGTGAATTTCTCTGAATGTTGCACCTCTTGTCGAGATCAGTGTATCACTTTGCAGGTAAGACCCAGATGCAGACAATGTCGAAGTAACAACAGTTTATTAATCGACCAGGGGCAGGCAAAAGGCAGGTCAAGGGCAGGCAGAGGTCAGTAATCCAGATAGGTGGGGCAAAGGACGACAGGCAGGCTCAGGGTCAGGGCAGGCAGAATGGTCAATCATCCAGAAAGGTGGGTCAAAGGTACAGGACGGCAGGCAGGCTCAGGGTCAGGGCCGGCAGAATGGTCAACACCGGGACAACTAGGAAACAGGAACAATCGAGAGATAGGAGCAGAGGGGAAAAAAGCTGGTAGGCTTGACAGAAACAAAACAAACTGGCAACAGACAAACAGAGAACACAGGTATAAATACACGGGATAATGGGGAAGATGGGCAACACCTGGAGGGGGTGGAGACAATCACAAAGACAGGTGAAATAGATCAGGGTGTGACACAGTTGTGTCTTCATAGTAACGTTCCTTCACCTGGTTGGAAAGATAAATGAACATCTCCTCGAGGAATGCCATTGAAGTGCAAGCTAACGTTACATACAAACAGAAAGCGGCAATAACAATTACAGTAGCTTGCTTGCTAGCAAGCTAACTAACGTTAGCTAAATAAAACTGTCTGGCTAGCTAGCAGGCTACTGTAGCTGGCTGACTAGGCAGGCTGGGGTATATAAGTACAGTAGCTAGCAACATCAATCTAAAAACAGTTTAAATTATATATTGTTATTTGTATTTATATAAAGACAAATACATGGTAAAGAAAGTGTTCTCTCCCGTCTTTTCGTTCCTCTAAAGCAGCAGGTAGTCAGCAGGTTGTCACCATCAAAAACACCGTCCTTGGAGAGCAATTCTGAGGTAATAATTTTGTATGGACTGAGCCATCGTTTATGCGGTCAAATAGAACTAGAACTGCCCGCGTCCTCCTTCCAAGCAACCAGCATAGCAACGGACGCTTTGGTTCATTACGTAATCCAGTCAGAATGTTTCAAGTTCTAGCAACAGCCCTAGCAACAGAAGCTAGAACTCATCGAATACCATTGTGACGTAGAGGGGTTACACTATTTGGCATGACAGCCCCCCCACATTGTGGGCCAAACATTTCATTTAAGTCTTAAAGTTTATTTTCCTGCAATTCTACACGTTTTGCCATGGGGAGTAGGGAAAATGTTGCTGTTTTAAAGCTAGCTTTCTGCAATTCTGCACATATTGCCATGGGACTGAGAGAAGTTTAGAAATGTTATAACAAATTTCATGCAATTCTACAAATTTTGCCATCGCACAGAGATATTTTTTTGTTGCAGTTTTACAGCTAATTTCCTGCAATTCTATCAATTTTTCTATGACTTATACCATGTTAATGATATCTGAATGAGAGTGACTAACACCCCTGGAGGTCAGGGATCCTTGGCGCATGGTTGTCCTCCTGGAAGCTTCTCCCATCTCCACAGAGGAACTCTGGAGCTCTGTCAGAGTGACCATCGTGTTTTTGGTCACCTCCCTGACCAAGGCTCAGTTTGGCCGGGCGTCCAGCTCTAGGAAGAGTCTTGGTGGTTCCAAACTTCTTCCAATAAAGAATGATGGAGGCCACTGTGTTCTTGGGGACCTTCAATGCTGCAGAAATGTTTTGGTACCTTTCCCCACACCTGTGCCTCGACACAATCCTGTCTTGGAGCTCTACGGACAATTCCTTTGACCTCATAGCTTGGGTTTTACTCTGACATGCACTGTCAACTGTGGGACCTTATTTAGACAGGTGTGTGCCTTTCCAAATTATGTCCAATCAATTGAATTTACCACAGGTGGACTCCAATCTAGTTGTAGAAACATCTAAAGGATGATCAATGGAAACAGGATGCTCCTGAGCTAAATTTCGAGTCTCATAGCAAAGGGTCTGAATACTTATGTAAATAAGATATTTCTGTTTTTTATTTGTAACACATTTGCAAATGATAAAACCTGTTTTTGCTTTGTCATTATGGGGTATTGTGTGTAGATTGCAGAGGATTTTTTTTATCACTGCCAAAGGTGCTTCAACAAAGTACTGAGTAAAGGGTCTGAATATTTATGTAAATGTGATATTTCAGTTTTTATTTTTTATAAAGTAGCAAAAATTTCTAAAAACATGTTTTTGCTTTGTCATTTTGTGGTATTGTGTGTAGATTGATGAAGAAGAAAAAAACAATTGTATCAATTTTAGAATATGGCTGTAACTTAACAAAATGTGGAAAAAGTCAAGTGGTCTGAATACTTTCTGAAGGCACTGTATATATAATCTGAAAACCAACTCAACTGAGCAACTCACCTTTACACAGCCTACCACCAGTTTTTCCATTAAATACAAACCCACAAGTATAAATCCTTATCACCCATAGCGTATAGGCCTGTAACTTGTGCTACTTTTTAAAGCACATAAGCTAAAGACAACAGTAAAAAACAACAACCCATAGGCTAATCCAGGGATAACACATTTTTATGGACCCCCCAACATACATAATCATATAAGCATGTCTCTCCTGAAACTAAAAACATTAGTTCCTGGAGAGTCATAAACCGATATAGGCTACTGTACCAATGTATCAACAATGTTAATGGAGCAGTTTACCCTAAAATGTAAGTTTGAGAAACATCCTCGGATTTCAGTGTCACAAGGTCAGTATATGGTGCGAAATTTGATCATCTGGATTGGCACAAAACCGTAGTCGCATTTCTGTGCTCTGTGCTATTCAAAGCACAGGAAACATGCACATTTACATCAGCAACTGGTAATCTGACAAGCAACTCAATTTAATGAAAAATATATTTTTTTTTCATTAAATTTGCTCCTATTTCTGCCAACAGCAGCCAGCTACATTTTAACCTCGTCCCCAGACTATTGCGCACAGCACATAAACCTGGGTCATCAACTACTTAAAGTTGGCCTTAGTTTGCGTGATCCATAGAGATAGATAGAGGACTCATCTTTATATCTATGCCATTATAGCGTTTCTGACAGCTTGGGCAGCGCCATTGAGGTGACAACCCATAGGAATCCCCACCTAGTTGACTACTTTAAAATGGTGGAAGCACAGATGTGGTAAAGGAGTCAATGGAACGCAGACGTTTTTGGCACACATTCACCAGATTGGCACACATTTACCAAATCCGATATTTTGTTATATATATATACTGTATATATTTTTTTTTGTACCCCTTTTTCTCTCCAATTTCGTGGTATCCAATTGGTAGTTACAGTCTTGTCCCATTGCTACAACTCCTGTATGGACTCGGGAGAGGCGAAGATTGAGAGCTGTGCGTCCTCCGAAACACGACCCAGCCAAGCCGCACTGCTTCTTGACACAATGCCCGCTTAACCCGGAAGCCAGCCACACCAATGTATCGAAGGAAACACCGTACACCTGTCGACCTTGTCAGCATGCATGCGCCCAGCCCGCCACAGGAGTCACTAGAGCGCGATGGGACAAGGACATCTCAGCCGGGCCAAACCCTCCCCTAATCCGGACGACGCTGGGCCAATTGTGCACCACCCCATGGGTCTCCTGGTTGCGGCCGGCTGCGACAGAGCCTGGACTCAAACCAGGATCTCTAGTGGCACAGCTAGCACTGCGTTGCAGTGCCTTAGACCACCACCAAATCTGATCTAACAAAGTGGATATTTGTCAAATCAATCATTATTCAGGTATTGTAACAGGCCCACAATGTGGTTACTTAAGTCAAATGTCTGCATTTGCTGCATAACATGTAGAAGTTGTCCCTTTTCAGGTTAAGAAAAAGTAACTGATAAATGCTAACTGCAGTTCGTATAAACTAGTTAGCATAGCTAGCATACAGAAATCAGTGGTGTTAGTCAAAGTCATTTTTAACTGTAATGCATTTGAATGGTAACGATGACATGAACATGTGTTGTGGTTGACATCCGTACAAGCATTATACTCTGATTGTTACCTCAACATAGTGTGAAATACATATATAAACGATAGCCTACATATAGGCTAATTTTGCTGGGGATCAATGAGGAGACTCGGGATCTTTCCCCGACGGACCTTTCCCCCAAGCATTTCCAGTGCAATTCAATGAATCAAATGTATTTTTAAAGCCCTTTTTACATCAGCATATGTCACAAAGTGCTTATACAGAAACCCAGCCTAAAACCACAAAGAGCAAACAATGCAGATGTAGAAGCACAGTGGCTAGGAAAAACTCTCTAGAAAGGCCTAGGAAGAAACCCAGAGAGGAACCAGGCTCTGAGGGGTAGCCAGTCCTCTTCTGTTGACTAGCAGGGTCAAATAATAATCACAGGGGGGAGGGGGGGTTAGGGTTACCAGTTGTCTTGAACTTACTGAAGTCTGAGATTTCCGAGTTCCGAGTTTCCAGTTGTTTTGAACGCGGCAAAAGTCATGCTGGATTGACAGCATGGCCAATGTAGTCAACCTTTTCTGGCCTAGGGTGAAAAAAACCTGCTCCGACTGAGAAAATACGTTTTGAAAGGTCATCCAACTCGGAATTCCAAGTCGGGAACTCTGCCTCTTTCTAGGGCTCCAACCTGAAGATCAATGACGTCATTATTCAACCTTTGATGACAAAGTTTGATGACAAAATTTGCTCACAAGAAGGACCACTGTGCCACCTTCCTGTTCAAGTGAGTACAGCACAACAAGGTGAGTCCAAAAATGTATTGTATGCTGCTGCATAAATGGTGTAATATGCCAGGGAGATATGTATACTGTAGCTAAGAAAGTAACACTAAGTGTATGCTGTGTATTAAGTTGTTAGTAGGCCATGTGCCGAACGCTAATAATTTGGTCCCTTTCCCCCTCATAACTTAGTCTACTGTTCTAACTTGGTGGTGGACATGTAGCCTATAGCCTGTTTATTAAGAGAAATATAACCATCTTAAAATATATCTTAAGAGCTTTCATTGTTTGCTTAAAGGCCCCCTTTATTTATCCTACAGTTCTGACTTGGTGTACAGGGAGAATACTGTAAGAACGGCCCATGTTCTGAATTCTGTCACTGTACATTTCAAAGTGCTGAACAAATAGTTATATTGACTACATCCATCCTAGCTTGCTTATTAATGTCTTAATCGGAATTACTGATTACCTCTTATCCGCACGTCGTCCCCTTATGCCATAGTTTGTACATCCCAATTGTCAGTAGAAACCACATTTGTTTAAGCAAGTCAGTCATATCAACAGTGGCGACCCGTTTTGAGCCCCACATTTTTAGCAAAACATTTTTTTGGGGGGGGGGGGGGCTTGCCTCTTTTGTATGTTGTTTTGGCATTAGTATGTGTCACATATCAGTTTGCAAACAATGTAAAAAAATATATATATCATAGAGATAATAAAGCCGCCTACAAACATGGTCTCTTTTTTGTTTTCTTGAGTAAGGCAGCTCTAAAATGCACGTGTTTCAGCCTAGCTCAGTGTTTCTGTGGTGGTGGGGCAAACCAGCAGAAAATAGGTGCGTTGCACCGTGATTGGCTCAGTGTTCTGTCACTCATGGGGACACGTCAAATGACGTTATAATGTATAGTAGCTTTGATTGGACTGATCGTGTCAACATCTTACTTTCAAAATCTAAGCTAGCAGTCATCATCATGAATCAAGCCGACAATCTACTGGAAAATCCTTTTTAATCCTTGTCATATGAAGAGAAATAATGAAGAGAAATTATAGATTAAAAAGTATCGGTGCTCATCAGCCATTAGACATCAACATTACACAACAAGTAGGAAATCGCAAATTCAACAATGAGTGGTTTGGAAGGAATCGGTGACAGTGGCTAACTGGAAGCATTGCAACTGGGAAGTTGGGAATAAATTAGCTCAGACTGGGAAAATACATTTTGAATGGTCATCCAACTCGGAATTGTGAATCCATCCTCTTTCTCTTTCTTTGGTGACAAAATTTGCAAACGAAGGAATGTCGCGCCACATTTATTTTATGCTGCTGCATAAATGATGTAATATGCCAGAGAGATATGTATACTGTAGCTAATAAAGTAATGCTAAGTGTATGTTGTGTAATAAGCTGTTAGTAGACCATTTGCCTCACTAATAATTTGGTCTACTTTCACCTCTTAATTTTCACCCATAACCTGTTTTCGAGAAATGTAATCATCGAATATTGTAAGAGCTTTCATTGTCTGCTTACATGCCTCCTTTATTTATCCTACGGTTTTGACTTGGTGTACTGGGAGACCACTGTAAGAACGGCCCATGTTCTGAATTCTGTTGCTGTACATTTTGTACATTTCAAAAGTGCTGAACAAATAGTTATATTGACTATGTACGTCCCAGCTTGCTCATTAATGTCAATCGAAATTACGGATTGCCTCTTATCCGCTTGTCGTCCCTTATGCCATAATTTGTACATCTCAATTGTCAGTAAACACCACATTTGTTTAATCAAGTCAGCTATGTTTTTTTAAAAGGCAGTAAATGAGGCTGAATGAACTGTTTCGCTGCAAGACAAGGCTCCGCTGATAGCCAGGTGTAGCAGTGGTAAGGATTCACTCCATGGTGCTGAAAAGTAGGCTCTGCTGTTGGGACAATTTTATGTAGACCCTAACAGTTAGTGGGCACGTTTGTCACCGTTATAGTGCAATTCATATATTGTTTAGTATTGTGTTGTGTTGTGTAGTGGCTTTGCTGGCATGCATCTTCATTTTTTTTTTAAAGTTTGCCTCACCAAGATATATATGCTAAAATTGCCACTGGTTATTTATGATGATCAATGGGACGTCGGAGTATGAAATGTCTGACTTGCTAACTACAACCAGTTAGCGAGTCGGGCATTTCTGAGTTTCCTAGTTCCGAATAATATATGAACGTGGCATAAAATGTACGCTCCTGTCATAGTTCACAAGGGCATGCTGGGAACTGTAGTTTAAATAGTAGAGGGATTGGATGAGTTGCCCAAATCTTCTGTCTTGTAGAGTTTTATAGGCTACTGGCTACATTATTACAAGGCGATTTAAGGTTAATTTTACGGACACATATAGCTTAAAAGTATTTAGCATTTACATTCTTATTTGCGAAGGCCTATGTTTAATTTTAAATCTAAAGATTAGCTTGTACGCCTATACCGGGGTAGATTGATCTGACTTCCTGTTGCACTGCGGTGCTTTGTACGTGCTTTGCCTGCTGTTAGTTTACTAGATATCGCGATGAATGTCATGCAACAACACAAGTTAAGTAGGGCCTAGTTATGATTGACAGGTAATTATAGGCTTATAGCCTAGATAAAGAGGACACTAGCTGCTTGGTAACATGGTAAACCTGTAGGCGAGATATCATCCACAACCATGACATTGGGTGAGTTATTATTGGTATTGCGCAGGCCTATCATGTTGCATTCGTTCCGAGTTGTTTCTATGGGCTACAAGTCTAGCTTTTACAGATCTTTACACAAGATGCTGTCTGAGATTCTGTGGTGATTTTATGCGATTGAATGATGACACGTAGGCAAGCATGAGGGCATTAGAGGCAGGAATATTGGTGAAATTGAGAGAGGGGAGGGGAGACGAGTGTGTTATGGATGGTTGTCCCCATTCCT
Source organism: Salvelinus namaycush (assembly GCF_016432855.1). NCBI lineage: Eukaryota > Metazoa > Chordata > Actinopteri > Salmoniformes > Salmonidae > Salvelinus > Salvelinus namaycush. The sequence continues at coordinate 21,147,036 of NC_052307.1, read as the reverse complement.
GTAGGGTTTTTTAATATGACAGTTCCTCAAAGCACGGCAGCAGACAACGAGCGTATATAGGCTATAGCTCAGTGGAGTGAACTATGTAGTTGTGCCAGAGCGGTTCTGTGGGGGCGTGCGTCTCGGTGGACTGTGATCGGGGCTGTGTTCACTTGAGAGGAGATGGCTGTTCTGGCTGTCCAAGCAGGTTTGCCGGACCATTCTTGGTGAGATGGGTTTTGAAGGAGAAGCGTAGGAAGTTATGTAAATTGTGAGCTCTGCCTATACGTGTTATGTTTACTGCATGCAGTGCATAGTATTCTTGTGACAGTGTATCTTTTCGTCTGTGTCGTGACTCGTGATTGTGGGTGCTTCATACTGCAGTTACTGTTCATGTATATATGCTGGTGCTAATCCTTTGTTCTCTTCATGCACATCATGGTTGTTTACATTGCCATGATCCTGTTTCACTTTCCTAAGGTACAGTTCGAAATGTACAGTACTGGGGGGGTGGGTCAAAAATGTTTTGCTTTGGGGAGTGTTTTTTTTTTTTTTGCACAGGGGAGGGTAGTGCGTTTTTCCCCCCTCATCTACATTCGCCATTCTGCAGGTGTTACTATATATTGTCTTCCATATTGCCAGATTTCCTATTCTGCTTGCATGCGCCTCCCCTATCAAGGTGTTTTGGTACTTCCCTTATGCCCTATGCTTTTTCCACATGCTTACTATACCACACACAGGTCAATATAGTCTACCAATCAACTGTCTATCCTGTCCTGTATTCATAGTGACAATAGTGGTAGGTGGATCGTTTGTCCAGATCTGCAGTAGGTTAAGTAGAAATCATACCACACAAAATAATTAAAATCTGCATTTTTCAAAATAAATCCACAAAATTGAGGAATAGCTGACAAGCAGAGGAGAGGCCAGGTGCATCATTGCATGAAAGAACAGTGAAGACATGCAATTCAAAAAGCTCTCTTATTGATCTTGTTTAAGAACAATCAAATTATCCTACCTAGCTTACAACACCACAATCCAATTAATAATTGCATTATTGTTTTCAAGTGAGTATAATTCTACTCTAGGCTGTACACTGCAGTGGAAAAGGTCATTTGAATAATGGCGCAAAAGCTCTGTTATTTTAATGTTTCATTCCATTTGGATCAGTTGTGGGTCTACTCTTGACAGATTATAGAAAGGCACAGTAGCAGGCCAGTCTGTCTGTATTTTTACTTCTGATGCGTTGTCTGTTGCTGAACCATTCTCCCAAGTTGTCATATGCTCCCAGCAGGCCCAGTTATCAGAGGTGTGAACTCGAGTCACATGACTTGGACTCGAGTCTGACTCGAGAAAATAACTTGAATTCACCTTGGAGCCTCAAGACTCGGGACCCGACTGATTACTTGAAATTATCTGGCCAGGATTTGTAATGTTTTGTCACTTATTTTGTGGCACAGAGTCTCCATGGATTAGGCTACTCTCCACACAGCCAGAGTTAGTATCGCACTTGCAAATAAACAGATTAGCTAGTGAAACGCACACTCTGCCCTCTGATTGGACCAGCAAACTGTCAATTAACACAGGTTGGGTGAGCTACAGTAGCGCAGTGAGAAGGTTTTGAGGGGATGCTGGCAAAAACAGAGTAGCCTACCTATGTTAATAATATCCATATACAATTCAGTCTAGCAATCTGCTACGGAGGCATTTTTGCCAGAACAATAGGCTACCTGGTGATTTCATTGATTATTTTCATATTTCAGGTAGGCCTAGTAGGCCTGTTTCAAGTAGGCCTGTGGCGGTCACGAAATGTTGTCAGCTGGTGATTGTCAAGCAAATAACTGTCGGTCTCACGGTAATTGACCGTTAATTAACAAACACATTACGGATCCCCTTGCTTCCGCACATAGCCTACAAGCCATTTTAAAAACTCGAATAAATCCATGTAATATAGCCTACACCTTAACAATAAATCCATAATTTATTTTAGACATGTCTAAAGAAGCATGATATGAAGAAAATTTAGTCTATTTCAGAAAAAAATAATAGCATACTCTGACTTGTCCTGATGTGGCTATGACTGTGGGCTACACTAGTTTAACAGACAAGATTTACTTATAATTCCGTGGCATTATTTTATATTATTTTATAGTATGAATAATACAATTGAACAAAGCTGAATAAAATAAATATTTTCTCCAAACGATTTGAGGGAGTGCGCACATGCGGCTATTCTGTGTTGAGCGGTTAACAAAGAAATAGGTACTCCAATATGCATAATTTAGAGTTATTAATGTAACTTTAGTTGTTCTACAAATGTTGGGCTATATGTTTTGATTATTAATACATTGTAAGGCTGCATGGTGAGACTAATCATTATTTGAAAAAAGTTGCTTCAAAGGCATGAGCTCTGCTTTGTTTTTTTTGCGCAGGCTGTACACACTTCATTAGTCTCTCATTCACAATTTGACAAGCACTTGATAATGCCTCGAATTTCATGGCGGCATCGCCTTTGTGGCCGTAATGCACCCTAAAAATTCCATGCCATTTGCGGCCGGGAGTGCTGCGTTGTGCCATATCCAATTACGAGGTGCATATTGAAGATATTAGATGAACTGTCCACATTTACTTTCCGTCAGCCAACAAGATGAGTAGGCCTAACGAACAGCAAAAACTATAGCCTGCCAATGTACTATCCCCCATAGTACAAAAGTCGACCTATTCTGTGCGAGAAATAAATATTCCAAACAGGGGGACAGTTGTGGGATGGGATAGATCCCAAATTAATACAACAACTAGCATCAAAAAACCTTGTTTATGCAATGTGGCTGACGCAACAGATCAGAACGTTTAGCTTAAAATGTTGATAAACTATTATGGTATTTCTTCACCTTATAAGCGCAGCCATGCGCACATGGTAGAAGGCTATAAGCGCAAATGTTCCATTAGCGGAAAACACCATTATCAAAAGTGACCGCAAATGCAATTATGCATGTAATGCTTTTATTATAAAGGTGCATTTTTATGTTGAAAAGGATCTTACTCAAACTTGAAACTCACGAGTAAAGCGGATTAATGTGCTTAATCTTAAGAAATTATTTGGCCACTTTAGTTGTGATGCAAACCTTATTAAAACATATAAGCCTATGGGCTAAGCTACATGAGGTGTGTGACTATGATTTGAACAAGTCGCAAAAACAGGTATTGTTTCTTATGCTGGGCATCATTCACAAGTGATGATATATAATTAATCAGACTATTCTTGATTTAATCTGGTCTTTACATATACTAAACAATATATGTGAGACATTTATGATTTAGAATGGACCATTATCATGCACCTGTATCGAAACAGGGGCAGCGGAAAAAATACATGTCATCTATGCACTTAAATAGCGAATGGACGCTTTTCCTGTGGATTATTTTCATGCCAGGAAAGGTTGGCAATACTTCTGTTGTAAATATAAGCAATGTGCTTAATATTAGGAAAGATGAATAAATATAGTAGTCCTAGTCTATAGAAAGCTCATGGGATCCTCCTCTTTTTATTAGTGGCCATCACTCTCTTTTCTCCCGCAATTGCATAGCCTATAGAAATGTTGCGCAACATGAAGTGTTTGATTAGATTTTCAAATACATTTGCAATGATGTCAGAGAGAGTAGAGGGACAATATAGTGCTGAGTACCAGACAGTTAGCTTGTTTGGTAGGCTACTAATGACCAGCATCAGAGCTTAGACAAGCCTAAATACCGTAAGTAAATGGTCATGTGGAATTTGACTGCCTTCATGACTTGTGACCGCTGGTAATACGGTCACTGCAACAACCCTAGTTATAATTATATACCTCAGAGGTGGTACTGGCTATATATCTAACATCGCACTAGCTTCAGTACTTATGCGATGAAGATGTAACATATTCTGGTGAATTACAGTGCCTTCAGAACCCTTTACTTTTTCCACATTTTGTTAGGTTACAGATTTATTCTAAAATTGATTAAATTGTTTGTTTACCCTCAATATACACACTACCCCATAATGACAAAGCAAAAACAGGTTTTTAGAAATTTTATCAAATTTATAAAATAAAGAAAAATGAAAATATCACATTTACATAAGTATTCAGACCCTTTACTCAGTACTTTGTTGAAGCACCTTTGCCAGCGATTACAGCCTCGGGTCTTCTTGGGTGTGGCGCTACAAGCTTGGCACACCTGTATTTGGGGAGATTCTCCCATTCTTCTCTGCAGATCCTCTCAAGCTCTGTCAGGTTGGATGGGGAGCGTCGCTGCACAGCTATTTTCAGGTCTCTTCAGAGATGTTCGATCGGGTTCAATTCCGGGCTCTGGCTGGGCCACTCAAGGACATTCAGAGACTTGTCCCAAAGCCACTCTTGTGTTGTGTGTGTTCTTAGGGTCGTTGTCCTGTTGGAAGGTGAACCTTCACCACAATCTGAGGTCCTGAATGCTCTGGAGCAGGTTTTCATCAAGGATCTCTATGTACTTTGCTCTGTTCATCTTTGCCTCAATCCTGATTAGTCTCCCAGTCCCTGCCACTGAAAAACATCCCCACAGCATGATGCCGCCACCACCATGCTTCACCGTAGGGATGGTGCCAGGTTTTCTCCAGATGTGACGCTGGACATTCAGGCCAAAAAGTCCAATCTTGGTTTCACCAGACCAGAGAATCTTATTTCTTATGGTCTGAGAGTCTTTAAGTGCCTTTTTGACAAACTCCAAGTGAGCTGTCATGTGTCTTTTACTGAGGAGTGGCTTCCGTTTGGCCACTCTACCATAAAGGCCTGATTGGTGGAGTGCTGCAGAGATGGTTGTCCTTCTGGAAGGTTCTCCCATCTCCACAGAGGAACTCTAGAGCTCTGTCAGAGTGACCATCGGGTTCTTGGTCAACTCCCTGACCAAGGCCATTCTCCCCCAATTGCTCAGTTTGGCCGGGCGATCAGCTCTAGGAAGAGTCTTGGTGGTTCCAAACTTCTTCCATTTAAGAATGATAGAGGCCACTGTGCTTTTGGGGACCTTTAATGCTGCAGAATTTTTTTTGTACCCTTCCCCATATTTGTGCCTTGACAAAATCCTGTCTCTGAGCTCTACGGACAATTCCTTCGACCTCATGTCTTGGTTTTTGCTCTGACATGCAAATCCTCTCTCCCTACATTCGCGCTGCACCCGATCCTATAGCTGTACCACAAATCAGCAACCTGTTCGCTAGCGCAGTGGATCTCAAACTGTTTGACCTGCGTATGACAAAAAGGAGGGGTTCAAAGTTTGCAAAGTTTACTTTACAAGTACCCAATTAGCATAAATAGCCTAAACAGCGCCCTCATCCCCCATTTTCTGACCAGCTCGGCTACTTTTCTCATTGTATAACCACGATTTTGGTGGCTAAATATCCACATTTGCGATCAAACTGTATATGCATGTTGTAATGTGATGTTACAGGAGTGTCATCGGAAGAATTCTGAGAAGGTTAGTGAAAAAATTAATATCTTTTGGCGATGTTGACTTTTATCGCTCACTTTGGCTAGAATCAATGCTGGGCTGCTATGTGGTATGTGCTATGCTAATATAACGATTTATTGTGTTTTCGCTGTAAGACACTTAGAAAATCTGAAATATTGTCTGTATTCACAGGATCTGTGTCTTTCGATTCGTGTATGCTGTGTATTTTTACGAAATGTTTGATGATTAGTAAGTAGGTAAACACGTTGCTCTAAGTAGTTTTTCTATTCCATTTGTGACGGTGGGTGCAATTGTAACCTATGCCATCTACCTGAAATATGCACTTTTTTCTAACAAAACCTATCCCATACCATAAATATGTTATCAGACTGTCATCTAATGAGTTTTTTTGTTGGTTAGGGGCTATAAATATCTTAGTTTAGCCGAATTGGTGATGGCTACTGGTGTTGGTGGACAAATAAAAGATGGTGGATTATGCTAATGTGTTTTTAGGTAATAGATGTACATCTTTACATATTGTGTCTTCCCTGTAAAACATTTTAAAAATCGGACATGTTGACTGGATTCACAAGATCTGTGTCTTTCATTAGCTGTATTGGACTTTAATGTGTGAAAGTTAAATATTTTAAAAAAATATTTTTTTTGAATTTCGCGGCACTGGTTTTTCAGTGGGGGGGGGGGGGGAGTGCCGCTAGCGGCACACTCATCCTAGACAGGTTAACATAAATAAATATGCAGCTACAAAAATGGTTTGCTGATTAAGAATATTAACTGTTTTGTGGTGAATTCTTCTTTCTTAACCCATTATTTATTTATTTATTTATTTCACCTTTTATTTAACCAGGTAGGCTAGTTGAGAACAAGTTCTCATTTACAACTGCGGCCTGGCCAAGATAAAGCAAAGTAGTGCGACACAAACAACAACAGAGTTACACATGGAATAAACAAACATACAGTCAATAATACAATAGAGAAAGTCTATATACAGTGTGTGCAAATGAGGTAGGATAAGGGGGGCGAGGCAATAAATAGGCCATAGTTGCTCAATTATTACAGTATGGCAAATTAATCACTGGGGTGATAGATGTGCAAGTAGTGGTACTGGGGTGCAAAGGAGCAAAATAAATAAATAACAATATGGTGATGAGGTAGTTGGATGGGCTATTTACAGATTGGCTATGTACAGGTGCAGTGATCTGTGAGCTGCTCTGACAGCTGGTGCTTAAAGCTAGTGAGGGAGACATGAGTCTCCAGCTTCAGTCATTTTTGCAGTTCGTTCCAGTCATTGGCAGCAGAGAACTGGAAGGAAAGGCGGCCGAAGGAGGAATTGGCTTTGGGGGTGAGCAGTGAAATATACCTGCTGGAGCGCGTGCTGCGGGTGGGTGCTGCTATGGTGAGCAGTGAGCTGAGATAAGGGGGGACTTTACCTAGCAGGGTCTTGTAGATGACCTGGAGCCAGTGGATTTGGCGACGGATATGAAGCGAGGGCCAGCCAACAAGAGCATACAGGTCGCAGTGGTGGGTAGTATATGGGGGTTTGGTGACAAAACGGATGGCACTGTGATAGACTGCATCCAATTTGCTGAGTAGAGTGTTGGAGGCTATTTTGTAAAAGACATCGCCGAAGTCAAGGATCGGTAGGATAGTCAGTTTTACTAGGGTATGTTTGGCAGCATGAGTGAAGGATGCTTTGTTGCGAAATCGGAAGCAGATTCTAGATTTAATTTTGGATTGGAGATGTTTAATGTGAGTCTGGAAGGAGAGTTTACAGTCTAACCAGAATCCTAGGTATTTGTAGTTGTCCACATATTCTAAGTCAGAACCGTCCAGAGTAGTGATGCTGGACGGGTGGGTAGGTGTGGGCAGCGATCGGTTGAAGAGCATGCATTTAGTTTTGCTTGCATTTAAGAGCAGTTGGAGGCCACGGAAGGAGAGTTGTATGGCATTGAAGCTCGTCTGGAGGTTAGTTAACAGTATCCAAAGAAGGGCCAGAAGTTTACAAAATGGTGTCGTCTGCGTAGAGGTGGATCAGAGAGTCACCAGCAGCAAGAGCAACATCATTGATGTATACAGAGAAAAGAGTCGGCCTGAGGACTGAACCCTGTGGCACCCCCATAGAGACTGCCAGAGGTCCGGACAACAGGCCCTCCGATTTGACCCACTGAACTCTATCAGAGAAGTAGTTGGTGAACCAGGCGAGGCAGTCATTTGAGAAACCAAGGCTGTTGAATCTGCCGATAAGAATGTGGTGATTGAGAGTCAAGCCTTGGCCAGGTCGATAAATACAGCTGCACAATATTGTCTCTTATCGAGCGTGGCTGAGATGCACCCATGACCAGCTCGGAAACCAGATTGCATAGCGGAGAACTTACGGTGGGATTCGAAATGGTCGGTGATCTGTTTGTTAACTTGGCTTTCGAAGACCTTAGAAAGGCAGGGTAGGATAGATATAGGTCTGTAGCAGTTTGGGTCTAGAGTGTCTCCCCCTTTGAAAAGGGGGATGACCGATGCAGCTTTCCAATCTTTGGGGATTTCAGACGATACGAAAGAGAGGTTGAACAGGCTAGTAATAGGGGTTGCAACAACTTTGTCGGATAATTTTAGGAAGAGAGTGTCCAGATTGTCTAGCCCTGCTGATTTGTAGGGGTGCAGATTTTGCAGCTGTTTCAGAACGTCAGCTATCTGGATTTGGGTGAAGGAGAAATGGGGGAGGCTTGGGCAAGTTGCAGTGAGAGGTGCAGGGCTGTTGACCGGGGTAGGGGTAGCCAGGTGGAAAGCATGGCCAGCCGTAGAAAAATGCTTATTGAAATTGTCAGTTATCGCGGATTTATCGGTGGTGACAGTGTTTCCGAGCCTCAGTGCAGTGGGCAGCTGGGAGGAGGTGCTCTTATTCTCCATGAACTTTAGTGTCCCAGAACTTTTTGGAGTTAGTGCTACAGGATGCAAATTTCTGTTTGAAAAAGCTAGCCTTTGCATTCCTAACTGCCTGTGTATATTGGTTCCTAACTTCCCTGAAAAGTTGCATATCGCCGGGGCTATTCGATGCTAATGCAGTATGCCACAGGATGTTTTTGTGCTGGTCAAGGGCAGTCAGGTCTGGAGTGAACCAAGGGCTATATCTGTTCCTGGTTCTACATTTTTTGAATGGGGCATGCTTATTTAAGATGATGAGGAAAGCACTTTTAAAGAATAACCAGGCATCCTCTACTGACGGAATGAGGCCAATATCATTCCAGGATACCCGGACCAGGTCAATTAGAAAGGCCTACTCGCTGAAGTGTTTTAGGGAGCGTTTGACAGTGATGAGGGGTGGTCGATTGACCGCAGACCCATTACGGGCGCAGGCAATGAGGCAGTGATCGCTGAGATCCTGGTTGAAGACAGCAGAGGTGTATTTGGAGGGCAGGTTCTTTAGGATGATATCTTTGAGGGTGCCCGTGTTTACGGATTTGGGGTTGTATTTGGTGGGTTCATTGATCATTTGTGTGAGATTGAGAGCATCAAGCTAAGATTGTAGGATGGCCGGGGTGTTAAGCATGTCCCAGTTTAGGTCACCTAACAGCACGAGCTCTGAAGATAGATGGGGGGCAATCAATTCGCATATGGTGTCCAGGGCACAGCTGGGGGCAGAAGGTGGTCTATAGCAAGTGGCAACGGTAAGAGACTTGTTTCTGGAGAGGTGGATTTTTAAAAGTAGAAGCTTAAATTGTTTGGGCACAGACCTGGATAGTAAGACAGAACTCTGCAGACTATCCCTGCAGTAGATTGCAACTACGCCCCCTTTGGCAGTTTTATCTTGTCGGAAAATTATATAGTTAGTGATGGGAATTTCAGGGTTTTTGGTGGTCTTCCTAACCCAGAATTCAGACACGGCTAGGGCATCCGGGTTGGCAGAATGTGCTAGGGCAGTGAATAAAACAAACTTAGGGAGGAGGCTTCTAATGTTAACATGCATGAAACCAAGGCTTTACGGTTACAGAAGTCAACAAATGAGAGCGCCTGGGGAATGGGAGTGGAGCTAGGCACTGCAGGGCCTGGAGTAACCTCCACATCAGCAGAGAAACAGAGGAGGAGTAGGATAAGGATACGGCTAAAGGCTAAAAGAACTGGGCTTCTAGTACGTTCAGAACAGAGAGTAAAGGAGCAGATTTCTGGGCACGGTAGAATAGATTCAAGGCATAATGTACAGACAAAGGTATGGTAGGATGTGAATACAGTGGGGGTAAACCTGTGCATAGAGTGACGATGAAAGAGATATTGTCTAGAAATATAATTTAAACCACATGTCACCGCATGTGTGGGAGGTGGAACTGAAGTGTTAACTAAGGCGTATTGAGCAGGGCTAAAGCCTCTACAGTGAAATAAGGCAATAATTACTAACCAAAACAGCAATGGACAAGGCATACTGACGTTAGGGAGAGGCATGCGTAGCCAAGTGATCATAGGAGTCCAGTGAGTGGCTTCAGGCAGCTAGCGGGCCGGAGCTAGCAAGCTAGCAGAAGGGCCTTTTGAGGGATGTCGCGACGGAAAAAGTCAGTTGAAAAAAACCCTCGGGCGGAATTACGTCGGTAGTCCAGTCGTGATGGGTCGGCGGGGGGTCCAGGTATTGTAGCCCAAGGAGTGGTTGATGGGCCTCTACTGCTAGCCGGGAGATGGGCCTAGCAAATGGGCCTAGCAATGGCTAACTGACACTAGTTAGTAGCCAGTTAGCTGGCTAGCTTTTGATGGCGGTTCCGGTTCTTAAGTATATAAATATAGCAGATCTGTACCACATTGGGTGAGGCGGGTTGCAGGAGAGTATATTCAGTCCGTAGATGGAAAGTGATAATAAAATATATACAAAAAAAACAAGGAAAAACTATATTTACACATGACAAAACACATGTCTGACTCCTACGCCATCTTGGATGTAGACCCTCACCTTAAGGTCCTCACCTAAAGTGCAGAGTATCAAAATACTGAGGCATGTGTAAATCTGTTTTTTCAGGAGGGTGCAATCGCAAAGGTTCTATCTGACACTTCTGAATTAGACTTGTTCAGTTTTTAAGAAGACTGTAGCTATTTGAATACATACATGATATAATATCACTATTGTACCAAGATAGTCAGTACTCATCATCAAATACATTAAGAAATGTATTACGATCATCAGACGAATTACTGTCATCACTGAACAACGACGTGACATCATTTACTTTAAGAAGATTTAACAGTGTTATTTTTTTGCTTGCGTGCCATTATTGCTCACTAGACTAGCCTAGACCATACTTAGAGGGAGATGGCAAAGACGTGTTCTGATTGGTCCCTCTGTATTTGTTCAGGCTTGTGATTGGATTGCAGATATACAACCTTATAGCACCAAGTTCAAATTAGTTTATGCAGATAGAAAGCTGTAGTTTTTCACTCAAAATTCACTTTTTCAAAAATCTAACTTCACAAACATATGAATAACCATCTAAAGATCTATTATATGTGACTAACTCATTTTTGACAAAAATGTCAGATCGAACCTTATGGTCTCAGCGTCTCAATTTGTACTTGAACAAGTCATTGCATGTATAGATAGTTTTTTTCTATACTTGACTTGTGACTCGACTTCACTTGCTCTTAGAATGCATGACTTGGACTCGACCCGTTCTACTTGGGACTCGACTTGAGATTCGGACCTTGTGACTTGAGACTTGCTTGTGACTCGAATAATAGTGACTTGGTCCCACCTCTGCCAGTTATTCAGGAAAGCTTAACGTGTGTTCTGCCTGCTTTCTGGATCAGACCGGCTATTCCTCGACCTAGAAACTAATGTGCCAATATAGCCTAAATATTTGTCATTTAACTTTTGAGATGTATTACCTTTTTATGGGGCAGCAGGTAGCCTAGTGGTTAAGAGTGTTGGACCAGTATCTGAAATGTCTATGGTTTGAATCCCTGAGCTAGGTGAAAACTCTGTCAATGTGCCCTTGAGCAAGGCACTTAACCCTAATCGTTCCTGTAAGTTGCTCTGGATAAGAGCGTCTACTAAATTACTAAAATGTAATAAACATTTTAAAAAGCATTCTTTATGGGGAAAAAATAAGGTATTATCTTATAAATAGGGAAGGTGGAGTTATGTCACGTGCCGTTAACAAAAATATAGAAATGTTTGCTCTATCCCAAATTACAACCAACTGATTTCAGCGTTAACTCAAAAATGGAAGAGGCAAGTGGAAAGGGGAGAAGGTAGGGAACTTGTCTGCCCTTTATTAAAGACCAAAATCGGCCTCCAAAAATTGTCATAAATACAAAAATATACACGCTTTAATTTTAGGATCAAAATCTTTTACAGGTTGCAAAATAGTTTAGATTTTTGATGTGCCGATTCCATGGCACATGGTTTATGAACTGATACACAAAACAACGCTTGTTTCAAAATTTAGTTTTTTATTATACAAAATTCTTGCCATTAATAGACTTATGTACAGTGCTGTGAAAAAGCATTTACCCCCTTATTTTTCTCATATTTTGCCAATTTTTGATACTGCAGTGTTTGGTTTTTGCCAGGCATAATGGGACCGATGTCATCCAAAAAGTTAGACTTTTGAATCATCTGTGCATGTAGCATTTTTCTAAGAGTGGTGATGACCATCCAGGTGCTTCCAGGTGCTTTTGGGGAAACTTTTTGGATGACATGGGTCCCATTATGCCTGGCAAAAACCAAACACTGCATTCCACAGTAAGTACCTCATACTAACAGTCAAGCATGGTGGTGGTTTGGGGATGCTTTGCTATTTCAGGACCTGGATGACTTGCCTTAATAGAACCATGAATTCTGTTCTGTATCAGAGAATTCTACAGGAGAATGTCAGGCCATCCGTCTGTGAGCTGAAGCGCAGATGGTTCATGCAGCAAGATAATGATCCAAAATACACAATCAAGGTTACATGAAAATGCCTAAAAAGCAACACATTTGAAGGTTTGGAATAGCCTAGTCAAAGTCCAGACCTAATCCGAATTGAGATGATGTGGCAGGACTTGAAACGAGCAGTTCATGCTTGAAAACCCACAAATGTCGCTGAGTTAAATCAGTTCTGCATGCAAGAGTGGGCCAAATTTCATCGACAGCAATGTGAGAGACTAATCAACAACTACAGGAAGCATTTGGTTGCAGTCATTGCAGCTAATTTTGGCACAACAAGTTATTGAGTGTAAGGGGGCAATTACTTTTTCATACAGGGGAATTGGGTGTTGCATAACTTTGTTAATTAAATAAATAAAATATTTGGTTTGTGTTATTTGAACAGGTTCCCTTTATCTAATAGTAGGTTTTGGTTGAAGAGCTGATAACATTACCTATCAAAAATATGCAAAAATAGAGAAAATCAGAAAGGAGGCAAATACTTTCTCACGGCACTGATATGGGGCATACAACCATGTTAGCTTTGCAGATTTTGCTGCGAAGAGACCGAACCATTAGATAACTTATTCTGGTATTGCCTCTATGGTATTGCCCACACAAAACCACATACACACATAACACACATAACACACACATGCATACTGACACAACACAAACACACATACAGTTGAAGTCGGAAGTTTACATACACTTAGGTTGGTGTCATTAAAACTCGTTTTTCAACCACGCCACACATTTCTTGTTAACAAACTATAGTTTTGGCAAGTCTGTTCGGACATCTACTTTGTGCATGACACAAGTCATTTTTCCAACAATTGTTTACAGACAGATTATTTCACTTATAATTCACTGTATCACAATTCCAGTGGGTCAGCAGTTTACATACACTAAGTTGACTGTGCCTTTTTAAACAGCTTGGAAAATTCCAGAAAATTATGTCATGGCGTTAGAAGTTTCCGATAGGCTAATAGACATAATTTGAGTCAATTGGAGGTGAACCTATGGATGTATTTCAAGGCCTACCTTCATACTCAGTGCCTCTTTGCTTGACATCATGGGAAAATCAAAAGAAATCAGCCAAGACCTCAGTTTTTTTTTTTTTTAGACCTCCACAAGTCTGGTTCATCCTTGGGAGCAATTTCCAAACGCCTGAAGGTACCACGTTCATCTGTACAAACAATAGTACGCAAGTATAAACACCATGGGACCACGCAGCCATCATACCGCTCAGGAAGTAGACGCGTTCTGTCTCCTAGAGATGAACGAACTTTGGTGCGAAAAGTGCAAATCAATCCCAGAACAACAGCAAAGGACCTTGTGAAGATGCTGGAGGAAACAGGTACAAAAGTATCTATATCCACAGTAAAACAAGTCCTATATCGACATAACCTGAAAGGCCGCTCAGCAAGGAAGAAGCCATTGCTCCAAAACCGCCATAAAAAAAGCCAGCCTACGGTTTGTAACTGCCCATGGGGACAAAGAATGTACTTTTTGGAGAAATGTCCTCTGGTCTGATGAAACAAAAATAGAACTGTTTGGCCATAATGACCATCGTTATGTTTGGAGGAAAAAAGTGGAGGCTTGCAAGCAGAAGAACACCATCCCAACCGTGAAGCACGGTGGTGGCAGCATCATGTTGTGGTGGTGCTTTGCTGCAGGAGGGACTGGTGCACTTCACAAAATAGATGGCATCATGAGGCAGGAAAATGATGTGGATATATTGAAGCAACATCTCAAGACATCAGTCAGGAAGTTAAAGCTTGGTCGCAAATGGGTCTTCCAAATGGGCAATGACCCCAAGCATACTTCCAAAGTTGTGGCAAAATGGCTTAAGGACAACAAAGTCAAGGTATTGGAGTGGACATCAAAGAAAAAAAATCCAATGAATCCAAATGTTAGAATCCAAATGTATTATAAAATACAAATGTATTATGTACAGATGTATTTGTAACAAAGTTACTTTTGTGTCGGGGGGGTGTTCTAATCTGATTTAAGCTACTTCAAAAGTCTCCTGTAGGCTACCTGCTCACATTCAACCACTCCACTCTAATATAATTCCAGCATCCAAACTGCGCAACGGCCATTCAATGAATGGAAAAAGAGACATCTGTTACAAAACACAAAAGTTTCAATACTGAGTAAGGAGGGATGTCGAGATTGACATACTCTTCTTGATTGTGTTGTAGATAAGCACTTGAAGTCTGTAATCATTGTGCGGTTATGCGTTGCTTACTGGTTTTGTGTGGTGCATTGGCACAGAAACCTGTTGATGGAAAATGTGTTGTATATATTTTATATGATTATAAATAAAGCATCAAAATGTAGAAAAGCTGATTTCCCCCTAGCTGATCATTGTCTGCAGACGGATCTGATCGTAGTATAATGATACAGGCGTGGAGAGTGATGTGGTGGTCGGCAAACCCTTAACCTCCAGGCTCGTTAGCTGAAGTGATAAAGTCGAAATCCACGTTTATAAACACAGGGTTGCTACAGTTATTGTTAGTTATGGTGGTAATCATTATTTTTCAGTTAATTTTATGAGGGGGCAGGGTGTGAAAAAAAGGTTTTACAGTACAAGGGGAGGGTCATGTGAAAATATGTTTTATGTTTGGGAGGGTGGTGCATTTTTCTTTTGGACACCTAGAATTGGACCAGCACACCCCCAGTACATTTCTAACTGTCCCTAATGTATAACATGCCAGTACAGTAGTGCTATTCTAGAACACCGTAGTGGCTCTCGTTTAGTATACATAGCCTTAGAGCTGCTCTCACCATTGATTCATGTAGGCAGATGTCAACACTGTCTATTTATGTTTCATGCATAATGTTATCTGAATACGTGCTCTCTCTTTCTGTCACACACTCTGTCTCTATCTCTCTGCAGTGTTTCCCCTAGGATTTTTTCCAGCAGCGGTGGCAAAGTTAGTGTGGGGGGTAGTGGGCGTGGCCAATGGTGCCGTTTTAAAGGCCATAGAGACAACATTTTAGTTTTAAAGCTAATTTCCTGCAATTCTATACATTTCGTCATGGCGCTGAGAGAAAAATTGCAGTTTCATAGGTCATTTCCTGCAATTCTACACATTTTGCCATGGGGCTGATAGAATTTATAGTTTTAAAACTAGTTTCCTGCAATTCTATACATTTAGCTATTCTTATGCTATCTGATTGACTCGAACATTATAACAAAGTCAATGGGGGCCCCATGCCATGCCATTTTTTTAAAATTCTCCTTGTCTAGTTTTTATTTGGGTGATTGTTAGTTCTCAAAGATGATCTTATTTAAATATATATTGCTCCATGATATGTTCTACATACTTTTATATCTGGTTTTAGTCGTTTAAGTTTATACTGAAAACGTTTTACCATCCCGAAAAAATTATCCATGAAGCCATGAGTCATATGCATGAAATGTGACTCATGGCTTTGTACAATGCAGTGCGGAGGTGTGTGGAGACCTGAATTTGAAATGCCATCCGTATGGGTGTGTGCATGGTGCACTGTGTGTGTCCAGAGCTGAGTGTGGGGGTGGGAGTTTGCACAAAGGGTGGTGCAGAGGGTGGGAGTTAGTTCCGTATTAAACCAGCTAAGTGGGGGAAGTCGTGTGGAAAACTGAACTTGCAATG
Organism: Salvelinus namaycush; assembly: GCF_016432855.1. NCBI lineage: Eukaryota > Metazoa > Chordata > Actinopteri > Salmoniformes > Salmonidae > Salvelinus > Salvelinus namaycush. Next base: position 21,131,067 of record NC_052307.1, on the reverse strand, counting down.
ACATCTGCATGTTGGTACTCTACTTCTGTATTAGATGCTGCCTAAAGTCTTGAGTGTATTTTTTTGTGCAATGCTTATGTCTAATGACCTTTTCCCTTTCTTTCCTTCCCTCTCTTTCTGATGCAGAGGCCAGACACTCTGAGGTATGTTGTCTGTCTGCATTTGTCTAAAATGAAAAAGGGAGGGAGCAGCACAAATACCGCACAGCCAGACGCCATGCAGGGGGAGCCCTCCCCTCATCCCTGAGTGCTGAAATGTCTGGACTGGAGCCTTAGTGTGTCATCAGATAGTGTCAGACTGCATCCAGCAGGGGGGATGATAAGAGTTTATTGGAAGTAGCCTTTCAGACACCCTGTGGAAGATTTTCCTCTAAAATACATTTTCAATCAGTCAGACAGATTTGGTCATTGACCTTTTCAACAGTAGTTTCTCCAGACCAGACTGTCAGGGGTTTTAGCGAGGAGCCAGTATGGAGTGGTCACTAGAAAGGGTGAGGGAGATGGTGGCTGGAGGGATGCAGTCTATGAGGGACTGTGAGTCCAGTGCCTTTGGTACAGCCATGTGCCTGCTGCTGCTCTTTGTGTGGTACTGTTACAGGGTAGGTCGTGAGCACAGCTCCTCTCCCCTGCGTGGGGGGTACAGCAATGAGCCCAGTCGAGTAGGAGGGGGTGGGGGGGCCTTGATCAGCACAGATGGAGATGGTAGGGCTAAAGGCAGGCCGGTGTCAGGGGTGGAGGAGCAGAACGGCTTTGCTTACTGCCAGTCCACCGAGTGTTTTCGCTGCACCAACACAGGGGAGGGTCTTAATCAGAGGCTGTACCACAGCTTGCAGGATTACGCCAAACGCTACACCTGGTCAGGCATGGGTAGGGTACACAAAGGGGTACGAGACCAGGGCCGCTACCTCACCAGCCGGCCCACCATCCAGAGGCCAGAGGTGTTCTTCCTCCCTGACCTGCCCTCAGCACCCTTCTTCTCCCGGGACGCACAGAAACACGACGTGGAGCTGCTGGAGAGGAGCTTCCCTGCTCTGCTGGCTGAATTTGAGAACATCTACCATGCCCCACCAGCGCGGGCTGGCTCCTCCCTGCCTCCGGGCTGGAAGGCCAACAGCACCCCCCATGGCCAGTGGTGGACCTTCTACCTGGTGAACCAGGGAACTCCGCTGGCCCTCAACGCCAGGAGGTGCCCCCGGGCCTGGAGGGTGCTGGGCCAGCTGCGCACCTTCATTGCCAACAACGTGTTTGGAAACGCCTGCTTCTCTGTGCTGACCCCCGGAGCCCTGATCACTGAGCATTACGGCCCAACCAACGTCAGGCTGCGCTGCCACCTGGGTAAGAAATGGAGGGAGCTCCCTGGAGGGCTACAACACTGTTAAATATAGGGATGCACCTGGCTCCCATATGTATGTGTTCACCTGTGTCTTTGTGAAAGTATTACAATGATAATAATGATTTTCACTATAGTATGGTTGGTTTTAAAGCTTGCTTTGCTTGCAGCATATACAGCTGACATTTTAGAATATATTCATATGTGTTTGTGTCATACAATATTTTCCTTGGTTTCTTTAGTAATTATATAGACTGACTTGCTGTCTGTCCTCTGTAGGTCTTAGAGTGCCCTCTTCCTGTGAGCTGGTAGTTGGAGGGGAGCCGCAGTGCTGGTCTGAGGGGAGCTGTCTGCTGTTTGATGACTCCTTCCTCCACAGGGCATTCCATGAGGGTGAGAGAGGGACAGCTGTTTGTGAGGGATGAAAGGGGTCGCCTTTTTCTACCCTGGGTTGCGTGTGTGTGTTTATAATATTCTGACAAAGTGTTATTAAGCTGTTATAATGGGTTGATTGGAGGAAAACATGAATCTGTGTTTTCGCTATGTTCAGGCAGCCCAGAGGATGGCTCCAGGGTGGTCTTCATGGTGGACCTCTGGCACCCTAATGTGGCAGCTGCTGAGAGGCAGGCTCTGGACTACATCTTCACCCCTGGACGCTGAGCAGACGGTGGGGTGCTGTGGGGTGGGGGGGGGGAGAGAGAACGAGAGACAGAGCTACAGAGAAACACAGAGAGGTAAAGAGAGACAGAGAGAATGTGTCAGAATTGAAGAGAGAGTTGGTGAGAAAAGTAGAGAAGAACAGTGTGAGTGAGGTGAGAGATCTTCTTTGTCTCTTGTTCCGTTCCCACACTCACTGTGTACATATTCTCTGTCGTGTTGGAATTGGCTCTCTCCCTGTAACTCTCCCTTAGCACCTACTGACTTTGACCAAACAGACGTAATGTAAAATGTTACATTTGAATGTTTACAGCCCCAATCCTTATATCTGTGATTATCCCTGCCCGTGTGTGATAGTTTACTGTGCTCTCCTTTAGAAATCAATACAGCTTTCACAAAAACAGTTGGATAAGCACATAGAAAATGTTTTTCAGAGATCAAATGATTTGCTAGAGACTGCCTGTGTTGTTGCTACACAGGAGAAATGGTTGTATTTGCAGTAGTGGGGAAGTCACTGGGGAAGCCAGAAAAAAAGCCATATTACAACCTATGTGTTGTGATAATTGCGTTGTTTGCTCTATAACCTGTTAATTCATATGCCTTGCGACTGTGATATATAGGTCTAAAGACAGAGACAATAAGAAGACAGTGGCAGAATAAATTCAACCACCTTTGTTTTATCACAAAACCGGATAGCAACCTCTGTCCGGTTCAGTCCACAAAGCATATTGCATGTAACAGACAGTTACATGACCTACAGCATGGTCAAGCAAGTTAATGTTTCTGACTATTCCAGCACCATTTCAACATTTCAACATCATCAAATCAGCTCTGCTTAGTCTAATACAGTGACCTAAAAGATACCAAAAACAATTTAGTCCAATCAACGTAAGCTAAACATGATGTGGCTGTCCATTGTTCTAATTTCTTTGTGCGTGTGCGCGTTTGTGCAAGTAGAATAATATGTTGACTCACCCTACTTGTAGAAAAATGCCAATGCCATCCTCCTCTTTCATTTTGACGAAACGGTCTATCATACAGTACACGCTTTTATTTTTTGTTGTCCTAGGCTAGCTGGCACATGCTGGCCTAACTTCCATTCATGGGCAATATTAGCTAGATAACATTAGCCTTCTACATCTAGCTACATGTTGAACGAACATCCTCTCAGGCCAGTGTCACAACAATGTATGAATGAATGGTCAGAATGCCGTTATAATCATTGGCCAGTACAGATAATTAAGTAAAACAACAAGTCCAAATCCCTATCGCCATGGCTAATTTAGGAAACGGAAAACTTTAGCTAGCTAGCTAGTCACTGGAAGACAACAACACAACGAGATGCAACAATCAACTTGTTTCTATCAATGATGTATGCTGTCAATGGGATTTGATAGTAGTGACGGCAAAATCCAAGCTGGCTTCCCTTGACACTTTTTTTTGGTGTGCCAGGACCGTTTAGCTCAACGATGAGCAACTTTTAAAAACAAAATTATCAAGGGAGGCCAAATGCTCGCAGGCTTTCCTTGCTTTCCATTCAATGCTGGGGGCGGCAACAATGTCATACATCTATCTGATGCTGGCTGTCGTTGGGACCAGACAGAATCAGATAGATGGCATACATGTAGAGCGACAGAGGGGGCGCTGTTTCGCTTGTTCAGATGCTTTCTCCTCTGAGATACATTCAGCCTCTTGCGAATTGAAGGAAAATTATGAAACAGAGATGAATGATAAAATCATTTATGTTATTTTCTTGGTACATTTTTGGGGGGAGCCTGGCTTCCCTTGACAGCCATGAATACATGCCACTGTATTTGGTAAATTATCTAATTAATGGTTGTAATATGGTTGGTTGTATTTGATATCAACTTTGTATTTATGTAAATATAGTTGGAGTACAAAACATATCTGAGAGGTTTTGAAATATAATTGTCTTACAATCGGTAGTTATTGTGTCATCTTAATTTACTGGTACTGCAATGTCATCTTCTCTCCCGAGTATTTGTCATTTTGAGACATTCCTTTTTAGATATTTGAAATGTTTATCAAGTGGTTTGGCTATTGTTCAGTAACATTTTATACCATTCTGTGATTTTTCAGCTGCATATCAAATGTTTGGTGATATTCTTCCCCAATAGTCATATTTGTGGCATTTGTACTCATTTTGAACAGTATTTAATAAATGGCAAATTATCTGAATCAGACAACTTCAGTCTTGAATTCATAATATATTTTGTGCATGATAACACTGTTGTAACCGCTTATGTATTCAGTGTGTGTCTGCATATCAGTACCATTGGGTAGAATGTTGTTCTGCAGTTTCATATTAGTGGCACCAGGAGGCGTAGGTGTGCCATATTCAGTATGAGCAGATGGAGAGGTGAATATGGAGATTCCGCTGAAGCAAAGCAAGGCCAGTACACTAACAAACCTACGCTACTCAACCTTAGCAGCAGAGGAATTATAATGTACTGTAAAAAAAAAAAAAATGGTTACTGGAATGAACACCTGTTCTGGAGCTACTACTCTTCTACATATGACTAAGTATACTGAACAAAAATGTAAACGCAACATGTAAAGTGTTGGTCCCATGTTTCGTGAGCTGAAATAAAACATCTCAGAAATGTTCCATATGCACAAAAAGCGTATTTCTCTCAAATTGTGCATACATTTGTTTACATCCCTGTCAGTGAACATTTCCATCCACCTGACAGGTGTGGCATATCAAGAAGCTGAATAACCAGCATGTTCATTACACAGGTGCACCTTGTGCTGAGGACAATAAAAGGCCACTTTAAAATGTACAGTTTTGTCACACAACACAATACCACATATTTCTACTGATGAGTATTTCTGTATGTTATAAAGCTATTTTGTGGGGGGGAACTCATTTCTGATTCAATGGGCCTGGCTCTCTATTGGGTGGCCCTGTGCCCTCCAAGGCACCCCTGTCCAGTCATGTGAAATCCATAGATTAAGGCCAAATGAATTTATTTAAATTGACTGATTTCCTTTTATGAACTGTAACTCAGTCAAATCTTTGAAATTGATGAATTTATATTTTTGTTCAGCATAGTTTGAGTAGTTTCTCAGGCTGTTTTGTAATTTGGTCCATCTGCATAAAACTGCGATTTGTTCATTTGTGAAAATAGGTCATATTTTACCCTGCACCTCAGAGTTCAGTGATGATTCAAGTGAATTAGTAGTGGGACTATTCAATTATTCAGGGGTGCAATTTTGGATTTAGAAGGGGGGGCATAACTTGGTGGGGGGTCTTGGGGACCTCCCATTTTTGGGGGTGTCTAAAGCACATTTCCTTAATTTCTACACAATCTAATATGACACATGAGCCTTCTAGCAGTCTCTATTTGGAACAACAAAAAGTCAACAAAAATGCCCACAGTCAACAAGCTAGGTAAGAGAATATTAAATATGTTAAGTGATTGATAAGACTGAACTAGATAAATGATAATTCAATCATCAATATTGTGTTGCACCTTTAACCAATAGCCTAACATATTAACAACTGTTACAAATAAAGTACAAAGACTTAACTTTTGATTGTCTTTATTAAGACATCCTCTATATTCAATTTCAGCCAGACCGCCCAGCCAGCCAGCCCGAGCTACCTGCACACCCGGACTGAGCAGACCAGCAGCTAGGGCTTGCCTAAATAGGTAACTCCCCTGACGTGGGAATGTTTTCACTAAAGACTCCTTTTGTCGTACAGTATTCCATATTAGGCATCCAGACCTTATGATAGTTGCACAGTATAAACACACTCTATACAGTGTTATATGGCGATATTATGCATTTTGTATTGTAGATATGTAGTGGTGTAATAATGTTACATTGTTTTATGTGTAATGTAAGTGCCTTAATGTGTTTGGACCCCAGGAAGAGTAGCTGCTGCCTCGGCAGCACCTAATGGGGATTCGTACTGAATACAAATACAAATCTAGTGTACATAACTTGACATTTCTTCCATACACTGTGAGAGGATAACCAACCTTCCGATTAATAGCAATGCATTTCTTAGCCACTATAAATGCTATGTTACAGTTTCTTCTGATAACAGTCTCCAGTATCAACATTTCCAAGCAAACAAAAACAGGAAGAAGGGAAAACCTGTAGACATGCTGAGATAAAATAACATATTCTTTGCCAGAATTCAGTTGGCCTTCACAAGACCATAACATACAGTATGCAAATCTTTCCCCGTTTGTGCTTTACACATCCAGCAGAATAATAACATTTCTGGTAAGACGAGGGGCGGGGGTGTGTGTCTATTTGTCAATAACTGCTGGTGCGCGATGTCTAATATTAAAGAAATATCAAGGTATTGCTCGCCTGAGGTAGAATACCTCATGATTATCTGTAGACCACACTATCTACCAAGAGAGTTCACATCTATATTATTCGTAGCCATCTATTAACCACCACAAACCGATGCTGCCACTAAGACCGCACTCAACGATCTGTATAAGGCCATAAGCAAAGAAGAAAATGCTCATCCAGAAGTGGCGCTCCTAGTGGCCGGGGACTTTAATGCAGGCAAACTTAAATCCATTTTCCTAATTTATTCCAGCATGTCACATGCGCAATCACAGGTAAAAAAAACTAGACCACCTTTTCTCCACACACAGAGACCCATACAAAGCTCTCCCTCGCCCTCCATTTTGGCACATCTGACCATAATCATATCCTCCTGATTCCTGCTTACAAGCGAAAACTAAAGGAGGAAGTACCATTGATTCGCTCAATACGTAAGTGGTCAGATGACGCGGATGCTATGCTACAGGACTGTTTTGTTAGCACAGACTGGAATATGTTCCGGGATTCATCCAATGACATTGAGGAGTATACCACCTCAGTCACCGGCTTCATCAATAAGTGCATCGACGACGTCGTCCCCACAGTGACCGTACTGACATTTCCCAACCAAAAGCCATGGATTACAGGCAACATCCGCACTGATCTAAAGGCTAGACCTGCCGCTTTCAAGGGGTGGGACACTAATCCGCTATGCCCTCAGACGAACCATCAAACAGGCAAAGCACCAATACAGGACTAAGATTGAATCCTACTACACCGGCTCTGACACTCGTCGGATGTGGCAGGGCTTGAAAACTATTGCGGACTACAAAGGGAAACCCAGCCACGAGCTGCCCAGTGACGCGAGCCTACCAGACGAGCTAAATGCCTTTTATGCTCGCTTTGAGGCAAGCAACACTGAAGCATGCATGAGAGCACCAGCTGTTCCGGACAACTGTGTGATCACGCTCTCCGTAGCCGAAGTGAGCAAGACCTTTAAACAGGTCAACATTCACAAAGCCGCGGGGCCAGACGTATTACCAGGACGTGTACTCAAAGCATGCGCGGACCAACTGGCAAGTGTCTTCACTGACATTTTCAACCTCTCCCTGGCCGAATCTGTAATACCTACAGTACATGTTTCAAACAGACCATAGTCTCCCTGTGCCCAAGAAAGCGAAGGTAACCTGCCTAAATGATTACCGCCCCGTAGCACTCACGTCGGTAGCCATGAAGTGCTTTGAAAGTCTGGTCATGGCTCACATCAACCCAACCATGCCAGAAACCCTAGACCCACTCCAATTCGCATACCGCCCCAACAGATCCACATATGATGCTATCTCAATTGCACTCCACACTGCCCTTTCCCACCTGGACAAAAGGAACACCTATGTGAGAATGCTGTTCATTGACTACAGCTCAGCGTTCGACACCATAGTGCCCACAAAGCTTATCACTAAGCTAAGGACTCTGGGACTAAACACCTCCCTCTGCAACTGGATCCTGGACTTCCTGACGTGCCGCCCCCAGGTGGTAAAGGTAGGCAACCACACATCTGTCATGTTGATCTTCAACACTGGGGCCCCTCAGGGGTGCATGCTTAGTCCCCTCCTGTACTCCCTGTTCACCCACGACTGCATTGCCAAGCACGACTCCAACACCGTCATTACGTTTGCTGATGACACAACAGCGGTAGGCCTGATCACGGACAACGATGAGACAGCCTATAGGGAGGTGGTCAGAGACTTGGCAGTTTTGTGCCAGGACAACAACCTCTCTTTCAATGTGAGCAAGATATAGGAGGGCCGAAGAGGCCCCCATTAACATCAACAGGACTGAAGTGGAGTGGGTCGAGAGTTTCAAGTTCCTTGGTGTCCACATCACCAACAAACTATCATGGTCCAAACACACCAAGACCGTTGTGAAGAGTGCACGATAATACCTTTTCCCCCTTTGGAGACTGAAAAGATTTGGCATGGGTCCCCATATCCTCAAAAAGTTATACAGCTGCACCATCAAGATCATCCTGACCGGTTGCATCACCGCCTGGTATGGCAACTGCTCAGCATCTGACCGTAAGACGCTACAGAGGGTAATGCGTACAGCCCAGTGCATCACTGTGGCCAGGCTTCTTGACATCCAGGACCTATAAACTAGGAGGTGTCAGAGGAAGGCCCAAAAAATTGTCAAAGACTCCAGCCATCCAAGTCATAGACTGTTCTCTCTGCTACCGCACAGCAAGCGGTACCAGAGCGCCAAGTCCGAGGACCAAAAGGCTCCTTAACAGCTTTTACCCCCAAGCCATAAGACTGCTGAACAACTAAACTTTGTTTTTACACTGCTGCTACTCGCTGTTTATAATCTATGCATAGGCACTTTACAAATTACCTAGACTAACCTGTACCCCCGCACATTGATTCGGTACATTTTATGTAGCCTCGTTATTGTTATGTACTTGTGTTACTTTTTGATTCGATTGTTTTTTTTTTACTTTAGTTTATTTAGTAAATATTTTATTAACTCTAATTCTTGAACTGCATTGTTGGTTAAGGGCTTGTAAGTAAGCATTTCATGGTAAGGTCTACACCTGTTGTATTCGGCGCATGTGACAAATAATATTTTATTTGATTTCTAAGTGCATGATATTCAGTTCACTGGCAAATAGTATGTTCTATGGATGGTCTTAAACTGCGGTAATTTATGTCTGAGATTATATGAACATTACTTGCCATTCTAACATCTCTGTATCCATTCATCATCAATAACGCCTCCCAGGTCTTTCTCACATTTTTGTTTTACATGTTTTGTGACATTGGGAAAAGCCTCTATCAACCCTTTTTACAGTTTGGAAATCAACGTTAGAGGTTTGTCAGACTGCCTTAAAATAGTTCCAATCTTTGAAGCTTCTTGCTTGTCCAGTGTTTGCTGCACAGAGAGAATAAAGTGTTGTATCTGCAAAAGTTAACCTCTGCGCTGTCACAGACTGATCTTCGCTGGCTGCCTGACCCTGCAGGGACACCTGTCACCATCTGATCCTGCTAAGACACGATGAGCATAGTGGTACTGACTGTGCACCATGACAGTGAAGCCTGTAGAAAGACAGGGAAAGGGGGGATACCTAGTCAGTTGTACAACTGGATGCCTTCAACTGAAATGTGTCTTCCACATTTAACCCAACCCCTCTGAATCAGAGGGGTGCGGGGTGCTGCCTTAATCGACATTCACGTCTTCGGTGCCCAGGGAACAGTTGGTTAACTGCCTTGCTCAGGGGCAGAACGACAGATTTTTACCTTTCGGTTACTGGCCCAATGCTCTAACCACTAGGCTACCTGCCGTCTGTAGAGATGTTTATACCGTGTCAGTGTGAAAAGTAGGGAATTGGCTATGGAAACTGACAGATCAATAACGTTACATTACTATACTTACTAATAAAAACTAACATTGCGCTGAAAAAACGTCAGAATATCGATCTTCAATCGTTTGGCAGCTTGTTTCATTGTTTGATTCAGGTCTAGTGTGATTGAGAAAAAATAATTGCTAAAGTTAGTGAGCTAGCTAGCTAACTAACGTTAGCCAACTTTTGGCTAGCTCTAGCTAGGTACATCATCAAATGTACTCATTTTGAAACGGGACAAAACAAAGTCTACAAAACATTTCCATACACTACAGCTGTATTCTGTTACCTGACAGATAGTTAGAGGCTAGCTAGAGCTGAACTGGCTATGGTTGCTACTAGCTAGCTAACTAGCTGATAGTAGTTCATTCACTTCAGTCGAGAGGGGATGAAACATTGGCTAACATAACATGTTACTACTAGCTCAGCACTCGGAATACATACTTTTTTTCTGTCAAACAGCAGTTACCTTGCCAGCTAGATCAGTCAACTAAACAGTAGCCAGTTTCTGCTCAGCTTGCTTTTACAACTCGGAGAAAAAGCACGATACAGACAGCAGCTGCCTCTTCATCTCTCCTGTGCTGGTCCTATACGCCAGCTTTTCGGGAGCTTTGCCTTCACACAGCCTGTCAGCACGATCTGTGGTGTCCATGTGGTCCTAACTCCACCCGGCTGAAACCGGAAAACAGCCTACCCGACCGCTCTGAGGCGTCTGCGTGGTCCTAAAGCACACCGGCGCCACGTTTTGTATCGCAGTGCAATGATAAAACTGGGGGGACAAATATGCAATTTCAGAATGTGGGGGGGTCATGTCCTCCCCGTCCCCATCCCCAGTGAAAGTTGAGCCCCTGCAATTATTCAATAAAGTGTGTGCATGTGTTTGTTTGTTAGAGTGTGTATAGCAGGGAGGGGTCAGCAACCTGCTGTTAGGGGAAATACGCTATCTCCTGTGCCATAGAGGACTAGACCTTTTGGCAGACATTTGCTTGAAATTATGCTTACATAAAATGGCCTACTGAGTATAAATAAATGCAGTTGATAATGTGTAACGTAGTTAAGAACATATTGTAAGATCACTATACAGCTAGCTTGAAATGTTGAGGATGGAGCCTTCCAATCTGTAGTTTTTGGGTTGTCAAGAAAGGCAGTCACGTGTGCTGCGAAGCGGGGGATCGCTGGTTCAAGCCCAGTATGGGACAGTCGGACATTGGGGGAAGCTATTAGCAGCAAACTGACTCCCGTTACACGAGCATAGAGGAAGCATTTGAGCATGCTTTTTGCAAGAATCAATATGTGCATAGCAACATCAATATTCATGCAAGTAGGAGGAGGTTGACAGTTAATATGTATGGAAGCCCATTCCCGTTGATACTATCTAAAGATTTTGAGATTTGTCAGTCAAAATTTCAAGATAGTATCTCGACATTTTTAAATAGTATCTAAACATTTCGAGATACTATCTAAAAATGTTTTTTTGATAACTATCAATTGTAGCCTACTGTAGTCTGGTCAACTGTAGCCTACTGATAACAACCACAGCTGCAGTAGCCTAGAGAAGCCTATGCGCTCTGCTCTACAGGTGCATCAAAGCTGGGACCAAGAGACTGAAAAAGGTCTTCAGACTGTTAAATAGCCATCACTAGCCAGCCTCCACCCAGTACCTTACCCTGAACTTAGTCACTATCACTAGCAGGCTACCACCCGGTTAGTCAACCCTGCACCTTAGAGGTTGCTGCCCTATGTACATAGACAGGGAATCACTGATAATTTTAATAATGGAACACTGGTCACTTTAATCATGTTTACATACTGTTTTACTAATTTCATATGTATATCACAGGAGGTTGGTGGCACTTTAATTGGGGAGAAGGGGCTTGTGTTAATGACTGGAGCGGAATTAGTGGAATGGTATCAAATACAGCAAACACATGGATTCTAGGTGATTGATGCCATTCCATTTGCTCTGTTCTGGACATTATGATGAGCCGTTCTGCCCTCAGCAGCCTCCTGTGATGTATATACTGTATTCTACTGTAGTCTAATCAATGCCACTCCGACATTGCTGATCCTTATATTTATATATTTCTTAATTCCATTCTTTTACTTTAAGATTTGTGTGTATTGTTGTGAATTGTTAGATATTACTGCACTGTTGGAGCTAGGAACAAAAGCATGTCGCTACACAAGCATCTCGCTACTCTCGCAATAACATCTGCTAAATATGTGCATGTGACCACAAGCAACTCGCTACACTCGCAAAAACATTTGCAAAATATGTGTATGTGACCAATAACATTTGATTTGATTTTAACATCCTGTATTTATAGCCTAAGCTATGTACTGTATTTATAGCATAAAATACGCCAATTTATTTTGGGTTAAAAGAAAATGTGAATGTGATCAAATGTTGTTAATATTCAAATTTCGGGTGGCTAGGTTACCTAGTACTTTTCAATACAAAATGATTGACTGGAATTAATCAATCAACATTAGTGATTAAATACTGTGTGAGTAACTTTTCAATTACAGATTTAAAGACCTACATTATGCAACCCTGCATAAAGCAAGCGTAGCCCTGTTAGTTCTATTGTACAAACACAGTTGTCTCTTTGTCTGTGTAAAGGAAAATCGCCACACATGCTCAGAATTCATATGAACAATTACAAGGTTGCTGCAGTTTGTTTACCGCTTCGTTTCCCCTGGCCAGAGGTGATCAGAGCGCATAGGCTTCTCTAGGCCATGCTTTCCCAAACTTTGTCTTGGGGCCCGCTCTGGGTGCGCGTTTTGGTTTTTGCCGTAGCACTACACAGCTGATTCAAATAATCCAGGCTTGATAATGAGTTGTTTATTTCAATCACCGGTGTAGTGCTTGGGTAAAAACCAAACGTGCACCCAGGGGGGGCCCCAGGACCCAGTTTGGGAAACCCTGCTCTAGGCTACCTGCAACTGTGGTTGTTATCAGTAGGCTACAGTTGATCAGACTGAAGCACAGATTAATTGTACACGATTTGACAAATCATGAGGCAAATCAGTCTAAACAACATTACTTTGTCCATATTTAATGGCTTTGTGTCAATATTTTTTATTAAATCAAATCAAAACTGCTGGGGAAAATGCCAGCTCGCCACACATTTGATAGCGGTCCCACTGTGCTGATCTCTGCAATGTCAATGTGGATAGATGGAAATCGCCACACAATGCTACAAATTAAGAAACATATCCTCTATGATCTACTATATCAACATTTTGAGGTAGGCTAGTATCTAAAAAATGTTACTTGGGTATCTCAATGTTTACATAGTAGCCTATCTCAACACTTTTAGATAGTATTGACATTTAAAGGCCCAGTGCAGTCAAAAAATGTGATCGTCCTGTGCTTTATATATATTTCCACACTATGAGGTTGGAATAATATGTGAAATTGTGAAAATTATGGTAATGATCTTTTAGTAGTGTAAGAGCTGTTTGAAAAGACCACCTGAAATTTCTCCCTGTTTTGGTGGGATGGAGTTTTGGCCTGCCTGTTGACATCACTAGGTGGTAAATTAACAGACCAATAAGAAAGAGAGTTCCAAATCTCTCTGCCAATAACAGCTAGTTTTCAGTTTCCCCCTCAGACCCCTCCCAGAAATTGCTCTTTGCTAAGAAGCTATTTTTGTTTATTTTTGACCATTTTAATTGTAAACAATTACAGTAAGGTACTTAATTAATTGTTATCCAAAAGTTATTTGATATTGAAATAAACCTACTGCCTTGGAACTTTTTAAAAAAATGGTGGAGAAAATGGGTTTCCATATCCATAGTTATTATCTGCATTCATTTTGGAGCTTTGCCCTCTCTGTTTAAATCAATAGAGATGTAGCCTACCATAGCTGGCAACCGAGAGATGGGCATTGACATTTACTGCTGAATTATGACCCATTCCAATTGAAGACAGCATAGCCTACCGCAATCATTTATGAGCACGGTGTTTGGTCCTCCCACAACAGAACACGCACGGTAAATTCAAGGTTCCAGGGACGTTCACATTAGTGACAGGATGACGCGACGTGAACATCGTGCTCTCCCTCATCACTATGATTTTGGTTACGCGTCTGCGCGCGCCCTGCATCAGCGGCCGGGCCACATAGCAATCAGGTGGTAAAGTACAACTTTTAAGGATAGCTTTTGAAGGCAGCTATGGTGTTGTTGTTACCTTACGAGGGCCGACAATATGAGAAAATGACATATTTGATGGGTAACTAAACGGCAATGAGTAGGTTAACCGGATGAAACGAGACTAGAAGCAAGACACAATCATGAGCTCCTCTTTTCCCAAATCCGAATCCAAGACCTCATTGCTGAAATCTTCCTCGGCAAGCGGAAGATCGACACACTTCCCTGAACGTACGACAGGAACCGACCGAAATCATCATCATCATCACCACCGTCCAGCTGCAAGTCAAGTGAGCAGCAATGCCGCAGAGGAGTCTTTCTGGTCGGCAGAGTGCGACGTTACTGCGCGGAGACCCCTGTGCCACCCCTCGCTCCTCGGTACCCGGAATAGGGCGACGACCCGAGCTAGTAAGAGCCAGCCCCACGCCCCACATGCCAACGTTCCCGCCGCCCACTCCCAGGATGACCCATCTGAGCAACATGGTGTGGGTCGAGGTGTGAGAGAACGCTGCAAGTCATCCAAGCATCACCGACACCACCGGAAAACGACCCGGGACGACCAGCCAGCTGCACAACACCACAGCCACACTCACCCTACCCGTTTAGACCCCAGAATAGGCATACAGCCCCACTCAGACTGCAAAGACGACACCGCGCTCTTGTTTGAATCGAGGGACCATACAAGGGCCAGTTCGTCTGCTAGCGTGGATGCCAGCATCCCGTCCCCAGCGTCCTCCTCACCTATCCCCGTATCCAGCCGATCCTCTCACCGCTCTCGAAGGTCCAGCGCAGCATCTTGTGAATCTGACTTTTTGCGGCCAATTCTCAACTCGGTTTTTGGACAGGTAAGACCCTTGCCTAAAACATAATACACATTAAATTGTTAATTAAAAGTATTTCTTATTTATGAAAAATAATAATTGACTTGCAATCACAAATTATAAGGCTAAGCTTCTTCAAATAGTTTCATAATCAGTAAGGCCTATTTAGCCTAGTAATGTAGGCTATTTCTTAAGAGGGAGAAGGCCTACCATTATCAGAGTATTGATCTCAGCTAGAGGTAGTAGTCAATGTAATTGATAGTGCATGAAAACTATAGTATTTGAGGGTCACATTACTGTCTTGTAGTGGAATCGTACAGCCATTGAACATGCCTGGCTCACTGAGCTCAGTAAATCAATGACATTATTAATGGATGAGCTTGTCTGTGAAAGCACAGAGAGGGCTTCAGTGGGTCTTCTTATTAGAGCTCCTATGTTAATGAACCGTGAAAAGGGAACCATATAGGCTATCCTCATTGTACATTTCACATAAAATTATCCAGAAATGTAATGCCCACATTTGGTGCACAAATTGTTATCCTCACATGTACCATGATGTCACAGGTGATTTAGCCTTACGTTCCAGATTTTTCTGCCTCTGTAATATTCACAGCGACACACATTGCCATATAAAGCCATGTCTCGACTGATGGTTTCTCAGCATGGATGTACAGTAGTAGGCCTACACATTGGAATGAGAGAGGAGAGAGGCAGAGGAGATCGAGAGAGGAGAGAGGCAGAGGAGAACGGTTCTGAAGTGTTCATTTGTATTACACTGAAATCAATGTGATTTGCATATTCATAAATACATTGATTTAAAAATAGAACTACCTTTTTTGTATTTTGCTGTTTGAAGGTAGCCTAGTCACTTTGAAGGTAGCCTAGTCACTTTGAAGGTAGCCTAGTCACTTTGAAGTATCTGGTCACGATGAAAGGATGTTAGATGTTCCTCACAGATGTCACTGCACTCCGAACAGGTGTTTTCCAAACATGTGCTGGATGTGTTTATAGATATTCAAATTATTGCCCAGAAATAAATAGCCAATTATTATTCATGCACAGAGCTTAATCTCCATAGTGACATAGGCCTTCACATAGTCGATTTACTGGTGTTTAGATATGCCTATCTATAGCTCAAGCAATTGTTTTAGGATGGTTGTGTAAATGTCAAAATATGTCAAATACCGTTGATGCTTATAAGCCACATGGAATACAGTAGTAACTACATTCAGGCATTATAATGACACTTTACGCTAGAGGACACTCTGATAATGTATTCGTATTGCTCAAAATGAAACATGATAAGATCAGAAAACATTCCTATATTAGTGAATGATTTGTGTCCCTGCTCTGTAAACATAGTAATGTGCTGGCGCTGACCCTTCTGCAGACTGGGGTCCTTAGTGTTCATAAAGAGGAAGTTGGTATTGGTCTGTCAATGGGAGTGTGCGGCATCATGGAATGGGCTCTTGACTTACTTTGTGGATCACTCTTGACTTGTATGGTGATGGTGTGTTGTGATATGCTATGCCTCATACTTTGGTTATAATCTATTCAATAAGTGTCCTGCGGACTAGGTGGAGTATATTATGTGTTCTCAATGTTTAATTCGTTTCCTTTTGTGTTTTTGCTGAGCATTTGCAAACTGAAGCTTTGGTGCTTCTAACAATGAAGTCAGTGAGTCTTTGTGACAACCTTCAGCTCAGCAGTCAATCTATTTACATAATTGTTTTGTCTCTCGGGTGTTTTCCCTGTCATCTGTGAGTCAGTCAGGAAGTGTGTGCCAGTGAAACATAAGCGCAATATGAATCAGCTCTTTATGACACATTAATTGAGAGGTGGTGAGACACAGGGAAGAAGCGTAACACATATTCTATTAGATCCCAATGTAGCATGTGTTATAAGACACAATGTTTCTGAGACAAATAAAGCAGCCATCTCATTCTACCTAGTTGCTTTTTTTTCTTACAGACTACCGGTATAACAGAATGTTCCAAAATTAATCCAATGTTCTCCATCCCTCCATGGTTTTCTCTCCCTCCCCTTCCGTGACGTTCTCTGATCATTTGGCTCTGTATCTGTTAGGTCAGTGTGACCTTGTCATAGTCTACAGAGTGGTGGAGATGGGAGGGGGAGAGGGGAGGAGAGTGAAGGATGATGGGGAAAATAGGGGGTAAGAGATAGAGAGCCAGGTGACAGTTGAGCAGAAACATTTATTCATCTCCGATGTACCTGTACATTTACAATTAATTATTTATAGGCACATTAAAAGGAACTGTGTCATTTTACAGTCAGAGTTCCATCTAGAGCTTAAAACCAGGTGTGAAATTGAACAGAGTTTGATGTGTACTGTCTACATGTGGATGTGCATGCGTACACATTTGCATGATGCTAACATGATGCAAGCAAACCAAAGAATGGCTCTGATCAGATGTGTGATGTGTTCTGAAGTTCACCATGACTCTGAGAAAGAGTGCTACATTAGCTAAATATGCTCCTACCAAGATTAATCATCACCTGAGAGAGAGAGAGAGAGAGAGATTGCGAGGGAGGAAGGTTATATCAGAGATTTTGTACAAATAACTTACACCATCTGCGTGTTTCACTGTCATCCAATGTGTCAGCCAATTCTCAATGCCTGTCTCCCAAAGTAGCTGCATATTTTGCTGGTTTTACATTTATAGCCTATTGATGAACAATTTAAGGAAATGGCTCAATAAATGAGTGGGGCATGTTGTATTTGTCTCACAGTGATAACTGTGATATCAATGGCAGTGCAACCAACCGTAGTGCAAATTGCCCCCTCTGATACGCCTGAAAGACAAAACTCTTGAGGTGTAGCGCTCTACTACTTTATTCATCAGTACTGTACAGTCAGGGATCATTTTCATGGCTTGGCAGTTGAGAGAAAGTGGAATTAAAAACACTCAATGGCACAGCAGTATATAATAATCCATTCATTAAACCATGAATTACTACTAGTCCCACCTAAACCTGCACTTAACGCATGGTAAAAACATTGTTACAAATACTTTTGCTAATTTCCCTGCATATTATCCTCATTTTGTTATATATTTGCTTAACATTGTTGATGTTGTTTAGTCAAGCTTGCATTCTTTATATGTGCCAGAAAATGGTATCCTGCCGCTTTTAAACAGATGTGCCTTTTTTTAAACACCTGCTGCCCCCTAAACATCTCTGCACAACCTTCCTGCTGATTAGAATCGTGTATGTTTGTGTAGGTAATGGAATGTGTCATGTGTTTTAAGAGAGGCGGAAGGAGGCTATGTGGGTAAAGGATCGGCATCTTCTCTCTGTATTATTTGTTTCAGCTTGTGCATTTCATGGGAAAGTTGGATCTACCTCCCCCTTTCTCCCCCTTTTCCATCTCTTGTTCCCTCCCTCTTACTCCTTCTTCCTCCCTTCCTCCCTCCCTCTGTCCTCTCTCTCTCTCTTTTACTGTTTTTGTCGGTCCTGTCACTGTCGTTTCCACTTTCGTTAGGTGCTAAGCAGCTCAGCTCTCTCTCACAATCATTCTTACACTCAGTACCTCAAATCAAATGTTGTCACATGCGCCGAATACAATGTGTAGACCTTACCGTGAAATGCTTACTTACAAGCCCTTAACCAACAATGCAGTTTTAAGAAAAAAAAGAGTTAAGAAAATATTTACAAACTAAACTATAGTAAAAGAAAGTAACACAATAAAATAACAATAACAAGGTTATATACAGGGGGTACCGGTACCGGGTCAATGTGCGGGGGTAAAGGTTAGTCGAGGTAATTGAGGTAATATGTACATGTACACTACCGTTCAAAAGTTTGGGGTCACTTAGAAATGTCCTTGTTTTTTAAAGAAAAGCTATTTTTTTGTCCATTAAAATAACATCAAATTGATCAGAAATACAGTGTAGACATTGTTAATGTTGTAAATGACTATTGTAGCTGGAAACGGCAGATTTTCTATGGAATATCTACATAGACGTACAGAGGTCCATTATCAGCAACCATCACTCCTGTGTTCCAATGGCAAGTTGTGTTAGCTAATCCAAGTTTATCATTTTAAAAGGCTAATTGATCATTAGAAAACCCTTTTTTAATTATGTTAGCACAGCTGAAAACTGTTATTCTGATTTTAAAGAAGCAATAGAACTGGCCTTCTTTAGACCAGTTGAGTATCTGGAGCATCAGCATTTGTGGGTTCGATTACAGGCTCAAAATGTCCAGAAACAAAAATCTTTCTTCTGAAACTTGTCAGTCTATTGTTGTTCTGAGAAATGAAGACTATTCCATGTGAGAAATTGCCAAGAAACTGGAGTTCTCGTACAACGCTGTGTACTACTCCCTTCACAGAACAGTGCAAACTGTCTCTAACCAGAATAGAAAGAGGAGTGGGAAGCCCCGGTGCACAACTGAGCAAGAGACCAAGTACATTAGAGTGTCTAGTTTGAGAAACAGTCGCCTCACAAGTCCTCAACTGGCAACTTCATTAAATAGTACACACAAAACACCAGTCTCAACGTCAACAGTGAAGAGGCGGCTCCGGGATAATGGCCTTCTAGGCAGAGTTGCAAAGAAAAAGCCATATCTCAGACTGGCCAATAAAAATAAAAGATTAAGATGGGCAAAAGAACACAGACACTGGACAGATATAGATTGGAAAAATGTGTTATGTACAGACTAATCTAAGTTTGAGGTGTTCGGATCACAAAGGAGAACATTCGTGAGACGCAGAAAAAATGAAAAGATGCTGGAGGAGTGCTTGACGCCATCTGTCAAGCATGGTGGAGGCAATGTGATGGTCTGGGGGGTGCTTTGGTGGTGGTAAAGTTGGAAATTTGTACAGGGTAAAAGAGTACTTCAAGAAGGAAGGCTATCACTCTATTTTGCAATGCCATGCCATACCCTGTGGATGGCACTTAATTGGAGCCAATTTCCTCCTACAACAGGACAATGACCCAAGCACAGCTCCAAACTCTGCAATAACCTTTTAAGGAAGAAGCAGTCAGCTGGTATTCTGTCTATAATGGAGTGGCCAGCACAGTCACCGGATGTCAACCCTATTGAGCTGTTGTGGGAGCAGCTTGACCGTATGGTACGTAAGAAGTACCAATCAAGCCAATCCAATTTGTGGGAGGTGCTTCAGGAAGCAAATCAAATCAAATTTTATTTGTCACATACACATGGTTAGCAGATGTTAATGCGAGTGTAGCGAAATGCTTGTGCTTCTAGTTCCGACAATGCAGTAATAACCAACGAGTAATCTAACCTAACAAT
Source organism: Salvelinus namaycush (assembly GCF_016432855.1). Taxonomy (NCBI): domain Eukaryota; kingdom Metazoa; phylum Chordata; class Actinopteri; order Salmoniformes; family Salmonidae; genus Salvelinus; species Salvelinus namaycush. The sequence goes on along the minus strand of NC_052307.1, from coordinate 21,111,120 downwards.
TCCACAACTACTACCTTATACACACAAGTGTAAAGGGATAAAGAATATGTACATAAAGATATATTAATGAGTGATGGTACAGAACGGCATAGGCAAGATGCAGTAGATGGTATCGAGTACAGTATATACATATGAGATGAGTAATGTAGGGTATGTAAACATAAAAGTGCATAGTTTAAAGTGGCTAGTGATACATGTATTACATAAAGATGGCGAGATGCAGTAGATGATATAGAGTACAGTATATAGATATACATTATATTAGGTGGCATTGTTTAAAGTGGCTAGTGATAAATTTTTCATCAATTTCCATCAATTTCCATTATTAAAGTGAGCTGGAGTTGAGTCAGTATGTTGGCAGCAACCACTCGATGTTAGTGGTGGCTGTTTAACAGTCTGATGGCCTTGAGATAGAAGCTGATTTTCAGTCTCTCGGTCCCTGCTTTGATGCACCTGTACTGACCTCGCCTTCTGGATGATAGCGGGGTGAACAGGCAGTGGCTCGGGTGGTTGTTGTCCTTGATGATCTTTATGGCCTTCCTGTGACATCGGGTGGTGTAGGTGTCCTGGAGGGCAGGTAGTTTGCCCCCAGTAATGCGTTGTGCAGACCTCACTACCCTCTGGAGAGCCTTACGGTTGTGGGCGGAGCAGTTGCCGTATCATGCGGTGATACAGCCCGACAGGATGCTCTCGATTGTGCATCTGTAGAAGTTTGTGAGTGCTTTTGGTGACAAGCCGAATTTCTTCAGCCTCCTGAGGTTGAAGAGACGCTGCTGCGCCTTCTTCACAACGCTGTCTGTGTGGGTGGACCAATTCAGTTTGTCCGTGATGTGTACGCCGAGGAACTTAAAACGTACTACCCTCTCCACTACTGTCCCATCGATGTGGATAGGGGGGTGCTCCCTCTGCTGTTTCCTGAAGTCCACAATCATCTCCTTTGTTTTGTTGACGTTGAGTGTGAGGTTATTTTCCTGACACCACACTCCGGGGGCCCTCACCTCCTCCCTGTAGGCCGTCTCGTCGTTGTTGGTAATCAAGCCTACCACTGTAGTGTCGTCCGCAAACTTGATGATTGAGTTGGAGGCGTGCATGGCCACGCAGTCGTGGGTGAACAGGGAGTACAGGAGAGGGCTCAGAACGCACCCTTGTGGGGCCCCAGTGTTGAGGATCAGCGGGGTGGAGATGTTGTTACCTACCCTCACCACCTGGGGGCGGCCCGTCAGGAAGTCTAGTACCCAGTTGCACAGGGCGGGGTCGAGACCCAGGGTATCGAGCTTGATGACGAGTTTGGAGGGTACTATGGTGTTAAATGCTGAGCTGTAGTCGATGAACAGCATTCTCACATAGGTATTCCTCTTGTCCAGATGGGTTAGGGCAGTGTGGTTGCGATTGCGTCGTCCGTGGACCTATTGGGGCGGTAAGCAAATTGGAGTGGGTCTAGGGTGTTAGGTAGGGTGGAGGTGATATGGTCCTTGACTAGTCTCTCAAAGCACTTCATGATGACGGAAGTGAGTGCTACGGGGCGGTAGTCATTTAGCTCAGTTACCTTAGCTTTCTTGGGAACAGGAACAATGGTGGCCCTCTTGAAGCATGTGGGAACAGCAGACTGGGGTAAGGATTGATTGAATATGTCCATAAACACACCAGCCAGCTGGTCTGCGCATGCTCTGAGGACGCGGCTGGGGATGCCGTCTGGGCCTGCAGCCTTGCGAGGGTTAACACGTTTAAATGTTTTACTCACATCGGCTGCAGTGAAGGAGAGTCCGCAGGTTTTGGTAGCGGGCCGTGTCAGTGGCACTGTATTGTCCTCAAAACGAGCAAAGAAGTTATTTAGTCTGTCTGGAAGCAAGACATCCTGGTCCGCGACGGGGCTGGTTTTCTTTTTGTAATCCGTGATTGACTGTAGACCCTGCCACATACCTCTTGTGTCTGAGCCGTTGAATTGCAACTCTACTTTGTCTCTATACTGACGCTTAGCTTGTTTGATTGCCTTGCGGAGGTAATAGCTACACTGTTTGTATTTGGTCATGTTTCCGGTCACCTTGCCCTGGTTAAAAGCAGTGGTTCGCGCTTTCAGTTTCGCGCGAATGCTGCCATCAATCCACGGTTTCTGGTTTGGGAATGTTTTAATAGTTGCTGTGGGTACGACATCGCCGATGCACTTTCTAATGAACTCGCTCACCGAATCAGCGTATTCGGCAATGTTGTTGTTGGACGCAATGCGGAACATATCCCAATCCACGTGATCGAAGCAGTCTTGAAGCGTGGAATCAGATTGGTCGGACCAGCGTTGAACAGACCTGAGCGCGGGAGCTTCTTGTTTTAGTTTCTGTCTGTAGGCTGGAAGCAACAAAATGGAGTCGTGGTCAGCTTTTCCGAAAGGAGGGCAGGGGAGGGCCTTATATGCGTCGCAGAAGTTAGAATAACAATGATCCAGGGTTTTACCAGCCCTGGTTGCGCAATCGATATTCTGATAGAATTTAGGGAGTCTTGTTTTCAGATTAGCCTTGTTAAAATCCCCAGCTACAATGAATGCACCCTCAGGATATGTGGTTTCCAGTTTACATAGAGTCAAATAAAGTTCGTTCAAGGCCATCGATGTGTCTGCTTGGGGGGGAATATATATGGCTGTGATTATAATTGAAGAGAATTCCCTTGGTAGATAATGCGGTCGACATTTGATTGTGAGGAATTCTAAGTCAGGTGAACAGAAGGACTTGAGTTCCTGTATGTTGTTATGATCACACCACGTCTCGTTAATCATAAGGCCTTTTGGACCTAGACTTGGCGCTCCTGTACCGCTTGGCATGCAGTAGCAGAGAGAACAGTCTATGACTAGGGTGGCTGGAGTCTTTGACAATTTTTAGTGCCTATGACACCGCCTGGTATAGAGGTCCTGGATAGCAGGAAGCTTGGCCCCAGTGATGTACTGGGCTGTACACACTACCCTCTGTAGCGCATTGCGGTCAGATGCCGACCAGTTGCCATACCAGGCAGTGATGCAACCAGTCCGGATGCTCTCGATGGTGCAGCTGTAGAACTTTTTGAGGATCCGAGTACCCATGCCAAATCTTTTCTGTCTCCTGAGGGGGAATAGGCGTTGTTGTGCACTCTTCACAACTGTCTTGGTGTGTTTGGACCATGATAGTTTGTTGGTGATGTGGACACCAAGGATCTTGAAGCTCTCGACCTCTATCCACATGGATCTACCTCAAACCTGTGTTAACTCTCCTCTCCTCCAAACCCTCTCAGAAAGACCATTATGGTCTTTTTAAGTCTGGTGCAAACCCTTGTTTTCTACCATTGGGAACTGTGTAAAATCTCCTTTTAGAAGCCTCTCCAAAAAGGTAAGGTTGTATTTAATGTGATGCACTGTAGCCAGGGTTGAGGAGTAATTGATTACATGTAATCGTTTACATGTAATCTGATTACAAAATACTGTAACTGTACGGATACGTTACCAGAAAAAAATATTGAAATCAGATTACATATACATTTGAAAAACTAGATGATTACTTCTTGGATTACTTTTAAATTCAGAAAGGATGTTTGCGAAAAAAAATACATTGACACTTTTCTGTTTTCTTAATGACATTCAATTCAGCATTGAAAAGTCAGAGACCGCAATGATGACACACCAAATGCATTTGATGGATCTTTTTTGTGTTCTTTGAATGCCTCTTAAGGGTAAAGTAGTCTGAAGTAATCAGATTACGTTACTGAGTTTTGGTAGTCCAAAAGTTACGTTACTGATTACAATTTTGGACAGGTAACTAGTAACTGTAACGGATTACAGTTACAAAGTTACCTAACCCTGACTATAGCGCATGTGCTCTACCTCTCCAGCTGTCTATCCTCTATGTCTTGTGTCTGTTCCCATGTGCTGGACTATTTCACAATTTGTACAAAATGCTGTACAGAGATATGCTAATTGAAAAAGTGATTAAATGTGAAAGGGTTTTTTATTGCACCTAATTTGTAGAACTGCCTTTACTACTGTGTGGTGTATTTAGGAACATTCATATTTACAGTTGGAGTGTGAAACTGTTGCTCTGATGAGGAGACTTTATTTTGTTACTATCCACTGCTTATTTTGTTTTAATCTACCACCTGACAATTATGTCAAATATACAGTACCAGTCAAAAGTCTGGACACACCTACTCATTCCAGGGTTTTTCTTTATTTTTACTATTTTCTACATTGTAGAATAATAGTGAAGACATCAAAGGTATGAAATCACACATATGGAATCATGTAGTAACCAAAAAAGTGTTAAACAAATCAAAATATATTTTATATTTGAGATTCTTCAAAGTAGCCACCCTTTGCTTTGATGACAGCTTTGCACACTCTTGGCATCCTCTCAACCAGCTCAACCACCTGGAATGCATTTCAATTAACAGGTGTGCCTTGTTAAAAGTAAATTTGTGGAATTTCTTTCCTTCTTAATTCGCCAATCAGTTGTGTTGTGACAAGGTAGTGGTGGTATACAGAAGATAGCCCTATTTGGTATAAGACCAGAGCTGTGTTCAAATACTCATACTAACCATACTATTTGTGAAGTCAATTGAGTATGTAGTATGCTTATTGGTCATTCTATGGATATTGTTAGTATGCCAAAAGTTCCCGGATGTCGTACTAAATTTGCCAAAATACGAAGTATACAAGCAGCGGACACTCAATCCATGCTTTTAGGGCCCATAATGCAATTTTTCAGAAAATGGACGTGGCTTCATATTTTCATATTTGAAGAAAATGGTGGAAAATATGCAGCCTAAGTCCGACGAGAGTGGTTACAAATGCATTGCTTTAACTAATTATGTCATATTTTAAGAAAATGTTAAGCAATGTAATAAAGAAATTACTTTTCAAATAAGTTAGGTTACACGTTATGTTGGCTGACAATTTGTTAGCTACGCTATCCTTATGAAATGCATAGCATTACAGCAGTATGTGCCGGTATGTTAGCCGGTATGTTAGGCCAGTACAAAAAAAAAAAAAAGTATGAATGTATGTACTTGTAAGTCGCTCTGGATAAGAGCGTCTGCTAAATGACTTAAATGTAAATGTAAATGTTAGCTAGTTACCTAGTTGGCTAATACATCAAACTTGCCAGGCAGGATATTAACTATATGCTAAATAACTACCCAACATTTATTGACTGGATTATTCACGTAATTCTTAGCTAAGTGTTATAGTTGTTGTGCGTTCTCAATGGACATTGTTAATTCTGGCTATCTACTCCGATTTCATAGTGTGCCAGAGTCAGTGTCAGTAAAAGTTGCAAAAAAAATAGTAATTAAATTGTATCCAGCAGCACAGTTACAGTCACCAACAATCTGGATAACATGAAAACAGCCTAACCAGCTCTGCTAGGGCGAGTAAAATGGTCAGAGTGAGGTGCTCTCTCATTTGTGTCTGGAAGTAGCTAGCTTGGGTGCTTGACTGCCGTTGTAAGGTCAGAATGTTCGGATCCCTAACCCTACTCCTCGACCAGAGTAAAACGCTCTGAATTTACGAATGCCCAGAATGCTCTCTGGCACTCCAGATTGAATTTACAAACACACCCGACATCATAAAATGTCTATCTAGTCATTTGTTATGCTAACAAGCTAGCAAGAGGTTGCATAGCAATACCATCAACTTCCGGTTAACAGGCGAAGCGCCAGTATGCTCAACTGAAACGATACCATTCATTTACAGTATACTAAAATGAAAAAATAGTATGTAGTATATACTCATTAAGTATGTTGTATACAGTATGTTATTATGGGTATTCAAACACAGCTCAAGTCCATAGTTTGTCAAGAACAGCTCAAATTAGCAAAGAGAAACAATAGCCCATCATTACTTTAAGACATGAAGGTCAGTCATTCGGGAAGATTTCAAGAACTTTGAAAGTTTCTTCAAGTGCAGTCGCAAAAACCATCAAGCTTTATGATGAAACTGGCTCTCATGAGGACCGCCACAGGAAAGGAAGACCCAGAGTTACCTCTACTGCAGAGGATAAGTTCAAATCAAATCAAAGTTTATTTGTCACATGCGCTGAATACAACAGGTGTAGACCTTACAGTGAAATCCTTACTTACAGGCTCTAACCAATAGTGCGGGGGGGGAAAAAGTGTGTGTGTGTGTGTGTAGGTAAGTAAAGAAATAAAACAACAGTAAAAAGACATTTGAAAATTACAGTAGCAAGGCTATATACAGACACCAGTTAGTCAGGCTTATTGAGGTATTATGTACATGTAGATATGGTTAAAGTGACTATGCATATATGATGAACAGAGAGTAGCAGTAGCGTAAAAAGAGGGTTTGGCGGGTGGTGGGACACAATGCAGATAGCCCGGTTAGCCAATGTGCGGGAGCACTGGTTAGTCGGGCCAATTGAGGTAGTATGTACATGAATGTATAGTTAAAGTGACTATGCATATATGATAAACAGAGAGCAGCAGCAGCGTAAAAGAGGGGTTCACAGAGTTCAAGTAACAGACGCATCTCAACATCAACTGTTCAGAGGAGACTGCGTGAATCAGGCCTTCATGGTCGAATTGCTGCAAAGAAACCACCACTAAAGGACACCAATAATAAGAAGAGACTTGCTTGGCCCAAGAAACACGAGCATTGGACATTAGACCGGTGGAAATCTGTCCTTTGGTCTGATGAGTCCAAGTTTGAGATTTTTGCTTCCAACCGCCGTGTCTTTGTGAGACGCAGAGTAGGTGAACGGATGATCTTTGCATGTGTGGTTCCCACGGTGAAGCACGGAGGAGTAGGTGTGATGGTGGGGGGGTGCTTTGCTGGTGGTACTGTCAGTGATTTATTTAGAATTCAAGGCACACTTAACCAGCATGGCTATCACAGCATTCTGCAGTGATACGTCATCCCATCTGGTTTGCGCTTAGTGGGACTGTGATTTGTTTTTCAACAGGACAATGACCCAACACACCTCCAGGGCTTGTAAGGGCTATTTGACCAAGGAGAGTGATGGAGTGCTGCATCAGATGACCTGACCTTCACAATCACCTGACCTCAACCCAATTGAGATGTTTTTGGATGAATTGGACCGCAGAGTGAAGGAAAAGCAGCCAACAAGTGCTCAGCATATGTGGGAACTCCTTCAAGACTGTTAGAAAAGCATTCTTCATGAAGCTGGTTGAGAGAATGCCAAGAGTGTGCAAAGCTGTCATCAAGGCAAATGGTGGCTACTTTGAATATAAAATATATTTTGATTTGTTTAACACTTTTTTCATTACTGCATGATTCCATATGTGTTATTTCATAGTATTCTACAATGCAGAAAATAGTAAAAATAAAGAAAAACCCTTGAATGAGTAGGTGTGTCCAAACTTTTGACTGGTACTGTATTACTAGAATAAGAACAAGTCACTTGATTTATTACATATACAGTAACGTTCATAACAGTCTGTAGACTGCAGAGCTCTTCATCTGTGTAAATTAGTTTACAAAGTGATGAAGAGTATTTTTATACTGTTTGTCTACTCATGTCAGGCCATGTTTTTACAATTATATTTCACTCATGACAGCAAAACATTTTTTGGGGACATCTACTACTTTCACAATGCCTCTTACATGACTATTTATACCTATACTTGGCCTGCCTCTTGAAACATGCTCTGTCGTAGAAAAAAAATTGCAAGTGAAGTCTTTGGCATCAGTGTAGAATGATGGACAGATCCAGGTTCTAGTAGCAGATTAAGAGTTAAATGGAATACACGTGTGAGTTCAGTCCTAGTTCACTGAAAGAAAGTATCTTCTCTTCCATCTATTCTCTGCCTTTCATCCACTAGTCTTTCTCGCCTTTCCCCCTGTGTGTGTGCTTACTGTCGTTTTGACAGTGTATAGGTCTCAAGTGCCAGTCTACATGATGTGACCAGTAAACTGTTATGATGAAAGAATGGAAAGTTGTCCACACACTTTTTTATTGATGTGGATTTACAGTCCCGCCACCCCTCTCTTTTGCGCCCTCTCTCTCTCTCTCTCTCTCTCTCTCTCTCTCCCTCTCTCTGTCTCAAACACACACCCACACCCACACCCACACACACACACACACTAAAACATTCACATTTAGAACACATTTTACTGACAGCAATGACAGCAAGTGTGACGTTACTGATTACAAGCACTGTAAAAGTCTCCACTGATGTGTCAACAGGCTTGCTAACAGACCCCAATCCCGCTGGCAGCATTAGCAGATCTACTATAATTATTGCAATCAGTCATGTTTGCTGTGTGAAAGGTTTATGTAAAAAAAAAAAAATCACTTTAATAAATTAGGAAGTGGGAGTAGGATGAATGGGAGTAATTTATTAAACAGGAGAGGGCTTTTGGGTGTGAAAGCTGTCGATAATTCCTGCTAGACTAGCATAAAGGAAATTTGATCAAACATGACTGTAGCATGACAGAATTAACAGGTCAAAGGTAGGGCCTGTCGTGTCTTTGCTATCATTAAATTGAAGATTTATAGTTTATATCAAAGATTCCTGTAATTAGGGATTACGCGATCAACTGATTAATAACGTAACTAATTAACTATGAATTTGGGAGCACCAGGGAAAGTAGTCAGATTACAAAGTTATAATTTCCCAATATAACCTTTCAGATATTTTCATATCTGAACAATAGTCTTCTGATTAATGATTTATTTATTTTACCTCACGTTAGTCTCATTCCAAACGTCATAAATTGTTGGTTATCTGCACGAACCCAGTCTTCACTATGAGTCATCCATACATCAATTGTCTTAAATCATTTATTTATTACTAACTAAGTAATTCACAGAAATGCATAAACAAACAAACAAACTTCAAATGGTTACATGAAATGATGGGAGAAATATGCCCTAGTGGGCTGAACCGGCATGGCGGCTTGTTAGACAAAGGGAAAATTGGGGTTCGACTAAGAAGTCACTACAGAGTTCATAATTATAACAATTGACATGCTAATCCTTTACACATGAACGCTCACTCATTCGGGAACAATTGCAATCAATATATATATATTTACGCTCAGTGTGTCGTCTTGATCGCTGGAGAAAAGTTAGTTTCTGTTGGAGAGATTCGTCCGTCTCTGTCTTGGTTATTGTGGATAGTTCAGAGTGACATTCGTTATAGAATGGATGTTTCGGCGGTTGTCGTTCTTCGCGTTCAATGATACCGAATTCCTAGCTGCAGACTAGTAGTCAATATCAAAGACTTGTTCTTATTCGTCTAAGAGTTTAACCACGTGGTATGGTTAACAGATTCAGCAATGGTACTCAACCTTCGTTCTCCTCCTAATGGAGAAAAAACATGGTCTGCTGATAATTTCTCAGAGTTGGGTTTTTATTCGGATTGCAGAGAGGGGCTGTCCCAGGATGTCTGACCCAACTGGCTCAGGGGCGGGTCCTCGGATTTAGTTCAAATCAAAAGGGATTTGTATTTTTCTTCATTAAACAGTCCAAAATCATATTACACAATTATACCAACAGTATCATACTCATTCATTTTATACAACAAACAGATGTAAACCTCATATCTGAGGTTATTATATAAACAGCGGTATGTTAATGTAGCCACACAGTCTCCCATGAGTTTCCCACATTGTGACAAACGGACCGGTTAATAGCTGGAATCTTCACCGATCTTTTATACTTTTTCAGGAACATGAAATCTGTTCGTACCTCAAGTTCTGTGAGGTGGAGGAAACTTCCTTTGTCCTGAAAGTTTACCCTCTCTCTAATACTGTTTGGCCATGAGGAGATTCTCAGGAATTTACGACGTCTCTCTGTGACCACAGCATGGGTTGAAGGAGGAAAGGGGGAGGCAGGGAGTGGCAGGGAGAGGGGAATGGGCTTTATGTACCTAAACAGGCAACGTCATGACAGGCCCTAAACACATTGAGCAGGTCGTTCATATGAAAGGATATTATGCACTACAGCCCTTACAATGTTATTTTTTTTCTATCAGATTTATTTGACAAGGCATGTAGATTTTTGAGAAATTAGAGACTCACTGACGCTATACACATCAAATTGACTTACTACTCCCTCTCAACTCTACCTCTGAGTTCATTCTGTCCCGAAGCTGCTGTTGACTACGGGTCTCTAACACTGTCTCTGTCCCCCTATACCCGAACCTCCCTGGCCCCCCTGGAAAGCTGGTCCAGGAAGACAGGAGGCAGTACAGAGGTGGTGCAGTCCTATGATGAAAGGGGCCTCAACCATTTGAGGGGCCTATCAGGAGCCGCTCATAACCCTAGCACAAAACTGCGCTCTCATTCACAACATTATGGGGCCCACCTGCATCTTCCTGCTCAAGAGCCTGGCCGATATCAGGCAGGCTGTAAGTAAGTCTGGACACACACAAACACATATGCACTGAGTATGCCAACCATTAAGAACACCTTTCTAATAATGAGTTGCACCCGCTTTTGCCCTCAGAACAGCCTCAATTCGTCGGGCATGGACTCTACAAGCTGTCGAAAGCGTTCCACAGGGATGCTACCCCATATTGACTACAATGCATCCCACAGTTGTGTCAAGTTGCCTGAATGTCCTTTGGGTGGTGGACCATTCTTGATACACACGGGAAACTGTTGAGCGTGAAAAACCCAGCAGCATTGCAGTTTCTTGACACAAACCTGTACGCCTGGCACCTACTACTATACCCCGTTCAAAAGCACTTACATTTTTTGTGTTGCCCATTCACAATATGAATGGCACACATACACATTCTACGTGTATTATCTCAACGCTTAAAAATCCTTCTTTAACCTGTATCCACCCCTTCATCTACACTGATCGAAGTGGATTTAACAAGTGACATCAATAAGGGATCATAGCTTTCACCTGGATGCACCTGGTCAGTCTATGTCATGGAGAGAGCAGGTGTTCTTAATGCTTTGTATACTTAGTGTACATTGATGTATCAATGTGTGTGTGTGTGTGTGTGTGTGTGTGCGTGCGTGTGCGTGCGTGTGTGTTAAATGTAACCAGACATGATGTGTGTGGCAGATAAAGTACAAATATGTGGATGAGACCGCAAACAGGGACTTACCTACCTGGGGCTACTGTACTCCTTGGTCAACGCTCTTTCTTTTACATTCTATGTTTGTGTTGTGACTGATGTCAAAAGAAACCCCTGCAGTTTGTTCCATTATTGGATTAATTTAGGATTCTGATGGCTGTTTGATGTTTAACCAAATGTATTTCTTCAGGCCACTGTGTTTACACTTCTCCCTGCAGATTAACCCCTAAGGGTTCTGGGATATGTCTCTCTCTCTCTCTCTCTCTCTCTGTCCTCTATATCCTTTAAAGGTTGCTTTCATTATAAGCAAGAGCTGAAAAAAGAACATAGCTACATTCCTTGCAGACTGAAAGACATGCGTTTCCTGGTTATGCTCTGTCTCTGATGACGCTGGGAGCAGTCTGAATGGGAGTCATTAAGATGTTTGAAAACATTCCAGTGACTATATAGCTATTGTCCCTTGCTTGAGTTCCACCAGAGTAGATAGAGGATTATCATGGCGCAGACCGCAGATTCACCTTTTGAAGTCACTATGTTCCTGGGATTGTTAACATCAGATAGTGTAAGAATATAATATGATGGACTTTGACAATTGTTGTCTCTAAATGACTTAATCATAATCTTTATTTATTAATTGTTAATAACTTAATTGTATTTGAAGTTCTGATTACACTGACACTGTCTTCTTTGCCCCAATAGGACAGAGACCTGAGGCCAGAGGAGATTGATGGTAAGTTGTTTTTCATTCATGTTCCTGTGCTTGTCTCTCTGTAGTTGTGTCTCTGGTAGTGGCAGGAGTTTTCAGATTACAGGAGAGTAATCTTTCTCTGTATTCTCTCTGCAGAGTTGCGGGATGCTTTTAAGGAGTTTGATAAGGACAAAGATGGTTTCATCAGCTGTAAAGACCTGGGAAACTGTATGAGAACCATGGGATACATGCCTACTGAAATGGAGTTGATAGAACTGAGCCAACAGATCAACATGAATTGTAAGAGTGTGCCCTAGTCTAGATATTTGCAGTACAAGTACATTACACCATGGTTTGCTAATTCCCTCCCCTAACATTTTCTCCCTTGTTCCTTCTCTTTTTGGGAAGTGGGAGGTCATGTTGACTTTGAGGATTTTGTGGAGTTGATGGGCCCCAAACTTCTCGCTGAAACTGCAGATATGATTGGTGTGAAAGAACTGAGAGATGCCTTCAAAGAGGTGAGAAACTGGATTGCTAGAGAGAGAGGGAGGAGAGGGTGATTACGGAGAAAAGTAGTTCTATTGCCTGTCTGTCTAATATTTCATGCTCTGGATTATGAATGTGATCATTTGTTTTTTCCTCATGAAGTTTGACACCAATGGTGATGGAGCGATAAGCACAGCTGAGCTGAGAGAAGCCATGAGGAAGTTGCTGGGACAACAGGTGAGGTTACAGAATGAAGTCTGTCTGAGTAGCTTAATCGATGTATGCATCACTACTAAAAACTGTTTGTTTTACACACACCTATTCCTCCTTTGTTACTGGACTGTAGGTTGGCCACAAGGACTTAGAAGATATCCTGAGGGACATCGACTTGAATGGTGATGGGCATGTTGACTTTGAAGGTAAGCTGAGCAGAGTTTATTTATCTATACCAACAGAATAATAAAATCACAGACAATATTGTAATAGCTAGAGATTTTGCTATTCATGCTGTGTGCAAGCTAGTCTTCAGCTGATGGGACAGGAGTGCTTCATAAATGCTTGATGTCAACTGGTCTTCCTTACTCTTCAATTTCATGATATTTCCTTCCTTTTATCCACTTTCTGGCAAAGCTTCAAATAGCTTTGACATTTGCAAACTGCCTGTTTCAACCATGTAAGGAAAGTGTGGTCTCCTCCTGTGTTTTCCTTATAACAGCGAGAACACAATCCCTATACCCCAATCCTTAAACTGGTAAATGCATTATGATACAGTATTCAATATGTCTGTCGGCTGCAGACAACTATGGGGCCCCACTGGTCACTGTGACTCAAATATAGACATGTGCAGTAACATATGATACTGTCCACTTTCACACAGTCTGCATGTCCTATGCATATTTTAACACACACACACACAGACTGAACTTCTAATATTTGACAGATCTTATCCTCTCTTTTCACAGAGTTTGTACGAATGATGTCCCGCTGAGAGGAGGCATGGTCGATATGGCTTCAAGTTAATTATTCTGAATGTGAACCTCTGCCCCTTTGTCATCATCATTGAATGAGCGAAACGGAGTAAATACTTGGACCTCTGAGCTATCTTTTCCTGAGAAAAACTGGAATTAAAGCCCTTACCTCTAAGTAGAAACGGAAGACCACGGTACTGCTCAAAATAGTGTTCTTCCCCTAAAGCCCCACATTCCAACTTAGACAGGTTCTACTGTAGCTTACAGACTGACCCGCTAATGGTTTCCACACTATTAACCCTCCACGAACTGTATACACTTGTGTGTAGCCTGCTGTTTAGGCAAGTTTTGTTTCTCAACCTTTAAATGGCAATATTACTTGTGACTACTGATACGTTCTTCAAGTTTGGGTAATAGATTGAGAAAAGCAGAGAGTCTTATTTGTGTGTGTGTTTGTCACTGTGATCTTTTGTGAGGTGATCACTGTGTTTACCCAGCACCATAAAAGCACCAGATCCTCTCTAATGCACTGGGTTTATGGGACAAGCAAGAGCTAAGAGGACCTCAGCAAACACGCCAACCCCAGATTTGGAAAATAGTAGCTTTTCTTCACATTTGTGTGCAGTGCATAAACATGATGGTTTATGTGTACAGTATCTTGTCTGTCTGTCTGTCTGTCTGTCTGTCTGTCTGTCTGTCTGTCTGTCTGTCTGTACAGTTTGACAAATAAATTGCAGAGTCCTAGTTTGTCATTGTGCTGTTTTTATGCATGCCAGAGACTAACCTAATTTGAAATATAGTATCTGTATGGGTGTGACAGTAAATGTAATACATTGTCTAATGTATATAGTAGGCCACGCAATCTACTAAAAATAAATGTCTACTTGTGAACCTGTTTTTTTCCAGTGATGCAATAAGTCCCAGGGAAATAGCTATATGGTATAAAGCCAGGAAAGAAGAGACAGATTTAACTATTGCAATACAAGACAAACATGTAAAGGGCCTATAGTAGGGGCTACTGTGAAGTGAAGAAGTGTCTCACAAGGACATTGGACTGACACATCAAACCTTTTCATTTTTTGCATAATGGATAAACAATACAGAGCAATAGGCCTAGACCATTCTGGGCTCAAACAATATCAAAATTTAAGAAAATATTCAAACAGATATGGCTAAAGGCCGACCTTGACAGAACAGAAATGATTTGGAGACTACCGTTACTAAAGAGACGTTTTCATAGTACCAGGACACAACGATGGTGCGCGAATGACTGGCTGGCTGGAACAGAAGAACAAGTTGTCATGGCAACTGTCTCGCTCCTCCACCTGGATCCGCAGGAGCGGCGCAACATCTCTCTTCTTTGTTCCCTACGGTCTGTCTTGACAGGACCAAAAATCCGCACGGGCTCCATCGTGTGGTAAATGTCTAGAATACATTTTGTTTTGAGTTCTTGATGTTCTCAATTTAACTAAAGAGATGCAAGAGATAACACTGTCTCATCGTTAGCATACAGCTAGCTACACAGCACTTTAAAAAAGTCAGGTACAGGTTTCTTTCATCATAGTGTTCGCTGTATGCATATTGTGTGTGAATTGTGTTTTGTGTATTGCTGAATTGTCATCTGTTGATGTGATTATGTAGGCTACAGGTTGTGTTTTGCTAAAGTGACAACATATCGGCATGGTCTGTTGTGGTTGATCAAAACCCAGGGCACAGTTTCTAAACCAGTGGTCACCAATTGTTCGATCGCGATCGACTGGTTGATCGCCTAGTCATCGCCAAACTCCGCCTACCCGGCAGACCAGGGAGATCTGTGGCTAGATCGAGTGCGCCTACTCTGCTGGCCAATCGGATAGCTCACATCACCGTGCCTACAAGCTTCCAAGACAGGAGGACCCCGGCGACAGAGAAGTTTGATACTAGCCAATGTGAGAATTCATAACTTTTAAAACCATGTTCAGATAAATACTTTTAAAGAATACAGTAAAGAGTTGCTGTTTATATGAGTGAGTTAATGACAAAGTTTTTATTCAGCACTGTCAACACTGTTTTTATTCAACACTATTACAAAACATAAAATGCGCTTCTCTATACTTCCACTCACGCTGCAGCTACAATGAATGAGTTAGCAAGTTCTTCGATAGACGCATTGTTTTATTTAATCAAATGTAATTTGTCACATTCGCGGAATACAACAGGTGTAGGTAGACCGTGAAACGTTTACTTACAACCGCATAACCAACAATGCAGTGTTAAGAAAAATAAGAGTTAAGAAAACATTTACTAAATACGTTTTCAAAAGTAACACAATAAAATAACAGTAACGAGGCTATATACAGGGGTACCGGTGTTGTGCCGAAAATCTCACCCCTGCCAGAACCCCCTCCCCTCCAGAATCCCCCCCCCCTTCGCGTGAAGAACGCGCACGCACTCAATTCTTCATTGCTCGGATTTGCTTGCTAGTTGGGATTTCTGATCACGTTAGGCTGCGTATCATTTTATTTATTCATGTCGGTTTGATCGCGGGGGTGGCACTAGTAATGTCTGCAGTTTTCGGGTTGACTATATGTTTCAAGTGTATTAGTCTATAAATAAATCTATTTGCCAAAATTCATCATCTCTCCCATGTCTTATTCGACTAGTAGTTGTTCTGAAATGTTTATTGCTTGCCTACATTTTTCTCCCTCATCTATGTTTAATGTAACACATACACATTACTTATTAATTTCGGTTGCTTATCCTGACGTGAAGTTTGTTCTATAGAAAGTATTTGACTCTGATGTGTGCCACAGAAAGTATTTGACTCTAGACACAAAATTAAGGAAATTAGAGGGGGGGGGGGGGGGGGGGGGGGGCTAGAGTCTAGAGTAAAATACTTTCTATAGAACCAACTTCACATCAGGATAGGCAACCGAAATTAATAACTAATGTGTGTGTGTTATATTAAACATAGAGGAGGGAGAAAAATGTAGGCAAGCAATAAACATTTCTGAACAACTACTAGTCCCCCCCCCCCCCCCCCCCTCTTCTATTTTGGGACTGCAAGACCTGGCACACTTCAGAATAATTTTGGTAACTCATGTTGACCTGTAGTGTGTGCCACAGAAAGTATTTGACTCTAGCCACAAAATTAAGGAAATTAGAAGGGGATGGCTAGAGGCTAGTCAAATACTTTCTGTGGCACACATCAGAGTCAAATACTTTCTATAGAACCAACTTCACGTCAGGATAGGCAACCGAAATTAATAATGAATGTGTGTGTGTTATATTAAACATAGAGGAGGGAGTAAAATGTAGGCAAGCAATAAACATTTCAGAACAACTACTAGTCGAATAAGACATGGGAGAGATGACGAATTTTGGCAAAGAAATGTATTTATAGACTAATACACTTGAAACAAATAGCCAAACCGAAAACTGCAGACATTATTAGTGCCTCCCCGCGATCAAACCGACATGAATAAATCAAATGAAACGCAGCCTAACATGATCAGAAAAATCCAGACTAGCAAGCAAATCACAGCAATGAAGAATTGAGTGTGTGCGCGTTCACGCGAAGGGGGGGGGGGGGGATGGGGGGGGGTTCTGGCAGGGGTGATCTTTTCGGCACAACATCGGTACCAAGTCAATGTGCGGGTGTCATTTGAGGTAATATGTACATGTATGTAGGGGAAAAGTGACTATGCATAGATAATGAACAGCGAGTAGCAGCAGCGTAAAAAAAGAAGGGGGGTTAAATGCAAATAGTCTGGATAGCCATTTAATTAACTCTTCAGCAGTTTTATGGCTTGGGGGTAGAAGCTGTTAAGGAGCCTTTTGGACCTAGACGTGGCACTCTTCTCGACTGTCTGGGTGTGTTTGGACCATGGTAGTTTGTTGGTGATATGGAACTTGAAGCTCTCGACCTGCTCCATTACAGCCCCGTCGATTTGAATGTGTGGGGGGGGGGGGTTCTGCCCTCCTTTTCCTGTAGTCCACAATCAGCTCCTTTGTCTTGATCACATTGAGGAAGAGGTTGTTGTCGTCTCTGACCTCCTCCCTATAGGCTGTCTCATCGTTGTCGGTGATCAGGCTATTAGGCTATTATTAGCAGCTCGTCGTGTCTGTTTTAATATTGAGGAATATTTCACTTTCTCTGGTCATAGCATGAATTTGTGCATGAGGCAGATGCAATGCGACTCGAGTTTCGCCATCAGGTGGAACACATTGTCCCCTCTCTCTGGTCAGTCTCACAACTGAGACTAAACTCGAGAATTGATAACAAAATACATCTCTGACTTCAGTGCGTTCAAGACAACTGGGAACTTGGGGGGAAAAACGAGATCCAACTGGGAAAAATCGTTTTGAACGGACATCCAACTCGAAATTCCAAGACGGAAACTCAGCATATTTCCAGAGCTCCGACTTTCCGATCTGAAGATCACTTGCAAATGCTACACCTGATCTATTTTGTTATCAAAGCTCCAATTTTGAAATAACCTACAATATGTTCTGAGAATAACAATATTGGCAGGACGGGCATAGGACAATAGCCACTATGCTGTGATAATGTTTTAGGCCACATTCCTACAGAACTGTCTTTATTTAGTAAAAACAAATTTGCTGTAGATCTCGGCTTGTTTTTTGATTGCGAAAGTGATCTTGACTCAGAAAAGGTAGGTGACCACTGATCTAAACCATCTTTGCCCAGAGAGCCCTCATATGAAATCTAAGCGTCAAATGTTACTACGGCAACGTTATTTGTTCATTCATTCTTTTTGACAAACCCAGGGTGCACTGCAAGCACGCTGCGTTGGACTCTCCTGATTGGCCAAAATTTCAGACATCAGTTGCGTTCCAGGTCGTCCATATTGTAGTAGCGCTGCGCCGGTTATCAGATCACAAAATGCCTGAGAGGGGGTTTTATCTTATCGAGAGCCACGTTGTTTCGTATCATATTAATGTTCTTCCTGAGAAGTTAGACACTTCTCCTGACATTGTGAGATCGGATCATCTGTACAGCACAACTACAATAAATACGACCTGGAATAGGGCCATTGCGTTACAGTCGTTTAAACCCTTTTTTTTAGGAAATTGATATCACTTTCGTCCTTCAAGTTTGCACAAAATACATCGCATACATGTGGACTGCAAATGTCGTTTTTATGAAATTCGTATATACATTATATTCTAAATGTTTTATTTTCGAAGATTAATACAATTACGAATAACTCCCATTAGGTGTAATTGTGTGTACCTTTCACCTTCTGCATTTTTTCAACTAAACAGCTTTGCATCAAACAGACCCTTAGCTCGTTGATATACAGTGGTGGTATGGAATTGAATCCGATGCATTTCTATGAATATGCTAAACTCTCTCACTCTATATATATATATATATATATATATAGCGTCAAATATATATATAGAGAGAGAGAGATTGAGATTGAGATACATTTTTCAACTAATGCCATGTGATTGGTTGTCACTTCAGTCATTCACTCCCTCTCTACAGTGAACCAGCATGTTCACACCCTCTCTCGACTCAGCCTTCATGCACTGTGTGTACATCGGAGGAAATCAACGTCAGTCATACCGGTTTGGCAGAGAAGACTAAACGGTCATTGCTGTTAATGAGAGCTGCAGTGTAGATTGTGGACTATTCGATTTACATCTAGAAGCAAACAGGCATAGAAGCAAGTTGCACCAAAGATTTTGCAACGTAAGAACCTCATATTCCGCTAGAGCTTCTGGGAACGTTGATGACCGAGCAATAAGTCAGCTAGCAAGCCACATAGATAGCTTTTAGCTAACAGATAAGACTACTCTACTCTAGCTAGTTATAGTGAAGGCCAACGAGGCTGTTCGTTTACGTGAGAGTATTTGAGATTCAGCCATGTTTAGTGTTTGCGAACATTTGCCAGCTGCAACCATTCATCAGTCATACTTGGCTAATGTTAGCCAGATAGCTAGCTACCTAAATATATTTGACTAACGTTACCTTATCTGGGGAGGGGGTGGGAGGGTTTTGTGCTGTCATTTATGCTAGTTGGCTAGCTAGCTACAATTGATGCCTTCTCTCACACAGCTTCCTTGGGCCAACTCGTGTGTGTCTGCTTGTTCCAAGCTGTGTATGGCAATGCGGCGGGTAACGGTGCCATTGGTCGCCGGGCTGGTCATGGTGGTGGTGTTGTCGCTGCTGGCTGAACACTGTTGGGCGGATGGTGGGGGCCTTGCTGAACGAGTTATTTGGGCAGTGAACGCTGGCGGGGAAGCTCACACCGACATGCATGGCATTCATTTCAAGAAGGATCCATTGGAAGGAAAGCTTGGGAAAGGTGAGTATGTAGGCATGGCTGGGTCATCAAAATGGCTCTATTAGATTACTATTCCCTGTTAATAATAGCAAATGTGACTGCTCAATTGAATTGAACGCTATAGGCAGCTAGTCTGTGTGAAATTAGCTACATTTGTAGCCATTTGGCTAAAAGCAAGTGAAATATTTGCTTCTGCCAGAGGGTGATCATATGGTTGTAGAGATGTGTATTTCTCGGTAAGAAGATATTTCAAGCTGACTCATGCATTGTTTTGACTTATGCTATTTAACCGATTTAACCCAATGAATAGTCAGTATTAGTAGTGCTGTTTGTTGAGCTTCTCCTTCGAAAATGAACCATCTCATGGAAGAATAGTAAACTCAACTGTAATGTTTGTTTATTTTATTTTTATGTAACATTTAACTAGGCAAGTGATAATGACTGATATTCAGAAATGTATTTCTTTCAAATCAATTGGAAACTAATAACATGAGCAGTTAAAATGAAACTATATTGAGGTAAAGGATATATTGATGACATTTCTTGTTTGATGTATTATAGCCACAATGCTTAGTTCCACTGCATGTTCATAGATTTTTTTTCTTAAACAAACTTCATTCTGAAGCGACATATCATATTGTTTCTGACATCCATCCCAGTAAAACTAAAGACCAAATGGGTCTGTCTGCAAATAGAAACCAGACAGTTAAGGAAACATTGACACTTGACACAGGTATATCGCATCTCACTTGCCAGAACAGATAAGTCATGAATATTTTAACAATCCAAGCTATGGTTAGCCAGCAAGTTTGCATTTCACGTTTTTAAAATGACCTTATCAGCCAAAAAATGCATGTGCTATTTTCCTGGTTTTCACCGTTTGTGTGCAAGTACAGTAAATAAATGTATGCAGCCATCACTATACTGTTCCAGTACATGGGTAAGCAAATGGGCTTGTATTATGTAAGCTTATGCAAGGAGTGTGTTGGGTGCATATGTGACAGAATTGCTTATAAATCGACAACATAGTGAACATTCTACTCTGTATTTCCCTCTAGCTTCAGATTATGGAGTGCGTCTGCCCATATTGCGCTCTAGTCCCGAGGACCAGATTCTCTACCAGACAGAACGCTACAATGAGGATACTTTTGGCTATGAGGTGCCGATTCGTGAGGAAGGAGACTATATACTTGTCTTGAAGTATGCAGAGGTCTACTTTGCTCAGTCTCAGCAGAAGGTACCACTCAGCTTTCCAATCAAATCATCAAAATATGTTTTCAGTTTAGATCTCAAAGTTATCACTACTGTAAACAGTAAGTCATAGTAATGTTATTCTAATTTGGCAGCAAATAATGTTGTTCAACTTAGATATTGATAGTCTCCAAAAAAAGACAGTTTCCAAAAGATGTTTTATTGCAAGTTAATTTATTAGTAATATATAAATACCTTTGACATTCTACAGGTATTTGACGTGCGTCTTAATGACCATGTGGTGGTGAAAGATCTGGATATCTTTGAGCGGGTGGGTCACAGTACAGCTCATGACGAGATTGTGCCCTTCTCCATACGCCGCGGTAAACTGAGTGTCCAGGGGGAGGTGTCCACCTTCAACGGCAAGCTCACTGTGGAGTTTGTCAAGGTGTGTTGACACGACCGAAGTGTGTCACTGCTCAATGTTTTCTCCTCCTGACCCATTTAAAAAATATTTTTCAGATGTGTCCTCAAATTAAAGTCGAGCACTAAAGTGATTACCTGCACACAACTCTGAATGTACAGTCGTGGCCAAAAGTTTTGAGAATGACACAAATATTCATAACACTCCAGCCTTGAGTTTTGACAAGGCTGGAGATCACTCTGTCATGCTGATTGAGTTCGAATAACAGACTGGAAGCTTCAAAAGGAGGGTGGTGCTTAGAATCATTGTTCTTCCTCTGTCAATAATGGCTATCTGCAAGGAAACACGTGCCGTCATCATTGCTTTGCACAAAAAGGGCTTCACAGGCAAGGATATTGCTTGCCTGTAAGATTGCACCTATATCAACCATTTATCGGATCATCAAGAACTTCAAGGAGAGCGGTTCAATTGTTGTGAAGAAGGCTTCAGGGCGCCCAAGAAAGTCCAGCAAGCGCCAGGACTGTCTCCTAAAGTTGATTCGGCTGCAGGATTGGGGCAGCACCAGTACAGAGCTTGCTCAGGAATGGCAGCAGGCAGGTGTGAGTGCATCTGCATGCACAGTGAGGCGAAGACTTTTGGAGGATGGCCTGGTGTCAAGATGTGCAGCAAAGAAGCCACTTCTCTCCAGGAAAAACATCAAGGACAGTGATATTCTGCAAAAGGTACAGGGATTGGACTGCTGAGGACTGGGGTAAAGTCATTGTCTCTGATGAATCCCCTTTCCGATTGTTTGGGGCATCCGGAAAAAAGCTTGTCCGGAGAAGACAAGGTGAGCGCTACCATCAGTCTTGTCATGCCAACAGTAAAGCATCCTGAGACCATTCATGTGTGGGGTTGCTTCTCAGTTAAGGGAGTGGGCTCACTCACAATTTTGCCTAAGAACACAGCCATGAATAAAGAATGGTACCAACACATCCTCCGAGAGCAACTTCTCCCAACCATCCAGGAACAGTTTGGTGACGAACACTGCCTTTTCCAGCATGATGGAGCACCTTGCCATAAGGCAAAAGTGATAACTAAGTAGCTCGGGGAACAAAACATCAATATTTTGGGTCCATGGCCAGGAAACTCCCCAGACCTTAATCCCATTGAACTTGTGGTCAATCCTCAAGAGGCGGGTGGACAAACAATAACCCACAAATTCTGTCAAACTCCAAGCATTGATTATGCAAGAATGGGCTGCCATCAGTCAGGATGTGGCCCAGAAGTTAATTGACAGCATGCCAGAGCAAATTGCAGAGGTCTTGAAAAAGAAGAGTCAACACTGCAAATATTGACTCTGCATCAACTTCATGTAATTGTCAATAAAAGCCTTTGACACTTATGAAATGCTTGTAATTATAGTTCAGTATTCCATAGTAACATCTGACAAAAATATCTAAAGACACTGAAGCAGCAAACTTTGTGGAAATTAATATTTGTGTCATTCTCAACTTTTGGCCATGACTGTATGTTTGTTTAATCCTTTCTCTGTGTCACTAATCTTTTTTTTGTGCAAATAATGGTAGGACAGTGTTTCTCTGTATGTTCAATTGACACATGGCTTTATCTCTGCTGTGAACTGATAACCTGCCCTTTGTTTTCTTAGGGTTATTACGACAACCCCAAGGTCTGTGCTCTGTATGTGATGAAGGGGACATTAGATGGTGAGCCTCATCAGTCTATTAACAGGAGAATATTCATTAGTGCCAGTGAAAAATAGCATTTTCTAAGATGTTGTCTAAATAATTCTGAAATTATTTAAAAAATTGTAATGGATTGTTGTATTACAAAATGATTGCTCTCTTTTTTAACTCACATTCCTTTTCAATAACATTATTCATTGGCTGCTCAAACAATTAATTGTATGCACAATCCAGTCTAAAGACATCACACCCTCTCCTCAATGTCTTACCTCTAAGTTCTGCATGAAATTAATTTCACTCAACCTTATCTTTAAACCCATGATCTCTCCCATCTCTATATTTTCTGCATCTCAGATGTACCAAAACTTCAGCCTCACCCTGGACTGGAGAAACGTGAAGAACTTGAGGAGGAGGAGGAAGAGGAGTCTGAGGCAGGAGAGGAGGGTGGTAAGAAGAGTACCTCGACAGCTCCCAAGTACAGGGTCCAGTCAGGCCCCAGAACACCAAACCCGTATGCGGCCGACAATAGTAGCCTCATGTTCCCTATCCTGGTGGCATTCGGGGTGTTCATCCCTACACTCTTCTGCCTCTGTCGGCTGTGAGAATGTAAAATAGAGGGGGAAACAGAACATGATGGACAAGAGACTGAAGAGGGGGGGGGGGGGGCAAGGAAGAGACACAAGGAAAGTCAAGGCAAATAGACAGGAGTGAGCACGAGAGCCAATGGTGATAACAGTGGACAAAAAAGAGACAACAAATTTGGAATGCAGGGCAGGTGACAGAATAAAATGCCTTCCTCGCTGACTTTAAGGTCACAAAGAGAAAAGGGGATGGAGAGAGTGAGTTTGTGTGTGTTATACATTTCCACCATGTTGCACATTACCACATCGCAAAGACATGATCTCGCATGAGACCGGATTGACCACTTTCAAACCAGGTTTGTCTTGTCTTGCAGGAAGAGGCTGGGACTATACTGAGGGGTGCTGAAATGTGATTAGCTGTCCCTCTTTATAGACTAGTATGGCTTTGGATGAGGTGTGGCTTGAAGTGAATGCAGATAGGCTGCTATGCTGATCAACAAAAGTCAGGCCCAGTATTTAGTCAGAGATGATACAGGAGATAATATCCAGAAAATGTATTGATTCTTACAAATTTGGAAATTGAAGATATTTTGTTTTAGAGAATGCGTGTTTGGTGGAAATTGGAGGGGGCAGTGGGAGATGGTTGCCAATTAGGCTTTTGAATGTTTTTGCTTGCTCTTTTTTTACTTTATTTTTGGGCTTGATTATCACCAAACTTGCTAGTGTTGTAAAGCTACAATTTATTTGAGCTTTTGATACAAGCTGTGCCATAATTTGTTGAGAAACAACATACTAATAATTTCAACAAGTCTGTACTGTTACAGCCTCAGCCTATTCCATAGCGGAGAATTGATGTTTCATGTGCTGTTTGAAAAGAAGGCTGATTGTGTTTTCACGTCTAAGGAGGGTTTCACAATTATGTTGCATAATGTGTTTTAAAATGCATGTGTACCTCCATGGGACTATACCATGCTGTGCTGTTTCATATAACAATGCAAGTTTCCTCAAATGTGGTCACAGGTAAGAAGTCCACTTGTTGTGCTGGCATGCATAACTATCTGTACTAGCAGGTACCCTTTGAGACAGCTAGACTATAGAGTTATCAGAAATTGCAGGGTAACTTTTTCAGCCACTTGTCTTCCAGTGCTTGAAATTAAGGGCGTCCTGTTGTCCCTGGGACAATAAATGTCTATGGTTCAAAACGGACTTAAAAAAGCAATGAGGCTGATAAAACAGATCAGACCGTTTAGCTTAAAATGTTGATTAAGTATTATTTCTTCATATTATAAGCTCAACAATGTGCACATGGCTGTGCACATGGCTGTGCACAACAATGTGCACAAAATGCAATTAGCGGTGAAAACAGTTGCCAAAAGTGCACTGCACGCGTGAGTGGTTTCATGTGACAGAGATAAAAAAAAATATCTGTTAGAAATGAAGAAAGGGGGGAGATCTAAAGATGCATCAACTAGCATGGGTTACTTATATGACTAGGATTATTCCTTTGGCTGCTCGACAATAAAATTTAAATAATGTGAAAACCAATAGAACATTTGGCATGTTAGGTGTTTATAAAATAATTACTTCAACATTTCTATGGTTGTATTTTGGCTAGGCTACTTTTAACAAGGTAAGCCATGCTTCATAAAATAACATAAAACATCCAGGTTTTAAACAAGTTTATGGTTAAATAGTTAAAATGCTGACCACCTCTGCTCAGATTCAAGGTGGGTGATGTGTGGTGCGCAACAGGCACTGTCCTTCACTCTCTGGTCTTGTGACCATTTGATCTGAACAAACCGTGCCTCAAGCCTTTAAACGTTAATGTTAATTTTCCTTCATTATATTTGTCAAAAATGACTGGTGTTTGCCTATATTTATGTAATTAACAGTCTCATTAAAGTTTGGCTACATTTTACGGAGCCTCCCTCATGTCGGCATCGGTTTGGACATGAAGCTGCAGCCAATATGCATATCACCTAGACTTTGACATGTAGGCTTTTTTTAATTTATGTACATGGAAAAATAGATTTGAATGTTATTCCAATGTTGGCCCCTCTGATTTAATTCTGATCTGAGTAATTGTTTGATATTGTGCTAAAAAAAAAAAGACTTGTCCATTCAGACAACTCCAAATCTATATTATTCTTCTCTACCTTTTTTTTTATTTTACATTTTTTTTTAACTTGTCCCGGACAAGAGGACAAGCCTTAATGTTCGAGCCCTGGAGTGTTTGAATCCTTTGAGGGTTTACATGGTATTCAATCACATTTATGAAACCCTCTAACTTGTATGTGGTTTCCACTTAACGGTACATTAGCTTGGTTTGCATCTGGTGAAAGGCCACCTCTGAAAGGTTATGTGAAATAGTACAGAGTGATTTAGTTAGTTGCTTTGCCAACACTGAGGGACCTGGTAATTAAACAAATTCTCAAGCGAGTGGGACAGGTCCCGAATCAGGAACATGTCTGAATTGTCACAGATGCATGTAGTGTAGTCCTTTGTCATGGTCACTGCCTTTTCCATTCATGACTGTGCATGCCTTCTTTTGATTCACCAAAGTGTTTTGTGTTGTAGAATTTTGTTCTATAAAAGTCCCAGTAATCCTCTGTTCATAACACTGTGATTGGTATAATTTAGTTAACTCACAATGTTGGTGCTGGAGTGATGATTAAGTACTAGGTCAAGATATAACGTAAACATCAGAAGTTATCCCAATACAGTGTGTCATTAGAATGAATAACCGGAAGGGCTTAAGCATTTTTTTTGTATTTATTTACTATTTATGTAAAGTTCTCATGGAAAAACTGCTGGATTCTTTTAGTATATTGGAATATAAATGTAGGACTTACAAGTGTGTGTGTGTGTGTCAGCTATCCATGGCTACACAGCTACCAAGAAGGTTAGAAAGTGAGGAGTTAGAAAGAACTAGTTATGTTACACATCTTTTGCTAAGGCCAACCAAGATTGTTAGTGGTAGCCTAAATTGAAACTGGCTTTGAGTAGAAATCTTAAGAGCAGTCTTCTTAACAATTATTTTATTGCATTAAATTGTGATTATCCCAGAGAAAAGTGTTTCTAAAAGCCAGCTCTCCAAATTAGTTTGAAAAGTGTGCAATCAGTCAAATCAACATGATGTATAAACAGTGGGCTTGCACCAGTCTTAATTATGATCTATATTTACTGTGCACATGTGAGTATCTATAGATGTGTGTACATGTTTCACTATTGGGAATATTTTCCCTCTTTCCCATCTCTACATGAAATAATATTTTTTTAAGTTTAGGCCAGTTTATTATTATAATTTTTTTGTCTGCTCCCTCTGATTCCTTTCCAAAGCTGTTTAAAAAAACTTGCCTTAAAGTGGACGGCAGCATTTTGTTATTACTAATCTTTAAGGTGTTCCACGGAAATATCCATATGTCCTTCAATACAGTTAGCCTGGAAGTCAGTAGCTGCATGTTTCCATTGTTTTAGTGTGTCTAACTGCCTCTGTATCAGGAACATAGCTCTTTCCATGAGGGACAAATCTTTTACCAAGCCTATTACACTTGCCTCTCCACACTTGTCATTGGTTTTATACTTGCTGAATACTTGACAAATAGATGATCCAGGTGTTTTAAATTCTCTCTCACTCTTGTGGTTTCCCCCTCCATGTTCCATGCTGGTGGGAAAAAAACAGCAAGGGAGAGGTTACAATACTTGGTCAACTGATAGTTGTTTGGCTTGTTTTGTATAAAAAATACATTTAAAAAAAGAAAATCTGTATCTAATAAGAGAGAAGCACCTTTGTTACTTATTTGAAAAAATGAAAAAAAGTTTATTTCATTCAGTACCAAAGTTATCATCTTTTGTTGGCTAATTGAAATCGCTACACAGTTGCGTGTGTATATACTGTAAGGTACAATATCACACTTATTGTAGTGTGACAGCGGTTATTTTCTAATCTAAATATTGTTATTAATGAGGTGTTTTTAATGGTTTGTTTTAAAGAAGACTGGCATTTCTGCTGGGGATAACTTACAACGGTGGCACTGTAGAAAAGAAAAGGTCTTGACTGACCGTACTGACTGTCAGGAAGAGAGGAGATTGATGAAGCATGGAATTTTTTACATTTATTGTATAGTTTAAGAAAGGGGTTTAATCTGCGATTATTTGCTTAATGACTAAAGGATTTGTAGCTTTTAATTTTTTCTCAGGATCTGTTTTGTTTTACTTTTTACCAGGATGTTTTAGTGGTGTGACTACTTGGTTTATTTTCAAAGCATTTGTCTGTCATTTGTTGTGTGTACATTTAATTTTAATTGAATCCCTGTTGCCTTGAATTTGAATACAGTTGTGCATTATCATTGTCAGCTTTGAGGTTCCTTTTTTTTTTGGTGTGCTTTTGATTGCTTCATTGGATGTTTCATTTATTTATTTTTTGCACACAAGTCCTAGTGTGCAAAAATCCTAACCTTACTTGAGCTCACCTAAGATAAGAACCAAATACTTGCTACACCACTCTCCCATTAGCCCTACTGAGGTGCAGACGGAACAACCATACACTCTTGTGCAGTCCACACACAGTCTTATGAATCACAGAATGAGAGTGTGAATTAATTAGTGTGAATGTGAGAGAAAGCGATCAATGTCCATAAGGAACCCCATGAGGGCTTCATGCAGAAGGTGAACTGATGGAGTCCTTTGAGATGCCCCCTCCATACTCCGTTGTGGCTCTACAAATAACATCTAAGTGGGAACTGCTGATAAATGCTGTCTCTTTTTTTAATAAATGTGCTATTTTATCTAACTGGTGTTCTGGCAAATGTTTTCCATATGATTTATCTCATGTTTTACTATCCTTGGGGTTATTGTAGTACCCCTCGTGTAACTGAACTGTTCAACATGCTGTATTGAGATACTGTAGTCATAAGTAATGGGGAAACCCTAGAAGTAGAATGAGATATTTATATTGGGGAGACATGTAGAGAGAAATGACAGTAATGCAGATGAGAGATGTAAGAAGAGACGTTATATTTTATATAAAGGTAGTGCATGGGCAAATTACATAAGTATGGTCAAATTGCTCAATATACTAATGAAGTTGGACCATACTCAGCTGCGCGTTGAGCAGGACACAACGTTTTTGAACGTTAAGATAGAAATATGATATGTAGAACAAACATGTCTCTGACATGTAGATCAAGGAATCATGTCGGCTCGATTCGTGGCATTTCTATCTGCAACTGAACGTGACCGCTGGTGTTCTATAACTGGAATTCAATTTACTCGGTAGGTTTCTAAACAGTC
Organism: Salvelinus namaycush; assembly: GCF_016432855.1. Taxonomy (NCBI): domain Eukaryota; kingdom Metazoa; phylum Chordata; class Actinopteri; order Salmoniformes; family Salmonidae; genus Salvelinus; species Salvelinus namaycush. Next base: position 21,082,484 of record NC_052307.1, on the reverse strand, counting down.
CGCCCTACTGGTAACTATGGTAACCACCTAGCGTTTTAAGCCAATTACAATCGACTATTCTCAGCATATGTTCTCCGTAGAGACGCTTCGCCATCTTGAATTTAGTAAAAGTTGCAGACAGCCATCGACACAGTCGCTTTAACAAACACAAAACAACCAAGATATGAGCGGCTCTAACTCTCGAAACAAGACTGCAGCCACAGTCAAAGGACCGGACACTGATATCGGCCCAACTGCAAATTCAAGGGAGCGAAAGTCCAGTGGAGGTGTACTGAAGAGACTCAAATCGCGACGAAATCAAACCGATAAACAGCGGCCTGTTATTACAGAAGAAGAGCTAAGGGCGCTAGGAAGACACATCACACCGGACGAAGTCCTTGGTCTGCGTGCTGTTACACGGGGTATGTATGCCGGTGTTGATGGGATTTGGATAAGATTCAAGTTCATGTATTTTAGCTAACGTTCCCTTTGTTAGTGAACTAGCAAACTAAATTTGCATCAATGGTTTGAGGTAACCAAACAAAGCATCCGCCAACACACCAGATTCCCTGTCTGTATGTTCTTCTAACTACGAATTTCCTTCCAGATTATCTATGTAAACCTGAGGACAATGTCTACAATATTGACTTCACACGTTTCAAGATTAGAGATCTGGAGACTGGGACAGTGCTCTTTGAGATTGCTAAACCGCACAACTGTGGTAAACTCAAATGTCTTATCAAGCATGAAGTTTCAACTTTTCAACTACACTTTGGCGCAGCATAAATAGCTTGGATAGGCCACATCTTAAAGGTAAACTCAGCAATATGACATCATTATACACATTGGAGCGTATTCCTAATTATAGAAATCAAATCCAGGTCACTGTCAACTTGAACAGGGCACCAGGCTCAATCTGTAAAACAGCCTAGTTGGAAAAACAACTGCTGACGGTGCACTCATGTTATTAGGTTTGGGTGCCAAAACTAATGCTCAAATCTGCCACTATATTTTCTCTTTCCAATGAGGACTTGCCTCATTAGAAGGTATAAATGAGAAAGCCCATAGTCTTGGCAGATTTTAGCATTAGTTTAGTAAGCAGGAAGTTGCCCCGCTGTGTATGATGTAGTATCGCTAAGTCTACTTAGAAGGGCCCAGACCAAATTAATCGGTCTATTATTTCAAGTAAGGCCTAACACAAGCCAAGTTATTCCCTCTGTGATAATTGATGTAGTCCTTACACAAATGTTGTAGATACAATTTTAGGTTGAAATCAGAGATGACATGTTGACACTTATTTGGATGTCAATTACATTTTAATTCATGTTCTCTATCAGACCCTGAAGATGAGGAAGAAGAGAATGGAGACACCAGTGCTGGACGCTTTGTGCGGTATCAGTTTACGCCGGCCTTCCTCAGACTGCGGACTGTTGGTGCAACGTAAATCAGTGGATTAAACAGGAAACACCACATGCATTATCATTATTAGAAATCATATAACTCGTAGTTGAAAAACCACATACTGTGGTTATACTTAAATGTTTCATAATATATGTGCTTTCTGCTTTCCAATATGGCAGGCTTACCTCAAGCTCTAGTATTACATTTACATTTAAGTCATTTAGCAGACGCTCTTATCCAGAGCGACTTACAAGTACATACATTCATACTTTTTTGTACTGGCCCCCCGTGGGAATCGAACCCACAACCCTGGCGTTGCAAGCGCCATGCTCTACCAACTGAGCCACACGGGACCAGTATGCTGTTAGCACCCTCAAATTCAGTTCAGGTCCATTGCTTATAACTCAGCAGTTACTTATGCAGACGAATCATGATCTCAGTTTCATGCTCAATTTCATTTGCTGGTGGGGCTTTGCAGCTCTGGAAACCAATCCAACTGTGGTTACAGAGAGGATTTGGCAGAGCCATGACACCACACTTAATGCTTTTCTCCTGAAGTTGTTTTACATGGCTGGCAACAATACAATTGAAATAATCATCCTTCTTTTTGACTTTTAGAAATATAGATGGTTAATGAATAAAGCTTCAATTCTAGTAGCTTAAGCCATTTCATGCAGTTATGTTCAGCATGTCCCTACTAGTATCTCAAGTGCCTCTCTTTCTTCCCTGCTTTCAGTGTCGAGTTCACCGTGGGGGACCGGCCTGTTAACAGCTTTCGCATGATAGAGAGGCATTATTTCCAGGATAAAGTTCTCAAGAACTTTGACTTTGACTTCGGATTCTGCATCCCAAACAGCTGCAACACTTGCGAACATATCTATGAGTTTCCCCAGCTCCCTGATGACCTCAGTAAGTCTACTAGTAGTAGGAGCGCACCAGCAATGCCCCCTCTCACTTTGTCTATCATCTTTGTTTTAGCCTGTGTCCTACAAGCTAAAGTTCAGACTGGCCACAACATAGCTAGCCAAGTCTGTATACTATACACATCCATACAGAGCCAGTCAGGCCACTCAAATTGTAAGATAAGTAATGTGGTACTAGACAGTCACATGGATCCCCTTCAGGAGTAATTTACTGTAAGCCAGGCTAATGTACATTCTGCTGTTCCTTATGAAGTTATTTCCAAACTGAAATCCCTTGTTTTGTTTTTTTCCCCCTCTCTTTCTTATGAAGTTTGCCTAATGGTGGAGCACCCGTATGAGACCAGGTCAGACAGCTTCTACTTTGTGGACAACAAACTGATCATGCACAATAAGGCAGACTACGCCTACGATGGGGGCGAGTAGTGCCTGAATATTAGCGTCTTGTGTGCAATGCAACGCAGCGGTCACATTGCCCCAGAACACAACCACAATATAGCCCTTTTGGGAACAGGTGTATACTTCCTCCACTTCAGACATTCCAACAAACTTTACCAGCCCCAGGTTTGGGGAAACAGGACCATATCTGCCTTCAAAACAAGTTGATCGTTTATTTGTTACCTCGTACCCCTCTGTTGCTGGGACTCATAGGAGACTCTTGTCAATCACTCTTTTGTAATGTTGAACATGTTTTTCTTTTTATCTTTTTGAATGTTTTCACGTTTAAATGGTTACTTTTAACTTCTCTGGGATATGTTGGACGCTAACATCCCACTTGGCCAAAAGCCAGTAAAAATGCAGAGCGCCAAATTCAAATAAATTACTATAAAAATCAAACTTTCATGAAATCACACATGAAAGACACCAAATTAAAGCTACACTTGTTGTGAATCCAGCCAACATGTCTGATTTCAAAAAGGATTTACGGCGAAAGCACACCAAACGATTATGTTAGGTCAGTACATAGCCACAGAAAAACACAGCCATTTTCCCAGCCAAAGATAGGAGTCACAAAAAGCAGAAATAGAGATAAAATTATTCACTAACCTTTGATGATCTTCATCAGATGACACTCATAGGACATCATGTTACACACTAAATGTATGTTTTGTTTGATAATGTGCATATTTATATCCAAATATCTCACTTTACATTGGCGCCATGTTCAGAAATGCCTCCAAAATATCGGGAAAAATTGCAGAGAGCCACATCAAATAACAGATACTCATCATAAACTTTGATGAAAGATACATGTTTTACATAGAATTAAAGATACACTTGTTCTTAATGCAACCGCTGTGTCAGATTTCAAAAAAACTTTACGGAAAAAGCAAACCGTGCAATCTGAGACGGCGCTCAGATAGAAACAACATTTCTCCGCCATGTTGGAGTCAACAGAAATATGAAATTACATCATACATATTCCCTTACCTTTGATCTTCATCAGAATGCACTCCCAGGAATCCTAGTTCTACAATAAATTGTTGTTTTGTTCGATAATGTCCACAATTTATGTCCACGTAGCTACTTTTGTTAGCGCGTATAGTACACATATCCAAACGTTCGCCTGGATCTGCGCGAGCGTCGGATGAAAACTTCAAAAAGTTATATTACAGGTCGAATAAACTTGTCAAACTAAGTAGAGAATCAATCTTTAGGACGTTATCATAAATATTCAATAACTTTCCAACCGGAGAATTCCTTTGTGTCTATAGAAGTAATGGAACCCAAGTCGATATCATGTGGAATGCGCGTGACCAGGAACTGGCTCTCTGCCAGACCACTGACTCAAACAGCTACCATCCGGCCCCAAATCACAGTAGAAGCTTCATTCAACGTTCTACAGACTGTTGACATCTAGTGGAAGGCGTAGGAAGTGCAAACAGATCCATATCCCACTGGGATTTCAATAGGCGATGAGTTGAAAATCGTCCAGCCTCAGAATTCACACTTCCTGTTTGGATATTTTCTCAGGTTTTTGCCTGCCATATGAGTTCTGTTATACTCACAGACATCATTCAAACAGTTTTAGAAACTTCAGAGTGTTTTATATCCAATAGTAATAATAATATGCATATATTAGCATCTGGGACAGAGTAGGAGGCAGTTCACTCTGGGCACGCTATTCATCCAAAGTGAAAATGCTGCCCCCTATCCTAGAGAAGTTAATAAGTATTATTTTAATCTGTCTTGAGTTAGTTCAGTATTTGTTGCAATATCCTTGTTTTTGTTGGAATACATTTAGGCATATCTTGTGGGTTTGTGTAACTCTTATCAGCCTAATGATCTAATACACTCGTTCAAATTGAATAATATTAGTTTCAATTTCTCAAGTTGTCAATTTTTTCAGGGTTGCCATCTCCCTGGTGAAAGGCCACTCTGTTACCAAATGGCTCTACAGAGGGAATCTGGAACTTTACATGATCCCAAAGTGAATGTTGAATACTGGATATTTTTAGCCCGTAAGATGAACACTGGTTGAAGTTGAGCATGTTTTGTGTTATTTAGTCTATACAACAATAGTTGACAGATGGCAAGCCAATTACAACTGTTTGATACCACCTAATTTGATTGAACAAGTAAATACATTTTCGCTACTCATTGTGCTCTAGTAACAATCATTTTCCTTTGCTGTGTCTTCCCTCCTCAGATAGTGGGCTAAATATTCAGCTGTGAGACTAACAAATGCTCCATGACTTAGAACTCTTGCCTTGATAGAAGCTGTATTATTCATATTGGGTGTCCCATGTCACCTCTAGCTGTATATACAACCAATAATCCTTGTTGACTATGAGACATTTTTGTATTAACTGCCATTGGTAGTAAGTCAGACAGCACCCCTGGCCTTTTTAAGTTGTTAGCGTTTGTGACAGTACTGTAAATTTACTTGTAGTGTGTTTGTGCCTGCTGGAGTGATACTGAGCCTCCCAACACTAAATTAAACCTCCCCGTGGGCCTTTGTATTCAGACTGTTAAACTCGAGGCTTTGTGTGTGAGAGAAATCCTTGTCAAGTCCAGCTGTACTCCGCTACACATCTCTCCAACAACACTCATCAACAGTAGTCAAAAGCAGGCAGGAAGAGATTTTGTGAATTAAATAATTTTCAGCTATGAAATTATAACTACAGGTCAATGCTCAGTGGAAGGTATGATGTGATGATCACTTTCTAGACTTGTGATGTGTATTTTTTTATTTGTTTTTACATTTACTGATGGAAAATTGTGATGGCATCCACCATTTTAAATTCTGTATTTCCAATAGCTCCCTCAAATTGTTAAGATGGCACCGAAGAGAATAGCTGACGTTTTACATGCACGTAACCAATTGTGCTGTTTTTATTTTTGTTGGTGTGTTTGTAACTCCAGTAAAAAAATATTTTGTACATAATGTTGCTGCTACTGTCTCTTATGGCCGAAAATAACTTCAGGACATTAGAACTGGGATTACTCACCATGAACTGGAAGAAGCTTTTTCCTTTAACGAGTCCGACGAGAACGATATATACTGCTCTCCCGGGAACAGGCCCAGATCCCCGTCATTTGCCTGAAGAAAAGACAGAGGAAGCAGATTGATCTGCCTTTTGAGAATCCGTAGGCGAGCGAGTAAACTCCCACTGCCATCAATTCTACATGCTAACATGCAATCACTGGAAAATAAAATTGAAGACTTACAATTATCCTACCAACGGGAAATTAAGAACTGTAATATCTTACGTTTCACCAAGTTGTGGCTGAACGACGAAACGGATAATATCAAGCTGGGGGATTTTCAATACACCGGCAGAACAGAGAAGTTACGTCTGGTAAGACAAGGGGTGGGGGTGTGTGTCTTTCTGTCGAAAACAGCTGGTGCGCAATGTCTAATATTAAAGAAGTCTCAAGGTATTGCTCGCCTGAGGTAGAGTACCTTATGATGAGCTGTGGACCACAATATCTACCAAGAGAGTTCTCATCTATTATTCGTAGCCGTCTATTTACCACCATAGACCGATGCTGGCACTAAGACCACACTCAATGAGCTGGATACCGCCATAAGCAAACAAGAAAATGCTCACCCAGAAGTGGTGCTCCTAGTGGCCGGGGACTTTAATGCAGGCAAACTTAAATCAGTTTAACCTAATTTTTACCAGCATGTCACATATGCACCAGAGGGAAAAAATCTCTAGACCACCTTTACTCCACACACAGAGATGCATACAAAGCTCTCCCCCGCCCTCCATTTGGCAAATCTGACCATAATTATATCCTCCTGATTCCTGCTTACAAGCAAAAACTAGAGGAAGTACCAGTGACTCGCTCAATACGAAAGTGGTCAGATGATGCGGATACTACGCTACAGGACTGTTTTGCAAGCACAGACTGGAATATGTTCTGGGATTCATCCAATGGCATTGAGGAGTTTACCACCTCAGTCATCGGCTTCATCAAGAAGTGCATCGATGACATCGTCCCCACAGTGACCGTACGTACATATCCCAACCAGAAGCCATGGATTACAGGCAACATCCGTATCGAGCTAAAGGCTAGACCTGCCGGTTTCAAGGAGCGGGACACTAATCCGGACGCCTATAAGAAATCCCGCTATGCCCTCAGACAAACCATCAAACAAGCAAAGCGTCAATACAGGACTAAGATCGAATCATACTACACCAGCTCTGACGCTCATCGGATGTGGCAGGGCTTGAAAACTATTACGGACTACAAAGGGAAACCCAGAGGCGAGCTGCCAAGTGACGCGAGCCTACCAGACGAGCTAAATGCCTTTTTATGCTCGCTTCGAGGCATTCAATACTGAAGCATGCACGAGAGCACCAGCTGTTCTGGGTGACTGTGTGATAATGCTCTCAGTAGCCGATGTGAGCAAGACCTTTAAACAGGTCAACATTCACAAAGCCGCAGGGCAAGATGGATTACCAGGACATGTACTCAAAGCATGCACGGACCAACTGGCAAATATCTTCACTGACATTTTCAATCTCTCCCTGACTGAGTCTGTAATACCTACATGTTTTAAGCAGACCACCGTAGTCCCTGTGCCCAAGGAAGCGAAGGTAGCCTGTCTAAATGATTACCGCCCCGTGGCACTCACGTCGGTAGCCATGAAGTGCTTTGAAAGGCTGGTCATTGCTCACATCAACAGCATCCTCCCCGGATACCCTAGACCTACTCCAATTCTCATACCGCCCCAACAGATCCACAGATGATGCAATCTCTATTGCACTCCACACTGCCCTTTCCGATCTGGACAAAAGGAACACCTATGTGAGAGTGCTGGTCATTGACTACAGTTCAGCAGTCAACAACATAGTGCCCACGGAGCTCATCACTAAGCTAAGGACCCTGGGACTAAACACCTCCCTCTGCAACTGGATCCTGGACTTCCTGACGGGCCGCCCCCAGGGGGTAAAGGTAGGCAACAACACGTCTGCCACGTCTGATCCTCAACACTGGGGCCCCTCAGGGGTGTGTACTTAGTCCCCTCCTGTACTCCCTGTTCACCCACGACTGCGTGGCCAAGCACAACTCCAACACCAGCATTAAGTTAGCTTATGACACAACAGTGGTAGGCCTGATAACTGACAACGATGAGACAGCCTATAGGGAGGAGGTCAGAGAACTGGTAGTGTGGTGCCAGGACAACAACCTCTCCCTTAATGTGAGCAAGACAAAGGAGTTGACTGTGGACTACAGGAAAAGGCGGGGCGAACAGGCCCCCATTAACATCAATGGGATTGTAGTGGAGCGGGTCGAGAGTTTCAAGTTCCTTGGTGTCCACATCATTAACACACTATCGTGGTCCAAACACACCAAGACAGTCGTGAAGAGGGCATGGCAAAACCTTTTCCCTCTCAGGAGAATGAAAAAATTTGGCATGGGTCCCCAGATCCTCAAAGTTCTACAGCTGCACCATTGAGAGCATCCTGACCGGTACATCACCGCCTGGTATGGCAACTGCTCGGCATCTGACCGTAAGGCGCTACAGAGGGTAGTGCATACGGCCTAGTACATCATTGGGGCCAAGCTTCCTGTGCAAAGTCACTTCACCCCCACCTACATGTACAAATTACCTCTAACCTGTACCCCCGCACACTGACTCGGTACTTGTACCACCTGTATATAGCCTCGTTATTGTGTTACTTTTATTTTTTATTAATTTAATTTGGTCAATATTTTCTTAACTCTTCTTGAACTGCATTGTTGGTTAAGAGCTTGTAAGTAAGCACTTCACTGTAAGGTCTACACTTGTTGTATTCGGCACATGTGGCAAAGTTTGATTTGAAATTAACACTAATTATGGCTTTTACAACATGGTCGCTACTGATATAATTTTTCACTCTTATTTAGTTGGACCCACATACTGAATAAATTGAAACCCCATTGATTTTTATTGAACATATAGTACTTTTGCCTATAGATGAATGTGTTTTATGACAGACATCTCAGTGACTACAAAGTGTGGTGTCTTGAATGTTACATGTTACTCTATGTCAAATACTATTGTCTACATCTTTGGATGTGTACTTGGTGAGGATCTGGTAAGAACTAGAAGCCCACCTAACATTGCCTTTTATATTCTGCAGAACGAGGGTGAAATAAACAAAAGCCATTGAAGAAAAATGTTGGCTTCACTCGTCAAACTCTAACCATTGTAGCCTGCTGGTTTGCCCTTGTCGCCGCTAGCTACCACAGTCACAAAGTCATAATTATGGCTATACCACGCCAATTTCTACAATTTATCATCTTAAAATAAGATTTAAACCAAACCTTAACCACGCTGCAAACATTATGCCTAACCTTAAATTAAGACCAAAAAGCTAATTTGTGTTTTCATAAATGTTTACGATACATAGCCAATTTGGACTTTGTGGCTGGGGTAACTAGTGACAACCGTTTGCCTTGAAATAATGAATTACCCATAGTGCATTGCTTTGTAGCCACACGTGCTCGATCCAACATGTCAGCGCCTGTTGGGACGATGGCCGAAGACTCAAGCAGTGAAGATGAAGATCTAGAACATTTTAAGGAAGCAGCTTGGAGTTTTGGCACATATGGAACTAATGGTACACACAATGCCAACCCGGCAGGTAAATTCAGCCAAACTTTAGTGCACCTTTGCTTTAGCTAAGACCCAGGGTGTAGTTAGCTAGCTAAAGCTAACAGTCATAACAACAAAAGTGGGGTGGGAGATGGCTAGCTAAATGTGTGAAATCTTGAGCCAACGAGCAAATCTATCTTTCTCCCAACGACAGTAACTGCTGTTGTTTTAGATGGGGTAAGCAATGTCAAGCAATCCCGTCGGTAAGTTTTAATTTACTCTGAAATCCTGCTATCCCCTCTATTTTTGACTCATCATTAATAGAGGTTTTGTATCTAGCTTGGCTTTACCAGCTACACTTATACTGTTTTATTGTATACCATGGTCAACAGTGTGGCTGTATCTAAACATGAACATGATGGGAACGAGTTGCAGACGACCCCAGAGTTCCGTGCGCACGTTGCAAAGAAATTAGGGGCTATGCTTGACAGGTATTTATTTTATATTTATTTATAAAATATATATAAAATTTAGGGGTTGATCAGCTTTAATATTGTGGATAGATTTTTGCTTCCATCAATGTAATTGCGTCATTTCGAATCCCCCATATATTTTTGGGGTAAATATACACTGCTCAAAAAAATAAAGGGAACACTTAAACAACACAATGTAACTCCAAGTCAATCACACTTCTGTGAAATCAAACTGTCCACTTAGGAAGCAACACTGATTGACAATAAATTTCACATGCTGTTGTGCAAATGGAATAGACAACAGGTGGAAATTATAGGCAATTAGCAAGACACCCCCAATAAAGGAGTGGTTCTGCAGGTGGTGACCACAGACCACTTCTCAGTTCCTATGCTTCCTGGCTGATGTTTTGGTCACTTTTGAATGCTGGCGGTGCTTTCACTCTAGTGGTAGCATGAGACGGAGTCTACAACCCACACAAGTGGCTCAGGTAGTGCAGTTCATCCAGGATGGCACATCAATGCGAGCTGTGGCAAGAAGGTTTGCTGTGTCTGTCAGCGTAGTGTCCAGAGCATGGAGGCGCTACCAGGAGACAGGCCAGTACATCAGGAGACGTGGAGGAGACCGTAGGAGGGCAACAACCCAGCAGCAGGACCGCTACCTCCGCCTTTGTGCAAGGAGTGGCACTGCCAGAGCCCTGCAAAATGACCTCCAGCAGGCCACAAATGTGCATGTGTCAGCATATGGTCTCACAAGGGGTCTGAGGATCTCATCTCGGTACCTAATGGCAGTCAGGCTACCTCTGGCGAGCACATGGAGGGCTGTGCGGCCCCAGCAGCAGGACAGCTGCACTACCTGAGCCACTTGTGTGGGTTGTTGTTAGGAATGTTGTTAATAAATAGTTAAAACAAATTCTAGCTTTAGATAAAACTATAACTAATTGAACTCTGCATGCCTGGTGAAAAGAGATTTGTGTTGTGGGTCATAAAATAAGCAGAAAGGGTCATTAAACTATGGTTGAACTGACCCAACTTAGCCCTGAGATGTTTAGATAAGGCTGTGGGTAATTTTTTAGGTCTTCCATTATCTTGAGTTGTCTGCTAAAGTGGTAATAAATTATAGTGAGCCTTCAGGATAATTTATTATATTATGTGTCATGTGTGTGTCCTGTGAAGTTAGAATGAACTTTTGAACCTGTTTTCTATTTGTCAGGACAATGAGACTTATTCTGTAACCTATGACGTCATATCTTGTATATAAACCTGTGTTTATGATCAAATGGCAGCGTGCTCCGAGAATAAACACTATTATCTAATTTTAATAAGACTGTATCCTGTCTATTTTATGTTAATAAGTATCTTACAAATTCTTATAAATAGACAGATTGAATTTAATTAATGAGTACATTAGAGGAATAATTTAATTCCACTAACAGTTGTAGACTACGTCTCATGCTACCACTAGAGTGAAAGCACCGCCAGCATTCAAAAGTGACCAAAACATCAGCCAGGAAGCATAGGAACTGAGAAGTGGTCTGTGGTCACCACCTGCAGAACCACTCCTTTATTGGGGGTGTCTTACTAATTGCCTATAATTTCCACCTTTTGTCTATTCCATTTGCACAACAGCATGTGAAATTTATTGTCAATCAGTGTTGCTTCCTAAGTGGACAGTTTGATTTCACAGAAGTGTGATTGACTTGGAGTTACATTGTGTTGTTTAAGTGTTCCCTTTATTTTTTTGAGCAGTGTGTGTATATATATATATATACACTTTTTAAATTTAGAATATACCTTTATTTTCTGCAAACCCTACCACCCCTCCCCCAATTGGAGTAAACTAATAAACAATAACACTTAGGCTTACCTTCAGTTTATACATACTATACACATTTTACAGACACAATCTATTTTACAATAGTTATATTTAGTTTGTTTTTAGTCCCGGCCTTCCTCTATTTCTGATGTCCATCCATTTTGATTTCTATTGTAACTGCTATTTCACAAAAGTTCTGAACCTATATACTTTTTACAGACCCCATATGTTTTACATTTGTTATCTTGTTGTTATTAGTCCCACCCTTCAGCTCCATTCAACCCCTCCTATCTATCCCTTAACACCATCCATTTTGGATTTCTATTTGCCATATATTTTTCAACTGTGCTGTGATGCTTCACAAAAGTACTGAATCTTTCTATTCTCATCGTTTCTACAGATTGTAAATTAAAGGGGAAAAAATCTAAAATAATTATTATATTATTGATCGATTGACTATGACTTTTCAAATCACCCAGTATTGCTATCTGCAGCGTTAGTTCTAGGTAAATGTTGCAATTCTTCAGCCATTCCTGGACCTGACAGGTATTTCTTACTTGTCATGGGAAAATGTTAATAAACATCAGTTTTACTATTTTAGCTAGCTACATCAAACTGTTATAGCCTTTGCCTCATGTTACCATCACCTGTCTACTTTTCAGTCACATACTTTAATCCAACTATGAAATTTGATGTTCAGTTGTATTTCAGTGATATCTGCAGAAACATCAAGACCCTGCACAGAGTCAACCAAATGTGAAGATGGTGAGGGTTTATCCATAAATTGGTTTGCATTGAAACTGATACAGTAATTACAAAATGTGTGATGTGTTGTCAGATGTGATGTAGATGCTGCATGTGGTCTTGATCTTATTTCTTGGTTTTGAAGGTTTCCGGCTGTTCACCACATCTGTCCCAGGAGAGTTTACCATTGATCCCCCTCCTCCTCCTGTAAGGCGCAGGCCCATCCCCAGCTCAAGGTGATACTTGTTCTGTTTAGGCCTGGCCTTTTAACCATTGGGATGTGTGAGGTGGTTTGATGTCACCTTCATTTCTACGTTGAGAGGAATCCTTATACAGTAGCATTGCATACTGTAATAAATGTTTGTTTCTGCAATGTTATTCTAGTGACAGTGACAGTGAAATGGAGATGAGACTGAGAGAGGCAGCAGTGTCAGTCACAGACCTCCTATCATCAGCTCTCCCCTGCGGGATTACACATTCCCTGCCGGAGTCCCCCAGCTCAGAGAAAATGAAGAAGAAGAAGAACAACAACAAAGGAGAGGAGGCAGAAAGAGAGGACCATAATAACAGCCCTGTCCCAAAGAAAAATATGAAAAGGAAAGCTCTCCAGGGGGAGTGTGGAGATGTAGAGCACTGTGGAGAATCCTCACCTAATGCTAAAACCGATGAGGAGCAGAAGAGGCCAGAAGAGGACATTCTACCCCTGAAGAAGAAGAAGAAGAAGAAGAAGAAATGAAGTATAAAAGCACTGAGAGACTTGTGTGCTGTGATTTGGCATGTTGGCTGTTTGTTCCGTACTTGTGAGACCTGTTGTACTTGGGAATCTTATCACTGATTATAACATGGTCAGGTCATACACTCATATCACAGCAATTTTGTACTCTGTAGATTGCATTCCAGAAAATAACAATGTGATCTTTCAGAAATGTGAAATAAGTCTTTCATAAGGTATTTGATGACCGTTTTCTCTACCCAAAACACAATTTGTTCTATGCCTTGTTTTGTAAAGGAAGTAGTTTACACTGAATTCAACTTACATGTAAATTTATGAGCAGAATGCTATACAATAATTTGTTATTAACACTTCTCTGTTGATAACGTACACACTCTGGCCCGTTTATTTGGTACAATACCCTGTTCACAAAAATGGATCGCTTGTACAGACAGTGAGTCACTTGGCTGTGGCTTGGTATATAAGACGGGCATCGAGGCATTCAGTTACTGTTCAATTGAATGTTAGAATGGGCAAAACTAGTGACCTAAGCGACTTTGAGCGTTGTATGATCATCTGTGCCAGGTGCACCGGATCCAGTATCTCAGAAACAGCCACCCTCCTGGGCTTTTGACGGACAACAGTGTCTAGGGTTTACAGAGACTGGTGCAACAAACAAAAACATCCAGTCAGTGGCAGTCCTGTGGGAAAAAACAGCTTGTTGATGAGAGAGGTTGAAGGAAAATGGCAAGAATCGTGCAAGCTAACAGGTGGGCCACAAACAGACATTTAACGGCGCAGAAGGGCATCTCGGAACGCACAACTTGTCGATCCTTGCCACGAATGGGCTATTGCAGCAGACGACCACACTGGGTTCCTTTCCTTATCAGCTAAAAACAAGAAGAAGCGGCTCCAGTGGAGATGCGATCCCCGACAAATATGCGATCCCCGACAAATGCTGTTGTATTATGCTGATGGCAGAGTCAGGATTTGGTGTAAGCAGCATGAATCCATGGACCCATCATGCCTGGTGTCAACGGTACAGGCTGGTGGCGGTAGTGTACTGGTGTGGGGAATGTTTTCCTGGCACACGTTAGGTCTCTTGATACCAATTGAGCAACCAAATATTCCGACACCTAATAGGATTCATGCCCTGAAAAATTCAGGCTGCCCTGGAGGCAAAGGGGGTCTGAACCGGCACTAGATGGGTCCAGTGCTTAATTTGAGTCGGATCTTGCCAGAACAGGATCCGGCACCTCTCCGTTTTGGACTATTTCGCTACGCAGCCTATTTGGCCGGATCCGGTACCTCTCATGGTCTCACCTCAACAATTATTTATCTGATTTATTGAAATACATTTGCCAAAGTTATAGAATTACTGCTATCTGTTCAGAAAGAAATGAAATAATTCAGAATACTCTACTACACAATGAAAAGGACTACACTGCGTGCACAATTAATAGTCAGGTGAGTATTCTGATCTTATCATTATTTCTATGCATATTTTCCAATTCCAAACCATATAAACTTGAATGCTTATTGGATTTAATCATTTTCAGGTGATATGTGTTTGTGTAATGAGGGAGGGTGTGGCGAAAGTGAATAACATCTTATATCAAGGTGTGAATAATTATTAGGCAGCTTCATTACCTCAGGTAAAATGGACCAAAAAAGAGATTTAACTGACACTGAAAAGTCAAAAATTGTAAAATACCTTTCAGACGGAAGCAACACTTGAAATAGCTAAACTATTGAGGCGTGACCACCGGACAATCAAACGTTTTGCTTGCGAATAGTCAACTGGGGTGCAAAAAAACGCATGGAGAAGAAAAGGCGCAAAAGACTTGATAGGAATTAAACATAAAGCTACCAGGAACCCATTATCCTACAGTGCCACCATATTCCAGAACTGCAACCTACCTGGAGTGTCCAGAAGCACAAGGTGTCAATTGCTCAGAGACATGGCCACGGTCAAGAAGGCTGAAACATGACCACCACTGAATAATATTCACAAGTTGAAGTGTCAAGATTGGGCAAAGAAATACCTGAAGACAGATTTGTCAAAGGTTTTATGGACAGATTAAATGAGAGTGACTTGATGGATGGGAGTCAGGCGCCAGCAAGGTGGAGGAGGGGTACTGGTATAGGCTGCTTTCATTAAGGATGAGGTAGTTAGACCTTTTCGGGTTGAAGATGGTCTGAAACTCAACTCCCGAACCTACTACTGGTTTCTGGAAGATACTTTCTTCAAGCAGTGTTACAGGAAGAAGTCCTCAGCATTCAAGAAGGCCATGATCTTTATGCAGGATAATGCTCCAACACATGCATCCAAGTACTCAACTGCTTGGCTAGCCAGCAAGGGCCTCAAAGATGCCCGAATAATGACCTGACTTAAATCCTATTGAGAACTTGTGGGCCCTTCTCAAATGTGAGATTTACAGTGAGGGAAAACAATACACCTCTTTGAACAGCATTTGGGAGGCTGTGGTTGCTGCTTCAGCGAAAGTTGATCGTGAACAGATCAAGAAACTGACAGACTTCATGGATGGAAGGCTCATGGAAGTTATTGAAAAGAAGGGTGGTTATATTGGTCACTGAATATTTTTGAAAGGCCAACATTTTTATTTAATTGTCATTTTGTGTTATTTGTTACACTTACTCTAAAAATTGAGAATTAACAAGTGAGTTGGGAGAAATTATTTTTGTAATTTAGTTGCCTATTAATTCTGCACACTTACATTCCCTGAGAAAGACAAAACTCACTTTCCTTTGTTAAACATTCAGGTTTGAGGTTCAATAACATTTTGGATTGACTGTTTGTTAAACAATAAAATTGATCCTGATTTATCCTAATTGTGCACGCAGTATATAATTTAGCCACAGAGGATCAATAGCTTCTTTAAAAAAATAACCAAGCTGTGGCTTGTGTGTTGCCCAATAACAAGGCAATACAGTCGGGAATGCGTGGCAAATCTTTCATTGAACAGTATGCAGACAAAACAGGCCTTTCGCAATATTTCAAATACAATCGCAGGAAAACACAGGTTGCAAAGCAAATGGCTCCTGCTGAAAATAGAAGACTAATCTATCTGCTGTAGGCTACCAAAATATTTGATCAACTTCCAAATATTGTTTTACAAAGTAAAATAGCCTAGGCCTAGGTTTGTGTGTGTGTGTGTGTGTGTGTGTGTGTGTGTGTGTGTGTGTGTGTGTGTGTGTGTGTGTGTGTGTGTGTTTTACAAAGTAAAACTAGAGCGAGAGGCTTTTTGCACGAACACCGGCTGTCACCAGCGAGTGAGCTGTGCATGGTGAGTCAGTGGATTATAATTTCCTCCTCATATTGTAGCCTACAATATGTGTCTCCACAAGCCTAGGCTATTGATGCAGTCGTTTTCATTGATCCCAGTTTGTCAGTGTCAAAGTAGCCTGTCATTTAGATAATTTGTGCGGTATTAAAAAAAATTATTCTAAAGTCTCCAGTCATGTAGAAAATGACAGAATTGCAAGAAATGCATTTATAAAAGGCACATTTCTTTCCAGAACCTAGGCTACTAAAAATGTTCCACATGTGTACAGCTGTTGTCAGTCCCTCTACTGCTCTATGCTAATACACAAATGCGATGATATGCCTACAATACTTTATTATAAAGGGGATTCTTTTTTTTATGCATTCCGATCCCTAAGAGCTAGGTTGCAGAGCCCCCCCCCAGGTGCCGATTTACAAATTAAGCGCTGGATGGGTGTACCTAATAAACTGTTCGGTGAGTGTATGTGTTCATTGTAAAACGGGGATCAATGGCTCAGCGGTCTTTGCATTGATTTAGGTGAGGCTGTTTATAATGGTTTATCTCTGACCTCAGATCAGCAGTATAAGACTGACACCCTGTGTACTAAGTACATTGTTCAAATCAAATGTTCTGTCTAATAGTAAGGCAGCTTCTTCAAGTGACTAGACTAGTAATTGGCAGTGAGTCTCCCTGATGTACAGTACCATTCAAAAGTTTGGACACACCTACTCATTCCAGGGTTTTTCTTTATTTTTACTATTTTCTACATTGTTGAATAATAGTGAATACATCAAAACTATGAAATAACACATGGAATCATATAGTAACCAAAAAAGTGTTAAACAAATCAAAATATATCTTATATTTGAGATTCTTCAGAGTAGCCACCCTTTGCCTTGATGACAACTTTGCACACTCTTGGCATTCCCTCAACCAGCTTCATGAGGTAGTACTTGTTAAAAGTTAATTTGAGGAAATTCTTTCATTCTTACTGCGGTTGAGCCAATCACTTGTGTTGTGACAAGGTAGGGTTGGTATACAGAAGATAGCCTAATTTGGTAAAAGACCAAATCCATATTATGGCAAGATGAGCTCAAATAAGCAAGGAGAAACGACAGTCCATCATTACTTTTAAGATGTGAAGGTCAGTCAATGCGGAACATTATTTTCACGTGCAGTCACAAAAGCCATCAAGCGCTATGATGAAACGGTCTCTCATGAGGACCGCCACACAAAAGGAAGACCCAGAGTTACCTCTGCTGCAGAAGAAACACGGGTAATGGACATTAGACCAGTGGAAATATATCATTTGATCTGATGAGTCCAAATTTGAGATTTTTGGTTCCAACCGCCGTGTCTTTGTGAGACGTAGAGTAGGTGAACGGATGATCTCCGCATCTCCCATAAAGCATGGAGGAGGAGGTGTGAGGGTGCTTTGTTGGTGACACTCAGTGATTTATTTAGAATTCAAGGCATACTTAACCAGCATGGCTACCACAGCATTCTGCAGCGATATGCCAATCCATCTGGTTTGTGCTTAGTGGGACTATCATTTGTTTTTCAACAGGACAATTACCCAACACACCTCCAGGCTGTGTAAGGGCTATTTGACCAAGAAGGAGAGTGATGGAGTGCTGCATCAGATGACCTGGCCTCCACAATCACCCGACCTCAACCCAATTGAGATGGTTTGGGATGAGTTGGACCGCAGAGTGAAGGAAAAGCAGTCAACAAGTGCTCAGCAAATGTGGGATCTCCTTCAAGATTGTTGGAAATGCATTCCAGGTGAAGCTGGTTGAGAGAATGCCAAGAGTGTGCAAAGCTGCCATTCAGGCAATGGGTGGCTACTTTGAAGAATCCTTTTAACACTTTTTTGGTTACTACATGATTCCGTATGTGTTATTTCATAGTTTTGATCCATTCACTATTATTCTACAATGTAGAAAATAAAGAAAAACCCATGAATGAGTAGGTGTGTCCACATTTTTGACTGGTACTGCCTGTATCTAGCAGAATGGGAAATATGGCTTCTCTGGAAAATGTTACTGCAGAGGTAGTTTTTCTGCAAATTTCGTGAATTTGTGTTGCATCTTTATTACAGTTCTCTACCTACTGTAAAACATTGTTTCACCTCCTCTACCCCCACCCCTTCACATTACATAGTAGTTACATTCTGTTGCTACTGTGCAGTAGAGACCATATGTTCAGGAATGTAGGAGTTGATGTCTGCCGGCGAAGATGAGAGGAGGTCAGGTGGATGGAGGATACAACTCTAAGTTCCCAGAGGAAACTAGAAGAAAGCGATAGTAAGTTATTAGTTTCCAGTTTCTGTACTAACATTCCAATTACAAACCTGCATTTAAAATTCCCTATTTTCACTGCCAACTAGAGAATACCATGGGTTATATTTACCCCTAAGTGATGTTAAATGACTTTGAAATATGTGTTACGCTAAGTTTTTAAATGTTTTATATCTTGAATCTCCCCTGTAGTGTCAAACTGCATCTTCACAGAAATATTCCATACCAGAGTGATGTTTCTTACCTGGCACAGGTGAAGGGGATTGCAGGTGTAGGGAGTCATCCTGGATGGGTTCTGTCTCCTCCTCAGGGTCTGTTGTCAGAATCTAACCAATGCAAAAGTAATTATCATATTCAATCCACATTAATACTATTTCTGATCATTAGCCGGTGAGTCTAGACTTTTCTGTACCTGTATCCTATAACAGCCTATATGTAAACGATTATTAATGGCATCACTTTCATATTGGTAAATATTTGGCTTCACAGTACCTGTCTGACTGCGCTTAGACTGGTCAGTGTTCCAAGGCTGCTGCTGTCAGTGACAATCATGGCTTGGGACAGTAGGCTGGACGGAGGGTAGGGAAACATATCGGACTTGCTGTACACTGCAATGGAGAAATTGAGAGCAGGTGCAGAGATACTTTATGAAACCCTTGTTAGTTCTAGCTGTTCTATTATGTCACTTATTCCTTGTTTCATACATGTATTTATGTCAACAGGGCAAATGAATGAATAACATGCTGCCACTGTGGCCTTACTGTGACATGGAAGCCCTGTCATGGTTGCCATGAAAGGACTGTGGCCCATATGATTCTGAAACTGCTGTGTGAGTTGCTGCTGGAAAGAGATTGGCTGAAGGGTGGTGAACCCGCCTCCCATGTTGTTGATGACAGGTACTGTTTGACCTGTTGACCAACATAGGCCAGGAAAACATGGATTAGGCTCCTTTGTAAATGTCAATTAAAGTTGATATCTGACAGTTTTCTGATCATCACTAGAAAAGGAAACGATACACTACAGTGGATGTATTTTGAAATTATCATTTGATAATATGCACAGACTTAGAGCCATTTGAGAGGAGGGTACAATGTGTAGGATGTGTATTTACAGTTGAAGTTGGAAGTTTACATACACCTTAGCCAAATACATTTAAACTCAGTTTTTCACAATTCCTGACATTTGATCCTAGTAAAAAAATCCCTGTTTTTGGTCAGTTAGGATCACCACTTTATTTTAAGAATGTGAAATATCAGAATAATAGAAGAGAGAATGATTTATTTCAGCTTTTATTTCTTTCATCACATCCCCAGTGGGTCAGAAGTTTACATACACTCAATTAGTATTTGGTAGCATTGCCTTTAAATTGTTTAACTTGGGTCAAACGTTTCGGGTAGCCTTCCACAAGCTTCCCACAATAAGTTGGGTGAAGTTTGGCCCATTCCTCCTGACAGAGCTGGTGTAACTGAGTCAGGTTTGTAGGCCTCCTTGCGCGCACACGCTTTTCAGTTCTGCCCACAAATTTTCTATGGGATTGAGGTCAGGGCTTTGTGATGTCCACTCCAATACCTTGACTTTGTTGTCCTTAAGCCATTTTGCCAAAACTTTGGAAGTATGCTTGGGGTCATTGTCCATTTGGAAGACCCATTTGCGACCAAGCTTTAACTTCCTGACTAATGTCTTGAGATGTTGCTTCAATATATCCACATACTTTTCTTTCCTCGTGATGCCATCTATTTTGTGAAGTGCACCAATTCCTCCTGCATCAAAGCACCCCCACAACATGATGCTGCCACCCCCGTTCTTCACAGTTGGGATGGTATTCTTCAGCTTGCAAGCCTCCCCCTTTGTCCTCTAAACATAACGATGGTCATTATGGCCAAAACAGTCCTATTTTTGTTTCATCAGACCAGAGAACATTTTTCCAAAAAGTACGATCTTTGTCCCCATGTGCAGTTGCAAACCGTAGTCTGTTTTTTTTATGGCGGTTATGGAGCAGTGGCTTCTTCCTTGCTGAGCGGCCTTTCAGGTTATGTCGATATAGGACTAGTTTTACTGTGGATATAGATACTTTTGTACCTGTTTCCTCCAGTTGTTCTGGGATTGATTTGCACTTTTCGCACCAAAGTACGTTCATCTCTAGGACACAGAACGCGTCTTCTTCCTGAGCGGTATGACGGCTGCATGGTCCCATGGTGTTTATACTTGTGTACTATTGTTTGTACAGATGAACGTGATACCTTCATGCGTTTGGAAATTACTCCCAAGGATGAACCAGATTTGTTCCAAATACAATGCTTTTAGTTTTTGAAATCTTTAGAACCAACTTATTCGTTGCAATCCATTCTGAAACTAACTGCAGCTCTTTGTTAAGTGTTGCAGTGATTTCACTCGCTGTAGTAGCGTACGTGTATAGTGTTGTGTCATCCGCATACATAGGCACACTGGCTTTACTCAAAGCCAGTGGCATGTCAATAGTAAAGATTGAAAAAAGTAAAGGGCCTAGACAACTGCCCTGGGGAATTCCTGATTCTACATGGATTATGTTGAAGAGGCTTCCATTAAAGAAAACCCTCTGTGTTCTGTTAGACAGGTAACTTTTTATC
The DNA here is from genome assembly GCF_016432855.1 of Salvelinus namaycush. NCBI lineage: Eukaryota > Metazoa > Chordata > Actinopteri > Salmoniformes > Salmonidae > Salvelinus > Salvelinus namaycush. Next base: position 21,061,213 of record NC_052307.1, on the reverse strand, counting down.
CACAATATAGCAGGGGGTGTAAAGCCATTGCACATATGTTTTTCCAGCAGCAGACTATGATCGATAATGTCATAAGTTACCTATGAGGAGAGAGGACTCTCCCAGACTCATGGTGCTGGGCAAGGAGGCCATGACGAGTCCCTGGGGGGGAGAAGGTGAGGCAGACAGACTGTGGAGTGAGGTCAGGGTGCTTACTGGGGGCAATGGACCACCTCCTGATACCTGAGATGGGAAAGAGGGTGGTTGGCAGATAGTGACAACCACAGCCATAGATTACTGTAAGGATTGAGATGCTTTGTAAACTCAAAGGTTTATGATGGATGGAAGTATTGTACGATCTTACTAGTTTTATGCGATATGGCTTTGTAATTTCACTGGCTTACATGATGATCTATCACTTGTGATGATATGGTTTGCGATCTCATTGGCTTATATTATGATGTAATAAATATGGTTTGCTATCTCATTGGCTTATTATGATGTAATATGAGTTGTGATCGCATTTGCTTATTATAATATTTTGTGGTTTGTGATTGGCTTATTATGATATAATATTATTTGTGATCACACTGGTTTGCATGATGTTGTGGTGCAGTTAATAATCTCTGTATTGTGATGCCGTGTATTGTGATTATGTGTATTGTGATGATGTGTATTGTGGTGGTGTTTATTGTGATTATGTGAACATATTTGCTGATCTTTCTGGTTTGTGAAAATGGGAGGTTGTTTGTGATCTCACTGGTTGGTGACAATGTGTGTCGGTGTGAGATATGGTTAATGATTATACAGTGCATTCGGAAAGTATTCAGACCCCTTAATATTTTTTCACATTTTGTTACGTATACTTATTCTAAAATTGATTAAATAATTTTTTCCCCTCATCAATTTACACAAAATACCCCATATTGACAAAGCAAAAACATGTTTTTAGACATTTTAGCAAATTTGAAGATCACATTTATATAAGTATTCAGACCCTTTACTCAGTACTTTGTTGAAGCACCTTTGGCAGCGATTACAGCCACGATTCTTCTTGGGTGTGACGCTTCAAGCTTGGCACACCTGTTTCTCCCATTCTTCTCTGCAGATCCTCTCAAGCTCTATCAGATTGGATGGGGAGTGTTGCTGCACAGCTATTTTCAGGTCTCACCAGAGATGTTTGATCGGTTTCAAGTCCGGGTTCTGGCTGGGCCACTCAAGGACATTCAGAGACTTATCCCGAAGCCACTCCTGTGTTGTCTTGGCTGTGTGCTTAGGGTCGATGTCCTGTTGGAAGGTCAACCTTCGCCCCAGTCTGTGATCCTGAGTGCTCTGGAGCAGGTTTTCATCAATGATCTCTCTGTACATTGCTCTATTCATCTTTCCCTCGATTCTGACTAGTCTCCCAGTCCCTACCAATGAAAAACATCCCCACAGCATGATGCTGCCACCACCATGCTTCACCGTAGGGATGGTGCCAGGTTTCCTCCAGACGCGACGCTTGGTTGAATCTTGGTTTCAACAGACCAATCTTGTTTCTCATGGTTTGTGAGTCCTTTAGGTACCTTTTGGCAAACTCCAAGCGGGCTTTCATATGCCTTTTACTGAGGAGTGGTTTCTGTCTGGCCACTCTACGATAAAGGCCTGATTGGTTGAGTGCTGCAGAGATGGTTGTCCTTCTGGAACATTCTCCCATCTCCACAGAGGAACTCTAGAGCTCTGTCAGAGTGACCATTGGGTTCTTGGTCACCTCCCTGACCAAGGCCCTTCTCCCCCGATTGCTCAGTTTGTCCAGTCGGCCAGAGTCTTGCTGGTTCCAAATTTCTTCCATTTAAGAATGATGGAGGCCAATGTGTTCTTGGGGACCTTCAATGCTGTAGACATTTTTTGGTACCCTTTTTCAGAGCTTTGCCTCGACACAATCCTGTCTCGGAGCTCTACAATTCCTTCGACCTCATGGCTTGGTTTTTGCTCTGACATGCACGGTCAACTGTGGGACCTTATATAGACAGGTGTGTTCCTTTCCAAATCATGTCCAATCAATTGAATTTACTACAGGTGGACTTAAAAACATCTTAAGGATGATCAATGGAAACAGGATGCACCTGAGTTCAATTTCGAGTCTCATAGCAAACTGTCTGAATACTTATGTAAATAAGGTATTTCTGTTTTTATTTTTAATACATTTTTGTAAAAATTTTAAAATAACTGTTTTCGCTTTGTCATTGTGGGATATTGTGTGTAGATTGAGGATTTTTGGTATTTCATCCATTTTATCCATTTTAGAATAAGGCTGTAACGTAACAAAATGTGGAAAAAGGGAAGGGGTCTGAATACTTTCCGAATGCACTGTATAATGGTAGGTGATCTCACTAGTTTGTGATAGTGTGTTTCCAGGAGTGTGTGGCTGGGCTCAAGTTGGATGGTGCTGGCCAGGCGGCCTCCCAAGCCTCGGTCTCCACTGCGACCCCTCGCTGATCCCAGACTGTCACATGGGATTTGCTGGCTGTACTTCATGCCTGGAAGAGAGGAAGAGTGTTAGGATGAGTTAGGATCAGGTGTTTCCTGGTATAAGGACATTTTGCACCCTGGCAGTCTTGGTTCTGTTCCTCTGTATCGCGGTACTAATAATAGTACATAACAGAACATCTGAGGACAACATGAATGATTAATTATGCTGTTTGTGGATTAAATTAATTAATATTTTTATTTACTTTGGTCTTAGTGAGTGATACCTTGCACAGGGCTGTGTGAGAGAGTGTGGTTGGTGGTGCTTGCTGATTGGCTGGTGTAAGGCGTATCGAGAGCCAGTTTATGGCGGAATGCCTCCTCCTTGCGGCGGTTAGCAAACCAGTTGTACACTCGTACCTCTGTCACCAGGTTAGAGCCCAGTCCAGCCAGCTGGGATGGAGACACACCCCTCTGGAGACACTCAACCCTGAGGGAGAGCCAGAAAGACCCCAGAGCAAGAAAAACGTGTTTAAAAGGGGCACGCTAAAATGACAATGACAGCTCCTCCATTGCACTGGAACTGGGAACATTTCTTACCATTTCCATTACTTTTCATCTGACTCCATCTGACCCCTATCTCACCTGTTACACTCCTCCACTAATCCCTCTCTCTCCTCTTTACTTGGGTTCTTCTGTCGTTCATAGGCGTGGAATAGGATTTGCTGGGAGGCGGGTCCCCATTTGAACCTGTTCCTCCGTCCTTTCCTTATGTCCTCTCCCTGCTCTTCTCCGGTCCCAAGGCCATGACTGGCATTGGTAAACTCTGCATGGAAAACATGCATATTTTTGTATTGTTCATCTGCTATCGTCATATTAATATCAGTATTTACATTAGTATCAGTATTATTCAGACAGGATTGTGTTATATATATTTTTAAACATAGGGATAATTCACAGGAACTTATTATGTTACATATTGGGTAGTAACGGAATACATGTAACAGGGGTTACGTAATGGGCAATTGGGGTGGCAGGTAGCCTAGTGGTTAGAGCATTGGGCCAGTAACCGAAAGGTTGTTAGATCGAATCCCTGGTAAAGATCGAATACAAGGTTTTTGCCTTATCTGTCGTTCTGCCCCTGAACAAGGCAGTTAACCCACTGTTCCTAGGCCGTCATTTTAAATAAGAATTTATTCTTAACTGACTTGCCTAGTTAAAAAAATATATTTTAAAAAATAACATTCCACGGTAACGGAATTACACTTTCACATTAAAATGTATGCCAAACAAAAAACATTGATTTCAAAGTTTAACAAACCATTCAACTCTATACACAAGGACTACTTTGAACAATGTACACAGACAATTGAACAAAAACACATTTACTAGAAGAAGTGTGCAGATGCAAAGTTTGTTTGGTAACAGAATTACGGTAAAATCTCCCTCAGTTTTTATGCGTTCACGTTTACCAAAAACGGTTAAATATCTGCTCCGAATTAAGATTCAAAGATGGCTTCAAAAAGAACTGGGTGTCAGCTATGACATGGCACCTTGAGTTTGAAAGACAAATATTTTGGTTATTGAACTACAGTAAGTGAAGTGGTTTTACATCTGGCAATGGAATTATGGTAACGGAATTCAGGGCCTTTTGGGGGCCCTAAGTGAAATTGCGTGCCCGGTTGGTAATTCGACCATGATTACTACAAGTTTAGATAGCTGAGTATACAAATTTACCAATCTAAAATGTTGTTGCTGACATGTCAGTGTTCATTTTGTAACCAATAAATCACGAAAAATACTCGTCAACGACCTATTCCTGAAGCCCTGGAAAAAGCCCTGGAAAAACCTTTATTTAACTAGGCAAGTCAGTTAAAAACAAATTCTCTTTTACAATGACGGCCTAAAAAAAATACATAACTATTACAATTACTTATAATTTTATGCTGAACAAAAATATAAACGCAACTTGGAACAATTTCATAGATTTTACTGAGTTACAGTTCATATGAGGAAATTCATTAGGCCCTAATCTATAGATTTCGAATGACTGGGAATACAGGGCCTCAGGATCTCGTCACAGTATTTTTGTGCATTCAAATTGCCATCGATAAAATGCAGTTGTTTTCGTTGTCCATAGCTTATAGCTGCCCATACCATAACCCCACCACCACCATGGGGCACTCTGTTCACAACACTGACATCAGCAAACCGCTTGCCCACACGACGCTATGCACGTGGTCTGTTGGACGTACTGACAAATTATCTAAAATGACGTTGGAGGCGGCTTATGGTAGAGAAATTAACATAAAGTTCTCTGGCAACAGCTCTGGTGGACATTCCTGCAGTCAGCATGCCAATTGCACACTCCCTCAAAACTTGAGACATCTTTTTTCATTGTGTTGTGTGACAAAACGTCACATTTTAGAGTGGCCTTTCATTGTCCCCAGCACAAGGTGCACCTGTGTAATGATCATGCTGTTTAATCATATTCTTGATATGCCACACCTGTCAGGTGGATAGATGATATTGGCAAAGGAGAAATGCTCACTAACTGGGATGTAAACAAATTTGTGCACAACATTTTAGAGAAATACATTTTTTTGTGCATATGGAACATTTCTGGGATCTTTTATTTCAGCTCATGAAACATGGGACCAACACTTTACATGTTGCATTTATTTTTGTTCAGTGTAGATGATGAAAATGGGATGAGACAATAATTCCATGTGAGACTAATGGACATTAAATTTGACATGAAGCGCCTTTTCATCTGTTTTGTCCAATCCTAAGAATGCATGCAGAATATTTCATGCAATTCTTGGCAGAATTGACATCTTTCAGTTGCACGGTCTGATTGAGCTAATCTGCCCAGCTCTCCCGCACAGCTCCCAAGCCGTCACTTCAGTCACTCATCAATCTTTTGAACTGCTGCGAAGCCAGGACACTTAACTTGTAACTAACCTCATCTAGAAACAATGTTTACTCTCTCTCTACCTTCATGTAGGCTACTTTTACTTTGATCACATTAGAAGCTCTATTTTCCTGTGTGCACTGCTATTCACTCATCTGTGGTCCTGCAGTCCGCAAATGCAAGTTGCGGATGTTGTTTTTTTGTGCAATTTGTTGAATAAAGTAATATTTCTGGCATTTTTGTAAAGCTCAAATGATCCCCCTTTCAAGGAAAACACTGTTATTTACACCCTTGGCGGTTATGATGGGGAGAAAATCAGAGCTGTAAATTGTTGAACCTGTAGCCAAGGCTTTATAGCAGGGATCATCAACTAGATCAGGTATTCCCAAACTGGGGTACGCGCAATGCCATCAGGGGTACGCCAAATAAAAATGTGATTCACTTTTTTTTTTAAAGTTTGAAGTCTTTTTCACATTTTCATACAGTCCATTTATATTTTCCAACATGGTTATACATTTGGGTGAGGTTTTTTTCTTGCCTGAGTAGCCTCGTTTCACTGCCAAAAATAAAATGAAACCATCTAGTGTTCAGCGAAATAACAACACAATGTCAAATACAGGTAGCCTAGTCAAATAATTAACATCCAATCACATTAACCGTTACTCTCTCGCAGGAATTCTACTAACGGTCCATATGTAGCCAAACGTAGCTGTTGCTCATTCAGTTTGAAAATGGATAAATGGTTAAAAAAAAAGTACAGCCCGCGTCCATAGAGACACATACCAGCTCTACACAAGAGACACAAGTTGTTCTGTTAGCATCAGTAATTCTACATTTGTTGTTAGCCCAGCTAGCATGGACACTGACAGTTGTGAATCTGATGCAGCCGAAGAGCTACTGCCCCCTTACCCGGAAAAGCACCGAACAACAGACAGGGACGTATGATGAGAACTATATTGACTTGGGGTTCACTTATATTGGGAGTAGTGCCTTTCCTCAGCCACAGTGTGTTATATGTGCAAAAGTACTATCTCACAACTCGATGAAACCTTCACTCTTGCGCATTTAGAAACAAAACAGGCCAATTTGGAAAATAAGCCACGGGAGTTTTTTGAGTGAGAATTAAGACTACTTTCGACTAGTAAGACGTGAATAAAAGCAACAGATACCATTAATAAGAAAGGGCTAGAAGCGTCTTATATGGTGAGCTACCGAGTGGCTAGGACAGGCAAGCCCCATACTATTGTGGAGGACTTAATTCTTCCTGCTGCTGTGGATATGGCAGTGACACTGCTGGGGGAAAAGGCCCAAAAAACTATACAGACAATGCCTTCATCAAACAATTACTGCTTCGCATACAAGCCAGTGAATTCTGTGCGTTACAGCTGGATGAGTCAACAGACGTGGCGGGCCTGGCACAGCTCCTGATATATGTCCGTTACATTTATGGGAGGTCAATTAAGGAAGACATCCTCTTCTGGAAACCAGGACAACAGGAGAGGATATTTTTAAAGTACTGGACAGCTTTGTGACATCAAATGGACTTTGGTGTTCAAGATGTGTTGGTATCTGTACTGATGGCGCAAAAGCCATGACAGGGAGACTAAGTGGAGTGGTAATGCGCATGCAAGCAGTTGCTCCAGACGCCACTTGGGTACACTGCAGCATCCACCGAGAGGCTCTCGCCGCCAAGGGAATGCCTGACAGCTTGAAAGACGTTTTGGACACTACAGTGAAAAGGGTTAACTTTGTTAAAGCAAAGCCCCTGAACTCTCGTGTATTTTCTGCACTATGCAATGATATGGGCAGCGACCATTTAACGCTTTTACAACATACAGAAGTGTGCTGGTTATCAAGGAGCAAAGTATTGACACGTTTTTTTGAATTGAGAGACGAGCTTAAAGTTTTCTTTAATGACCATGATTTTCACTTGTCTGACCGCTTGCATGATGACGAGTTTCTCACACGACTGGCCTATCTGGGTGATGTTTTGTCTCCCGTGAATGATCTGAATTTAGGATTATAGGGACTTTCCGCAACTGTATTCAATGTGAGGGACAAAATTGAGGCTATGATTAAGAAGTTGGAGCTCTTCTCTGTCTGCATTAACAAGGACAACACACAGGTCTTTCCATCATTTTATGATTCTTTATGTGCAAATGAACTCAAGCTTACGGACAATGTCAAATGTGATTTAGCGAAGCACCTGAGTGAGTTGGGTGCGCAATTACGCAGGTACTTTCCCAAAATGGATGACACAAACAACTGGATTCGTTATCCCTTTCATGCCCTGCCTCCAGTCCACTTACCTCCAGTCCACTCATTGGACATCCAGTCCACTCATTGTAAATAAGAATGTGTTCTTAACTGACTTGCCTAGTTAAATAAAGGTTAAATAAATAAATAAGTAACAAATAGCGGTCGCTTATTTTGCTTATACCTGGAACCAGCCCTGACATCATGGCTCTCTGATCTGTAAGCTACTATACAGAAATGCATAATTATGGATATGAATATCATTCTCTTCATGGTGATGTATCCTGAATAGGTACACATTTGGGTATTATTCTACACACTGGCTATTATTGTAATGAGCTCCGGCCCCAAACAAGACCACATTTGGTTCGTCCGGACCAGACTAAATCTTAAACAATCATAGACGTCTATGTTTCACAAGTTTGGACATCACAGTACAGCACAGTAGAGTACAGTACAATACAGTACAGCACGGTAGAGAAAAGTATATATGTTCAGTACAGTATACTGTACCCTACTCTAGTGTGCTCTACTGTACTGCACTCTGTTCTCTACTGTGCTCTACTGTACTGTGCTCGCCAAACTTGAGAAACATAGTCTATGATTGGTTCAGATTTGGTCAGGCAAGGGCGGGCTGACCAAATTTCAACTACTTTTCAACGCCCATGGACGTCCGGTGTCGGTCAGTGCTCAGTGGGTGAGGATGCTTATTACAGTAAATGGAAAGAGGGTAGGTGGTAGGTGTCATGGTAGGTGCCAGTAAGAGCCGGGAGAGGTGGCATTAACTGGAGAGAGAGAGTAGAGCGAGAGAGCGGCAGAGTGAGAGGAAGGGGTTGTCCAGACTTTTTTCACAGTCTTGTTTTGACCACGAAATGACAGAAAGAGAGAAAAAGTTATGAGCTGAACATAACAGTATGCCAGTGAAAGGGAGGACAGTGGCAGCTGTCGTCCAACTGTGGTTTGTGACTACTATGATTTCCCATTGTAGCCTATTCAATTTGTAACGAGTGCACTGGGAGTCGGGAAGCAAGTTCAGGGAGTGCATCATTTAATGAACAAAACAAGAAACATGATCAACCCACAGACAGGAAACTGAAACGGAAACAATAACACCTAGGGAAGGAACCAAAGGGAGTGACATATATAGGGAAGGTAATCAGGAAAGTGATGGAGTCCAGGTGAGTCTGATGATGCGCAGGTGCATGTAATGATGGTGACAGGTGTGCGCCATAACGAGCAGCCTGGTGACCTAGAGCCCGGGGATTCGGGGCGGACCGGTCGAAACCTGACAAACCGGCTGAGGCTTGAGAGCCTGATGAGCTGGCCTCGGTCGAGGCACGGGAACCTGTTCACCCGCTGAGGCACGGGAACCTGTTCACCCGCTGAGGCACGGGAACCTGTTCACCCGCTGAGGCACGGGAGCCTATCGAGCCCGATGAGGCACGGGAGCCTATCGAGCCCGCTGAGGCACGGGAGCCTATCGAGCCCGCTGAGGCACGGGAGCCTATCGAGCCCGCTGAGGCACGGGAGCCTATCGAGCCCGCTGAGGCACGGGAGCCTATCGAACCCGCTGAGGCACGGGAGCCTATCGAACCCGCTGAGGCACGGGAGCCTATCGAGCCCGCTGAGGCACGGGAGCCTATCGAGCCCGCTGAGGCACGGGAGCCTATCGAGCCCGCTGGCACGGGAGCCTATCGAGCCCGCTGAGGTATGGAAACCCATCCAGCCAGCTGAGGCAGGGGAGCCCGATAAACCGGCTGAGGCCTCCCAGGTAGCTCCGGTTCGGACCCGACATCACCTCCCACACAAAAAAAAATTAATAAAAAACACCCCATGATGCTTCCCTTTGGTGAGGCATTATTCTGTAACGAGTGCACTGGGAGTCTGGAAGCAAGTTTAGGGAGTGCATAATTTAATGAAAGAAACATGAACAACACACAGACAGAAAACTGAAACAATAACGCCTGGGGAAGGAGCCAAAGGGAGTGACATGTATAGGGAAGGTAATCAGGGAAGTGATGGAGTCCAGGTGAGTCTGATGACGCGCAGGTGCGCGTAACATGGTAACAGGCGTGCGCCATAACGAGCAGCCTGGTGACCTAGAGGCCGGAGGGGGAGCACACGTGACACAATTGCAGTAATTCCGTTAAAGATTTGGTAACAGAATTGAGTTTTAATTACTTAATAATTCATAAACAAACTATATATCAGCAAAAAATACCAACTAATCGGTACCTTTACCTACCTTTACTTGCTACTTCTGTGAACTTTCATCATCTAGAAAATATCTTGGAGATATGTAGGTTTTTGGTAATGGAATCACAAGTCAATGTTTCTTAAACTTACAGAAGGCATGTAATTTCGCCAAAACAAAATATAAGTGTTGATATTAGTTGGCAGGGGGCTTTACTTCAACATTATGTTTTGATTGACTAATTTCTAATACTTTTAAATACTTTTTCTGGTAGATGTTGTCTAAGACCCCCTTTACATCTGTTTGACCAGAAATCAAAGCCTTTGCTTATTCTTACATTTTAGGATGGAAAATTGTTGAAAATGTATATAGGTTTCATGTGACACCCAATTTGACATGCTCCAATGAACTTCACGTTGGTGTTCATGGCAGTGGTCCATGGGTCAGCTGTTTGTTCACCCGCACACCTGCCTGCAATTGCTAATAACCTAAATGCAACTAACAGACTATATGTGATAAAGTGAAGATCTGAGGCCCGCACCTGTCCCTAACCCGTTAGTATAGAAAATGCTCTGTAGGCAGTCAGAGACAGCAGAACACTTTTTTGACAGGGGGTGCCTGATTTAGATATGTTTCTGCTTATAATTTCCTTAATTTTGGTAGGATATTTGTTAGTCAACTTGTCTATTATTAGATACATGCAGTTTCTCTTCTGTCATTAGGCTATATGTTGCCCTAGAAGACTAAATAAAACCTTGCTTTCCAAAATAATGTCATAGATCGATAGAATGAATGCTTCAATCTAGTTGACATCGGTGAAGTTCTCAGTCATCTCTGCTTCTTTCGCTGAGCAAAGACTTATAGGGACCAGGAAGAAAATGCAATAAATAACAACAAAAAAGCCTTTCTATGCAAAATGTCCAAATGACATCAGTTTGATCGGTTGTAAGGAAATAGAGAGCTGTGAAAATGAACCAACATGTTTCTGATAAGATTTCAGTTTGGCTTGAATGCATATTTTATGTGGTTGAGTTGTCAGCGTTTATGATGCTGATAAAGATGGCACAACCAACAGACGGTAACTAACTGCACATTCGAATTCTCTCAAGATGCTGAAAGAAAGAAAAATTTAGCCTACATTTGGTGTCATTTTACTGCAGGAAATAATGTATTCTGCAGGAGTTAATATTAAGGCTATATTAGAGGTTATAGACCTACAGTCAGTGTCCAGATTTCAGTTTCCATTTAACCCATCTGAACAGTATAGGCTACAGTTCCCTTGACGTGCCATAGGCCTATTTGAAGTCCCTATCTTGTGACTTTAGAATGCCTCACATAACATCGCCGGCACTGCTATCATCCTCTTTTACCACTTCGCCAAATCTTTCCCAAACAGTCTATTTTTCTGGCCCTCCCTTCTCTTTTTCAACTCTCAATTTCACAGCTTTTATCTTATTGAGTCAAACTCAGATTGTTATTTTTGCCTCAGTGGATTAACTTTTTCTACCTGTAGCTTAATTAGGCTTATAGATTTCACACTAACGCCATATAGCCTCAATATAGCCTATAAATTGCACAACAATTATACATTTATGTTCTGAGGTCAAAAAGGTGGGGGAGTATTCAATGAGTATTCAATGTTTTGTATACTCAGTGTAGATTTATGGTAATTAATTGTGAATATTAATGAATGAGGTAGTCATGATTTAACAGACATACCATTCAAAAGTTTGGGGTCAGTTAGAAATGTCCTTGTTTTCCATGAAAACATACATGAAATTAGTTGCAAAATTAATAGGAAATATATTCAAGACGTTGACAAGGTTGTAAATAATTATTTTTTATTTAAATAATAATTGTGTTCTTGAAACTTTGCTTTCGTCAAAGATTCCTCCATTTGCAGCAATTACAGCCTTGCAGACCTTCGGCATTCTAGTTGTCAATTTGTTGAGGTAATCTGAAGAGATTTCACCCCATGCTTCCTGAAGCACCTCCCACAAGTTGGATTGGCTTGATGGGCACTTCTTATGTACCATACGGTCAAGCTGCTCCCACAACAGCTCAATAGGGTGGATATCCGGTGACTGTGCTGGCCACTCCATTTTAGACAGAATACCAGCTGACTGCTTCTTCCCTAAATTGTTCTTGCATAGTTTGGAGCTGTGCTTTGGGTCATTGTCCTGTTGTAGGAGGAAATTTGCTCCAATTAAGTGCCGTCCACAGGGTATGGCATGGCATTGCAAAATGGAATGATAGCCTTCCTTCTTAAAGATCCCTTTTACCCTGTACAAATCTCCCACTTTATCACCACCAAAGCACCCCCAGACCATCACATTGCCTCCACCATGCTTGACAGATGGCGTCAAGCACTCCTCCAGCATCTTTTCATTTTTTCTGCGTCTCACGAATGTTCTTCTTTTGATCCCGAACACCTCAAACTTAGATGCGTCTGTCCTTAACACTTTTTTCCAATCTTCCTCTGTCCAGTGTCTGTGTTCTTTTGCCCATCTTAATCTTTTATTTTTATTAGCCAATCTGAGATATTGCTTTTTCTTTGCAACTCTGCCTAGAAGGCCAGCATCCCGGAGTCGCCTCTTCACTGTTGACATTGAGACTGGTGTTTTGCGGGTACTATTTAATGAAGCTGCCAGTTGAGGACTTTCTCATACTAGACAATCTAATGTACTTGTCCTCTTGCTCAGTTGTGCATCGGGGCCTCCCACTACTCTTTCTATTCTGGTTAGAGCCAGTTTGCTCTGTTCTGTGAAGGGAGTAGTACGAGATCTTCAGTTTCTTGGCAATTTCTTGCATGGAACAGCCTTCATTTCTCAGAACAAGAATAGACTGACGAGTTTCAGAAGAACGTTCTTTGTTTCTGGCCATTTTGAGCCTGTAATCGAACCCACAAATTTTGATGCTCCAGATACTCAACTAGTCTAAAGGACAGTTTTATTGCTATTTTAATCAGAACAACCGTTTTCAGCTGTGCTAACATAATTGCAAAAGGGTTTTCTAATGATCAATTAGCCTTTTAAAATGATAAACTTGGATTAGCTAACACAACGTGCCATTGGAACACAGAAGTGGGAACACAGAAGTGATGGTTGCTGATAATGGGCCTCTGTATACCTATGTAGATATTCCATAAAGAATCTGTCGTTTCCAGCTACAATAGTCATTTACAACATTAACAAAGTCTACACTGTATTTCTGATCAATTTGATGTTATTTTAATGAATGAAATTTTTAGCTTTTCTTTCAAAAACAAGGACATTTCTAAGTGACCCCAAACTTTTGAACGGTAGTGTAAATGTTACACTTAGAGAGTCCATACTGTAATGTCATATTTTTTTAAAATTTTATTTAAAAAATAAAAGAAATCTTCTAAGGGGTGGATCAGCTGAATATTGCGGAAAGAATGTTGCTTCCATCAATGTAATTGTCTGCATCATTTCCAATCCCCCATATATTTGTTTGGGTAAATATATCCAAACACGCATGCATACATATACACATACATACATACACATACATATATAGACATACTTTTTTAAAGAATATACCTTTATTATTATTCCCCGCAAACCCTACCACCGATCCCCCAATTGGAATAAACTAATAAACACTTCGGCTTTTACTTTCAATTTATACCTTTTATACACATTTTACAGACACAGTCTACTTTACAATAGTTCTCTCTTGTTTGTTCTTAGTTCTTCCTCTGTTTCTGATGTCCATTGTCAGGATTTGGCCGGGATTTTTCCGGTTTTGGCCACTAGATGCCCCCATTGTGTTTTTTTGACCCTTTTGTTTTCCCTTGTTTCCAGTTATTATTTGCACCTGTGCCTCGTTTCCCTTGAATGTATTTAAACCCTTAGTTTTCCTCAGTTCTTTGCTCTGTGTTTGAACGTTAGCACCCAGCCCTAGCGATGCTGTGAACATTTGTTGCTCCAGTTGGACTCTCTTGTGGTACTCTGTTTTTGTTCTCGTTTATTTATTTTTGATTATCTTTTGAGGCTTTTTCCTGCTGTACCTACCACCTTGTGGATTTACCTTTTGACTTGGAGGATTACCTTTTTCTCTTGGAATTACTTTTGACGTTGTGGATTTATATTTTTGCCTGAAGAACTTTCCTTTTTACTTTATTAAAACACTGTCTCAAGTACTGCTGTGTCTGCCTCATCTTCTGGGTTCTGCCGACTATTAGTGGCTCAGTTTGCTAAGTGACTGTTTCTCACACCGGAGACCCGAGTTCGTAACCGGGTCCTGACAGAAACACAGAGCCAAATGAACCCAGAGGCAGCCAGTTCCCAGGACCTTTTTGCCACGCTGTCCCACCACGAGGGGACTGTCCAACGCCACAAAGCCGCTCTGGTTCAGCAAGAGGCCTTAATGGCTAGACATTCTCAACTTCTGTCGGAGATGCTGACTTCCATAAAGCAGATATCTGATCGACTTCCCCCGGCAACCGCTCCCGCCCCAGTACCTCAGATTCAAGTGCCCGTGGCAGTTAACCTTTTCTCAATAGGGGGTGCTGTTTGCACTTTGTAATAATTTCGTTCCCAAATTAAACTGCCTCGTACTCAATTCTTGCTCGTACAATATGCATATTATTATTACTATTGGATAGAAAACACTCTCTAGTTTCTAAAACCGTTTGAATTATATCTGTGAGTAAAACAGAACTCGAGTTGGAGCAATTTTCCTATGAGGAAGTGAGAAATCTGAAATCTGCAGGCTGTTCTGAGGTCGGTTTATTAATTTGCATGTCTTCTATTGGTTGAGATGCACTGCATACGCCTTCCCCTGGATGTCAGCAAATAGTGAGAATTGGAATGGAGTTGCTAGGCAGATCTGAGGCCTTATAAATGGGCTGGCAACGTGGTGTCCTCTCTTTCTTCCCTTCGCCATGACGCAAGACAGACCTCAGGATGGCGTTCTAGAAAGCTCCCGTTATAGCCCTTAGATATATCCGGCTCTGATTTTATTCGATATAGGTGTTAAAGACATCATAATGTTGTTATTTTAAACCGAGTTATATCAGTTTATATCAGTATATTGCGATTTTCGGGTATTTATTTGTGCTGCGTTCTAGGGAGTTGGGCACGTCTGGCCCACATGGCTAATGTTTACTGCTAATTCCAAAGTTGAAGGCGACAATCTACAACCGAGCAACAATTCTTTTGGAAAAAGGACAACTTGCCCAAGATTCTGATGGGAGCTCATCA
The DNA here is from genome assembly GCF_016432855.1 of Salvelinus namaycush. NCBI lineage: Eukaryota > Metazoa > Chordata > Actinopteri > Salmoniformes > Salmonidae > Salvelinus > Salvelinus namaycush. The sequence goes on along the minus strand of NC_052307.1, from coordinate 21,046,194 downwards.
AAAAGTAAGAACTATTTATGATGTTAATTCGTTGTTCTGTTGAAAAATGTAAAACTCATATTCCGCCATTAATTTCGGTGCGGTCTCGCTTTAACGCACGCTGTATGTCGTAGTAACGTTAATTTTAAAAATCTAACACAGCGATTGCATTAAGAACTAATGTATCTTTCATTTGCTGTCCAACCTGTATTGTTTAGTCAAGTTTAAATTTAGTTACTGATTAGATTAGGTGCCTCTCCCAAGATTTCTCCCGACATATTGTTGGCAGCTTGGCTACTATTCTCATTGTATAACCACGATTTGTGCCGCTAAATATGCACATTTTCGAACAAACTCTATATGTATTGTGTAATATGATGTTATAGGACTGTCATCTGAAGAAGTTTGAGAAGGTTAGTGAAAAAATTAATATCTTTTGCTGGTTTATTCGTTATCGCTATTGTTGGCTTGAATCAATGCTGTTGTGTGGTTGGCTATTGTAGTAAGCTAATATAATGCTATATTGTGTTTTCGCTGTAAAACACTTAAAAAATCTGAAATATTGGCTGGATTCACAAGATCTTTGTCTTTCATTTGCTGTACGCTGTGTATTTTTCATAAATGTTTTATGATGAGTATTTAGGTAATTCACGTTGGTCTCTGTAGTTATTCTAGTTGCTTTGGTAAGAGTTGTGATGGTGGCTGCAATGGTAAACTATGATTTATACCTGAAATATGCACATTTTTCTAACAAAACATATGCTATACAATAAATATGTTATCAGACTGTCATCTGATGAAGTTGTTTCTTGGTTAGTGGCTATTTATATCTTTATTTGGTCGAAATTGTGATAGCTACCTATGCAGGGAAAAAATGGTGGGAAAAAAAAGTTGTGTCTTTTGCTATCGTGGTTAGCTAATAGATTTACATATTGTGTCTTCCCTGTAAAACATTTTAAAAATCAGAAATGATGTCTGGATTCACAAGATGTGTATCTTTCATCTGGTGTCTTGGACTTGTGATTTAATGATATTTAGATGCTAGTATTTACTTGTGACGCTATGCTAGGCTATGCTAGTCAGCTTTTTTACTGATGGGGGTGCTCCCGGATCCGGGATTGTGTGCAAGTAGAAGTTAACCCCCTGGCTGAACCTCGTCTTCCGCCTCCCCAACGGTTCTCAGGTGATCCGAGTGCTTGTAAGGGGTTTTTGTAACTGGCTATGCTTATTTCACCACTTACCATAATAAGACACAACTTTCAATTTTTTTATCAAAATATATGTTTGTAAACGTACCATTAAAAAGTAACATGATGATTGAGTGTCTATATAGCTGTACCATGATATTTGCATTGCTACTAAGTAAGCCTCCAATTGGTCCCTACTATTCCACCCGCTAAAAGCCCCCCTCATCCCGAGTTGGGTTGTCATCCCAATGCCCGGCAGACCACCCTCGACCCCCTGTATCCCATAGCCCTGAACCGACTGGGATCCATCCTTTGAAAAGAGCACACAGTGCCATTTACCGAATTTGTATTATATTGTAGCGACCCGCACAGACAGCTGTGTGTTATGTGTTAGGCTAGTAGGTGGTTGTGTTGTACTGACCAGTACCCAGTGTTCGCGGGGTCCGACATGCCAATCAACCTGCCATCTGCCAATCACGGGAATGCCTGGAATGTTCTGATGCCGGGCATCCTGGCGGTTGGCGGAGTGGCGTGGAGGGGGGTTGGGCAGGGGGATGGAGCATTGGAAGTTAAGACCAGGTTTAGCCTTTGTTCTCTCTCTTTACGTCTGGGCTTCACAAGAGAAGGTCACGATTGGCTTGTGGGTTATCTGTCATTTATTTGGCGTGTGCTACGGCCCAAACAGTAGCCTGTGTAAAGTTGGTTTAATAAACCGTCAATTCGCAAACTCAAGCCTCTGTCTGGACAATTGTTCATTTATGATCTTGTCAGGTCATTACAATATATAGCTGTGGATCATCCTCTATTGTCCCTAACAACTTTTACTCCTTCGCAACAGTTGTGGGATACACACATACACCCACACACACTCAACCCTTACCCCCCACACAACCATAAGCTCACACTCTCAACAATTGCACCATCCCAGAGCCCAACTCAAGATAGGTCTTGATTTACAAATGCACTTACAGTTGCAGCTGCATGAGAAGGCCTGCAAGACCGCGCAAAAAATGGGCAGAAATTGAGAGATTTTATTAACCATTGTCACATCCTAGATGATGGAGGTCAAATGTAGACCTTTTCCCTGAAACACCCACAATACGGTCACCCGTATTGACCATATTCCCAAGCATCTCCATGCAGTCAGACTTTGATTTTGTGCCACCAGGGTCACAATAATATACCCCCTCTCTGAATGTCCGAGTGTGACCCCCTCCCCATGGGTTACTGCAGCTAGTGGTTGCCAGCACTGTTGCCAGCACTGCCACTGCCTGGGTGGGGGCACCCCACCGGAATCCCCACCGGCTAGGTACAAGGTCGTCAAGGTTCTCATTAGCAGCTTTGAGAATTTCCTATAATTTCCTGTAATGTCATATTGCAGTACAGGCAGGGTCAGCTTATCAGCTGGCCAAATACTCACGCTGGCTAATCTTGCCCTGCTTCCTGACATACCAGCTGTATAGAGCAGCCCGTTTCTGGTTCTTCATGGGCGTGCCTTTGTTGAGGTGTTGGGAGAGATGGGACTGGTTGAGGCCTGTGGACTCGACCACCTCTCTCTGGGGGAGGTTATGCTGCTGCATGTAGCTCTTCACCAGTTTTGCCACATGCCATGGATCCTCCCTATCACACACAGACACATACACACACAGACAAAACACATGCGCATAAGGTGTTGGCAAGAGATAAGGGGACGCACAGTAGGGCAAAGTCCAGCTCTCTCCGGTCACTTGAAATAATACCCAGAAACATAGCCTACTTGCTGTGACACAATAGTGAGCAATAGTACATAACATAGCTATTACGTATATTAAATGTTAAAATATACAAAAGCTTTATCTATGTTTGATACATTTTGATACTAAGGCATGATTGGTCAAGTTCTGTGTTTTCATGCTAACTGTTGTACAATTGCCAACTTTAAGTTACATACAATGAGCAGTTATGTCACGTTCCTGACCTGTTTTCCCTTGTTTTTGTATTTATTTAGTATGGTCAGGGCGTGAGTTGGGTGGGTTGTCGATGTGTGATTTTTATGTTGGGATTTTGTGTGTTCGGCCTGGTATGATTCTCAATCAGAGGCAGCTGTCAATCGTTGTCCCTGATTGAGAATCATACTTAGGCAGCCGGGGTTTCACGTGTGTTTTGTGGGTGTTTGTTCTTGTGTCAGTGTTTCGCCACACGGGACTGTCAAGGTAGTTATTTTGTTATTTTGTATCGCATATTGTTTTGTTATATTAAATCACTATGGAAACTAACCACTCTGCGTATTGGTCCGATCCTTCTCGCCTCTCCTCGTCCGAGGAGGAAGAAGAAAATGACTATCGTTACAGAAACACCCACCACCAAAGGACCAAGCGGAGTGGAAAAGGGCAGCGACAGCAGCAGCAGAGACAGACACAGGACTCCTGGACTTGGGAGGAGATCCTGGACGGCAAGGGACCCTGGGCTCAGCCAGGGGAATATCGCCGTCCCAAGGCGGAGTTGGAGGCAGCGAAGGTAGAAAGGCGCTGGTATGAGGAGGCAGCGCGACGACGCGGTTGGGAGCCCGAGAGTCAGACCCAAACATTTCTTGGGGGGGGGGGGAAACGCGGAGTGTGGCAAAGCCGGGTAGGAGACCTGAGCCAACTCCCCGTGCTTACCGTGGAGTGAGAGGGCGTTGTACTGGTCAGACACCGTGTTATGCGGTGGAGCGCACGGTGTCCCCAGTACGCGTGCTTAGCCCAGTGCGGGCTATTCCACCTCACCGCACTGGTAGGGCTAGGTTGGGCATCGAGCCGGGTGTCATGAAGCCGGCCCAACGCATCTGGTCTCCAGTGCGTCTCCTCGGGCCGGCGTACATGGCACCAGCCTTACAAATGGTGTCCACGGTTCGCCAGCATAGCCCAGTGTGGGCTATTCCACCTCGCCGCACTGGCAGGGCTACGGGGACCATTCAGCCTGGTAAGGTTGGGCAGGCTCGGTGCTCAAGAGCGCGTGTACTCCTTCACGGTCCGGTATATCCGGTGCCACCTCCACGTACCAGTCCTCCGGTGGCAGCCCCCCGCACCAGGCTGTCTCTCCGTCTTCTCTCTCCAGTTGCTCCCACCTGTTTCAGCGCTGTCAGAGCCTTCCTCCTCTCCAGCGCAGCCAGAGTCTGAGCTGCCTGCCTGCCCAGCGCTGTCTGAGCTGCCTACCTGCCCAGCGCTGTCTGAGCTGCCTGCCTGCCTAGCGCTGTCTGAGCTGCCTGCCTGCCTAGCGCTGTCTGAGCTGCCTGCCTGCCCAGCGCTGTCTGAGCTGCCTGCCTGCCCAGCGCTGTCTGAGCTGCCTGCCTGCCCAGCGCTGTCTGAGCTGCCTGCCTGCCCAGCGCTGTCTGAGCTGCCTGCCTGCCCAGCGCTGTCTGAGCTGCCTGCCTGCCCAGCGCTGTCTGAGCTGCCTGCCTGCCCAGCGCTGTCTGAGCTGCCTGCCTGCCCAGCGCTGTCTGAGCTGCCCGTCTGTCCCGAGCCGTCAGAGCTGCCCGTCTGTCCCGAGCCGTCAGAGCTGCCCGTCTGTCCCGAGCCGCTAGAGCCGTCCGCCAGACAGGAGCAGCCAGAGCCGTCCGCCAGACAGGAGCAGCCAGAGCCGTCCGCCAGACAGGAGCAGTCAGAGCCGTCAGCCAGCCAGGAGCAGCCAGAGCCGTCAGCCAGCCATGACCAGCCAGAGCCGTCAGCCAGCCATGACCAGCCAGAGCCGTCAGCCAGCCATGACCAGCCAGAGCCAGCCAGCATGGAGCTGCCAGAGCCAGCCAGCATGGAGCTGCCAGAGCCGGCCAGCATGGAGCTGCCAGAGCCGGCCAGCCAGGAGCTGCCAGAGCCGGCCAGCCAGGAGCTGCCAGAGCCGCCAGCCAGCCAGGATCTGCCAGAGCCAGCCAGCCAGGAGCTGCCAGAGCCAGCCAGCCAGGAGCTGCCAGAGCCGCCAGCCAGCCAGGAGCTGCCTGAGCCGCCAGCCAGCCAGGATCTGCCAGAGCCGCCCGCCAGCCAGGATCTGCCAGAGCCGCCCGCCAGCCAGGATCTGCCAGAGCCGCCCGCCAGCCAGGATCTGCCAGAGCCGCCCGCCAGCCAGGATCTGCCCCTCAGTCCGGTGCTACCCCTTGGTTCAGTGGGGTTGATATGGAGGGTGGTTGTGGTTAGGAGGCCACGGGGGCGATTAAGGAGGCGGGAAAAAACATTGTTTAAGTGGGGTCCACGTCCCGCGCCAGAGCCGCCACCGCGGACAGACGCCCGCCCAGACCCTCCCCTAGAGTTTAGGAGGTGCGCCCGGAGTTCGCACCTTAAGGGGGGGGGGGGGTTCTGTCACGTTCCTGACCTGTTTTCCCTTGTTTTATATTTATTTAGTATGGTCAGGGCGTGAGTTGGGTGGGTTGTCGATGTGTGATTTTTATGTTGGGATTTTGTGTGTTCGGCCTGGTATGATTCTCAATCAGAGGCAGCTGTCAATCGTTGTCCCTGATTGAGAATCATACTTAGGCAGCCGGGGTTTCACGTGTGTTTTGTGGGTGTTTGTTCTTGTGTCAGTGTTTCGCCACACGGGACTGTCACGGTAGTTATTTTGTTATTTTGTATCGCATATTGTTTTGTTATATTAAATCACTATGGAAACTAACCACTCTGCGTATTGGTCCGATCCTTCTCGCCTCTCCTCGTCCGAGGAGGAAGAAGAAAATGACTATCGTTACAAGTTATACCATAATCTGAGGTATTTGTTGTAGTTTGAAATGTGGTGAAAATGAAATGGACTTCCAAGTTGTAATAAATATTGACTAACATCTGTTCTCACTCACACACACACACACACACACACAGTCTTGTACAGCTAACCTTGTGGGACATACAATTCAGTCCCATTCAAAATCCTATTTTCCCTAACCCCTAACCCTAACCCTAAACCTAACCCTAATCCTAACCCGTACTCTTACCCTAACCCTAACCTTAACCCTAACCCTAACCCAAAAACCTAAACTTTATCCTAACCCTAAACCTAACCCTAGCTCCTAACCCTACAACTAACCCTAGCTCCTAACCTTAATATTTAACTTAATTCTAACCCTAACACTAATTCTAACCTTAACCCTAAACCCCCTAGAAATAGCATTTGACCTTGTGGGGACTAACAAAATGTCCCCAGCTGGTCAACTTTTTGTTCGTTTACTATTCCTGTAGGGACTTCTGGTCCCCACAAGAATAGTTAAACACGTCCACACACACACACACACACGCACACGCACACACACAGTAAGTACACACACACACACACACACACACACACACACACACACACACACACACACACACACACACACACACACACACGCGCCCACACACACACACACACACGCGCCCACACACACAGTAAGTACACACACACACAGCACATTTCTGTTCATCTTAACCCATGCATGTAGTTCATTCAGCGATAGAAATAGCCAGAGAATAATGCTGGGTAATTAGTAATCAGGAAAGGAGGAACCCTCCTTTAAATCCACCTCAGAGGCCGAGAGAGATCTCACAAAGAGGAAGAGGGGGCAGGAGAATGAGGGAGGAAGGGGAGAGTGGAGCAGGAAAATGAGGGAGGGAGTGGGGGCAGGAGAATGAGGGAGGAAGTGGGGAGTGGGGAGTGGGGGCAGGAGAATCAGGGAGGAAGTGAGAAGTGGAGCAGGAGAATGAGGGAGGAAGTGAGGAGTGGAGCAGGAGAATGAGGGAAGGAGTGGAGTAGGAGAATGAGGGAGGAAGGGGGGAGTGGAGCAGGAGAATGAGGGAGGAAGGGGGGAGTGGAGCAGGAGAATGAGGGAGGAAGGGGGGAGTGGGGGGCAGGAGAATGAGAGAGGAAGGGGGGAGTGGGGCAAGAGAATGAGGGAGGAAGGGGGAGTGGAGCAGGCAAATGAGGGAGGAAGTGGGGAGTGGGCGCAGGAGAATGAGGGAGGAAGTGGGGAGTGGGGGCAGGAGAATGACGGAGGAAGTGGGGAGTGGAGTAGGCAAATGAGGGAGGAAGTGGAGAGTGGGGGCAGGAGAATGACGGAGGAAGTGGGGAGTGGAGTAGGCAAATGAGGGAGGAAGTGGGGAGTGGGGGCAGGAGAATGAGGGAGGAAGTGGGGAGTGGGGGCAGGAGAATGAGGGAGAAAGTGGGGAGTGGGGGCAGGAGAATGAGGGAGGAAGTGGGGAGTAGAGCAGGAGAATGAGGGAGGGTGTGGAGTAGGAGAATGAGGGAGGAAGGGGGGAGTGGAGCAGGAGAATGAGGTAGGAAGTGGGGAGTGAAACAGGAGAATGAGGGAGGAAGGGGGGAGTGGAGCAGGAGAATGAGGGAGGAAGGGGGGAGTGGAGCAGGAGAAGGAGGGAGGAAGGGCGAGTGGGGCAGGAGAATGAGGGAGGAAGGGTGGAGTGAAGCAGGAGCATGAGGGAGTAAGGGGGGATTGGGGGACCAAATTTGATAAAGACCAAGAACAACTCACATATTTGTACTCTTTCCTTGGTGAGAAAACATCAGGAAAAGATAGCAGAAAAGAAAGAGAATGGAAAACGGAATCAAGTAACCACCCTAAAATGTATTTGTTTTTAAATAATTTTTAACAAATGAGTTGGACATTGTTTTGAGAAATGAAAGCTTGTGTGAGAGAATAAAACCACAGCAAAGGGATGTGGCAATTGTGTTGTTGTATTAATAGTTGAGGTTTGATGAAATGAAGAGATTGATGTGTATGTTGTTAAGGAGAGGATAGGGTGGAGGGCAGAGATTTGGGAGCTACTTACTGCAGCAGTTGGTCGACCAGAGCCCTCTGTCTGGCTGCCTCCTCTGAGGGTAGTGCCTCCAGCTCCTGGAATATTGGTGGTGGAAAATCCATTTCTCCCTCCTCCGAACTCTCTCCATCTCCCATGTCCCCCTTCTCTGCTCCAGGGGTGACCCTCTCTTGCTCCAGTTCTTCCAGTGCTTGGACCAGGACCTCCCGGGACAGTCCAGAGCCCAGCAGTGCCCAGATAAGCTCATTCTGGAGATTAGTCAGACGCCCAGGGCCCCATTTCCTCTCCTCTCCCTCCATTACACTGTTGTCTAAACCTTACCTCACTAGCACAACACACAGACTACGCAGGCCACAGGTCACAAACATACACATATTCACACACTAAGACACACTGCAGTCAAGCGCTTACACAAAAGACGAAGAATTGTGGCTTCTGGAGTCATTACCTTTCTGTCTTTCTTCAGTTCAGGAAAATACAAAGTTTGCTTTCATTTCATTTTCCCCAGTTCGATTTTCTTCTCGTCTCGTTCTGAGCTGTCTGGTTTAAGCCCTCCACCTGCTGTTAAGCTTTCAAATGCATTTAAAAAAATCTTCCTCCCCCTTACTCCCCATGTGCTCTCTTTGAACTTTGTCCCCATCTCCCTCCATTCCTAAAAGTGAGCAAAGTGCAGTCAAAAACTCTAAATGAAAATAAACTTTTCCTGTCACATGCACATTCTTTCAGGTTCCTTCCTGTATAACATACATAGATGAAAGGTTAAAAAAAGAATACAACCATTACAAATTATAATGTTAATTTTTTCAATATATTCAAAATTAACACAATTCTTTATGACACTTATAGATATTCATTTTAGGATCCAAAAAGGATGACAGCAAAATGAATATTTGGCCTGCCTTGATGTAATTTATGGCTGGTTACACTATACTATACTATTTCAAATAAATTGTAATGTAAAGGCCCAATGGAATGGATGTTGTAGCTTAACGTTTATCATGAACACCTGATAGGTGTCTTTTGAGACATGTTAGGAATGAATTGGACAGAGGAATGAAAGTAGGTGTTGTACTGCACAGCACTAGAGAGCACTACTGTGTCATCTTAGACAGATGAGGTCTGATTGACGCAGCTTTTAGATGACATACATCTACTGTATTATCCGTCATGATTTTGTCTAACTTTATGCTTACTTCTGAATCAGTAATACTTAAGAACCCCTGCAGGTGGCATTGTAGCTATACTGTATTGGTAGTGTTGCTTTCAGTGTGGATTCAACTCCAATAACTCTCTCCTCTCTCCTTCTCTCTCCCTCCCCCTCTCTTACCTTATGCCTTCCTCCGGTTCAGCCTATCACCTGCCTTTTTGTGTTGAGCTCTCTCTCCTCACCCGCCCTACCCTAGGGAAGATGGCATTGTACAGTATTTGAAAGGGGGGAAACTCTGAGAAACAGGGCTCCCTCTATCTTTCTGACCAGTAATTAAGTCCCATTGTGCCTTAGTTTGCACTGTTCAGAGGACAGCCTAGCGAGGGAAACAGGGGGCATGGTAGTGTGGCTTGTACTGCATTTAAATCCCATACAGTGTATTATATGACACATTCTAGCATACATTTGGTGTGAGAAAGTAAATATGCAGTTATGTAATTTTTGTATTATATAAAACAAGTATGCTGTCTTAATATGTAACCTACTGTAATTTCTGTTTCTAGAAATAAAGAACCACAGAACCAGTTTACACGTTCTTTACTTGAAAAGGGAACAGAGCTACTGTTTTCCTGTTGTCCTCCTCACAGTCTCATTAGTCAGCCAACCTCTCTCCCTATTTCTGCCCCCTCCTCTCTCAATATTGTGTCCATACCGCCCCGCCACCCCCCTCTACCCCACACGCTATTCAACCCCATTGATCATGCATGCAGAAATTTAACACACCCCTTAGTTCCTGCCCGAATAGGCCCTGTCCCACTTTTGGAGATTCCTCTGCTGAGGACAGAGGCTGTGTAGCCTACGCTGGGTGTCTCCAACAACGTCCAACAACTCACCCAGTATAAACCTCATGGACACTTCACACACAGGGTTTATCATCCAGAGCACAAACAAATAAACTGTTTCAAAACCAGTCAACAGACATGGCAATAGGAATGTAAGAAAGTTTGCTGTTTCACATATTGAGCGATATTCTCGTTCTTAATGTCATCTGGAATTAGTTTAACAGCTTGTCATGAGTGCACCCCCTAATGGAACAAGTTGCATGTGTAAAGGGGAGTTGAAGAACCAGAGGCTTGTTTGATAATACAGTAGTTATGGTTAGTCAATTTGAAGTTTTAATGCAGATTAGACTTCCCAGAGTTCCCTCAACAGTCTTTCAGAGGCATGTGAATCAACAACATTGTTTACCTTTATCACTCTAGGCATTGGTGCTAATGTATTACCATTGCTTGAATTATTAGAGTGGCTGTTCTGAGAAGCGACATTGTGATCGGCCTCCAAACGGTTAACGAGTCACATGTTGAGTCGGTGTTGGAGAGGAGATTAGGTGGAGCTGGCTTTGGGACTAATTAAATACTTAAGACCCAGCAGTGAATGAGCAAGCACACTGCCCAAAACCACTTCCTATATGAAACACAACCCTCATCAGGGGGTTATGGGGGGGGGGTGGTGGGTGGATCCTACCAAAGTGAGGGACTGTCTTACTGATGCTAGTGTTAGGACTAGGCGAACCAAGGCCTGGAGACACTGACACAGAATTTAAAACTATGTGGACACTGATATGATGGTCTGTCTTTCAAAGAACAAAGAACATCAATTAGGCCTAAAAGTTTCATTTTCTCAATCCATTATGTATTTATTTGGACAAAAAAGGGCACATTTTCATGATAGCCTATACTGTAGTTATACAATGGTATGTTTTGTGGGATTGATTAAAAGTCGAGAGACGATTTATAAAGGCAAGCTACTGTATATTTAGTAATGCAGTGGTCAGAAAGCTAACAAACAACTACTATACCTGACCTACTGTGAAACTAAATAGAATTCTAAGCTTGTAGGCTGTACAGGGTTGGAAACAATATAGATTAGTGTGAGCGCCATTTGGTGTTAATGTTCATCAAACCTAGTAATTAATTTTGTTGACTATGTCTTGTAAAGTTTTGCAGCAACTTATGTCACCTTAGTGAGTTGGGTGAACTCAAGCACATGTATTAGGCCTGTGGGCCAGTTCATTCAATCCTGTTATCCAACTGAATGAAGACATGCTAGCACATTCAATTTAGGATTGTTTCATTGCAAACCATTTGTCAAACTAATAAAAAATGACTCTCTCTTCAAGACACCTGTTGAAAGAGAATCCCAGTTAAACCTAGTGAGGGGGAGCACGCACAGTGGGGTTTGAACCAGAAACCCTGAGGTTATAGGGAGAGTGCACTACCTCCTGTGCCTTAGAGACAAATCTCTTGGAAGAGGCCAGTATATTTTCATCTATCAAGGAGTGGGCACACAAGTTTAATAAATCCAATGCTTACAGATTGAAGCCCACTTATAAAAGCACATTTGAAACTCTTGAAATATTCCATCACTGACACCATTGTAGAGATTGAGGGGAAACAGCCATCATGGTCCAGTGGTCATGCAGTAACTGGGCAAGCTCCATCTCTCCTGTGGCATAAAGGCCTCTTGGCAGAAGTCATAGTAGCACACGTTACACGTCTACTTCTATTTTCAAATATGAATATGGCCAAGCTTAACACCTTAAACAGGCATGATATTTGGAGCCCAGACCACAACAAAAATTATAATTCCAATTATTTCATACAATATTATCATTTATACAAATTATAATACCTTTATTGATATCTCTATTTGTATATTTTACACATTTTAAGAAATTGTTGTATTTATAAGCGTGCGTAAAATAAGCGTGCGTAAAATAAGCGTGCGTAATTTCGAAATAGTGTATGGGATGGAGCCGTGCACCGCTGACGCTGATGAGGGGAACTAGCCCGCATAGGGAGAGGAGGAGTCTACCAGCTCCTTGAGCCCGATATACTCCTCCCTTCTCTCTGCAACAGCCCGTTCCCCCCTTAAAACCCTTGGCCAAACCCCCGCCCCATCACTCCACTCTGCCTGTTTTTCCATACGGTACAGTCTGAACACACGGGCACGGAATGGAGATGGAAAGGAGCCAGAGCAGCCTGTCATCCACGGACTCCCCTCACGATCCCTGGTAAACTTACCTTCCCCGTCGGCTCTACCTAGTCCTGAGATCGGATACACCTTCAAGACAAGCCCATGAGTTGAAAGAAACTTCCTATTGGAGTATTGAGATGAAGGAGAGCATGCTCGCACTTTTTGTGTTGTTGGTAGCAGTGCTCATCTTCTGAGAGACCGCTCATTCATAGTATTTTTGTGGACAGAGAAAATATATTTTGGTTTTAATAACGGTGTTATAACTTATAATAACTTATATAACGGGTCGACATTTCTAAATAATTTAACTGTCCTCGTTACCTAACATCAAAGCTTTCATGTTACATTTACACTTGCATGTGTTCTTTTTTTTTAGCAAAATGTTCATAGGCGGTCTCAGCTGGCAGACGACACAAGGTAAGCTTATTATCGCCTCAAAACTTGATCAAACTTTAATCCGTTTATTCTCTTATACAATTCTCAGTCATGAAGCTGTTTAAAATACAAAGTGAGAGTTGGAAATAAGAATTTGTAAAAATCATTGTTTTGATTCAAGATTTCTAAAAGTGATGAATGAGTTGTGCTACTTGTAGGCTACTACTCTCGCTTGCCGTCTATATAAATCAAATCTGTGGTCCAATGCTGAAATCAAAGCGCTCATTCAACACAGATCAGAAGCCTACAGGGGGACATAATAAAGAATGCCAAGTTGAAAATAAACCAATCCTAAAGTAATTAGAAAAAACTACAACTGGCCTTAGGCTATAAATCCGTGAAAAATGTGTGGCATTTTGGAAAAGGAGTTTACAAAAGTTCTGATCAATAAACCTTGGCAGGCTATTGTTCAAGACAATAATTGCACACTTATAGCATAGTGCTAGAGCTTTTCTAGCATCTCTTGAGGGATGAGTTTTGTCCAGATTCTGTAATTGGATCATAATTGACTCTTTATGCGGTATGTAGGTTGATGTAACTGTATAGGCTGTCTTTGTCAACTTTAAACATCCCTTATTTTACGTTCTCATTTCTGGACACTGGACAGTAGCATTGTTGATGTCTGAAGACAGTCACGGACTGCGACCATCAGAAAGTTTAACAATGGTGGCTACAATTTCGCCGTAGTAGGCTATATGTCACACACCACCTGCTGTAGGCTTATGCTACGGACATACTTTTTTTTGTTGCGCACAATTTCTTACTATTCTTTCTTTCAGAGGGATTGAAAGAGTACTTTTGCAAGTATGGCGAGGTGAAAGAGTGCATGGTGATGCGGGATCCAGTTACTAAGCGCTCGAGGTGAGGGAGGCGTCCGCGGTGCAGCGCCCTATCAGAAAAGCCCGCTCGGTCACAACACAACAGTTCAACTGTTAGTCATGACATAGGTCTAGTTCATTCATATTCAGATTATTATCTGTGTCGATACTTTGTGTTTAATGATTGTATATTCTGATATTTTTTTGAAGGGGTTTTGGATTTGTCACTTTTGTTGACCAGGCCGGTGTGGATTCAGTTTCGGCAGTAACCAGGCATGAGTTGGATTCAAAAACAGTGAGTTATTAAACCACTAAAAGTATTCATGTAGACGAGCATACTCTTCTAGTCTTATCACTTCCATTTCACCCAATACTACAAGACATGTTTCCACTCTCAAGAACTAACTGAAACATTATTGCAAATGGCTGTAGCAGTTTGATCACTTTGAATATTCTTTTAGACATACACTACTTGTTCTACTTTTTTAAAGTTCTTACATTATCTCTAGGAAATAAGTTGAATATACATTTAAAAAAATTAAGTAAATATAGATAGGCCTACATTATTGCCTTTATATGGCACTATTAAAGAAGTTGCCATTACTAACTTTAATTTAAATTGGACTTATAAACGAGGCTACTAGTAAAATACTTTGGAATGCTGTTCCCATTATGATTTGCAAGTGTTCTTCACACTTGAAGTGTAATGGGATCTAAAATGTACATGTTGAACCATGGAGGAAAGCTCAGGAATAGACTGGGCTGCAGAATGTGCTCTCTCTCCCCTCACCCTCCCACAGTGAAACGGTCAAGAAAGTGTTACTCGGTGTCAATTTCCATGGTAACTGGGGGACCCAGACAGGGTTGTGCTCAATAGCACAGTCTCTGCTTCATAGCAAACTCATCAAACATTCCGCATGCTGTTTTGTGTTTCAGTTTGCAAATATGTCTTATGTGAACAAATCTATTAATTCATTTGTGCCTCTGCACCCAGAGACCAGTAAGCTACAGATGTTGATCTAGTTGGTGCAAGATAGTGATTTTCCTAACATCATATAGGTGCTATTCCATAGGGAGTGTCAGAACAACCACTACCATATGGAATGGCATTATGATCACTTGTGCGAAAACTAAAAGACATTTCAGAACTTCATTAGCCAAATCAAAGATCGCCCCATTGTTTCAGACATAACCTGTTTCTATGTGTACATGTGCGTGAGGGAATGCGTGTAACTTGTGTTTGTAAACTCTGTTGTGTGAGTGTGTGTGTCTTTGTCAGTAATGAATGTGGGCTGGTCTGGGAACAATGCTGCCCGTTGGTCGCCATAGGGACGGCTGAGTTCCCCCTTACTGGGTGGGAGTGGTGACGGCTGTGGGTAGATCAGTGATGGCTGGGGGTAGATCAGTGTATTGAAATGTGTTGAGGTTCGTTCTCCCATTTTGTGTTTGGAGCGGGACACCATCTCAACATATCTACAGATACACACAAGGAAGATTTGTAGACACTTAAGAGGACACCACTCAGGAAGGAATGAAGGATTAAAAGGGGTGATAGTTAGGGTGGAGCACTTTATGGGATGGGAACGGGACAGTTTCAAAGTGGTACAGTAGTTTTGCACAAGCATTCTGTACAGAAGTATGGAAAGTGGTTTGTAGATAAACAATAGACCAAAGTCTGACCAAATCAAAAGTTACTGCAGCAGTCTGATTTGGCATGATGATAACTTAGAATGAGGGCTTTAATGGTTAGTCGCCATGGCTTTTTTGTCTCCATGATACTTCCCTCCAAAGAAAATGGACACAAAACCAACATATTTGAAAATGATAATTTCTTCAATACCAAACGAGCCAACAGTTTAAGCTCATAGCAAAACCCTAGAGCAGTAATAGGTTAGATCAATGTGATGTCAGCTGGAGGGAGCTTGGCTGAGTGTGGTTGGTAACAGGGTGGGACTGTGCTCTGCATGGATGGTGCTCTGTGGCATCTTTAGAGTGTGTGTTTCTGGCAAGGAGAAGGCTCAGTGACCAGCGGCAGGGGTGGGATGGTGAGTAGAGTAGGCTTTAGTTTAGAGAGAATACCCTGCCCCCTCTCCTCTCTCGCAGCCACAGGCAGGTTATCCTGTTAGAGAGTTCTCCAGTGGCAACAGAAAGAATGTGCCATGCTCTGACAGACTGAACTGCTCCAGGACAAGAATGGAGAGAGGTTTACTCAGACAGGAGAGTAGAGGGCAACTATTCTCAGAGTTGGAGAGGAATTAATGGACTTTTATTTGTAGCTGCTAGCACACTGTCTGCTAGTGACTTGAGTAGCCCATCTACCCATCTATGCAGAATTATTATATTATATTGTTGTAAGATTATACTAGCTCCCCATGGTGTCTTCAACAAAATGTTCTTGGGTCCTAGTTGACACAAGTTGACGGAGGGGGATAGACTGGTTGGCTGCTATGGGATTTTGATAGAGAGGGCCCTATCTGAGTGACGTTGGACGTTAAAGGTTTAGAATAGTGTTTGTGGGAAAATGAGTTTTACAAGATATTATGTCATCCTACATTTCTCCAGCATAGCTTTAGCACAAGGATACTTCAATAGGCAGATATACAGTATATTGATGATAACAACAGTAGTTCAATTTCAAGTGCTTCAAGTTACAGAGTGTTAAAGACCCCTGCAGCTTGTAGAAATATTCTGTCTAAACACGGAGAACTGTGTCAGTCGGACTCAGTCCTGAATATGGACATTGGTGCAGTCCCACACCTGCTATGCACCCACAAGGCAGGTGCTCAGTCCTAAGAAAAGGAAAATATTAACCTGTCCTAAACATCGTCCAGGTCAGATCAAAGCAGTTTGAGACATCCTAAAATCAATAATTCTATTGATTATAGAATACGATGTTTCAGTTCACCCTAATGTGAAGAGACTAACAAGCTGACCCAGAAGGAAGAAGATGAGGAGGAGGAAGGGAGGGAGGGAAGGTGGCAGGAGGGATCACCCCATCTGTGATTAGTATGGATCTACAAAGCAGCTAATAGGATTGAAGGAAAAATGCT
Source organism: Salvelinus namaycush (assembly GCF_016432855.1). NCBI lineage: Eukaryota > Metazoa > Chordata > Actinopteri > Salmoniformes > Salmonidae > Salvelinus > Salvelinus namaycush. Next base: position 21,029,796 of record NC_052307.1, on the reverse strand, counting down.
TGGGTTGTACTTCTGAGTCACAGATATTTTACTTGACAGTGTGTTTGACCCCTGAGTTTGTGTGTGTTGCTAACTAAGGCCCGGGTCGTGCACCTCACCAACTGTTGCCCATGGTTGGACAGTAATTGATCAAAGGGATTGTTCTGATTTGATAAACCCCCTTGCCTTGTTCTTAGACTCAGCTCTGTGGACGGTGGGGGTGAGCCTGGGTTACGGCCTGGCCTGTCTCTCCAACACCAACACCTCTGCCACATTTAGCATCCTGGAACTGTTACCATCTAATCAATATGTGATCATTAGATTTTTTATTCAATTTGCATGATTATGTCTGTTATTTTGTCATAAATATAGAAGAAAGTGGGCATTTCATTTTTTCTAAAATCAATTGTTTATTCTGGACATTCATTTTGTTTTTAAAAATACTTTTATTAAAAAGTTACCTCACCTGTCTAATGTCCATATTTCCCCCCATGGATGTGTGTTGGTTGCTCTATGTTGATTTTGTCTGTTTGTTTGTTTTTGAATGTGCACAGGAGTGTTGGACATCAGGAGGGTTGGTGACCGGAGGTGACTATCAGAGTAGTCTAGAGACCATAGAACTAAACAGTAGACTCTGCATCCGATACTCCGTCCAGTCTAGCCTAGCCTTCTCACACTGCTCTATAGAACCTGCCGTGATGTCTACACTACACATGTAGACTAAACACTGTACTTTACTCTGGTAAACACATGTGGTTTACCATAGAGGCTCTAGCTGTTTACTGTAGTTCTGCTCTACCCCGTCATGGTTACGGACTAATATAGTGCTCTTAGCACTGTACTGTCTTACTGTCTCGTAGCATAACAACAGTACAGCGTGGAGTAGTCTAGTCATTCTTTAGTTCTGTTAGATCAGTATAGACTAATACTATAGCTAGAGGTCTCCAATTGCTGTACTATAGTCTCTATAGTTGCATCTTTTTGGCATGGTGTAGTTACTCTTTATCCAATCTGAGTAAATTACTATATTGTAAATGTATGAATTCAAATGGGTTTGGCTTTTGTGTGACACATATCCTGGTGAATCTACAATTGACCTGACAGTTTATGTAGTTGCATTGTTATTATATTTATTTAGTATTATTATTATCATCATCATCATAAAATGTCCAATATTTCAGTCTGCACTGTGAGTGATAGCTTAGCTCTCACGTTTACTGATGCTTTTAGAGCAGAGGTCAACACAGTGGAAGAACTGTGTGATGAAAACACTATGAAATGTTGATTTTTAAATAGCGCACAAGATCATCATATTGTCTTAGCGGGAGAGGGAGGCAAAAACAAACAAACACAAACAAAATGAGGCTGATGTGCTGTCAGTGTGTGAGGTTGATGGATCTCTCCTCTGTTTGCGTCCGACCATTCTCCCTCCTTGTCTTCCTCTTGTTCTGTGCTGTTTCTCCCTTTCTTTAGCTCACTGTGTCTCTTTCTCTGTCCTTTTTTGCGGAGGTGAGATGTGTTTGTGATTGTAGTGCCTGTGTGAGATTCCAGGAGATCACATGTCACATGTTGGTGACGAGAGGAGGAGAGGGCTTTGGAAGGCAGGCGGGCCAGAGAGGAGAGGCACCTCTGTGCCTCTGTCACTCCAACATTCCCACACATTCTACCTGCACAAGCACACCAATAGACCAGCACTTCTGAGGTTGGAGCAATATTCAGTACATCTGAGACCAGCTCTGGCCAGTGCACGATGTAGGCCAATTGGGTTATTGTTAGAATGAAGTTAAATGAGAACTACTTAGTTCCAAATCTACCAGCAGATTCTTTCAATTCAAAACATTTTATTTGTCACATGCTTCGTAAACAACAGGTGTAGACTAACAGTGAAATGGTTACTCGTGGGTCCTTTTCCAACAATGCTGAAAAGAGAACATTTCTTCAAAGAGAAAGCACATTTTATACTCAACATTTTTTTCACCTTCTATGCCCCACCTTGTGGGAACAATTACCCCTCCATCTATGCTCTACTTGTCTTATTCCTCTAGGTCTCATGATGACCTATGTACTGGTGTAGCATTATAACCCAAACACCCATGCTAAGGAACCCTTACAGGATGAGGCAAGGAGCAGCATCAAAGAGACCATAACCATGGACTTGGTTCACACAGATTCACCTGATTGCATGGGCTAGTTTATCTATATTGAACTGTGTGTGTAAACAGGCCTTTCTCCTCTTAACTCCCTCCTCTAGATTGATCCGAAAGTTGCGTTCCCGCGTAGAGCCCAGCCCAAGGTGAGTGAGCCAGTCTAGTCATTATTTGTCAGGGCTTAATCAGTCCAGTGTGAATGACATTGCTGGGAGGGAGCAGGTTAGCCTGTGCTTGCTGTGTTTAGCTTTTCACATTCTATCTGGGCTAATGCCTTGTAATGAGATGAACATGACTGCTGCTGTGACATCACTGTGCTCCGTACACTCTTATGTGATCAAGTGGCTTTTGTTAACACCTTATACAGCACAATAATGTACATGGTATATTCTCAAGAGCCTAAAGTGTATACGGCAAGTTCACCGGCATTAATGCTGATTGTGGTATCAGAAGTAATTTTCTACATAAGCAGTGCAATAGTATGTTAATAATGTACTGTACTGTTGGTCGTGATGGCATAAAGATCAACATAAAGTCTATGACCATTTTGTGGTTATACATGGGCAGAGCTATTTCATCTGATTCCTTTATTTGCCATGCTAAGTGGTCTTTTAGGAGCTTTAGGGGAAATTGGAAACATGCCTGCTGGTGGTTTTTCCATTGGCACCTGAATTATTTTATAATTTAGACGAAACACATGAGAGATGATAACACAAACATATGATGGACAATACCAGGCTACCCAACGACAGCCACCAATGGTTGATCTTAACCCTTGGTTTTATCACAGTTACTCATTCATGAATTCATTCTCCATCCATTAATAAACGGACCCATTTCTCCTTGCAGCTAGTGACTCGGACCAAGAAGATCTTTGTTGGAGGTCTGTCCGTGAACACGACCATCGAGGATGTTAAGGCGTATTTCGACCAGTTCGGAAAGGTAAGCAGCATGTGAGCTAGTATTGCTATTGAATGTGTCTTTTTAAAATGTTTTATTTAGCTAGCTAGGTAGTTAACGTTAGCTAGCGCTAGTCGGTTGTACCGGCACCAACACTTCGGTATTTCTCCTCCTATAGCTTGGCCTCAAGCTTCTTTTTAAATGGTGTGCCAACATGTAATTCATTTGTATTTTTTATCGTTATAAGCCGTGATACATCTACAGTGCATTCGGAAAGTATTCAGATCCCTTGACTTTTTCCACATTTTGTTACGTTACAGTTTTATTCTAAAATTGATTAAATTGTTTTTCCCCCTCATCAATCTACACACAATACCCCAAAATGACAAAGTATTTAAATAATTTAAAAAAATACAAAAAATATGAAATATTACATTTACATAAGTATTCAGACCCTTTACTCAGTACTTTGTTGAAGCACGTTTAGCAACGATTACAGCCTTGAGTCTTCTTGGGTATGACGCTACAAGCTTGGCACACCGGTATTAGGGGAGTTTCTCCCATTCTTCTCTGCAGATCCTCTCAAGCTCTGTCAGGTTGGATTGGGAGCGTCGCTGCACAGCTATTTTCAGGTCTTTCCAGAGATGTCCGATCAGGTTCAAGTTGGTATTCAGGCCAAAGAGTTCAATCTTGGTTTCATCAGACCAGAGAATCTTGTTTCTCATGGTCAGAGTCCTTTAGGTGCCTTTTGGCAAACTCCAAGCGGGCTGTCATGTGCCTTTTACTGAGGAGGGGCTTCATTTTGCCACTCTACCATAAAGGCCTGATTGGTAGAGTGCTGCAGAGATGGTTGTCCTTCTGGAAGGTTCTCCCATTGCCACCGAGGAACTCTGGAGTTCTGTCAGAGTGACCATCAGGTTTTTCGTCACCTCCCTGACCAAGGCCCTTCTCCCCAGACTGCTCAGTTTGGCCGGGGGGACAGCTCTAGGAAGAGTCTTGATGGTTCAAAACTTCTTCCATTTAAGAATGATGGAGGCCACTGTGTTCTTGGGGACCTTCAATGCTGCAGAAATGTTTGGGTACCCTTCCCCAGATCTGTGCCTTGACACAATCCTGTCTCGGAGCTCTACGGACAATTCCTTCGACCTCATGGCTTGGGTTTTGCTCTGACATGCACTGTCAACTGTGGGACCTTATATAGACAGGTGTGTGCCTTTCCAAATCATGTCCAATTAATTGAATTTACCACAGGTGAACTCGAAGTTTAGAATAAGGCTGTAACATAACAAAATATGGAAAAAGTGGTCTGAATACTTTCCAAATGCCCTGTAGAATCGCAATACATATTGTATCTGCACCTGAGTATTGTGACAATTTTATAGCGTGATGTCCCTGGCAATTCCCAGCCCTAGTACAGTGGTTCCCAAACTGTGGGGCACACACCCCTAGGGTCGACAGGGGTAGTGCGGGGGTCCAGCTTTCAACTTACTCTTGAAGTTGTAATAGTAGAATGCACAAGGTGCAATTTCGAAATTGGGTAGTGCATCATCAGTTTTCCTCTTGTCATGTCAGTCATTGTATACCTTAGAGAGCTATTTATAACTTGTCAGAAATGTCCAGATCAACTAGCCCATGTCAGGTAATGTTTTCTAGCTAGGTTTTTTTAGCCTAAAGATTTTGTTGTAATGTTTGAGTCACTTATATATCACATGAATACACATTAGACATGGCAAAATGTATGGAATTGCAAGAAAATGTACTTTAAAACTGCACAATCTCTCTGCACCCATGACAATATGTGTAGAATTGCAGGAAAAAAGCTTTAAACCAGTAAAATGTTCTCTCTGCCAACAACAGTTTGTGTTATGAACAGTGCCTATAGAAATAGACGTGGCGGGTGCACGTGCAGGGGTGGTGTGGGATGTTCCCCAATGCTGGAAGGGGGGCCTGAGTGAAATAATTTGGGAACCCCTGTCCTAGTAAACGTGTCTGGATCTCATAGCCAAAACCAGTAGATAGTAATAGCGCTGACGTCATTCACGTATTCCTATGGAAAACTCCTGATGGCACCAAAAAATCTTTACATGTCATTGTGAAAGTGGCCATAGCTAGCAAAGGATCATGGTTGATGTAGTCATTTTCATCCTGCCTGAGAGAGTCAACCGGCAGCCTTCTCGTAGATTGGTCTGTGTCAGCAAGTGGTCCTGTGTGACAACAAATGTAGTAGTCGGAATGGATCACTATTTGATTAAATATATTGATTTGTAGCGAACTTTTAAAGAATTCACCTTGGGGATTTATGCCGATCGTAATTTACATAGGCTTTCCTGCCGGCTTTTGGCACGGCTAGGTTGCAACACAGTAGCCGACCAACAGAGCTCCAGACGGACACTGGGGGGCTGGTGGATCTGTTTCTTGGACTGTGTTGTTGAGGGGAGGAGATGAGTGTGATGTTGCATCCTCCTCCATGGCAGTGTTTTCCTCAACACGTCTCACATCTTTGTTGTTTAGATAAAACTGATTGCTGAGGTAAGGGTAAAAATTAAGTGGAATAGAAGAGTTGCTTTGGAAGGAAGGAGAGTTACTTGTGGGAGGGGTGGAGGAGAAGAGGGATAGAGAGAGTAGAACCAGAGTGGACAGGCTTAGGGAGGTATGGAGCACTAGGCTAAGTTAGGGAAAATAGGGAGAAAAAAGTTTTGGAGTGAGTGTGTGTGGCAATGGTGGGGAGGGATTATCAGAATCTGAATTAATCTGATGTAACAGCTGCTTCTACCCCAACCCCCTCCTGGCCCATTACCGTGGTGACCCGGCTTGCCCATTGTCCCCAAGTAATTCAGCGGGCAAGGGGTTTTGTGTTGAGGGTGGGGGGTGTGTCAACCCAGGAGTTGTGTAACAATAACACTCGTCGACCAACGGTCAAAACAGACCCAAACCAACATACTTTTCACTTCCAGTCTGTCATCAGTTCATAGATATTTATTTGAATATCCGTAGTGTACTGTTTTTACTCTTCCCACCATAAATTCCAAGGGTCTTGAAATGAGAGAGAGAGAGAGAGAGAGAGAGAGAGAGAGAGAGAGAGAGAGAGAGAGAGAGAGAGAGAGAGAGAGAGAGAGAGAGAGAGAGAGAGAGAGAGAGAGAGAGAGAGAGAGAGAGAGAGAGAGAGAGAGAGAGAGAGAGAGAGAGAGAGAGAGAGAGAGAGAGAGAGAGAGAGAGAGAGAGAGAGAGAGAGAGAGAGAGAGAGAGAGAGAGAGAGAGAGAGGGGAACTAGGCCAGAGAGATGGGGTTGCAGGGATTTAATGGGACTATTAGATATTTGAACAAAGCTAGGCAAATATTTTGGAATCTTCAAAATATTCTTACTTTTTGTTGACACTGTACCTATTTTAAGCAGGCAAAACTTAAAATAGTGGCCGCAGGTAACCTACAGAAGTAGGTAAGGTGCAATTCAATAGGAAATCAGATAAACCAATGGGCCTGGATGCTAACTAGATTAGCTTTCAACCCCAGTAATAGGCTGAGGCAAAGCTCATTTATGTAGTTTAGTCAGCCATTAGTCAGTCTAGTCTAGTCAGTCAGGGCAGAGTTTGATTATGTAATATTACATTCGAAGTCTTGATAGTTGAAATGGTACTTCCTGTATCTATTATATACAATACTGTATGTGACACATGAAATGCTTCACTCCCAATCATAAAACAGCATGAACGGAATGAGAGAGATGGATGGATTGAGAAATGTAGGCTCCAGCCATCCATGGAAGTTCCTGATTATACTGCCTCACTGGACCTTTTGTATTCTGTCCTGCTCTGGACAAGGGGGTGGAGAGAGAGATGGGGAGAGAATGACAGGGAGGATGAGCGGTGGAAGAGGGAAATATTGTCCAGTGCGCCATTAAAATGTCCCGTGTTTGAAATATCTAGGTTTAAAAGACAGTTATTGATTTAGAAACATTTTGTTAAATGAGGACATTATTGCCGTTTTAACTTTTAATTGCACTGGGTGCTTGTGGTTAATCTCTGTTGATGACTCTATAGCACATGTGAATAACATATCTTAAGTGTCAGTTCTGCCTTTTTGCGAGTTGTAGATTTCAGCATATAATTCAGCTTCTAATTCAGTACAGTTTGGTGGTGTAAACCGTGGAGTGACGTTGTCTGTGGTGTTTCATTGCTGTGTCATGGGGCTTGGCCTAGAAAGAGGCAGTCCTGGTTAGGGAGACAGGAGGGGTGATAGGGAAATGTCAGAGTGGAAGGAGTCAGTGATTTGAGAGGGCTAAGACCAACAGGTCTTCTTTCACACTGGCTGGAGGCACTCCTCCCTCACCCTTGACCTTTCTGCGTGCAAGCTGCCCAATGATATCCCCAAGCACACACACACACTCACTCTGACACACTCACTGACACTAACACAATGTACCAGTTCTGGGTGGAACCGTATAGGCCTGTCAATGGTTCTGGCAAAAAGTTAGGTGGAACCATGTGCACCTGTCAATGGCTTTATTACAACCGAAACACATTTTATGTGGAAAACTCAGATTAATTTAGGAGTTTATTTGAATTTAGGAGTTTATTTGAATTATAATAGGTGTGTGATATTTCATGCTTTTTTAATTAGATTTTGTATTGAAAGGTATTAGTCTGTGTTCAGTTGAAGGATATACCTGGGTCTCTTCACTTTGAAGGGGGGGACAGAGAGGGAGAGAGAAAGGGCACAAGGAGAGGAGGAGTTATGGCGGGCTGTGCCAACAGACAAAGCCTCCACACCTCTTTGTTCTCTTGCTCCCATTCTTTGTCTCTCTCTGTTCTCCTCCCTCCCTATTTTGTCCCATACTTTCTGTCTCCACCTTTATCTCACGACACTGTATCTTCTCTCTCACTCTCTCTTGCTCTCACTCTCTCACACACACTCATCTCTACCTCACTATGGTCTATACCCGTATTCTCTCCCCAGTCTCTCTTCTTGTCATCAATTCTATACTTGCCCACATTTTTACTTTACTTATTGTACCCCCTACCACTCTCTCTGTTTCTATCTCTCACCCTCTGTCTCTCTCTCACACACATTCTCTCTCTCTCTTCACAAATAGTGCTTGTTGCCCGATAAAGCTCTTTAGGAGAACTTCTTGCACATTTGCCATGGGAAGGGCAAACTTTCGAAAGTAGGGGGAACGAGGATGGATTATGTCTTCTTTTTTAAAGAGATTGCGACAATGCAGTTCAGAGGCAGGAAATCTAACAGTGAAGGGTTTCTAATTTTGGCATGAATCAAACATTTCCTAGCGACCATCTTGTGCCCATGCACCACAAATGTCCCCTCAAGATTTTTTCAGGTTTTTTTCTTATTATCCTTCCCTCTCCTCCTTTGTAACCCCCCCTCCTCCTCATTCTGCCCTTTCCATCCATCTGTTGCTGAGCCTCCCTGCAGAACTTGAGAAGAGATGAGGTCAGACAATATGGTGCGAGCGTGCGTTATTTGAGGTGATGTGTGTACAACTCTGTGTTTGTCTCGTCTAGGTTGACGATGCCATGCTCATGTTTGACAAGACCACCAACAGACACAGAGGTGAGACTCCATCTCTGTATCCTCAACAACACATTCTTTTAAACATTTTGGTCATTTAGCAGACACTTTTATAGTTAGTGCGTTCATCTTAAGGTAGCTAGGTTAGACAACCACGTATCACAATCGGAGTAAGTAAAACTTTTCTCCAGAAAGCAACTATCAGCAAAGTCAATGCTAGTAGGAAAAAACCCACTACCCCCCCATAGGCTGAGCAGGAAGAACTGAGCATCAGGAGAGGAACGAGGCTAGGCTAATTAGTCCGTTAATCGGGATCAGGATAAAGCCTCCTTAAGCTCCTCCTCCCCACCCTGGGCCTGATCGATTATGACAGCCTACCAGCTTTACTGGGCTGAGGGAGGAGGGGAGGCTCGCTGGCCTAGCCAGGAGGGATGGGAAGGAGGAGGGGATGAGCCAGGAACAGCACCCCAGAGGGGGGAGGGTGCCAACATTCTAAGCAGTTATTACAGGACCTAATACAGGAGGGGGTTAGCAGCAGTGCATTAGCCCCACACTCTAACCCCCTAGAGACAGTTGAAGGGATTTACCCAAACTTGGGTCTGAGATGTCCAGTAATGGGAACAAGAGCTTTAATCCATTGTGTCAAGCACAATGCTTCACGAGTTGAACCTCATCACATACATTATTTGTATTTTGTCTACTCCAGGATTTGGCTTTGTCACATTTGAGAATGAGGACGTGGTAGATAAAGTGTGTGAGATCCACTTCCACGAGATAAATAACAAAATGGTGAGCTAAGAAGGCCGTAAATCAATCCTTCGTAATTCAATACACAATGTAATTGTGAGAGGTGTAGTTGTTGACTGTTTTTCCCCCCTCGTGTGTTTCTGACAGGTGGAGTGTAAGAAGGCTCAGCCCAAGGAAGTGATGTCACCCATGGGCTCGGCCAGGGGGCGCTCTCGGGTGATGCCCTATGGCATGGACGCTTTCATGCTGGGTATCGGCATGCTGGGTAAGCTCATAGTGACAATGAGGACGACAGTAATGCCAACGATGATGATGTGGCCCCTTATATCTTGTTACTCCATATCGTCAAATGACTGTGAAACACTGTAAAGAATCTTCTCGTAATATCATATTTTACATCATGTGGAGATAATTTACCACAGAAAGTACAACCTCTAGGGGACAGATGTCATACTCCTTATAGGATCATCTCCCCATAATAAGATAATTCCATACTTGAGCCTGCCAACTGAAAAGTCTATTTAAACATGTACTACCAAATTAGTTTAAGTGGTACCCTGGAATTTATGCAATCTATGGTCTTAGGGTAAAGTAGTGCTTGTATGTGTGTAATATTGCAATTTATGAAATCCCAAATGACACATTGGTTTCCTTACCCTGTAAGCAGTCAATGGACAAGGTATGACAGCAATCCATGCTTTGGCTTAGTTTCCCTGGCACTGTTTCCAAATGCTAACGTTTTAGCATTTGTGGCAAAAATCCCATTGAAGTTATGGTACCGATATTAGCATTTCACCAATGCATGGATTGCTGTTATACCTTATCCTTAGACTGCTTACATGGTAAGGAAATCAGCATGTCATTTTGTCATTTGGGGTTATATGACACCACCATCATCTACTGTTCAGTCTGAGAACTGCAATATTCACAAAGACATTGGCAGGACAAGGGGAATTATAGTCAAGGGTACAGTTGTTAAGTTAGATCAACTGTGGGCTGAGCATACATACACTAAATATCCTATTGGCTGATCTAGACTAGATAATGTCATTGACTGCATTGTTTCTATGAACCTGTTGTTACATTGACAGTATCCTCTTTCACAGGCAGGGGGCAGCACTGTTTCACTCAAACACAGACCCATGACTGTCCTTTCACCATAGGTTACCCAGGGTTCCAGGCAGCTACGTATGCTAGTCGAAGTTACACTGGCATCACCCCTGGATATACCTATCAATTCCCTGGTAAGAAGCTACTCCTCCACCCATTCATACTCCCTTGAGTCAATCATGGCCATTTTGCCCATTCCCTGGACCATCACTGAGCAGTAGAGGAGTCCAATCATTTGACGATGGTTGTGTAATTCTTAGGGTTTATTCATTTCCAGTTGGTGTGTGTTTAGACTCGTCATACTGTATATAGCTCAAACAAAATACAGACAAACGCTTTAACCAATACACACACATGCCTCCATGGAAGCTCATAAAGCACTCTGTGTGTGTTATTGGCTGCTTGTAAATATCAGGGAGTGGAATGACATATGCTTTGCATGCTTTGTGTGTGATTGTATGTGTTAGTAAGAGAAAGAGAGAGAGTGGGTGTGTTTGTGTTTGTGAGGGCCAGTATATTCTTAATCCATCCTAATGTATTAGGCTTGTACGACCAGTTAAGCGAATTAATTCTTCGGCTACGTCAATCTGCCACTTCCCATTCCCTCTCTTCTTTCATTTCTTCCTCTTACTCCATCGCTCCAGCTCAGTGTTGTGTTCCCCTGTTGTCACCCTAGTTGTGTGTTCTCTGCAGGTGTGTGTGTGTGTGTGTGTGTGTGTGTGTGTGTGTGTGTGTGTGTGTGTGTGTGTGTGTGTGTATGCCCCTTGCCTCACTGGTGGTGTGTTTCAACAGCACTCTGATGTTTTTGTTCTAGAATTCCATTTAGAGAGGACCCCCCTTCTGACATCATCCCACCCCCCTGAGCTCACAGGTCAGTCCCTCCTCTGGCCTTTACAAGCAGCTTGCTGTCAGTCTGCTACACACCCCTTTACTGTGCTACAAACTAGTTATTACAAAGTGACACCAGTAATTACGCAGTAATTACACACTACAGAGTCGTGGGCTTGCACTCATCAGTGTTTTTGTTAATATACACTACCGTTCAAAAGTTTGGGGTCACTTAGAAATTTCCTTGTTTTACCATTATCATCGACATCATGTCAAAACTCTAACATATGGAGCTACATAGTGATGCAAGGTACACTACCGTTCAAACGTTTGGGGTCACTTAGAAATGTCCTTGTTTTGAAAGAAAAGCTCATTTTTTGTCCATTAAATTAACATCAAATTGATCAGAAATACAGTGTAGACTTTGTTAATGTTGTAAATGACTATTGTAGCTGGAAACGGCAGATTTTTTATGGAATATCTACATAGGTATAGAGATATGGCTTTTTCTTTACAACTCTGCCTAGAAGGCCAGCATCACGGAGTCGCCTCTTCAATATTGACATTGAGACTGGTGTTTTGCGGGTACTATTTAATGAAGCTGCCAGTTGAGGACTTGTGAGGCATCTGTTTCTCAAACTAGAACCTCTAATGTACTTGTCCTCTTGCTCAGTTGTGCACCGGGGCCTCCCACTCCTCTTTCTATTCTGGTTAGAGACAGTTTGCGCTGTTCTGTGAAGGGAGTAGTACACAGCGTTTGTCACGGATCCCTCTGGAACTTTCATTGCGCACACTTGGCCCCTATTCCCACTGATTGTATTTGTATATATGTGCCCTTTGTTCACCATGGTGCTGTCCATTATTGTTACAATGTCCGTTGGTACGTGTGAGTACCTGTGCTGTGAGTTTTGGGCTTTTGTGCCCTTGTGGATTGCGCAGTAGATTACGGGTCTGGTCCCGTGGGTTAATCATTGTGCTAGTGTGTTATTTATTCAAGGTATTCCTCACTCTTTTGTTTGGGTTTCAATCCTGTGTTTTATGTACGTGTTTGTTTGGTCTTCGTCCCCGTGCCTTTACATGGCACGCCGTAATTTGGGCTGAATAAAAAACCCTATTACACATTCCTGCGCCTGTCTCCCGAATCTCTTCATGCCGACGTGACAGAATAATCGACCAATGAGGGAGACAGCGGGAATGGCCCGTCCGACGACGCTGCGACTGGTCCGTCCGGCGCCGCCGCAACTTCGGCAGCTGCAACTGGGTCGTCTGACGTCGCCACAACGGGTCTGTCCGACGATGCAACTTCAGCAGCTACAACTGGCCTGTCCGACGCCGCCACAACCGGACCGTCCAACGCCACTGCTACTGGTCCGTCTGACGCCACCGCAACTTTGGCAGCGGCAACTGGCCCGTCCGACGACGACGCTACTTCGGCAGCTGCATCGGGTCCAGTTCGACCCGCACTGCATTCCTGTGATCGTCCTCGAGGCCGGTGTCGTTGCGCTTCCGGATCCCTCTGGAACTTTCATCACGCACACCTGTCCCCTATTCCCACTGATTAGCAGTTGTATATACAGTTGAAGACAGAAGTTTACATACACTTAGGTTGGAGTCATTAAAACTTGTTTTTCAACCACTCCACAAATTTCTTGTTTACAAACTATAGTTTTGGCAAGTCGGTTAGGACATCTACTTTGTGCACAACACAAGTCATTTTTACAACAATTGTTTACAGACAGATTATTTAACTTATAATTCACCGTATCACAATTCCAGTGGGTCAGAAGTTTACATACACTAAGTTGACTGTGCTTTTAAACAGCTTGGAAAATTCCAGAAAATGATGTCATGGCTTTAGAAGCTTCTGATAGGCTAATTGACATAATTTAAGTCAATTGGAGGTGGACCTGTGGATGTATTTCAAGGCCTACCTTCGAACTCAGTGCCTCTTTGCTTGACATCACGGGAAAATCATGGGACAATCATTGGGTTTCAACCCTGTGTTTTTGTTACGTGTTTGTTTGGTCTTTGTCCCCGTGCCCTTAATCGGCACGCCATAATTTGGGCTGAATAAAAAAAACTATTACGCATTCCTGCGTCTGTCTCCCGGATCATTCATGCCAACGTGACAGCGTTGTATGAGATCTTCAGTTTCTTGGCAATTTCTCGCATGGAATTGCCTTCATTTCTCAGAACAAGAATAGACTGACGAGTTTCAGAAGAAAGTTATTTGTTTCTGGCCATTTTGAGCCTGTAATCGAAACCCACAAATGCTGATGCAGATTTGGCATGGGTCCTCAGATCCTCAAAAAGTTCTACAGCTGCACCATCGAGAGCATCCTGACTGGTTGCATCACTGCCTGGTATGGCAACTGCTGACCTCCGACCGAAAGGCACTACAGAGGCTAGTGCAAACGGACCAGTACATTACTTGGGCCAAGCTTCCTGCCATCCAGGACCTCTATACCAGGCGGTGTCAGAGGAAAGCCCTAAAAATTGTCAAAGACTCCAGCCACCCTAGTCATAGACTGTTCTCTCTGCTACCACACTGCAAGTGGTACCGGAGCGCCAAGTCTAGGTCCAAGAGGCTTCTAAACAGCTTCTACCCCCAAGCCATAAGACTCTTGAACATCTAGTCAAATGGCCACCCAGACTATTCGCATTGCCCCTCCCCTCTCCACACCAATGCCACTCTCTGTTGTCACCTATGCATAGTCACTTTAATTAACTCTACCTACATGTACATAGTACCTCAACTAATCGGTGCCCCCGCACATTGACTCTGTACCGTCACCCCCTGTATATATTGTTATTTTTACTGCTGCTTTTTAATTACTTGTTACTTTTATCTCTTATTCTTATCTGTATTTTTTGAAACTGCACTGTCGGTTAGGGGCTCGAAAGTAAGCATTTCGCTGTAAGGTCTACACCTGTTGTATTCGGCGCATGTGTCTAATAAAATTTGATTTTGATACTCAACTAGTCTAAAGAAGGACAGTTTTATTGCATTTAATCAGAACAACCGTTTTCAGCTGTGCTAACATAATTGCAAAAGGGTTTTCTAATGATCAATTAGCCTTTTAAAATTATAAACTTGGATTAGCTAACACAACTTGCCATTGGAACACAGGAGTGATGGTTGCTGATAATGGGCCTCTGTACACCTATGTAGATATTCCATAAAAAATCTGCCGTTTCCAGCTACAATAGTCATTTACAACATTAACAAAGTCTACACTGTATTTCTGATCAATTTGATGTTATTTTAATGGACAAAAAAATTAGCTTTTCTTTCAAAACAAGGACATTTCTAAGTGACCCCAAACGTTTGAACGGTAGTGTACCTTGCATCACTATGTAGCTCCATATGTTAGAGTTTTGACATGATGTCGATGATAATGGTAAAACTCATTTTCTGACTGACTTGTCTAGAGAGGTCATGTATGTTTTTGTAGCCTGAGCTGGATGTGTAACCTGTTGTACCTCCTCTTCCCTGTCAGCCATTCCTCTGTCGGCATACGGACCAATGGCAGCAGCGGCAGCAGCAGTAGCTAGAGGTATGTCGGTGCTGTTTAAGATGAGGGAGGACGATTTTTCTTCTATTACAGCATATTGGATGACTGTCATTCATATTCCATTCACCCAGTTCAATGTAACAGTGATAGGTTTAGGCTACTACATGATACTCAGATTCTCCCTATACCCATCATGAGGTTGCTACAACATAGCCTACGAATAAACATTTACAATGTAGGTGCACAGGTCAAGAGACAAATTTGAGTAATCAAGGTGACAGACAGTGACACGTTCAATACTGTCTTGCACATCAAGCTCAGGGATGGGCAACTGGCGGCATGCGGACCAATTAAAAACTATAACTTACTGTTGAGAGTTAGAATAATAGAATACACAAGGTGCAATTTTTTCACTCAATTAGATCATGTCAACTAAAATGTTTTTGATTGGTAAGTTAGTCTAGCAGCCAGCTATCTAAACTTTTAGTAAGCATGGTCAAATTACTGACCGGTATGGGGCCCTTTGATCATCAGTTATCATATTAAAAAGGGTAAACATTTGCCTCTACCCCATGGCAAAATGTGTAGAATTGCAGCAAACTTGCTTTAAAATGGCAACATTTTCTCTACGCCCCATGCCAAAATGTGCAGAATTTAAGGAAATTAACTTTAAAACTTTTTTTTCTTCTCTTCGCTGTCACGAGGGGGGCCGCTAAAATGTTCTAGATTCATTCTCTGATCATTTGATTGGGTGGATTACACGTCAGTTCATGCTGCAAGAGCTCTGATAGGTTGGAGGACGTCCTCCGGAAGTTGTCGTAATTACTGTGTAAGTCTATGGAAGGGGGTGAGAACCATGAGATTTGGTATTGTAGTCAATGTACCCAGAGGAGGACGGAAACTAGCTGTCTTCCGGTTACACCATGGTGCTACCCTACAGAGGGCTGTTGATTCTACTGTAGACCTTCATTGTAAAACAGTGTGTTTTAATTAATTATTTGGTGACGTGAATATATTTAGTACAGTTTTATCAAAAAAGGAACACTTTTTTAATGTTTCACAATTTTTCTGAAATTCACTGAGGAGGATGGTTCTCCCTTTCCTCCTCTGAGGAGCCTCCACTGGTATGAGGGGTTGAAAGACTGAAAACCTCTCTCATCTGTATCTCTGCCAGGGTATGACTGAATGGAGAAATTGTCTGTTTGTTGTACAGTATTTCTTGTGTGTACTTAATTCTGTGACTGTCCACTTATTTGCATCTGTATTTGATATATTAGGCTCCACCCCCTCTCGTTCAGGAGGGTTCCTGGGAACCAGCAGCCCTGGGCCAATGGCAGACTTGTATGCAGCAGCCAATCAGGAGTCTGCTGTCAGCAGCTACCTCAGCGCTGCAAGCCCCTCCCCAAGCACTGGGTTTGGCCATAGTCTGGGGGTAAGACACAGCCCTTATCACGTAGGTATTTTAGACCCTATTCATTTTTGGTAATGCAAACTATCTGTTCAGTTTGTCATAGGAAGAATATCTATGCCTCATAGCAGTGCTTCTAAGATGTTGATCTTGGCATGTGTTTATAGATTGAGTGGAATATCAAATAAAATCAAAGTTTATTGGTCATGTACACAGATTTGCAGATGTTATCACAGGTGCAGCGAAATTATTGTTTTTCTAGCTCTAACAGTGCAGTAATACAAAACAATACACACATAATCCAAAAAGTTCAAAGAAAAATGTTGAGATCAATCCCAATTTGTAAGTCGCTCTGGATAAGAGCGTCTGCTAAATGACTTAAATGTAAATGTAAATCCAATTAACAACCCAAATAGCACTGTAACAGTAATCCAAACGCAATCTATGCGTATGTACACTGGATTAATTTATACAAGATATACTAGGAATGATATGAACAGCAGTAGATATATTATAATGAACTATGTCAAGAATCCACTATATACAGTGCATTCAGAAAGTATTCAGACCAGTTGACTTATTCCATATTTTGTTTTACGTTACAGCCTTATTCTAAAATTGATTAAATAAAAATATTTCCTCATCAATCTACACACAATTCCCCATAATGACAAAGGGAAACAGGTTTTTAGAAATGTTTGCTAATTTATAACAAATAAAAACCAAGTATTCAGACCCTTTGCTATGAGACTCGATATTGAGCTCAGGTGCATCCTGTTTCCATTGATCATCCTTGAGATGTTTCTACAACTTGATTGGAGTACACCATTGGTAAATTCAATTGACTGGACATGATTTGGAAAGGCACACACCTGTCTATATAAGGTCCCACAGTTGACAGTGCATGTCAGAGCAAAACCCAAGCCATTAGGGCGTAGGAATTCAAATCAAATCAAATTTTATTTGTCACATACACATGGTTAGCAGATGTTAATGCGAGTGTAGCGAAATGCTTGTGCTTCTAGTTCCGACAATGCAGTAATAACCAACAAGTAATCTAACCTAACAATTCCCCAACTACTACCTTATACACACAAGTGTAAAGGGATAAAGAATATGTACATAAAGATATATGAATGAGTGATGGTACAGAACGGCATAGGCAAGATGCAGTAGATGGTATAGAGTACAGTATATACATATGAGATGAGTAATGTAGGGTATGTAAACATAAAGTGGCATAGTTTAAAGTGGCTAGTGATACATGTATTACATAAAGATGCCAAGATGCAGTAGATGATATAGAGTACAGTATATACATATACATATGAGATGAGTAATGTAGGGTATGTAAACATTATATTAAGTGGCATTGTTTAAA
Organism: Salvelinus namaycush; assembly: GCF_016432855.1. Lineage (NCBI taxonomy): Eukaryota > Metazoa > Chordata > Actinopteri > Salmoniformes > Salmonidae > Salvelinus > Salvelinus namaycush. The sequence continues at coordinate 21,012,258 of NC_052307.1, read as the reverse complement.
GTGGCTAGTGGTACATTTTTACATAATTTCCATCAATTCCCATTATTAAAGTGGCTGGAGTTGAGTCAGTATGTTGGCAGCGGCCGCTAAATGTTAGTGGTGGCTGTTTAACAGTCTGATGGCCTTGAGATAGAAGCTGTTTTTCAGTCTCTCGGTCCCTGCTTTGATGCACCTGTACTGACCTCGCCTTCTGGATGATAGCGGGGTGAACAGGCAGTGGCTTGGGTGGTTGTTGTCCTTGATGATCTTTATGGCCTTCCTGTGACATCGGGTGGTGTAGGTGTCCTGGAGGGCAGGTAGTTTGCCCCCGGTGATGCGTTGTGCAGACCTCACTACCCTCTGGAGAGCCTTACGGTTGTGGGCGGAGCAGTTGCCGTACCAGGCGGTGATACAGCCCGACAGGATGCTCTCGATTGTGCATCTGTAGAAGTTTGTGAGTGCTTTTGGTGACAAGCCAAATTTCTTCAGCCTCCTGAGGTTGAAGAGGCGCTGCTGCGCCTTCTTCACAACGCTGTCTGTGTGGGTGGACCAATTCAGTTTGTCCGTGATGTGTACACCGAGGAACTTAAAACTTTCCACCTTCTCCACTACTGACCCGTCGATGTGGATAGGGGGGTGCTCCCTCTGCTGTTTCCTGAAGTCCACAATCATCTCCTTTGTTTTGTTGACGTTGAGTGTGAGGTTATTTTCCTGACACCACACTCCGAGGGCCCTCACCTCCTCCCTGTAGGCCGTCTCGTCGTTGTTGGTAATCAAGCCTACCACTGTAGTGTCGTCCGCAAACTTGATGATTGAGTTGGAGGCGTGCATGGCCACGCAGTCGTGGGTGAACAGGGAGTACAGGAGAGGGCTCAGAACGCACCCTTGTGGGGCCCCAGTGTTGAGGATCAGCGGGGTGGAGATGTTGTTACCTACCCTCACCACCTGGGGGCGGCCCGTCAGGAAGTCCAGGACCCAGTTGCACAGGGCGGGGTCGAGACCCAGGGTCTCGAGCTTGATGACGAGTTTGGAGGGTACTATGGTGTTAAATGCTGAGCTGTAGTCGATGAACAGCATTCTCACATAGGTATTCCTCTTGTCCAGATGGGTTAGGGCAGTGTGCAGTGTGGTTGCGATTGCGTCGTCTGTGGACCTATTGGGTCGGTAAGCAAATTGGAGTGGGTCTAGGGTGTCCGGTAGGGTGGAGGTGATATGGTCCTTGACTAGTCTCTCAAAGCACTTCATGATGACGGAAGTGAGTGCTACGGGGCGGTAGTCGTTTAGCTCAGTTACCTTAGCTTTCTTGGGAACAGGAACAATGGTTGCCCTCTTGAAGCATGTGGGAACAGCAGACTGGGATAAGGATTGATTGAATATGTCCGTAAACACACCAGCCAGCTGGTCTGCGCATGCTCTGAGGACGCGGCTGGGAATGCCGTCTGGGCCTGCAGCCTTGCGAGGGTTAACACGTTTAAATGTTTTACTCACCTCGGCTGCAGTGAAGGAGAGCCCGCAGGTTTTGGTAGCGGGCCGTGTCAGTGGCACTGTATTGTCCTCAAAGCGAGCAAAAAAGTTATTAAGCCTGTCTGGGAGCAAGACATCCTGGTCCGCGACGGGGCTGGTTTTCTTTTTGTAATCCGTGATTGACTGTAGACCCTGCCACATACCTCTTGTGTCTGAGCTGTTGAATTGCGACTCTATTTTGTCTCTGTACTGGGACTTAGCTAGTTTGATTGCCTTGCGGAGAGAATAGCTACACTGTTTGTATTCGGTCATGTTTCCGGTCATCTTGCCCTGGTTAAAAGCAGTGGTTCGCGCTTTCAGTTTCACGCGAATGCTGCCGTCAATCCACGGTTTCTGGTTTGGGAATGTTTTAATCGTTGCTGTGGGTACGACATCGTCAATGCACTTTCTAATGAACTCGCTCACCGAATCAGCATATTCGTCAATGTTGTTGTTGGACGCAATGCGGAACATATTCCAATCCGCGTGATCGAAGCAGTCTTGAAGCGTGGAATCAGATTGGTCGGACCAGCGTTGAACAGACCTGAGCGAGGGAGCTTGTTGTTTTAGTTTCTGTTTGTAGGCTGGAAGCAACAAAATGGAGTCGTCAGCTTTTCCGAAAGGAGGGCGGGGGAGGGCCTTATATGCGTCGCGGAAGTTAGTATAACAATAATCCAAGGTTTTACCAGCCCTGGTAGCACAATCGATATGCTGATAGAATTTAGGGAGTTTTGTTTTCAGATTGGCCTTGTTAAAATCCCCAGCTACGATGAATGCAGCCTCAGGGTGTGTGGTTTCCAGTTTACAAAGAGTCAGATAAAGTTCGTTCAGGGCCATCGATGTGTCTGCTTGGGGGGAATATATACGGCTGTGATTATAATCGAAGAGAATTCCCTTGGTAGATAATGCGGTCAACATTTGATTGTGAGGAGTTCTAGATCAGGTGAACAGAATGACTTGAGTTCCTGTATGTTGTTATGATCACACCACGTCTCGTTAATCATAAGGCCCCCCGCCCCTCTTCTTACCAGAAAGATGTATGTTTCTGTCGGTGCGATGCGTGAAGAAACCAGCTGGCTGCACCGACTCCGTTAGCGTCTCTTGAGTTAGCCATGTTTCCGTGAAGCAGAGAACGTTACAATCCCTGATGTCTCTCTGGAATGTTACCCGTGCTCGGATTTCATCAACCTTATTGTCAAGAGACTGGACATTGGCGAGTAGTATGCTAGGAAGTGGAGCGCGATGTGCCCGTCTCCGAAGCCTGACCAGGAGACCGCTACGTTTGCCCCTTTTACGGCGTCGCATAGGGTCGCCGGCTGGGATCAGATCCATTGTATTGGGTGGAAGGCAAAACACTGGATCCGTTTCGGGAAAGTCATATTCCTGGTTGGAACGATGGTGAGTTGACGTTGCTCTTATATTCAGTAGTTCTTCCCGACTGTATGTAATGAAACCTAAGATTACCTGTGGTACCAATGTAAGGAATAACACATTAAAAAAACAACAACAAAAAACATTCTACAGAATTGTCTGTAGAGCTTCGAGACAGGATTGTGTTGAGGCACAGATCTGGGAAAGGGTACCAAAAAATATCTGCAGCATTGAAGGTCCCCGAAAACACAGTGGCCTCCATAATTCTCAAATGGAAGAAGTTTGGAACCACCAAGACTCTTCCTAGAGCCAAATTGAGCAATCAGGGAGGTGACCAAGAACCTGATGGTCACTCTGACAGAGTTCCTCTGTGGAGATGGGAGAACCTTCCAGAAGGACAACCATCTCTGCAGCATTCCACCAATCTGGCCTTTATGGTAGAGTCGCCAGATGGAAGCCACTCCTCAGTAAAAGGCACATGACAGCCCGTGTGGAGTTTGCCAAAAGGCACCTAAAGGACTCTGACCATGAGAAACAAGATTCTCTGGTCTGATAAAACCAAGATTGAACTGTTTGGCCTGAATACCATGTGTCACATCTAGAGGAAACCTGGCACCATCCCTATGGTGAAGCATGGTGGTGGCAGCATCATGCCCTGGGGATGTTTTTCAGCGGCAGACACTGGGAGACTAGTCAGGATCGAGGGAAAGATGAACGAAGCAAAGTACAGAGAGATCCTTGATGAAAACCTGCTTCAGAGCGCTCAGAACCTCGGAAGGTGAACCTTCGCACCAGTCTAACAGGAAAACGACCCTAAGCACACAGCCAAGACAATGCAGTAGTTGCTTCAGGACAAGTCTCTGAATGTCCTTGAGTGGCCCAGCCAGAGCCCGGACTTGAACCTGATCGAACATCTCTGGAGAGACCTGAAAATAGCTGTGCAGCGACGCTCCCCATCCAACCTGACAGAGCTTAAGAGGATCTGCAGAGAAGAATGGGAGAAACTCCCCAAAATACAGGTGTGCCAAGCTTGAAGCGTCATACCCAAGAAGACTCGAGGCTGTGGTGCTTGAACAAAGTACTTAGTAAAGGTACCGAATACTTATGTAAATGTGATATTTCAGTTTGGTATTTTTTATAAATTTGCTCAAATTTCTAAAAACATATTTTTGCTTTGTCATTATGGGGAATTGTGTGTAGATAGATGAAAAAAAAACAATTTAATAATTTTTAGAATAAGGCTTGAACGTAACAAAATGTGGAAAAAGTCAAGGGTTCTGAATATTTTCTGACTGCACTGTAAATACATATCCGGTGTATAAACAGTGTAACTAAAATGCAATGTACAGTAGTAGAAATATTAAAATGAGCTATGTCAAGAATACACTTTATAAATACACAGTACAAAACCCCATAGCAAAATGGATAGAATTGCATGAAATTAGCTTCCGGACCTGAGTTCGGAATATAAATAATATATATGTGAATGGTGTGTATAGACAGAATGGTCAGTATGTGAATAAAAAAGGTGTGTATAGCATATAGGGTGAGCCTTGAGTTGAATACATTATATACGTATAAAGTGCGGAAAACAGTATGTAAACATTATTAAAGTGACCGGTGTTCTGTTTACATAGGGCAGCGGTCTCTAAGGTGCATACTGGGTGGTAGCTGGCTAGTGTCCATTCCTTTGTTATGACTGTATGAGCATCTATCTGTCATTGTGTGACTGATAAAATAAAAAAAGGTCAAATGAACAAGTAATGTTGCTCTCGTGTAATGAGAGCCTATCTATACTGTCTATTTTGACAGACTTGTCTGGCAGATTTGGTGAGGGTTGTGTTATTGTATTGTTGAGTGTGATATTGGTGTTGTTGGTGGTTGTGTTGTGATGACTGGGTGCGCCCTCTAATCACTCCTGTGTGTCTGACTGCTCCCTACAGGGCCCTCTGATTGCTACGGCTTTCACTAACGGCTATCACTGAGAGAGTGAGTCTGCTACTACACCCACCCACAGCATCACATACTCAGAAGTGTCATGTTCCATTCAAATGAATCACTCTAATTTACTGTATATTTATTGTAACAAATGTATAGATATGTTGTCTAATAGAAACATGAAAATAAAATAAACATTGTCTCTATTTCTCTGCAGGTCTGTGGTCTGAGAGATGGAAGGAGTTGAAGCTGCTTTGAGCTGATCCGACTCTCTATGGTTACTCCTCTCTGGCTGTGTGACCCTGCAGTTTGGACCCTGATCCTTGACCCCTGATGTCCCCGCCCCTCCTCCCGCTGAGGATCTCTCTTCTTCAGACTTCCTGTGTTCTGTCTTAACATCACCTCCTGTCTAACATGTTACTGTAGTTAGCAGAAAGGAACAACAACCTTTAAAATGTTTCTGCTTGTATTAGAAAGACATGCAGATAATTCTAGCTACTTTTTTCTTTTGTTTTATTTCACTTAAATGTTTTGTGAAAATTGTAATGTAATCTCATATGTCTTGATTCTTTGTTTAGTTTTTGGGAAATGTTTTGTCAGAAGGTGTTTTATTGAGAGGCGGAGAGGGAGAAAGAGTGATCTCCATGTATGAAATGTGTGAAGGACTGGAACAATCATTTCTACTGAATAAGTTTATATTTGTCTTTTAGTTCATACTGAATTTTAACAGAAAATGTCTGATTAATGAATTAAATTTTAAAAACGTAATACAATGTTGAAAATGTATATCTTGGTAGGTTTTGAACAAGGATTTGTTATACTAATAATGATCAAAGTAACAAAATTGATAGTCATGAGTCTCTTTCCAGTCAGATTGAACTGTGTGATGTCTGTTTTTGTAAAATATTGTAAATATAACTGTATTTTGGATTCTGCAAAAAAATGAAGGGTGTTGGGAGGGCAGGGGAAATGGTACGATGGTATTTGTTTTCAGCAGATATTTTTATAGTTTCATTGGAAACCCAGACTGGAAATCCAGACTGTTCCATATCATAGTATAATAGAGACGGGAGGTCAGTCATCATCACAGGTATTGTCAGACACAAACTGTGTTTTTGTCAGTCAGTTTTATCATTCTCTTTCCACTGGACAACATTCATGACACTAACATGAAGTTATGATATAGTTTTATGGGAGGGTTTACTACTGATGTATTTGTTTGATTCATAATATTTAGTTGTCTTAGTTGTGAGCCTGGCCCAGGTCTGTCAGAGTGAAAGGGTTTTCTCCTATACTGTGAATTCACCCAGGAATCCCTTTTATCAGCACTGGGAGAGAGAAAGCTTGAGATGTTACATTAACGTGGGAGACGCGGGTGTTGGGATACTCCTTTAATATGAGAAAAACTAGCTGTTTCTATCCTCATTACTTGGTACTGTGTTATTTTATTGTTGTTTTAGAATTATCATTTTTAATATGTAATGGTTGTAAAGGAAAATGAAGGACAAGCATGCAGAAACAGTCAGTTTCACAATGGTACGATTTTACGACTCAATTCTTCTGCAGATTGTGTTGATGTGTGTGAGTGCGCGTTTGTGTGTGTGTGTGTGTGCATTGTATGGCTATATGTGGTCACACTTATTGGCATCATGTGTGAAATGTATTGTCAGGGAATGGATACATTGGTGGTAAATGTGAATGTATTACTGCTATTTTGGTTTGTTACTGAACTTCCTTGTCTCTTTCGGTGTGTGGAAGGGATTTGTTCATTTCTAAATGAACACTATCTCAGAGGTGGTCCTGAGGCTCTTCCATGATGAGATTGTATGTATTTCTCAACCCCTCCTCCACACCGACAGAGACACTACATATCTACTGGGTGACACAGACTGTAGCCATGAAACTCATGAAGCAAGAAGCAATATACTTTTTTAAGAGAACTCAATAATTTTGTTCAGAAATGTTACGTTGTTGCACTGGGAGGTCAAAATAAAGTGTTTTAATGTTATGGTTAGTTTAAGAAAAAGAGGCACTGTCAATTTCTATCACCAAGTTGTAGATTTTGATATTTTTCTAAGCCTGCTGGTTGCCACGGTGTTGCAGCCTTTGGATTCTGTGTTTACTCTGAAAGGTAATGTTCTTGTCAACACTGTAACCCTCTTTCAGTTATTTTTCTTCCTGTTTTCTCTTTTTTTCTTTGGAAAAAAACTTTTTAAAATTCCTAATAAATTATTTTAAAACATTCCATTCATTCTTTGAGTTGTAACTGCCTTTCCAAACATTGTTTTCGTGAAAAGGTTTAGAAACAGTATAAGAGGAGGAAGGGAGGAGGTAGTAATGGATTGATTGAAGCTCCAAAAGGTGTAGCTACATAAAAAGTAAAAACGGTGACATAACATGACTAGTATACTGTATGTCAGATATAAAGGGATTGCAGTCTCTCCATAGACTACTTTCAAGGTTAGGAAACATTCAAGCAATTTAGTCATTTAGATTAACTAGCCCCAATGTGTTATGCATCCATATTGGAAATGTAAGCATAACGGAAAAGTATATTTAAAGTAATCAAAGTAGTGATTCTTAGGTGAATTGCCATTAAGTTACTCTTCTGAGCCATTTACAATGGGCAGAGGCACACAAACATCATGGTCCATGACTTGTCCATAATCTCCCAACCTCCATCACCATGGAGTAGTAAGGTTGAAGCATAAGACTGCTGTTGAAAGTCGAAGAGTGAAGTCAGAGGAGGTGCATCTGTATACAGCCAAAAGTCAGACACTGATGTAGTTTTCCAACAGCAAAGCTCAGTGCAACATGCCAGTGTTGCCATTGTTTAAAAAGGCTTTTACTTGTAATGTCGAAATAAACATGTCTCCAACCCCATATCACACACTAAATATGTGCGTAGCCTACATTATATTATCAATTGGGGAGAGAGAGGCTCAAATATCAATTGAATTTGAACATATCCACTGTGTACAAGTGAATTGCAGCAAAGTTAATTCCTGTTTCAGTCATGTTTTTGGTCCCGTTCGCATGGGTCAAACAAAAATAGTGCCTCCCACAATGCAGGCAATGGCTGCAAGTTGCCGCTAGTGACGAGCAACTGAAGAAAATTTAAATAGACTTAAATAAAACTTTTTTTTCTTCAAGACTTTCTGCACCTGGGTCATACCTTTAAAACGTGATAATGTAGGCACAAGTCGCACAAGTTTTATCTCCAGAATGCAACACACTGAAAGTTGGTCACCGATTTAACATAAGTAATCCGATCGAACGTACCCCATGTCTCACTCCTATCCAAAGTTGTACGTAGGCCGTCATTGTAAAATAAGAATTTGTTCTTAACTGACTTGCCTAGTTAAATAAAGGTTAAATAATAAATATGATCCTATGAAGTAAATTACAGGGCATAGAGAATGATGTTATATCTATCTGAAAAAATGCTAATATTTTGATGGCTTTCTTACATTATCTCTAATATTCTGAACCCATTCTCTTCATATATTCTACTGAGTCTGTGGACAACATTCAAACTAAAAGGTACACTGTATTTAAAGGGATGGCTTCAGATAAATGTACTGAAAACCCTATTGAATGAAAACTCCATGAGAAAATCTGTTGCCAGCAAGTGGGAGGGTTTTCATCAGTTGAATTACATGTATTCAATGCGTGCAAGGGAACCACGCCTGAAAAGCCCATTAAGCACCTGCACAAGGTAAGTCTGAATATCAATTACTGAGAAGTGTGTAGGAAAGACGTGCGTAAGAAAGGCATAATTAACTAAATCAGAATCGGGCCCTATGTGCATGCCTTAATCTACTTTCTTCACTTTTTCTCTCTTGAACTCTGTTCATCTCACTTTCTTCCCTGTCCCTCCCTCTCTCCGTCCTCTAGTGCCCCTCCTCTCTCAGAAGAAGGATAGTATTCACCCCTGAAAGTAATTAGGTCATCTCTCGTCTCTGGCTGGAGCCCCTAGTCTGCTTCAGTCTTCTCACACCTAAGACAGTCTTAAGACACTCGTCCCCAGATAGGGTTTTTCCTCCCATACATTGGCTTACTTTTTTACCTGGCTCCTCTACTTCCTTTCTGTCCAGCTCTGACTGACCAGTGTGACCTGTTTAGCCGGTTCAATGTCTCCAGGGACGCCCCAGCCAACGGAGGTGAAAACCAAGCAGCTGCTGGATGTGAGTGCTGACCACTTAGGGGGCAGGGAGGCCCAGGAGATCCCCCCTCTGAAGAACTATGTCTACCTTACCATCCTCACTTGCTTCTGCCCAGCCTGGCCTGTCAACATCGTGGCTCTGGTCTTCTCTGTACTGGTGAGTCTGATCAAGAGTTGGGTCAACATATCAATGTTGTCTGCCTCTACCTCAATGTCGGTCAAGACTAGAGTACACGTCTCATCTTTAGACAGGTTTGAAGTAAAGAGGATGGATCAATGATATGTGACCTCTTATCTCTGGATACTGTTAAGGTATTGAGGACTGGTTATTTTGACTGTGTTTAAAAATGTTTGAGAAACACTGATCATTTTATTAGCAGTATATCATGAGTGAAATCTCAGCCATGACAATTCGTCATGGTCATTTTGTGGCACAACAGTTTATTTGAAATGATACATACTGTTCTGTGTGATGCACCTGTCTCAGTGCAAGTGTGTCAGTGGTGTATGATCACTGAATGGCTAATGAGTCAGTGTGCCTGTGAAGTTCAGTCTCATGAGTTACAAAAATAGCCTGTCCACCTCTTTGAACCCCTGTCAGCATCACACACACATACACATAATGCTGACGATGTGTGCTCGGTCATGACTGGAGCTGAAGTCAAGTTCAACTACAGGATAGGATATATGTCCACGACTGTGTCAAATCCCAGATCCGAGATGTGTTGGAGGGTTAACATTCCGGGAGAGTTTAGACAACCAAAATAAATGGACACAGCTTTGCACAGTACAATGACTGTATTGTGAGTATAGTTTCCCCTCATCAACAGCAGTACTGTAGGGCAGGAAGAGCATACAGTGGCTTGCGAAAGTATTCGCCCCCCTTGGCATTTTTCCTATTTTGTTGCCTTATAACCTGGAATTAAAATATATTTTGGGGGGGTTTGTATCACTTGATTTTAACAACATATTTTGAAAATGCAAAATATTTTTTATTGTGAAACAAACAAGAAATAAGAACTTGAGTGTGCATAACTATTCACCCCCCCAAAGTCAATACTTTGTAGAGCCACCTTTTGCAGCAATTACCGCTGCAAGTCTCTTGGGGTATGTCTCTATAAGCTTGGCACATAGAGCCACTGAGATTTTTGCCCATTCTTCAAGGCAAAACTGCTCCAGCTCCTTCAAGTTGGATGGGTTCCGCTGGTGTACAGCAATTTAAGTCATACCACAGATTCTCAATTGGATTGAGGTCTGGGCTTTGACTAGGCCATTCCAAAACATTTAAATGTTTCCCTTTAAACCACTCGAGTGTTGCTTTAGCAGTATGCTTAGGGTCATTGTCTTGCTGGAAGGTGACCCTACATCCCAGTCTCAAATCTCTGGAAGACTGAAATAGGTTTCACTCAAGAATTTCCCTGTATTTAGCACCATCCATCATTCCTTCAATTCTGACCATTTTCCCAGTCCCTGCTGATGGGATGGTGTTCTCGGGGTGATGAGAGGTGTTGGGTTTGCGTTTTCCTTGATGGCCAAAAAGCTAAATTTTAGTCTCATCTGACCAGAGTACCTTCTTCCATATGTTTGGGGAGTCTCCCATATGCCTTTTGGCGAACACCAAACGTGTTTGCTTATTTTTCTCTTTAAGCAATGGCTTTTTTTCTGGCCACTCTTCTGTAAAGCCCAGCTCTTCAGGGTTATCTTTGGTCTCTTTGTTGCCTCTCTGATTAATTCCCTCCTTGCCTGGTCCATGAGCTTTGGTGGGCAGCCCTCTCTTGGCAGGTTTGTTGTGGTGCCAAAATCTTTACATTTTTTAATAATGGATTTAATGGTGCTCCGTGGGATGTTCAAAGTTTCTGATATTTTTTTATAACCCAACCCTGATCTGTACTTCTCCACAACTTTGGCCTTGACCTGTTTGGAATGCTCTTTAGTCTTCATGGTGCCGCTTGCTTGGTGGTGCCCCTTGCTTAGTGGTGTTGCAAACTCTGGGGCCTTTCAGAACAGGTGGGAACAGGTGTGATCTCATACACTGAGATCAGCTCATGTGACACTTAGATTGCACACAGGTGGACTTTGTTTAACTAATTATGTGACTTATGAAGGTAATTGGTTGCACCAGATCTTATTTGGGGGATTCTTAGCAAAGGGGGTGAATACATATGCACGCACCACTTTTCCGTTTTGTATTTCTTTGAATATTTTGAAACAAGTTTTTTTTTTTTTTCACTTCACCAACTCAGACTATTTAGCGTATGTCCATTGCATGAAGTCCAAATAAAAATAAATTTAAATTACAGGTTGTAATGAAACAAAATAGTAAAAACGCCAAGGGGGGGTCAATACTTTTGCAAGGCACTGTACGGACTGATTAAGAGTATGTGACATCAATGTATGATTTGTGTGACAGTCTGAGTTAACACACCAGTATTCAGCCCTGAGTGTCCAAATTTGGAGTAAAGCCATATTGTTTTTGAAGTAACAGCAAGGGGGGTTAGGGTGGAGAAACATACTTCTGGATGGCCTCCATCCGTATCTGATAGGGTTTTGTAGTTTCAGTAGAGCAAACACCACTGTTGACTCTCTCCTTTCCTTTTCATTAACCCCTAAAAGCCTAAGCCGTTGGGGGGGGGGGGGGTTAATATGGTCGTAGCATAGAATTTTATGTCCCCTGTAGGTATGAAATTAATATATACACTACATGACCAAAAGTATGTAGACGCCTGCTCGTCAAACATCTTATTCCAAAATTATGGACATTAATATGGAGTTGGTCCCCCGTTTGCTGCTATAACAGACTCCACTCTTCTGGGAAGGCTTTCCACTAGATGTTGGAACATTGCTGCGGGGACTTGTTTCCATTCAGCCACAATGGCGTTAGTGAGGTCGTAAACTGTTGTTGGATGATTAGGCCCGGCTCCAATTAATCTCAAAGATGTTAGATGGAGTTGAGGTCAGGGCTCTGTGCAGATCAGTCAAGTTCTTCCACACCGATCTCAACAAATCATTTCTGTAGACTTCCAGCAATGGCGAAGCTCTAACAAGACGTGTCTGCGTAGCGCCCTTGAACTTTCATAAAATGTTAAGGCATTTTGACATGGTTTACCTGTTCATTAATAGTGAGTTGGAAGTCAAAACATCTCTTTTATCGCCACAACAAAAGTTGCCCAATCTAGCAAAGCCTCAGACGAGGCATGGAAAGGTAACCCCCTCTGACACCCTTCTTCGGCCTCGACGGATGCTAGCTTGGAATAAGCACCAGCATGGTTCAGAATGGAGATGGACAAGGGTATAACAAAAATCCAAGAGACTTTCTGAACGCCTCAGCAAAATTGATGTGCTGGTCAATAAACTCCTCTAAGACCAGAAAGTCAAAGGGACGAGTGACAAAGTTAGAAAAAGACCATGTTGACCACCAGGTTGCCATCCTGGATGTCCGCTAGGATGTGAATCAAAAGTGCAAGAAGTTGGAAGATGCCATCTCTAAACTCCAGTAGAAATTTGATTCTTACGAACATTTTCAAAAGCACTCGAATTTGTGATTTCATTAGATGTTCAGGAGTCTTATGAACATGGAGATGATAAAGCAGGAAAGTTGCTGGCTTGGCAGATAAGGCGAGAGGAAGCTAGTAGAGATATTAGCTCTATTAAGCTAACAAATAATACAGTTGTTCAGGGTCCTGAAGAAATCAATCTAGTCTTCATGGGAGTTTTATGAAACACTGTACAAGTCTGAAGGGGATGCCCCTGCCACAATGCATGAGTTTTTGAACAAACTCAATTACAAGCGTTAACTGATAAGGATAGAGAGTACTATGAGAAAGAGATTACATTTGAGGAAATTAGGGAACCCATTTTCAACATTGCTGGGGGAAAATCACCAAGGTTAGACGGATTCCCTATTGAATTCTAAAGATCCTTTTTACCCAACTGAATCGAGCCTCTTTGAGATATGTTTAATTATGCCATAGAGACAGAAAAGCTCCCAGACACACTTGAATAAGCACTGACCACAGTTTTGTTCAAACCTGGGAAAGATCCTCTGCTTTGTGGGTCGTATAGACCAATAACTTAATTGAACACTTCATATAAGATTCTTGCAAAACTCATAGCTCTTAGACTAGATAAGGTTCTTCCTGACTTGGTTGATATGGAAAAAACAAGCTTTGTAAGAAACCGCTCATCTCCTGATAATATCAGAAGATTATTTAATATTATGCATTATGTAGAGAATGACCAAGAACCTGTATTGGCAGCTTCATTAGGTGCGGAACAAGCTTTTGACCGCATAAAATGGACCTACCTGTTTGAAGTTTTACAGCGGATGAATATTGGACCTAACTATGTAGGTATGATTAGATTACTGTGTAAATATCCGGTACCTCAGATCCTGACTAATGGAAACATTTCCTCACAGTTCTCCCTATCACGTGGCACAAGACAGGGTTGTCCCGCTAGTCCTCTCCTTTTTTCTTTGGCTATAGAGCCACTGGCAGAAGCTTTTAGATCTCATCCATCCATCCATCCATGGTGTTCGTATAGGTGGGCGTGAACATCTGGTCTCGCTATATGCTGATACATTTTGCTTTACCTCACTAAACTAGAAATTTCACTCTGAGCATTAGTTGACATCCTGAAATAATATGGGACCTTTTCAGGGTATAAAATGAACCTATCGAAGAGTATAATTATGTATTTTAACAGGGCAGCTATGCAGAACCCAATCTTAGACCAGCTGTTTTCTTGGAGACCTCAGAAAATGACATACCTTGGATTGCAAATCCTTTCTGAAATTATTAAGACATATCAACTGAACTATACTGCACTTCTCAAAAAGGTTGGGGAAGAATTGGATTGATGGCGGGATTTACCAATTTCTCTTACTGGGCGGGTCAATTGTGTAAAGATTCATATATTACCAAAATTATTTGGTACCTTTTTCAAACCTTGCCCTTTCCTATTCCCAAAGTTTTTTTCAAACAACTTAATTGGAAGGTCTCTTCATTTCTGTGGAAAGGGAAACCCCCAAGAGTGAAACTCACAACTTTATGCAAACCATACTCAGAAGGAGGACTTACCCTACCTGACTTCCAGTTGTATTACTGGGCATCTCAGTTAAAGGCTGTGTGGGTATGGCAAAATACAACAAGTTCACCCTCTTGGAGACAGATAGAGGAAGAGGGTCTGTCCCTTGTAATATTGGCAAATATACCTTACATTAGCCCACCTAAAGCTTTGCTAGGTCTCATAAACAACCCTTTCATTAAAAACACTTATTGATTGAAGTCCATAAACAAACAGAAGGGTATAAATCTATATATGAACAAACACCTTTCTATAATAACCCCATCTTACCCAAACCCCTGAGAGATGCTTTTACATGTTCTTGTTTCAACAAAGGAATTAAAACATTTGGTCATCTGTATAGAGAAGCTGAACTACTATCCTTTCAACAACTGGCATCTCATTTTCAGTTACCTGAAACAAATTTCTTCAAGTACCTACAGGTTAGGCATTATATTGCCACTCAGCAGGGAGGTATGATTCAGTCCATGTGTAAACCTATAACTGATAAACTGTGGCTGGAGAGGAAAGGGGTCAAAGGTTTAATTTCTTACATGTACTCTGGTCTTCAAGGTCTGTTGGGGAACGATGGCGCTCTGAAGGCTTGCATGAAGTGGCATGATGACCTTGGTCTCATTGTTGAGGATGAGAAAAGCTCTTTTTAGATGCTCAGCATCTTTAATTTAAGACACGGCACAAATTGATGCAATTCAATATTTTACATAGGGTCTACTTAACACCAGAGAGACTGTATAAGATTTTTTTTTTAAATCTGCATTTTGCCCAAGGTGTAAAACAGGGGTGGGCACAATTATGCATATGTTTTTGTCCTGCCCTGAACTAGGCAATTATTGGAAAAACATTATTCAGATCTTATCACAGGTCACTAAAATGACTGTACCACTAGATCCTTCCCTTATTCTTCTTGAAGATGACTCTGCAAAACCAGATTCATTAAATTGGCAGTCATTGCAGCCAATAAATGCACAGCTATTTAATGGAAGAATGACACTCCGCCAAGCAAGCAGATGTGGCTAAAACTAACATCCTATATTCCATCTGAAAAAATTACTACAATTCACGTAATAAACCCTTTGAATTTAATGAGGTCTGGGGGGACTTTCAGCAGTTTCTAGAGTTGTCACCTTAGCTGCCTCATTATTATTTTCTTTATTAATGTATTATTTGTTTTTGCGTTGATAATTTATTTTCTACATTGAATGTGAAGGTCATTCTGTTTCATTTTTGCTAATCATCGACGCTAATACCGGTAGATGGGAGGCATGAGTTGTTAATGGGTTGGGGACGGAAGGGTTTTGTACGATGTGCTCCCATGTAGCATGCTGTTTTGTGCTCCCATGTAGCATGCTGTTTTGTGCTCCCATGTAGCATGCTGTTTTGTGCTCCCATGTAGCATGCTGTTTTGTGTAGGTGGAAGGAATAACGGGGCATTATCTTTGTCATATTTTGCTGATGATTGTTAAATTGTAAAAAATGACAATTAATACATTGTTAATTAAAAAATATATATTGTATGGACCTCGCTTTGTGCACGGGGGCACTGTCAAGCTGAAACAGGAAAGGGCCTTCCCCAAACTGTTGCCACAAAGTTGGAAGCACAGAATTGTCTACAATGTCAGTGTACGCTGTAGCATTAAGATTTCTCTTCACTGGAAATAAGGGGCCTAACCCGAACAATGAAAAACAGCTCCAGACCATTATTCCTCCTCCACCAAACTTTACAGTTGGCACTATGCATTGGGACAGGTAGCGTTCTCCTGGCATCCGCCAAACCCAGATTAGTTTGTCGGACTGCCAGATGGTGAAGCGTTATTCATCACTCCAGAGAGCCCGTTTCCATTGCTCCATTGCTCCAGCTTTACACCACTCCAGTCAACGCTTGGCATTGTACATGGTGATCTTAGGCTTGTGTGCTGCTGCCCGGCCATGGTAACTCATTTCATGAAGCTCCCGATGAACAGTTCTTGTGCTGACGTTGTTTCTGGAGACAGGACATACAGTTGACCGGGCAGCTCTAGCAAGGCAGAAATTTGATGAACTGACTTGTTGGAAAGGTGGCATCCTATGACGGTGCCATGTTGGAAGTCACTGAGCTCTTCAGTACGGGCCATTCTATTGCCAATGTTTGTTTATGGAGATTGCATGGCTGTGTGCTCGATTTTATACACCTGTCAGCAATGGGTGTGGCTGAAATAGCCGAATCCACTTATTTGAAGGGGTGTCCACCTACTTTTGGCCATGTAGTGTATACTGTATATATTTTTGATTAAATACTGAATTTGGCCTTTACTACTACAGCCATCAGAAATGCATTGAATAACACGTTCATGAATTGCAAAACAGTCACAAATGAATCATAAGGAATAAGGTTTTGAAGTGTCTGTCCTATATCTAGGAGATATAAGAAAGCTCAGGAGATATATATATATATAGACACCCTTTTTTTGTTGTCACAAAACTACTTTCATAATTCCATAATTTAAAAAAAAATGATACCGGGTTACCTTCAGACGTAGGTGACCACATTTAAAATACCCAAATGTGGGACAACAAGATGATTTTGCGGGAGATTCGCGGGATAGTGTAACCTAGACATTAATATTTTTTTCACACACGAAAATCTTCCTCCTACTGCACCGAGCTGCTACAAGGCAAATGCAGCATTCCATTGGAAATTAATGTTCTTATGGTAAGTGGCGATTTTAGCATGTAAATCTTGGTGGAGCAAACAAACAAAAAATGTGGGATGCATGCCAGCAAAGCCACAACACAGCACTAAATAATACATTAATTTCACTATAACTGTGACAAACGGAACCACAAACTGTTATGGCCTACAAAAAGCTATCCCAACAGCAGAGTCCCAACACCTTACCACTGCTACACCTGGCTTTCAGCGGAGCCTTGTCTGGCAGCAAAACAGTTCATTCAGCCTCATTTACTGCCTGTAAAAAAAACATAGCCGATATGGCTGACTTGCTTTAAAAAATGTGGTTTCTGCTGACAATTGAGATGTGCAAACTATGGCACAAGGGGACGACAAGCGGATAAGAGGCAATCCGTAATTTTGATTTAGACATTAATGAGCAAACGACGACGGATGTAATCAATATAACTATTTCTTCAGCACTTTTGTACAGCAACAGAATTCAGAACATGGGCCGTTCTTACAGTATTCTCTCTGTACACCAAGTCAGAACCGTAGGATAAATACAGGGGGCATATAAACAGACAATGAAAGCTCTTACAATATTCAATGATTACATTTCTCTAAAACAGGTTATAGGCTACATGTGCACCACCAAGTTAGAAGAGTAGGCAAAATTAAGAGGTGAAGATAGACCAAATTAGGGTGAGGCACATTGCACGTCGTTTGGGTCTTTGAGTGTCAAAAAAGATACACGTCATATAACACTATTTGACACGTTAAATAAGCTTTTCAATTGACACATTAATAAATAACACAATTCTATTGTAGAATGTTGTGTGTGCTGAATTTGCATGTGCAAGCCAAGCGCCACCACTGCTATCAGTAGCACTGTCTAAGCTGTACAAAAAGAAGCACACACCGGCCACAAATGATGTGTTTACAATACCGCATTGGTGAAAATAGACCAGATTATTAGGGTGAGGCACATGGGCTACTAACAGCTTACTACACAACATACACTTAGTATTACTTTCTTAGCTACAGTATACATATCTCCCTTGCATATTACATCATTTATGCAGCAGCATACAAGACATTTTTGGACTCACCTTCTGAAGGTGGAGCGGCGGTCCTTTGTTTGCAAATTTTGTCATAAAAGTCTGGCATTCTCTGGATTTATGGTGGGAACTCTGGGGGAAAAAAACACATAGCCACTCCATTGAATAGCAGGCTAACGTTAGTGGTTGCTTTGCAATGCCTGCAGTTAGCCACTGATTCTTTACAGATGACTCATTTGTTGAATTTGCGATTTTCAACTTGTTGTGTAATCTCTATGTCCAATGGCCGATGAGCACCGATACGTTTTATCTATAATTTCTCTTCATTATTTCTCTACATATGAAAAGGTTTAAAAAGCATGTGCTAGTAGATTGTCAACTTAATTCATGATGATGACGGCTAGCTAAGACTTTGAAAGTAAGATCTTGACATCGTCAGTCCAATCAAAGCTACTGTACATATAATGTGATTTGACGTAATTTTATCTGTGGCCAATGACCTTGAGCCTTCTTGGAAGGGCACTTGTAATATAACTCTATGGCAGGACCCAAAGGGCTAAAAATGTGGATGTCTACCCTTACTAAGGACTTAAACTGAGTGACAGAACACTGAGCCAATCACGGCGCAGTGCTCTTATTTTCTGTTGGCTCGGCCCACCACCACAGAAAGCACTGAGCTAGGCTGAAACACCTGCATTTTGGAGCTGACTTACTCAAGAAAACAAAGAAGAGACCATATGTGTATGCAGCTTTATTAACTGTCCCACCTGCCCTGAATGATGGGTCGTCACTGCTTCTGGTGTACCAAAATGCAATGATGCTGTCGGTGTGATCGAGGTGTAACGCCTCAATCAAACCCACCCCGACAGCGTCATTGCATTTTGGTACACCAGAAGTACATTCATTTCCAATGGAAAGCTGCGTTTGCCCTGCAGCATTTTGTTGCAGAGGAAGTTGTAGTGCCTATATTAGATTTATCCTTAGAGTTGATCAGGCTGTTGATTGTGGCCTGTGGAATGTTGTCACACTCCTCTTCAATAGCTGTGCGAAGTTGCTGGATATTGGCGGGAACTGAAACACGCTGTCGTACACGATAATCCAGAGCATCCCAAACATGACATGTCTGGTGAGTATGCAGGGCATGGAAGAACTGGGACATTTTCAGCTTCCAGGAATTGTGACATGGGGCCATGCATTATCATGCTGAAACATGAGGTGATGGCGTCGGATGAATGGCACGACAATGGGCCTCAGAATCTCGTCACGGTATCTCTGTGCATTCAAATAGCTATTGATAAAATGCAATTGTGTTCATTGTCCGTAGCTTATGCCTGCCCATACCATAACCCCACCGCCACCATGGGACACTCTGTTCACAACGTTGACATCAGCAAACTGAACACCATACACGTTGTCTGCCATCTGCCCGGTACAGTTGGAACCGGGATTCTTCAGTGAAGAGCACACTTCTCCAGCGTGCCAGTGGCAATGGTAGGTGAGCTTTTGCTCACTGAAGTTGGTTATGACTCCGAACTGCAGTCAGGTCAAGACCCTGGTGAGGATGACGAGCACGCAAGTGAGCTTCCCTGAGACGGTTTCTGACAGTTTGTGCATAAATTCTTTGGTTGTGCAAACCCAGTTTCATCAGCTGTCCGGGTGGCTGGTCTCAGACGATCCTGCAGGTGAAGAAGACGGATGTGGAGGTCCTGGGCTGGCGTGGTTACACGTGGTCTGCGTTTGTGAGGCCGGTTGGAAGTAGTGCCAAATTCTCTAAAACAACATTGTGGTAGAGAAATTAACATTGATTTCTATGGCAACAGCTTTGGTGAACATTCCTGCAATCAGCTGTCACGTTCCTGACCTGTTTTCTCTTGTTTTTGTATGTGTTTAGTTGGTCAGGGCGTGAGTTGGGGTGGGCATTCTATGTATTGTGTTTCTATGTTGGGTTTAATGTGTTGCCTGATATGGTTCTCAATTAGAGGCAGGTGTTTGACGTTTCCTCTGATTGAGAACCATATTAAGGGAGGCTGTTCTCACTGTTTGTTTGTGGGTGATTGTCTTCCGTGTCTGTATGTATGTTCGTACCACACGGGACTGTAGCGTTTGTTTGTAGTCTGTACCTGTTCGTGCGTTCTTCGTGTATTTGTAAGTTCTCATGTTTTAGGTCAGTCTACGTCGTTTATTTGTTTTGTAGTTTGTTTAAGAGTTTTCGTGTTTCGTCGTTCTGTTAATAAATATTCATTATGTCTTCATCACCCGCTGCGCCTTGGTCCGCTCATTCACCACAAGACGACCGTTACGGAATCACCCACCAACAAAGGATCAAGCAGCGGTGTAACGGGAGAAAGCAACAGCGCACGAAGGAGGAATGGACATGGGAGGATGTTTTGGACGGCAAGGGTTGCTACACATGGGAGGAGATCCTGGCTGGAAAGGATCGCCTCCCATGGGAACAGCTGGAGGCGATTAGGAGAGCAAAGGCAACCGGAGAGAGGAACCGGCGTTATGAGGGTACGCGACTAGCACGGAAGCCTGTGAGTCAAGCCCAAAACTTTCTTCAACTCCCCGAGCTTACCGTGGAGAGCGAGAGTACGGGCAGACACCGTGTTACGCAGTAGAGCGCATGGTGTCTCCTGTACGTGTGCATAGCCCGGTGCGGGTTATTCCACCTCCCCGCACTGGCAGGGCTAGATTGGGCATTGAGCCAGGTGCCATGAAGCCGGCTCAACGCGTCTGGTCTCCAGTGCGTCTCCTCGGGCCGGCATACATGGCACCAGCCTTACGCATGGTGTCCCCGGTTCGCCTACACAGCCCAGTGCGGGTTATTCCACCTCCCCGCACTGGTCGGGCTACGGGGAGCATACAACCAGGTAAGGTTGGGCAGGCTCAGTGCTCAAGGGAGCCAGTACGCCTGCACGGTCCGGTATTTCCGGCGCCACCTCCCCGCCCCAGCCCAGTACCACCAGTGCCTACACCACGCACCAGGCTTCCTGTGCGTCTCCAGAGCCCTGTTCCTCCTCCACGCACTAGCCCTGTGGTGCGTGTCTCCAGCCTATTACCACCAGTGCCTACACCACGCACCAAGCCTCCTGTGCGTCTCCAGAGTCCTGTGCATCCTGTTGCTGCTCCCCGCACTAGCCCTGAGATGCGTGTCCCCAGCCCGGTACCACCAGTTCCGGCACCACGCACTAGGCCTAATGTGCGTCTCCAGGGTCCAGTATGCCCTGTTCCTTCTCCCCGCACTAGCCCCGGGATGCGTGTCCCCAGCCCGGTACCACCAGTTCCGGCACCACGCACTAGGCCTAATGTGCGTCTCCAGGGTCCAGTATGCCCTGTTCCTTCTCCCTGCACTAGCCTTCAGGTGCGTGTCCCCAGCCCGGTACCACCAGTTCCGGCACCACGCACCAGGCCTACAGTGCGCCTCAGTCGGCCAGAGTCTGCCGTCTGCCAAGCGCCGCCTGAACTGCCCGTCTGTCCTGAGCCTTCAAAGCCGCCCGTCTGTCCTGAGCCTTCAAAGCCGCCCGTCTGCCCTGAGCCTTCAAAGCCGCCCGTCTGCCCTGAGCCTTCAAAGCCGCCCGTCTGCCCTGAGCCTTCAAAGCCGCCCATCTGCCCTGAGCCTTCAAAGCCGCCCGTCTGCCCTGAGCCTTCAAAGCCGCCCGTCTGCCCTGAGCCTTCAAAGCCGCCCGTCTGCCCTGAGCCTTCAAAGCCGCCCGTCTGCCCTGAGCCTTCAAAGCCGCCCGTCTGCACTGAGCCTTCAAAGCCGCCCGTCTGCACTGAGCCTTCAAAGCCGCCCGTCTGCACTGAGCCTTCAAAGCCGCCCGTCTGCACTGAGCCTTCAAAGCCGCCCGTCTGCACTGAGCCTTCAAAGCCGCCCGTCTGTCCTGAGCCGCTAGAGCCGTCCGCCAGACAGGAGCCGCCAGAGCCTTCCGCCAGACAGGAGCCGCCAGAGCCTTCCGCCAGACAGGAGCCGCCAGAGCCTTCCGCCAGACAGGAGCCGCCAGAGCCTTCCGCCAGACAGGAGCCGCCAGAGCCTTCCGCCAGACAGGAGCCGCCAGAGCCTTCCGCCAGACAGGAGCAGCCAGAGCCTTCCGCCAGACAGGAGCAGCCAGAGCCTTCCGCCAGACAGGAGCAGCCAGAGCCGCCAGCCAGCCATGAGCAGCCAGAGCCGCCAGCCAGCCATGAGCAGCCAGAGCCGCCAGCCAGCCATGAGCAGCCAGAGCCGCCAGCCAGCCATGAGCAGCCAGAGCCGCCAGCCAGCCATGAGCAGCCAGAGCCGCCAGCCAGCCATGAGCAGCCAGAGCCGTCAGCCAGCCATGAGCAGCCAGAGCCGTCAGCCAGCCATGAGCAGCCAGAGCCGTCAGCCAGCCATGAGCAGCCAGAGCCAGAGTTTTGTAGTTTGTTTAAGAGTTTTCGTGTTTCGTCGTTCTGTTAATAAATATTCATTATGTCTTCATCACCCGCTGCGCCTTGGTCCGCTCATTCACCACAAGATGACCGTTACATCAGCATGCCAATTGCACACTCCCTCATAACTTGAGACGTCTGTGGCATTGTGTTGTGTGACCAAACTGCACATTTTAGAGTGGCCTTTTATTGTCCCCAGCACAAGGTGCATCTGTATAATGATCATGATGTTTAATCAGCTTCTTGATATTCCACAACGGTCAGGTGGATGGATTATCTTGGCAACAGAGGAGGCTCACTAACAGGAATGTCAACAAATTTGTGCACAACATTTGAGAGAAATAAGCTTTTTGTGCATATAGAACATTTCTGGGATCTTTTATTTTATTCTGGGACCAACACTTTACATGTTACATTTATATTTGGGTTTAGTGTAGATAAGCTACTTATATTTTGGTTCAGTGTAGATAAACTACTTATATTTTGGTTCAGCGTAGTTAAGCTATTTCAACTATTTAGCTCTGTGATCCGAACTGAAGCTCAGTGTGGAACAGGATGGTTCACCTTTTCTATTGACATTTGTAGGCTACGTCTGAATAATGTAATGTCAAATTTCTGGAGTAGACAATATTTCATTGATAAATATAATACAAAATACATATCATAAATATATTTTCACCTTTTCTGGACATGAGTTCATATTCCCAAAGTAGCCATACAACAAATTGCCATGCGCATGTCTAATTTAATTGGGCCTACAGGTATTAAATAGGCTATTTCTGCTCTATGCATACAGTAGAATTTAACAGGTGAACAGACAGTTGATAGACAATTGATGCTTTGCATTGAAATGTGTAGGCTACCACTGTAAGTAGGCCTACTGTAGTTTTCATATTTTTCAGAGTAGGCAATGTTTCACAATTCGCAGGCAGTGCAACATATTTAGGTTAAAAAAAAGTCAATGCAAAACGTTATTGAAATCAAACAGTGGGCTTACAGGTAGACAACAATTTGCAATTGTTTTTGTCTTTCAGAAACGGTCAGTTAGACTACACCAAAAATCACTGCAAAAGAAAACATTCTCCAAAAACATTTGATACACTTTGCCATTGCTATTTCCTTTAGATAGTGTCTTAGCCTAGTTCTAATACTTCCAAAGTATACAGCAAATAAGGACATTTTTGTCACCATAAAAGGTGAATGATGGGCAATTTTTAGGCAGAGTTATAATGCTCGTTCACGCGCACAGTTTTACGACAGGTCTGATTTATAAGGGAAAATGCATAGGCTATTTATGGTGTGCGCCAAGTTTATTAATTTCAATATTGTGTGCATGGGCAGTCTTTTCAGAAAGGGTGCAAGCAGATATCTAGTATAAAATGTACGCAACGGTTTTAAATGAGGCCCCTAGTCTGACAAACAATGCTGTAGCTCTGCCACTTTCCACAGCAGATGAGGAAGGCAAACAGGCAGATGTGGTGGATTGAGATGCAGCCCATACAAATAAACAGATCTCTAGCTTAAACAGACTGATTTTGATGGATTTATTTTATTATATTAATTAGATCGACTTAAGGATCCATTAAACATAATGTGTGCCAATGGCAGCTGTTGCAGCTTTGTGGCTGTGAGAAACAAGATGAGGAGCACATGACACTGAGTAATCCACAGCACTCTGACAAACCTTAATATAAACATGAATTTAAGATGCCACCCAAGGCAGGGACGGGGTGAGAAACAGAAGTTCAGCAAGAGCATTTTCTCTTCAACCGAGTGCCGAGAAGTGTACTGATCAGTGCCCATAAGGGTTTCCCATAAAAATGATTTAGTGTTTACAGGTCCAGTCCAACCATTTCATCTGACTCACCAATGATACAGCGTCACTCTTCCCTCCATTCGTAGTATTATGATCTCTTTAACTGGTGTGTCCCCCTTTGAATCACTGGCTAAATATTAGATGGTTTATTGGCTAGGATGAAACCTACCTGTATCTCCCCAGTGTCCACTAATGGTGTACAGTAATGGTTATTGATGAATAATTATAGAAAACTTTACACCATTTATTGATGAATGGTTCTAATTGTTTAAAAGTGATATTTTCTGTTGCTCTGCCTCAACTGTACCCATTGTTCTTGTCCTCCCTCCCTCTTTCTCTGTTTCTCCCTCTCCTGTCTTCTGAAGTCTCAGAACAGTTATGATGAGGAGGACTATGAGGGTTCCGAGAGGCTCGGTAGGAAAGCCTTTCACATGGCGATAGCCTCCATGATCATTGGCCTCCTGATCATCCTGATCTTATCCATAGTGCACTTTACCACGGTACGATTACAACCATCAGTGTACCTGAATCCATTCTCATAATAATGTTTTTCTTGCTTCATTTAGAATTATAGGGAGATTTTAATGATAAACTATTTTGTGCTTTTCTATCTCTGTTCAATTCCATAGCATGCTGTATGAATGCTGGAGGATGAAAGATGGCAACATTCACCAGGAGTGATCATCTCCTGGGGAAGGATCCTCTCTGGGCACTTTCATGATCAGACCAGACATTCTTCAGAGAATCATCTGCTGATCGGGCTTGAACCTTTGAATCCTGGGTTGGATCGTCTTGTCTGTATTCCTATTATGATAACCCTCACATCAGTTTACTTTGTAGTGAAAACAGAAACTAACATTCAGCGGTCTTATTGTAATGTACAGTATGCTGTTGGCCGCATCTGATGGAACATGCAGTCTATGGAACCAGCCCACGGATCGTTTTCTGACATGAAACTTAAAAAAGCATTATATTGTCAGTAACATTTTAAGTAACATTTACAGTAACATTTTAATAACATTTTTATGAATGCTTATTGTTTATACATACCAAAAACACAAAAGTATTGTACACTAGCCTAAAGGGCATAGGCAAATGAATTGTGCTCAGATGGTTAAAGGTGCGTAATTCCTGTCATTCTTTTCTATGTGTGTATGTTTAGCATTTTATAGATCTCGACATAGTATAATCTATGTAGGGTTGTTTAAAGGACAAACAGTTGTTGATGCACTGAGAGCTTGCATGATCCTAATGAAATTTGAATACAGATAGGGTTCAGTACATCCATGCCATACCCCGTGGTGTGCTCCTGTATCATAGCCTGATGTTGTCTTACAGCTGCTCTGTCTTTATTTTATCATCTGATGGAAAAATTATAAAAATGAAATAGAACTGATGAATGTAGAATTTATTGTGTATTCATATTTTCTCACTTTTACTATGGAACTGAAATGGATGTTCAGCCACTTGTGGTAAAGAACGTGTGTGTTGTATTCCAATAAATGTTGTGCAATTTTAAAGTTAGCGTTTGATTTTGACATTCTACCTGCATGACCTCTCTTTCTTTCTCTCTCTCTCACACAGACACAGACACAGACACACACACACACAAGCATACATGCACTTATTCATACACCAAAGGTGATTTTTTTCACAGGTTAAGCCACTGATGGGTGAGATGTTTGTTTGGCTGATTGCCTTCCTTACTCCCCCCTCATGCCCCATGCCCCACATTCCCAAGTATCCTTCACAGCCTTTGCAATCTGCAGAGTCTGGAGGATCCTGTATTCTGATATGTAATAATATCATCATTAAAGGCTATAAATAGAGGCCTGGCACTTAGCTGGTACCTTAACGATGGCTTCTACAACCCAACATCCCTTAGTCATTATTTGGATAATGCAATGGTGGTGGTGATGACAATGTTGACGATGGTGAAGATGAGAAGAATGATCATTAATCTTTTAATTTCAGTCAGGAATTTAAGGATTCAACATTGAGCAGTGCACAGCAAACTGAATCCATGCACAAAACAAGAACTTTTTTTACACCTCAGGGTCAAAACTGTAAATTGTCAATTTTGTTAATTTGTATGATTGTGTGCAGTCATACTTGTTAAAGAAGTATTGGTCTCAATAAGATTTCCTGTTTAAATAAGGTAAAAAAATACAAATACAAACCTGCTAAGACTGCTTTTCACACCCCAGTCTGTGTTTATCTAAGTGGGTACACTTTTTGGAGCCTCTGAGGAAAGCTTTGAGACTGGTTTCCCAGTGTATATTTTGGTGTGGCCCAGTTGTGAGACGGTGAAACTGGATAGCCGTGTGAAAGCATTAGAAGAATAAGTCAACCTGCAATGGTTGAGCAGGGATACCGTAGGATATCTAAATCAGGAGTCATATGTGTAGACAGACCATATAGGACTCTAGTTCCCAAAAGTCAGTTTTAACATCGGCAGCCCCATTGAGGACTTTCACCATTTTGAAGTAGTCAGCTGGGTGGGACTTCCTATGGGTTAAGGAATGATAACATAACTCCATCCAGGTCATCAGAAGGGATCAGCCAATGAATTATACTTGTAAACAAACATTTCATAACTGCAGTTGGCAGTAAGTAGCCAACCTTGGCGTTATACCTGTTCAAACAACACACTCCAGTATGCACCCTTTCAGTTTGTTTACCAACTCATAGAAGTCATAGAAGAAGAAAATGTACTACTTTAAAATGGAGATGTCCTCAATGGTTCTGGCCATGCTCTCAGAGATGCCATAATGGGACAGATACAATGTTACGTCGTGCAACTATCTCTGAGACAGACACATGATATTAGTCTTCTAAAACTTGATTGATAAGTGCCAAAGATGTTTTATCAGTGTAAACCCCACTTGCACAGCATTTCCAAATTGATTTATTTTAGGCTATCAAAAACTTGATTCAATGTTATTAAAAATAAAAGTAAAATGTATCTATTCAGTATGGCTAGGCTATATGCCAGGGGTCTGTCATGCCAAATAGTGTCCCATGGCCAAATAGTGTCCCCCTCTACGTCCTCTAGTGAGGAGGAGAAGGAGGCCGTTCTGACTGAGATGCATGCTGGCCATTTCGGAGTGAAGCAAAAATCAACCTACGCTTCTTTTGCCGGGGAATTGTCAAGGAGGTGGACAGCTGGGCAAGTGAAATAATATTTTGTTTATCAATCACATTCTATTATATCTGAAATTATTATGATTTCAATGAATGTCATATCAGAGAGCACACAATGTTTCAATTTGTCACTTTTTGCTTAAAGGTCAGTACCTTGTCTAGCCTGCCAGAAGTTTGAGGGTGAAGACTGTGGCGCCGGAGTTGAAGCCCATCAAAGTTGTTTCACCATGGCCCCTGATCAGTAAGTGTCCCAATTCAAATTTTGCCCTGATAAGTTGTTTTGGAATGGTTTCTTTATTTGACCACAGCAGTTCAATATTATAGAATGTGCGTGTGTCAGTATCCTTACAAATATGAACATCTGCATACTGTATGACACAGATACTGGTAAGAATAAAGTAATCTTCTCTCTAACACTTTAAATGTTAGGGGTAGACCTCATTGGACCCTTCACGAAATCCAGGAATGGCAACAGCTGGTGTCTGATGGCGACCGATCACTTTACCAGGTGGGTGAAGGTCAGTAAAGGAAGAGTATGTGCTTAACTCTTAATTCCCTTCTGTAACCCATTAAAAAGGGTGCTTGGAACCAAAAATTAATTTTGCTTTGTATGATACCCATCAATGACGAGACTAGCTAGGCCACCTCCAAAGTGATGGTGGACATCTTCCACACCCACGGTTCTCCTGAGGTCATCTTGAGTGACTGAGGTCGTGAACTCTGGACAGGTATGGATGTTATAGGTTATATTCTGTCACCAATGGTTTGTTTTATTTATTTTTTACACATTCCATGGTACATTATCAGACATATTTCAATATCTTACATTGTCAATAGATATCGCTTTCCTACCTCCGAGTACAATGCAATTGAATATACAATTATTGTACACTGCTCAAAAAAATAAAGGAAAAACTTAAACAACACAATGTAACTCCAAGTCAATCACACTTCTGTGAAATCAAACTGTCCACTTAGGAAGCAACACTGATTGACAATAAATTTCACATGCTGTTGTGCAAATGGAATAGACAAAAGGTGGAAATTATAGGCAATTAGCAAGACACCCCCAATAAAGGAGTGATTCTGCAGGTGGTGACCACAGACCACTTCTCAGTTCCTATGCTTCCTGGCTGATGTTTTGGTCACTTTTGAATGCTGGCGGTGCTCTCACTCTAGTGGTAGCATGAGACGGAGTCTACAACCCACACAAGTGGCTCAGGTAGTGCAGCTCATCCAGGATGGCACATCAATGCGAGCTGTGGCAAGAAGGTTTGCTGTGTCTGTCAGCGTAGTGTCCAGAGCATGGAGGCGCTACCAGGAGACAGGCCAGTACATCAGGAGACGTGGAGGAGGCCGTAGGAGGGCAACAACCCAGCAGCAGGACCGCTACCTCCGCCTTTGAGCAGGAGGAGCACTGCCAGAGCCCTGCAAAATGACCTCCAGCAGGCCACAAACCTGCCCCAAGGGGGCCAGGTGCACGGTGTTTCCTCCGACACTTTGGTGCGGCTGGCTTCCGGGTTGGAGGCGCGCTGTGTTAAGAAGCAGTGCGGCTTGGTTGGGTTGTGCTTCGGAGGACGCGTGGCTTTCGACCTTCGTCTCTCCCGAGCCCGTACGGGAGTTGTAGCGATGAGACAAGATAGTAATTACTAGCGATTGGATACCACGGAAATTGGGGAGAAAGGGGATAAAATTTTGAAAAAAAAAAAATGTATTTGTACTATGAAATATAATTGCATGTATTTCTGTCATCAATCAAGGTAAGACTGAACATGGACAAGACGCAGGAGAAACAGAAGGAGAGCTACTGGAGCAGAATCAAGAAGGGGATCAAGTGCTACGACATCCGGGCGAATTACTTGGTTTGGAAGAAGGACGAAAGGAAGGTGTGACCTGGGAAACCTCGCTGCTCTTTTGCTCCTAGCTGGGGTCACCGTCTGATAAAGTGAAGCATAAAAAATATCATCACTATTTGCATTTGCACACAAAATAACCTGGAGCTTGTTTTAGTTTCCCTAACACTGATATTTTTCTCTGTGTCTTCCTAGGGTTACCTTGGTGGAAGCAAACAATCTTCTGCAGTTGGAGCAGTTGGACGGTCGAACACTGGAAGCACTGACGCCCTACACTTCAGTGAAGCCCAATAGACGAAGTATGTTAAGCTTTGGTTGACATTTGAGAAAGCAAGAAATGGTAGTTATGCTAAGATTATAAAAATGTACCTCTTCAATTTACCTCTCCTAATGACTTTAGGACCATTGACTGTCCGAGCCACCCAGGAGGTATCCCATCCACCAGAACCAGCAAGTTCAGATCAGTCTGATTCTCTGTGCTCTGAGTCGAAGGGGGACCAGCTTGAGATAGGCTATACCTTCCACAAGTGTTGAAAAGTACATATCTCCCATTTATAACACTGCACTAATCCATCAAATCTTCTCAAGTAAAGAGTAACCTGTGTGTCTTCTTGTTTACGTCGCGGTCTCCTACCCTTTTCCCTTTAACTCTGCTCCTGTTCTTCAGGACCTAGGGGTTCTGCCCAACACCCAGACACTAATAGTTTATCGAATCCCATTGTGACGTAGAGGGGGACACTATTTGGCCGGGGGACATTATTTGGCATGACAGATACCTGCCGCCACTTTGGCATGACAGGCCCCCAAAGTGGCGGCAGGTACTTTCTGGATCGAATCCCCAAGCTGACAAGGTAAAAATCTGTCGTTCTGCCCCTGAACAAGGCAGTTAACCCAATGTTCCCCGGTAGCCTGTCATTGTAAATAAGAATTTGTTCTTAACTGACTTGCCTAGTTAAATAAAAGTTAAAAAAAATAAAAGTTTTAATTAAAACAAATAATAATAATAATTTAAAAAAAGACTCACATAGAATCACCAGAATCACCAGGAATTCATCCAAAAATAAAATCATTCCGGAAATCTGTTCCCAAGTATTCACACAAATAAAGAAAGAGAATATGATCGTTTATCAATGTAATCCAGGTATGAAATTATTGTTATTTTCAAATTCAATCTCTTTTTCGGTTTAGTTGTCGTCAATTTGCAGTGTACAAATTATTATAATTATTTCACAACCATTCGCTCCAATAAAAATTATCCCAAGGCTGAATCAAGGTTCCTATCCATGGGCTGCGTTCAGTACATACAAATCTAATAGAACGTTCAATTGAACGGAAATGGTGCTGTACTGAACGACTAGTTGAAAAACGGGGAGGGTTGGGTTGTGGGCTCAAATTGCACATCTGCCTTTTAAATACGTCACTCATTGCTTCAAGCCACACCCCGACACACCCACCGAACAGAGCAAACTTTTCTCAAAGTCTGTTCAAGAACCTACATAACGTTTTGGAAAAACGTATAGTTCAGCACAAACCGCACCATAGCAAAAGTTCAAGCGACATAACCCAGGTCTGTTCTTGGACCTGGGTCCGGTTTCCCAAAATCATCTTAAAGTGTCAATCTGCAGTTTCCTACATCAATTTTTTTACTTAATGATTAAAAGAAATGTTGTACCCTACCCATTGATTCTTGACGAATGCCTCATGAGCTTTGTATAACTGTCATACCACATCAGAACCCAACATATAAGCTTGTTTTACTCCAATATTGGTAAACAAAGTACATGTAAACTAACACTATATAGCCTCAAAACATGGTTAAAACTATAATTGTGATATCATGGATGGTCAGTCCTTGCATTCATTGCTCTGTCTATGAATTTGAGAGTTGTTACATTTCTCCAGTCTCATTCCTTGGCTTTTTCCCGAAACAGGAGCGGATTCACGTGTTGTTGTTGTTTCAAATGCTGATTGCCACTTTAAGGCTAAATTCATAATTAGAACCATAGGATAAATTCTATGGTTCTAAAATTAATTGAGGCTTAAGATGCTTTTGCGAAACCGGGCCCTGAACGTTTCCTTTTTTAAACCTAGGAATCCATTATGGCCAATCCTAAAATGTGCTACAGCTTCACATTTTGTTTGTTAAATCAGAGTAGTGTTTTATGTTGTGACCTAGAAAAGGTTACACTAGTTTGTGAAATTGAACTGTCCTCAATGGTCTGAAAAATCATTCCGAGACAGGCGTGACTTCGAATGCGAAAAAACAGGAAGAGGTGTGTGCTCGTGCAGCCTACTGTTTGTCTTTGGGTTAGGTTACAATTTACCCTTTCAGGGGAAAAT
Source organism: Salvelinus namaycush (assembly GCF_016432855.1). Lineage (NCBI taxonomy): Eukaryota > Metazoa > Chordata > Actinopteri > Salmoniformes > Salmonidae > Salvelinus > Salvelinus namaycush. Next base: position 20,980,952 of record NC_052307.1, on the reverse strand, counting down.
GGCGATAGGAAATACAATAGCGTAGATTCCCAGTATTAGAATTTCCAGAAATTAAACGAAGGTAAGAAAAGTGAAAACAATTAGGCCTACTTCAATGTTACTTTGGCATGGATCTTCCGGATGTGATGTGTTTTTAAGTTTGAGTAACGAGGCAGTTTTTGCCATAGGTGGTATATATAGTAGGTCATATGGTTTTTGCTTATGCACGGAAACGCAAACCTAATGTCAGTGTGTGTCTGCGCCGGTGTTTGTTTTTGCGAGCACGTTTGTGTTGGGGTTAGGGGTATTGGTCATGTCAGGAGACGGGGATCTTTTATCAAATGCTTACATTTTGGTCTTGGCCATTTCTCAATAAATTACAATAGGCTTTGGTGGAGGATTCGCCAACAGATTCGATCCTGCTTATTTACAGCTGCACTGCGATCAGACAGTATCCCTGTGTATATTAAGGCACGGTGTAGCCTGCGCGAGATATGGCTTGGAAACATAGGCCCCTACCTCAACCAGGGATGAGAAATGGGCTGTACTCCGAATTGTCCCATTATCCCAACTGTTACACCGAGTAGATTTAATGACGGATAGTTTTTAAGTAAACTGCCGTTTTTGTCCTAGTTATCAATTCTGAGCACAACCCATTGCACGTCTTAATATACACAGGAACGCTGCTGTCCCACCCTAGTGCAAGCTGTCTGTTCAACAAGGAAATGCTCAGAATGGCTAAATGTTCAACCAGGCCAGCTTCTGAAAATATTTTCTGTCATGTAAATGTCAGATATTAGAAGATATATTCATATTACATTATGTCAATGTGCCTTGTATATAACAGGGCTGGTGTGTACTATATTGACAGTATTATTGTTGTTGATAATTTTTTCATACTTGTGTGTTGATGATCAGTGCAGTGGTTGTTGCTGAGTCAGAATGGGAAACAACAGCAGCAGTGGTGAGCGGGCCAGTGCAGGTCAGGGTGAGAGACCCTATCAGCGTGATGATGGACAAGGTGCCAAGGATGGCGCACGGCCCAAGATTCTCATGGACAGCACAGATGATGCTGACCTGTTTAACACCCGAGAGGCTAAAAACGTACAGAAATATAGATAGTGAAGTCTAAAGGGATTAATTCATTCAGATTTACATTAAAGTATTTACAAGGTTGCCTGTAGGGCAGGCTATACCCAACTTTTTTTTCTGTGGGCCTCAATGTGTAGTGATGTTGTTAATGTGAGTCCAATTGTGCCAGGCTCCTCAGGAGATCCAGGAGTTTCTAGCCTGGCAGAGGGACCTTGAGAGTGACAGTAAATGTCCCAGTCAGGCCAAGCCCACTGTGTTCCGTTGGACAGGCGCTGGCAAAGAGATCTTTGTGTCTGGATCATTCAACAACTGGGCCACCAAGATTCCCCTCAACAAAAGGTGAGCAGGTTTGGGGAAAACCTGAACAAAGCACTTTAATTTGGCAAAATGTGAATAGTTCATACTGATTGAAATTGAATGATGTTTCCTGCTCAATTTTGTTTGTATTGTGTTATTTTTCTGACCCAGCCAGAACAACTTTGCAGCGGTTGTGGACTTGCCTGAGGGAGAGCACCAGTATAAGTTCTGTGTAGATGGACAGTGGACCCTCGACCCGACAGGGGTGAGTACAAACCCTCTGTCGGAATGATATAATAACATTCCCTCTGTGTTCAGTCTTTCAACTGTATTTCATCCTTCACAGGCTGTGTTGACGACCAAAACTGGCACTGTCAATAATGTCATTCAGGTGAAGAGGACTGACTTTGAGGTGTTTGAAGCCCTCATGATTGATTCTCAGGAATGTGCAGATATGTCAGGTACTGATGCTTGATTACCATCATAATTTATGTGTTTTACCAATAACAACTCCATTTAGTGTTGAAGGCCATTTAATTTCTGATGATAAATTAATTAAGGTGCCTAATTTCACCTGGTGGTTTACTGCACATTGAATCATTGTGTGTGTCCCTGTGATTTCAGACCTCTCGAGTTCCCCTCCGGGACCCTACCAGCAGGACCCATACATAACCAAGACAAGCGACAAGCTCAAGAACCCCCCCATCCTGCCACCACACTTGCTGCAAGTCCTACTCAATAAGGACACTGGCGTGTCTGTGAGTGATGGTTTAGAGGCTGGAGAACACCTTCATTGGGAGTCATGATGGTGGAAATATGTTTTTATTTTCTCTGATTGGTGTCAATTTCTTAGTGCTAATTGTTTGTTTTCTATATCCTGAACAGTGTGACCCAGCCCTTCTTCCAGAGCCCAACCATGTGATGCTCAACCACCTCTATGCCCTCTCCATCAAGGTAAATCATTGCTGCTCTCAACTAATTTGTTTCCTCACTAGACCAGACACCTCAGCAGAGATGGGGTCAATTACATTCCCTGTTGTCAATTGAATTTGACATAGAATAGAGCAATTCAAATTCTGTGTTAAATAGACCTCAACTCTGCATCTCAAGACATTCCTGCCTGATCCGTGTCTATTTTATTTTCTTTCAGGATGGGGTGATGGTTCTTAGCGCAACCCACCGCTACAAAAAGAAGTATGTGACCACACTTCTGTACAAGCCGATCTAATCATGCCATCATGTGCTTCCTGCCTAGAAACGTTTCAAATCTATTATTGTATAATTCTGTTTTTTATATCGATGATTAAACTTCTCTCTATCTCAGAGGATTTGTAAATAATATGACCACTTGACCTTTAAGAGTTAAAATGTTCTGTTCAGATATCTTCATATTAGCTCAAGGAAAAAGACCTGCATTTGCCAAACAGACACTTATCATGCTAGTTAATGGAAATGTATCCTTGTGTAATGGTGAGACAAAACCAGCTGCTCCAAAACTACACCAGAAAGTGGAAGATAGCCATATAATTACACAAACCAAGGTGGACAAAAAGTTATTGGATTCAGTCCAGAAATGACCTTGTTAGACTGCTTTTGCATATTGATTCTTGGTCTAACACCTTTTGATCTCACTTCCACTCGTACACTCCAATAACTATATTACAGTGCATTCGGAAAGGATTCCGACCCCTTGACTTTTTCCACATTTTGTTATTTGAAAATGGATTAGATCGTTTTTTCAACCTCGTCAGTCTACAGACTACTCCGTAATGACAAAGCAAAAACAGGTTTTTAGAAATGTTAACAATGTATAAAAAAAGAATAACGGTTATCACATTTACATAAGTATTCAGAAACGCCTTCCACTGTTGTCATCCACAAACTTAATGATGGTGTTGGAGTCGTGCTTGGCCACGCAGTCATGGGTGAACAGGGAGTACAGGAGAAGACTAAGCACAAACCCCTGAGGGGAACCAGTGTTGAGAATCAGTGTGGCAGATGTGTTGTTGCCTACCCTTACCACCTGGGGGTGCCTGTCAGGAAGTCCAGGATCCAGTTGCAGAGGGAGGTGTTTAGGCCCAGGGTCCTTAGTTTAGTGATGAGCTTCGTGGACACAATGGTGTTGAACGCTGAGCTGTAGTCAATGAACAGCATTCTCATATAGGTGTTCCTTTTGTCCAGGTGGGAAAGGGCAGAATGGAGTGTGATTGAGATTGCGCCATCTGTGGATCTGTTGGGGCGGTATGCGAATTGGAGTGGGTCTAGGGTTTCTGGGATGTTGGTGTTGGTGTGAGCCATGACCAGCCTTTCAAAGCACTTCATGGCTACAGATGTGAGTGCTACAGGGCGGTAGTCGTTTAGGCAGGTTACCTTCGCATTCCTAGGCACAGGGATTATGGTGGTCTGCTTGAAAAGTGGGTATTACAGACCAGTTCAGGGAGAGGTTGAAAATGTCAGTGAAGACACTTGCCAGTTCAAGGGTTTTCCTTTATTTTTTACTATTTTCTACATCAAACCTATGAAATAAAGCATATGAAATCATGTGGTAACCAAAAAAGTGTTAAATAAATCAAAATAGATTTGATGTTTGAGATTCTATAAAGTAGCCACCCTTTGCCTTGACAGTTGGCATTCTCTCAACCAGCTTCTTAAGGTAGTCACCTGGAATGCATTTCAATTAACAGGTGTGCCTTAAGTTAATTTTTGGAATTTCTTTCCTTAATGCGTTTAATGCTACCTTGTGTTTTGACATGGTAGGGGTGGTATATAGAAGATAGCCCTATTTGGTAAAATACCAAGTCCATATTGAGGCAAGAACAACTCAAATAGGCAAAGAGAAAAGACAGTCCATCATTACTTTAAGACATGAAGGTCAGTCAATACGGAAAATTTCAAGAACTTTGAAAGTTTCTTCAAGTGCAGTCGCTAAAACCATCAGGCGCTATGATGAAACTGGCTCTCATGAGGACCACCACAGGGAAGGAAGACACAGAGTTACCTCTGCTGTAGAGGATAAGTTCATTAGAGTTAACTGCACCTCAGATTGCAGCCCAAATAAATGTTTCACAGATGTTCAAGTAACAGACACATCTCAACATCAACTGTTCAGAGGAGACTGCGTGAATCAGGCCTTCATGGTCAAATTGCTGCAACAGAACCACAACTAAAAGACACCAATAAGAAGAGACTTTCTTGGGCTAAGAAACACGAGCAATGGACATTAGACTGGTGGAAATCTGTCAGTTGGTCTGATGAGTCCAAATTTGAGATTTTTAGTTCCAACCGCGGTGTCTTTGTGAGACGCAGAGTAGGTGAACGAATGATCTCCGCATGTGTAGTTCTCACCGTGAATTATGGAGGAGGAGGTGTGATGGTGTTGGGGTGCTTTGCTGGTGACACTGTCTGTGATTTATTTAGAATTCAAGGCACACTTAACCAGCGTGGCTACTACAGCAATCTGCAGCGATACGCCATCCCATCTGGTTTGCGCTTAGTGGGACTATCATTTGTTTTTCAACAGGACAATGACTCAACACACCTCCAGGCTGTGTAAGGGCTATTTGACCAAGAAGAAGAGTGATGGAGTGCTGCATCAGATGACCTGGCCTCCACAATCACCTGACCTCAACCCAATTGAGATGGTTTGGGATGACTTGGACTGCAGAGTGAAGGAAAGCAGCCAACAAGTGCTCAGCACTCCTTCAAGACTGTTGGAAAAGCATTCCAGATAAAGCTGGTTGAGAGAATGCGAAGAGTAAGCAATGCTGTCATCAAGGCAAAGGGTGGCTACTTTGAAGAGTCTAACATATAAAATATATTTTGATTTGTTTAACACTTTTTTGGTTATATGATTCCATATGTGTTGTTTCATAGTTTTGATGTCTTCACTATTATTCCACAATGTAGAAAATAGTAAAAATAAAGAAAAACCCTTGAGTAGGTGTGTCCAAACGAGTAGATGTGTCCAATGTTTTGACTGGTGCTGTATGTAAATAAGGTATTTCTGTTTTTTATTTTGTATACATTTGCAAACATTTCTAAAAACCTGTTTTTGCTTTGTCATTATGAGGTATTGTGTGTGTAGATTGAGGAAAATTGTGTAGATTGTGTAGATTGTTTTATTTAATCCGTTTTAAAATAAGACTGTAAAGTAACAAAATGTGGAAAAAGTCAAGGAGTCTGAATTCTTCCTGAATGCACTGTATAAAGGTATTCTCCAGTTATTACTTACACAGAATTCTATGTGTTCAATACAAATACAGAACTAACAAACACATACTCAAAAGAATGCCATTCAATCATTTAATAGGTCAACAGTTTAATTGGCACAGTAAATTCCATTCCAGCAAACATGACACACATCCATGAAACAGGATTCATAAACATTCAGTGAATCTACAGTAGTTTCAGATGTTCGTACTGCTTCCAGAGGATTTGTCTTGGCTCAGGTGATACAGTGGGTTTTGGGGTCCAGGTTATTGTTCTCAGGGTTGTAGGTGGACTGGGCGAAGCAGTTGGCGGCGACTCGGTCACACTCGCACACTGAGGCCTGGCACACATCGTTGGAAGCTGAGGCGTGAGGAAACAGGTTTAGGCTCATGATAAACATTAGTTGCAGTTATAATCAGAAAGCTGAAACCTCACCTTTACTTCAAAACATCATTGCATCTGACAATATAGAGCTTGGGCAGATTGTATAGTTTTTTGAAAATGTATGTCCACAAATGATTTTATTGTTTCTACAATTCAGTTGTTACCTGAACAGGAGACCTGCCCATTCGTGCAAGAGAATATGTACACCTTGATGTAAGGGACGTCAATGATGGGACGGCACTCTGGAAGATGCCTGCTCGCTCGGTAGCAGAGGTCGTGGACCTCACAACACCTGAGAGAAGAAAGTTACGCGTTTTCTGAGATATACAGGAAAAACCTGGTCATGATGTCTAACACAAGTGGAATGAAATCCAGTTACCTATCCAGGTCATCCCTGGGAGTCCCAGTCCCCCCCAAGCCACACCAACAGCCATAGTTATTGTACATGAAGGGGTTGACATCAGGCTGGGTGCACGTGATCATTCTGCCAAATTGCCACAGAGCCTGGGGCTGCAGTGAACCATGGGCTACGTATGCTGGCAGAGGAGGGAGGTGAAGCTATCAGTCACACTACTGCACATATTCCTGACATTGAGGTTCCAAATAAGAGTTACAGAGGGCACACATGATTATTATTCTATCTGAAATCATCTCAGACTTTATGTATATTCTTAGGCAAGTGAAAAAGTGGACAACAAGCTTCGAATCAATATTGAAATGTGACAGGCTTACCTGTCAGCAGCAACAGGAGGGATTTTGGATGCATGACAGGAAACATTGAGGGTATATACCAACCTTACCTCCTCTTATATTAGATGAAGGGAGGTCAAGGAGAACAAGTGCTAAAATGGGAGGTAAACTGGGAGGGGTTGTGTCATACAGCCAGGAATATGAATGATATCTCAGCTAAAATGCTTTCCTCAGGTTCTAAACTTGTTTACCCAAGATTGCTACTGCTATTACATATACAAATTCAAAACAGAAACATGATATGACACGTAAAGGAAAACATGGGTTGAATGTGATTTCTACATGACACTAAAATGACAGGAGCTGTTATGCTATTAGGGGCTGCTGAGTAATATCAGCCTCGGGTCTATAAAGTAGAGTTTAAGTAAGTCAAATCCTAACTGAAATATTGGCTGGTGGATGTTTTATGGCTGGATTAAATAAATATTTTAATTCTCTATGGTATATCCAATCAAATTAGACTGATTTATGTCATTTTTCCTCTTTTATATTGCTTTCTTAAAGCAGTCATTGTTAGGGTTGAAATACCAGCCTTGTCCTCTATCATATCAATTGCTAATACTCTGAAAGGTACATTTTGCATTTCCCCTGATGTTCTTCCAAAGTACATTCCAGCAGATAGCTGTGTAAATGACAAAACACATGCTTAAATTCCCACACATTTCCATTACACAACTCCAGTCAAGCCTTGTACAATGACCTAATGAGTCTCCTGTATTTCTGCATATTATCCTATCGCTCTTGAAAAAGATTTTTAATCAGTGAGATTAACCTGGTTAAATAAATAAAACATGTAACCGGTATTGAAATGTGATTCAATGCACCTTTATCACTATACACAAGTGTTTATTATAATATGTCTGTGCAGTCCACTGTGTATCGCACCCTATCTAATCATCCAAAGCCTGCCCCTAAAGGCCATGATTCTATATATATCAGTTGCGTTCCAGATCAGTGATACTCTTCATCGCCAAAATGAGGTCTTCTCACACGCTGCTGCTGTTAGCCTTCTGTCTGCCAGTCTGTAAGTATTATTAATTACACTGTATTTTAAGACAGAGCTTTGATGCTGTCTATGCTTTTTAATAACAGAGCAGTGTACAGTCATCCTGTCATAGCTTTCTTTGCAGAAAATATTCCTTTAGTCAAGTCAGTGTGCACTGCAAAATATTTTACTCACAGCTGGTTATGCAAAATACATTTACATTAAGCAATAAGGGCTCACCAGTCACGTTGCCCAGTTGTGAATGTGACGTTGCCCAGTTCAACCATGATGCTGTATGGTTCCATTTGAGTGATTCACTAGTTTTTATTTGTTTCTGATATAAAAATGGTAATGTCCGGTGTAGATATTTGAATGTGCTCTGTCTGTCTGAGACGTGGCCTCTCGTGTGTTTCAGTGCTGGCGGTGCATGAACGCAACCCATGGGCACTATGGCAGTTCAGAGCGATGATCGTCTGTGTTAACCCTAGCAGCTGGCCTGTGCTGGACTATGCTGACTACGGCTGCTACTGTGGGAAGGGTGGCTCAGGCACACCTGTGGATGATCTGGACAGGTACGCAGTCATGGAGGGGAAGATGGGGTCAGGGGTAGTGAACACGGCAAGAATCTGAGAGGATGAATTTGAACCTGGAGGTTGTGTACACTGTGTAGGTGGACGGCGGGAGTTATACAGTGTGTGTGTGTGGGGGGGGGGGGCTATATACATTAGCTTTAACGGGAAGTCAGTCATTGTACTTGTATTGAAACAGATGCCCTCTGTGTGTTCCAGATGCTGTCAGGTTCATGACTATTGCTACTCTGATTCCATGCAGCACGAGGAGTGCTGGGGCATCTTTGACAACCCTTACACTGAAATATATAGCTACCAGTGTGACAGAGCCTCTAAGACTGTCACCTGCAAAGGCGAGTGTGATCAGCATAACTATAGGATTCAAAAACAGTCCCTTTGTCAAAATATAACTTTTATTCTGCAACAGCACCCTCTTTAGGATGGTCTAGTCCTCTGCATCTTTTAAAATTGGAGAAGCTCTATTTTCCTTCCCCCTTGAAAACTATTTACCATTACCCATCTTTCTCTTTCTCAATTTTCCCTCTTCTTCCCCTCCCACCTCCTCAATTTTTCTTCTTTCTCTCTCTCATACAGAAAACAACAATCCATGTGAGATGTTTATCTGTGAGTGTGACATAAAAGCAGCCATGTGCTTTGACAAGGCGGGGTACAACCCAGAGCATGCGCACCTTCCCGGTGAGAACTGCTAGTATGGAAATGCACGGGAAACCAGGACATAACCTGCAGTGGCCCACCTTCTCTTGAAATCAATAACAGCTGTTATGATCCAATATGTGCCTCTGTATTGGTTATTGCTTTTCATATACACCCACAGATAGAGTAGATGCTGAACTGGAAAAATATCTGATGAAAAGACCTCCAAGAAAGCTATTAAATTCTGACATACCAAGGTTTAATTAAACATTATTCTGTGAATAAGCTCACGTTGTACACTGTGTGCTTCTTATCCTCAATACCATAATTTGTGATTGTTGTACAGTCACTGAAAGAAATCCATCCTTTCTCCTGTATCCTGAGACTGTCATGTTATATCAGTCAGGCAGCACTGGCATAGCTTACAGCTCATGTGTCAATGGCAAGCATGTGTTTCTGTTTCTCATTTCCCCTTTGCCTCACAGATGTAGTTGTACGTTAGGTTGCAGTCTGCATCATTCCAAAGCTTGCGTCGTCTGTGTGGACCGTCATGAAGCTGTCCACAGTCCTCTCCACTCACACCAACCTGCCAGTTGTCTGGTTGCCCTTTATCCCAGAAGCTGAGCAAAGACAGTAGAGGGAAGGATATTACCTATTATAAACTGGGTGGTTCGAGCCCTGAATGCTGATTGGCTGACAGCCGTGGTATACCACGGGTATGCCAAAACATATATTTTTACTGCTCTGGTTAGGTTGGTAATCAGTTTATAATAGCAATAAGGCATCTCGGGGGTTTGTGGTATATGGCCAAAATACCACAGCTAAGGGCTGTACCCAGTCACTCTGCGTTGCGTCGTGCATAAGAACAGCCCTTAGCCGTGGTATATTGGCCATATATCACACCCCCTTAGGCCTTATTGCTTAATTATAATGTCTGGTGACTGTGTTTTTAGGATGTAATACACAATATCCCTACTCCAGAGGAGGCTGGTGGTGGGAGCTATAGGAGGATGGGCTCATTGTAATGGCTGGAATGGAATCAATGGAATGGAGTCAAAAAAGTGTTTTTTTCATGTGTTTGATGTGTGTGGTGTGTTTGGTACCATTCCATTGATTCCATTCCAGTCATTACACTGAGCCTGTCCTCCCACCAGCCGCTGCTGCCCTACTCTCATCATCCCAGTACTCCCTTACTGTGGAGTTGATTTGTAGTCAGTTCCATCCACCCAGGTCCAGTGGCCCTCTTGTGTTCTCTCCACAAGCCCAACCCAGTATCTCTCTCCTGCATCAATCACTTGGGAGATGTAGTCCTAAACAGCACAAATAGAGAACATTTAACGTAGCCCACAGCTCTTGATATGATACTGCTTCACCTCCTTGGCCTTACCAGCTCATCCTCACTGTTAAGAACAAGCAGCTGTGCTCCCAGCTCAATACATTTTTCCTCTGCACTGTTCCAGTTGAGCTTCCTTTTTGATGCCAGGTAGCAGCTATCCTGGAAGGACCACCATTCTTCACTACAAGTTCCTGAGGAGGACACAATGTTTTGCACAATGGATAGGGATGGACTTTATCTACCAATAAGTCACTTACCTCTCACTGGAAGCTGAAATTCATCATAATAGTGTTGGTTGATAGTAGCTGGGTCTGAAAGGGACAAGAGTAAGATAATGAAGGAAGGAAGGAGTGAGAGATTATGAACAAAGCATCTACAATGTTATCCACTGATATACAGTGCCTTCGGAAACTATTCAGACCCCCTGACTTTTCCACATTTTGTTACGTTACAGCCTTATTATAAAATTGCTAAAATAGTTTTTTCCCCCTCATCAATCTGACAAAGCAAAAATAGGTTTTTAGACATTTTTGCAAGTGTATTACAAATAAAAACAGATATCACATTTACATAAGTATTCAGACCCTTTACTTGTTGAAGCACCTTTGGCAGCGATTACAGTCTTGAGTCTTCTTGGGTATAACGCTAAAAGCTTGGCACACCTGTTTCTCCCATTCTTCTCTGCAGATCCTCTCAAGCTCTATCAGATTGGATGGGGAGCGTTGCTGCACAGCTATTTTCAGGTTTCTCCAGAGATGTTTGATCGGGTTCAAGTCCGGGCTGTGGCTGGGCCACTCAAGGACATTCAGAGACTTGTCCCGAAGCCACTCCTGCGTTGTTTTGGCTGTGTCCTTAGGGTCATTGTCCTGTTGGAAGGTGAACCTTCACCCCAGTCTGAGGTCTTGAGCAGGTTTTCATCAAGGATCTATCGGTACTTTGCGCCATTTTTTTTAAACCTTTATTTAACTAGGCAAGTCAGTTAAGAACAAATTCTTATTTACAATGAAAGCCTACCGGAAAACAGTGGGTTAACTGCCTTGTTCAGGGGCAGAACGACAGATTTTTTACCTTGTCAGCTCGGGGATTCGATTCCGGTTACTGACCCAACGCTCTAACCACTAAGCTACCCGCCACCCCTCCGTTCATCTTTGCCTAGATCCTGACTAGTCAAACAAAACAACATCCAGTCCACAGCAGTCCTGTGGGCGAAAACAGCTAGTTGATGAGAGGTCGAAGGAGAATGGCAAGAATCGTGCAAGCTAACAGGCGGGCCACAAATAGGCAAATAACGGCACAGTACTACAGCGGTGTGCAGAATGGCATCTCAGAATTCACACCTCCTCGATCCTTATACACTGCTCAAAAAAATAAAGGGAACTAAAATAACACATCCTAGATCTGAATGAATGAAATATTCTTATTAAATACTTTTTTCTTTACATAGTTGAATGTGCTGACAACAAAATCACACAAAAATTATCAATGGAAATCAAATGTATCAACCCATGGAGGTCTGGATTTGGAGTCACACTCAAAATTAAAGTGGAAAACCACACTACAGGCTGATCCAACTTTGATGTAATGTCCTTAAAACAAGTCAAAATGAGGCTCAGTAGTGTGTGTGGCCTCCACGTGCCTGTATGACCTCCCTACAACGCCTGGGCATGCTCCTGATGAGGTGGCGGATGGTCTCCTGAGGGATCTCCTCCCAGACCTGGACTAAAGCATCCGCCAACTCCTGGACAGTCTGTGGTGCAACGTGGCGTTGGTGGATGGAGCGAGACATGATGTCCCAGATGTGCTCAATTGGATTCAGGTCTGGGGAACGGGCGGGCCAGTCCATAGCATCAATGCCTTCCTCTTGCGGGAACTGCTGACACACTCCAGCCACATGAGGTCTAGCATTGTCTTGCATTAGGAGGAACCCAGGGCCAACCGCACCAGCATATGGTCTCACAAGGGGTCTGAGGATCTCATCTCGGTACCTAATGGCAGTCAGGCTACCTCTGGCGAGCCCATGGAGGGCTGTGCGGCCCCCCAAAGAAATGCCACCCCACACCATGACTGACCCACCGCCAAACCGGTCATGCTGGAGGATGTTGCAGGCAGCAGAACGTTCTCCACGGCGTCTCCAGACTGTCACGTCTGTCACATGTGCTCAGTGTGAACCTGCTTTCATCTGTGAAGAGCACAGGGCGCCAGTGGCGAATTTGCCAATCTTGGTGTTCTCTGGCAAATGCCAAACGTCCTGCACGGTGTTGGGCTGTAAGCACAACCCCCACCTGTGGACGTCGGGCCCTCATACCACCCTCATGGAGTCTGTTTCTGACCGTTTGAGCAGACACATGCACATTTGTGGCCTGCTGGAGGTCATTTTGCAGGGCTCTGGCAGTGCTCCTCCTTGCACAAAGGCGGAGGTAGCGGTCCTGCTGCTGGGTTGTTGCCCTCCTACGGCCTCCTCCACGTCTCCTGATGTACTGGCTTGTCTCCTGGTAGCGCCTCCATGCTCTGGACACTACGCTGACAGACACAGCAAACCTTCTTGCCACAGCTCGCATTGATGTGCCATCCTGGATGAGCTGCACTACCTGAGCCACTTGTGTGGGTTGTAGACTCCGTCTCATGCTACCACTAGAGTGAAAGTACCGCCAGCATTCAAAAGTGACCAAAACATCAGCCAGGAAGCATAGGAACTGAGAAGTGGTCTGTGGTCACCACCTGCAGAACCACTCCTTTAGTGGGGGTGTCTTGCTAATTGCCTATAATTTCCACCTGTTGTCTATTCCATTTGCACAACAGCATGTGAAATGTATTGTCAATCAGTGTTGCTTCCTAAGTGGACAGTTTGATTTCACAGAAGTGTGATTGACTTGGAGTTAAATTGTGTTGTTTAAGTGTTCCCTTTATTTTTTTGAACAGTGTATTAAGTCCCACCGTTGACAGTGCATGTCAAAGCAAAAACCAAGCCATGAGGTTGAAGGAATTGTCCGTAGAGCTCCGAGACAGGATTGTGTCAAGGCACAGATCTGGGGAGCGGTGCCAAAAAATGTCGGCAGCTTTGAAGGTCAACTAAGAACACAATGGCCTCCATCATTCTTAAATGGAAGAAGTTTGGAACCACCATGACTCTTCCTAGAGCTGTCCGCCTGGCCAAACTGAGCAATAGGAGGAGAAGGGCCTTGGTCAGAGAGGTGATAAAGAACCCGATGGTCACTCTGACAGAGCTCCAGAGTTCCTCTGTGGAGATCCAGAAGGATTATCCAGAAGGATTATCATCTCTGCAGCAATCCACCTGTAGAAAGGCTCATGGAGTTGGTGGAATCGTTCCTTTAATTCATGGCCACTTGCTCAGCTGGGCCAGGGGCGCTTTAATTAGGTCAGGTGGAAATGTCCGACAGACCTCAACTCATTAAAAGGAGGAAATCGCCATCGCCAGACCTCGCTGCTGTCTCTTCCTTAACTCCGTCTAATCCAGACATTCTGTGCGTCCATGAATCAACGTAAATCCACCGAATCTGTTACCTTTCATCTGAACTATCTGTTGCGATCGGGAGAGCGGGCCATCAGTTATTGTTTATAGTTATTACCGTGGAGCGTGGCTTGGAGCACATGCTTCAAACCTATTGTGTTATGTCAATGGATAATGATCACGGCCTTACAGATCATCACAGGCCAATTATGCCATTGACATATGGTTGAAATGTAACGAAATTACATGTACATATGAATACAAACCTGAAAGGATGAAATATGAAACGTCATTATTGTTTGCTGAACTGATCAATTCTGATATCAAACTGATGGAGATTATAGATTAAATAACCGATTACTGATTGAATTATTTGTATTATTATTCTCATGATTATGATGAATAGTTATGAGCCGAAATGACTCAATGACGATTCCTATTGACTTCTTATTGAACTGAATTGCTGAATTACCTAATTATGTTAATAATGAGAATGATTGTTATGATTTGACCTTTGTGATTATGAATTTGATTGGATACATGTTATTCTGTTTCCTTTGTTATGCAGCACAGACAAACTACCCAGTAAATATACCACTTTATGGTTAAAGGAATTCCTGCCTCAGTCTCATCCATTCCTCTGTCACCTGATCCATGACCACCTGTTTACCTTCACTGTCAGTCATTCTACCTGTCCAGCTACCCACACAGATTCCAATAATCTTTCACCACCAATCATGCCTTTATGGTAGAGTTGCCAGACGGAAGACACTCCTCAGTAAAAGGCACATGAAGGCCTGCTTGGAATTCGCCAAAAGGCACCTAAAGACTCTCAAGCCATGAGAAACAAGATTCTCTGGTCTGATGAAACCAAGATTGAACTCTTTGGCCTGAATGCCAAGTGTCACGTCTGGAAGAAACCAGGCACTGCTCATCACCTGGCCAATACCATCCCTACGGTGAAGCATGGTGGTGGCAGCATCATACTGTGCGGATGTTTTTCTGCGGAAGGGACTGGGAGACTAATCAGGATAGAGGGAAAGATGAACAGAGCAAAGTACAGAGAGAACCTGCTCCAGAGCGCTCAGGACTTATGTAAATGTCATATTTCAATTTTTTCTAAAAACCTGTTTTTGCTTTGTCATTATGGGGTATTGTGTGTAGTTTGATGGGGGAAAACAACTATTTAATCAATTTTAGAATAAGGCTGTAAAGTAACAAAATGTGAAAAAAGTCATGGGGTCTGAATACTTTCCGAATGCACTGTATGTGTCCCAAAAAACTAAAATAATTCCTGAGCTTTCTTATATATTCTAGATATAGGACAGCCAATTCAAAACCTAATTTCTTATTATTTATTTTTGGACTGTCTGTTTTGCCATTTATGAATGTATTATTCAATGTGTTTCCATGGTCTACAGTAGTAAAGGCCAAATTCAATATTTTATCAAATAATCTAAATTAAGTATATACAGCTGAAGTCGGAAGTACATACACTTAGATTGGAGTTATTAAAACTCGTTTTTCAACCACTCCACAAATGTAATGTTAACAAACTATGGCTTTGGCAAGTCGGTTAAGACATCTACTTTGTGCATGACACAAGCCATTTTTTCCAACAATTGTTCACAGACAGATTATTTCATTTATAATTCACTGTATTACAATTCCAGTGGATCAGAAGTTTACATACACTAAGTTGACTGTGCCTTTAAACAGCTTGGAAAATTCCAGAAAATGATGTCATGGCAAGCTTCTGATAGGCTAATTGACATAATTTGAGTCAATTGGAGGTGTACCTGTGGATGTATTTCAAGGCCTACCTTCAAACTCAGTGCCTCTTTTCTTGACATCATGGGAAAATCAAAAGAAATCAGCCAAGAGCTCAGAAAAAAAATTGTAGACCTCCACAAGTCTGGTTCATCCTTGGGAGCAATTTCCAAACACCTGAAGGTACCACGTTCATCTGTACAAACAATAGTATGCAAGTATTAACATCATGGGACCACGCAGCCGTCATACCGCTCAGGAAGGAGACACGTTCTGTCTCCTAGAGATGAACGTACTTTGGTGCGAAAAGTGCAAATCAATTCCAGAACAACAGCAAAGGACTGTGTGAAGATTCTGGAGGAAACAGGTTCAAAAGTATCTATATCCACAGTAAAACAAGTCCTATATCGACATAACCTGAAAGGCCGCTCGGCAAGGAAGAAGCCACTGCTCCGAAACTGCCATAAAAAAGCCAGACTACGGTTTGCAACTGCACATGGGGACAAAGATTGTACTTTTTTGAGAAATGTCCTCTGATGAAACAAAAATAGAACTATTTGGCCATAATGACCATTGTTATGTTTGGAGGAAAAAGGGGGATGCTTGCAAGCCGAAGAACACCATCCCAACCGTGAAGCATGGGGGTGGCAGCATCATGTTGTGGGGGTGCTTTGCTGCAGGAGGGACTGGTGCACTTCACAAAATAGATGGCATCATGAGGAAAGAAAATGATGTGGATATACTGAAGCAACATCTCAAGACATCAGTCAGGAAGTTAAAGTTTGGTCGCAAATGGGTCTTCCAAATGAACAATGACCCCAAGCATGCTTCCAAAGTTGTGGCAAAATGGCTTAAGGACAACAAAGTCAAGGTATAGGAGTGGCCATCACAAAGCCCTGACCTCAATCCTATAGAAAATTTGTGGGCAGAACTGAAAAAGTGTGTGTGAGCAAGGAGGCCTACAAACCTGACTCAGTTACACCAGCTCTGTCAGGAGGAATGGGCCAAAATTCACCCAACTTATTGTGGGAAGCTTGTGGAAGGTTACCCGAAACCGTTGGTCCAAGTTAAACAATTTATAGGCAAATACTAATTGACTGTATGTAAACTTCTGACCCACTGGGAATGTGATGAAAGAAATAAAACCTGACATAAATAATTCTCTCTACTATTATTCTGACATTTCACATTCTTAAAATAAAGTGGTGATCCTAACTGACCTAAAACAGAGAATTTTTACTAGGATTAAATGTCACAAATTGTGAAAAACTGAGATTAAATGTATTTGGCTAAGGTGTATGTAAACTTACGACTTCAACTGTATATACCTACAGGGCTCCTAAAATTCGCTATCTAAATTATCCATGGTATGACCATTTTAAACAATTCCATATGTTAGCTTAGTACACACATTCCCCATGTACACATACAAATCAGGTCATGTCTGAAACAATGGGGCAATCTTTGATCTGGCTAATGGAGTTCTGAAATGTCCTTTTTTTCTTCCCACAGGTGATCATAATGCCATACCATATGATAGTGGTTGTTCTGGCACTCCCTATGTAATTTTAGGGTATTTACAGCAGTTTTTGTACATAGTCCCCCCATTTTAGGGGAGCAATTTTGGACAAATTCACTTATATGTGTATTAAAGTAGTCAAAAGTGTACTATTTGGTCCCATATTCCTAGCAGGCAATTATTACATCAGCTTGTGACTCTACAAACGTGTTGAATCCATATGCTGTTTGTTTTGGTTGTGTTTTAAGATTATTTGGTGCCCAATAAAATAAATAAAAATAATAAATATTGTGTCATTTTGGAGTCACTTTTATTGTAAATAATAATATAATATGTTTCTAAACACATAATGTGGATACTACCATGATTAAGGATTGTCCTGAATGAATCATGAATAATGATAAGTGAGAAAGTTTCACAAATATCATACCCCGTATACATGCTAACCTCTTACCATTACAATAACAGGGGTTATTGATCTTTGTGCCTCTGTAACTTTCTTACTCACCATTATTCACGATTATTCATAATCATGGTAGCATCCACATCAATAAAGAACTGTTCCAAAACATATTTTAGTCTTACTTATAATAAAAGTGACTCCAAAATGACACAATACATTATTCTCCATTCAGTTCTTATTGGGCAAAACATATTCCGAAACAGAAACACAACCAAAACAAACTGCAAACGCATCCAACAAGTTTGTAGTCAAAAGCGTGCCAGGAATATGGGACCAAATACTACACTTTTGAGTACTTTAATGCACTAAAAGTGAATTTGTCCAAATACTTATGAATACTTCAAATGAGGAGACTAGATACATAAAGTGCTTTTATTTGTAAATGGTAAAACAAATATGTATGAAAATACCCTCTGATACATTATAAGAGGAAATTCTGTACTGTCGCCTCATTTGAAACATTTGATCTCAAATCCAAAATACTGGAGTATTTTTTTTTTATAGCTTCACTGTCCAAATAAATACAGGAGGGGAGTGTACATGTCTAATATAATATATAATCCTTCAACAAGACTCTGAGGTTAATTAGCCCTTTAGTAATAAAAGCCTTTAAACATCACTGTACCTGAACTGGAAGATGTGGCACAAGCACTCATCACAGTCTTGTTCAGGGACTCAAAGTAAATATGGACATCAACTATCGCTTGGTTTAACTGAGAGACTTAGGAAAATGGAGGAAGGATTGATTGAAGAAAAAAAAAATGAAATTATTAATTGGTAATAGAGAGTTTAACAATACAATTTGATTTGTATTTTGGTCCCCTTGAATTATAAATTAACTGTACAATTAAGCAAGCCTTACATTTAAGTCCAGTTATCAGCAGTATTATCAACAGGAGAAGCACCAAGACACCATACAGGAGATGAACCACCCTGCTCTGCATACCTGAAATAATATACAGTGGGAAGAAAATTACTAGGATTTCTGCATATATTGGTCATAACATTTCATCTGATCTTCATCTAAGTTACAACAATAGACAAACACAGTCTGCTTAAACTAATAACACACAATTATAATTGTTCATGTCTTTAATGAACACACTGTGTAAACATTCACAGTGCAGGTTGGAAAAAGTACATGAACCCTTGGATTTAATAACAGGTTGACCCTCCTTTGGCAGCAATAACCTCAACCAAACGTTTTCTGTAGTTGCAGATCAGACCTGCACAACTGTCAGGAGGAATTTTGGACCATTCCTCTTTACAAAACTGTATCAGTTCCACAATATTCTTGGGATGTCTGGTGTGAACTGCTCTCAAGGTCCTGCCACAGCATCTCAATCGGGTTGAGGTCAGGACTGACTGGGCCTCTCCAGAAGGCGTATTTTCTTCTGTTCAAGCCATTCTGTTGTTGATTTACTTCTGTCTTTTGGGTTGTTGTCCTGTTGCATCACCTAACTTCTGTTGAGCTTCAATTGGCTAACAGATAGCCTTACATTCTCCTGCAAAATGTCTTGATAAATTTGGGAATTCATTTTTCCATCGATGATAGCAAGCTGTCCAGGCCCTGAGGCAGCAAAGCAGCCCCACTATAGTTTACAGTTGGGATGAGGTGTTGATTTTGGTGTGCTGTGCCTTTTTTCTCCACACATAGTGTTGTGTGTTCCTTCCAAACAACACAACTTTAGTTTAATCTGTCCAAATAATATTTTGCCAGTGGCGCTGTGGAACATCCAGGTGCTCTTTTGCGAACTTCAGACGTGCAGCAATGTTTTTTTTGGACAGCAGTGACTTCTTTCGTGGTGTCCGCCAATGAACACCATTCTTGTTTAGTGTTTTACGTATCGTAGACTCGTCAACAGAGATGTTAGCATCTTTCAGAGATTTCTGTAAGTCTTTAGCTGACACTTTAGGATTCTTCTTAACCTCATTGAGCATTCTGCGCTGTGCTCTTGCAGTCATCTTTGCAGAACAGCCACTCCTAGGGAGAGTAGCAACAGTGCGGAAATTTCTCAATTTATAGACAATTTGTCTTACCGTGGACTGTCTTTTAGAGATACTTTTGTAACCCTTTCCAGCTTTATGCAAGGCAACAATTCTTCTGAGATCTCTTTTCTTCGAGGCATGGTTCACATCAGGCAATGCTTTTTGTGAATAGCAAACTGAAAATTTGTGAGTGTTTTTTAATGGGGCTCTAACCAAAATCTCCAATTTTGTCTCATTGATTTGACTCCAGGTTAGTTGACTCCAATTAGCTTTTGGAGAAGTCATTAGCCTAGGGGTTCACATACTTTTTCCAACCTACACTGTGAATGTTTAAATGATGTATTCAACATAGAAAAGAAAAATACAATAATATGTGTGTTATTAGTTTAAGTACACTGTGTTTGTCTATTATTGTGACTTAGATGAAGATCAGATCAAATTTTATGACAAATTTATGCAGAAATCCAGGTAATTCCAAAGGGTTCACATACTTTTTCTTGCCACTGTACATGGAGAAAATTACATGGAATATGAAGGCACATTAACAGATATTGATTAAAATAGATTAGTTTACCTCTTTGTGGGATGATTTTCCTCCGACTGTGGTTACTTTCAATGTCAGACGTACCAAATTCATCATACTGAATGGAATCCATTTCTGGAGGAGAGATTTCCATTTTGAAAATGAATTGAGGTCTTTAGTGCTTTTGTCAGCAATATGCCCTGACTCAAAATGAAACATGTCACTCATCGCGTCCAGACATTTGCAATTTAGAGATAGAAAAGCTGGTAATCCGTAATGTATCTGAAGTTCAAATGTCCCAAATTAACCTGTGCTGTGGTAGTGAATTTATTCGTGCCAGGACAGTAAAGCAAATGAAAAGACAGTTAGATGATAGGAGCTCTTGTGTTTTAAGGTCATAGACTAAATAGTTGAATATTAACCTCTCAATCAATAGTCTCTATGCTAACCTGCATCTCACAATCACATGAAATACAGACACCATGATGATTGATTTCCCAATTTTAATTATTATGTGTCAAAATCTCAACACACAGACTAGAGGAAAGTAGAGAATTATGTATTTAGAAAAAATCTAATTAAGTTCAGATGAAGTTATGATATTAAGTTATGATATGATTATTCAATAAAAGTCCAGGTTCGAAATGTAGTAGGCTACATACATATCATATTGTAAATGTTTAGGCTAAATCTGATGATGGTGAGAATGATTTTGCTGCCTACTACCAAACACAAACCCCCCAAAATCTTGGAACTCTGACACCCACTCTGCATTTATCCCTTACCTCTCACTCCCGTTATGTTCATGGAAATGTGAACAGCTCTCAGCTGATCTATCAGTCTGTCCAGTCTTCTTCTGGTATTTGACCAAAGGTTCAAAGTTGTGTTTGTGTCTAGTCCTCCCACTGAGTTTGTTATATGTGATATTGAACAAAGAACACAAACAATTCTGAGAAGTAACCAATCCAAGCTTGATATAAAGAACAATATAGAAGATTTGATAGCATAGGCCTAGGCTATATAAGAAGTCAAGATTATTATGAACTCATTCAGACAGAGTAGAATTTGCCATACGGTACAGTTGGGTCCATATTTGGTGATTTAGTTTACTGTAGATGCAAAACTGAAGAATCTGGTACAATGTTGGTTAGGGTCATTTTGTCACATAGTCTCTGCATAGGGCTATAGCTAGTAGGCTACTGTAAAAAAGTATAGTTAAAATCTCACTTTTAGGCCTCCCGAATGGCGCAGCGGTCTAAGGCACTGCATCACTACAGATCCTGGTTCGATCCCAGACTGTGTCGCAGCCGGCCGTGACCTTAAGACCCATGAGGCGGTACACAATTGGCCCATTGTTGTCCGGGTTAGGGGAGGGTTTAGTGTACTGTGTTTCCACCGACCCATTGGTGCCTCTGGCTTCCGGGTTAAGCGAGTGTTGTGTCAAGAAGCAGTAAGGCTTGGCGGGGTCATGTTTGGGAGGAGGCACTGCTCTCGACCTTCGCCTCTCCCGAGTCCGTACGGGAGTTGCAGTGATGGGACAAGACTGTAACTACCAATTGGATATCACGAAAAAGGGGTAAAAATGTAATGATTTAAAAAAAATCTCACTTTTAAAAGTTAATATTCTGTTAACTCATACCCAAATAATGTTGTTGACTTATCCTATACTCCAGTCTAGGCTGCTGAGCAGAGGACGGCTCATAATAATGGCCAGAACAAAGCGAATGGAATAGCATCAATACCATTCCATTAATTCCTGAGTGCTCCCGAATGGCACAGCTGTCTAAGCCACTGCATCTCAGTGCAAGAGGCATCACTACAGTTCCTGGTTTGAATCCAGACCGTATCACATCTGGTCGTGATTGGGAGTCCCATAGGGCGGCGAACAATTGGCCCAGCGCCGCCTGGGTTTGGCCGGGTAGGCCGTCATTGTAAATAAGAATTTGTTCTTAACTGACTTGCCTAGTTAAATAAAGGTTACATTTTAAAATAATATTTTAAAAAATTCTGCTCCAACCATTACCACAAACCTGTCCTCCCCATCCACTTAAGGTGCCACCAACCTCCTGTGCTATACTCGTATTGTTGGCCAAAGCATAAATTAGAGGGGGGGGGGAAACACTTCAGAAACCCCACCTCAAACTTGTATCTCAAACAGAACGTTTTAAAAATGCTTACTATTTCCTCATATAGGATGATGTCATCACCCTGAGGAGGATGAGCGGGCCAATCAGCGGTCTACTTGCGTTCATATTTGTAATGACCGGTATAAGCCCACACCACCATGTTTTTTTTGCATACTTCATTGACATTTTTTGGAAAGAAAAGTATTTCACTCGTATTGTATTGCGTCATTGACATTTTTTGGAAAGAAAAGTATTTCACTCGTATTGTATTGTGTTTTACCTCTCTTTTCAGATGACCGTTCTAGGTGGTCTGGTTGTTGTTTTCAGCAGAGCACGTTTCCCCTACATCACTTCCGTTCATCTGCTGATCGAGTCAGAAAGACAGTGGAAATGGCGGCCTTCGGACGAATTTCTCAAACTCTCCTGCGGTCCTCATTGATCCAGACTCGCCAACTCTCTGCCACAGCGGCTCATGGTCATGGGGAGCAAACAGGTAATGCCACACAAACATTGCTCAAAGGACACGATTTACGAATGACAAAACCATAAACATATTCTTGGAGGACGTGGTACCTTCGTGACCTTGCTAGCTAACGTTAGCGCGAGGCAGCATACAGCTGCTGTATTCGATAACGTTAACTAGCTAGGTTAGAGAAATCAACCACATACCTAGCTACACAGGACTCGTTGGCAATTGCTAAATCCCCATTCTATACGACCCAGGTGGCTGGATTAACACAATGTTAGACTAAGCTAACTAGAGCTCATTTGCAGAAGAGACCTTGGTCTCAACATGACTCCCTGTTGAATTAAATGTTAACTACGATAGGTAATGTTTTTATTTAACTTTTAGATGACTAGATATTTAACGCTAGTTAGCTAGATAACTGTACACCCTATTGCTAGTTTTCAAACATACCAAACATCTGTCTAGGTTGTGTTTTGAATGTCCCATCTCAGATTTAGCTAGCCAACGTTAGCGCAGTATGTGAAGGCAATGAAGAAAACAATTATTAAATCAGTTTCACAATTGTGATTTAACAATGTCAATGTCATGGAGATCAGTTAGCAAGCTCATAGCCGTAGTGAGTTAAAGGCGTTCACTAATTTCGACCATAATTTAGGCTTTCAGGTAGGGGGTAGCTCTCCTGTTTTCTCTCCATGACCATGGGGGGTAGGGAACCTTGTACCTGGAGTGCTGCCAGTACTGCAGGACTTTGTCAACCTAGCATGACACCTTATTCATCCAATAACCTCTTTACCAACAGTAACTTGCTAAATTCTTCACATCTGTTCTCCCAGGTCAGCAAAATGTTAAATCTAAAAGATTAAGTGCTGTGGCACTCACTCAACTGTGTGCAGTAGTTCAATTGTGGTTAAATACTCTACTGAACCTTTTATTTTATTTAACATTTATTTAACTAGGCAAGTCAGTTAAGAACACATGCTTATTTGCAATGACGGCCTAGGAACAGGGGCAGAACCTCTGTAAACGGTACTTCAGCGGGCACACAATTTCAAATGCCTCATGCAGTGATCATGGTTTATATTTGTAAAAAAGTATGTGATTGGATTAGCTAAGTTAGAGGCTCTTTGGAAATGGAAACTCAACAGTACACACCCTGTACCTGTTGCACTTTGGTGGTTGCATTGACATGTGCAGAGATTGAGATACTTAGGAGCACACATTCAAAGGAAAGGGAAGTTACGGATTTAACATTCCAGTGACCTCAAAGTAGCTGTTTTCAACATGTCTGTCACATCACAATGTATTTAAACAGAACATAAAGGTTAAATGTATTAACTATAACTGGCTTAAGTGTAAATGAAGCCTTTGTTACTCGTCAAACAACAATGTATTTTTTTGTTTCCTTTGTTTCTTCTCCAGCCAGAACATGGAAGATCCTCTCCTTTGTGGTTGCCCTTCCAGGAGT
Source organism: Salvelinus namaycush (assembly GCF_016432855.1). Classification (NCBI taxonomy): domain Eukaryota; kingdom Metazoa; phylum Chordata; class Actinopteri; order Salmoniformes; family Salmonidae; genus Salvelinus; species Salvelinus namaycush. Next base: position 20,956,904 of record NC_052307.1, on the reverse strand, counting down.
TGCAGTGTGCATGTTGAACATGTACCTAAAAATGCAGCACCATGCTGCACACCATGTGGAGCCAGAGTTTGTCCCTTACAGCCATCTTCGCATTCGCAGCAAGGTCTGATAAATTATGGCAAGATCCTAAATATTTATTGTTGCAAAACACGTTTCTTTGATTATATACTTTTTAGCATTGTCTAATTTTGCATTGAGTAGTTACATTTGAATCTGCCCCCTGTTAATTTACTTTGTCACTGTTAACTTGATTCTTCTCTCACCAGCGTTTCCCTTGGGGTGATGGCAACAAGAGCCTGTTCCACAACCCTGAAGTGAATGCCCTCCCTGATGGCTATGAGGGACGTGATGAGTGATCTCTCCCTCAGACCACCTCACACACTGGGACCAGTCTCTTTCCTCAATTCATTACTGTTACTGGACCACACTCCCCAAACTGTTTACTCTTCTCTATTCTATTATGTTTACCTCTGTGCACCTGCCACAAGGGACCCAAAATGTTAGTTAAATTTTTTTGGACCATTTAACACCATTTCTGCTTAACTTAAATAAAATAAATAATTATTACCAAAATACATTGTGGTGTTAACTCTCAATTTGACACAATATGGTTTCTGTCTGTTTCTCCAAATGTGTTTTAGAATAACGAAAGGAGTTTAGAACTTCATGTTTCAGAACGACACTGTTTGACCCCAATTACACCCGTACTTTCACATGGGCCCCGTGTGGCTCAGTTGGTAGAGCATGGCGCTTGCAACGCCAGGGTTGTGGGTTCGATTCCCACGGGGGGCCAGTACAAAAAAAAAAAGTATGAATGTATGTACTTGTAAGTCGCTCTGGATAAGAGCGTCTGCTAAATGACTTAAATGTAAATGACTTGCATTACTCTTGCAAACCAGTAGGGTTGTCACTAGTTACCACAGCCACAAAGTCAATTATCCTGAAAATGTAAAACAACTTACGTTTGTATTAAAGGTGAGGCATAAGGTTAGCAGTGTGGTTGGGCTTGAAATGAGATTAAGAGATGGTAGAAATAGGTTGGGTTTAGCCATAATTATGCCTGTGGTAACGACCTGCGAGTAAATCTGTTTTCAATTCAGTTGTAAAATTGTCTGAAAGTCTTGCAAAGGAAGTTTATGAAATGTGAAAGTATTCTGCTGAGTTGACTTTAAATGTGTTACCTTGAAAAACAGAGGAAGAGTGCGTGAACTTCTTTTGGAACAAGATTGTTGGGTAAGCTAAACGTCAGCCAGCTGGTAGCTTGCTTGACATGGCACAATCTGCAAAGTGAAATGATTTCCTGTACTACTTTTGGGCTATTCTGATCAGTTTTTATTTTTATCAAGCAGTCCAATTGCCGGCAACAGTTGGTTGAATAGTGAATGCATGGCATATCAACAAACAGTATACCTACCTATGCATTTTACCTGGGATCTAACTCCAATTCGAATGAATCCACTCGTATTATTAATCTGTCCTTATAAATGGAGGGATGAATGTGGAGGACAGCCTTTGAGGCAACCAGTACAACCCACTGACAGCTATGGCTGAGATCACTGCCTGACTCAAGGAGGGACTGTCACCTGATCTGAGATTCTATTCTTCTCCTGTATTTAATTGGGCTTCTATCCTTAGTCGGCCATTCTATAGTACCTACTTTTCTATTAGTAGTGTTGGTATGGTGTTATGTAATTTTACACTGATTTCTTGGTGATTTGCAAATGCATTAACTTCTTCCTGTATGATGGGTCAAAGGTGAGGGTGACCCTACAAGAGCTGGAATCTGCTACTTCTATCCTGAAGAGGTAGGGACATCAGAGAAGATGTGTTCCCTAGGTGAGATTATTGATACTAACTGCGTACCAAGAATGATCCCTGTTTTTATTGATGATCCCATACCATATGACAGCCCATAAGACATCTTCAAATGTTTGAGGAAACGCTTACAGATTATTTTATTTTATTTCACCTTTATTTAACCAGGTAGGCTAATTGAGAACAAGTTCTCATTTGCAACTGCGACCTGGCCAAGATAAAGCATAGCAGTGTGAACAGACAACACAGAGTTACACATGGAGTAAACAAAAAACAAGTCAATAACATGGTAGAAAAAAGAGAATCTATATACAATGTGTGCAAAAGGCATGAGGAGGTAGGCAATAAATCGAATAATTAGAATTTAGCAGATTAACACTGGAGTGATAAATCATCAGATGATCATGTGCAAGTAGAGATACTGGTGTGCAAAAGAGCAGAAAAGTAAATAAATAAAAGCAGTATGGGGGTGAGGTAGGTAAATTGGGTGGGCTATATACCGATGGACTATGTACAGCTGCAGCGATCGGTTAGCTGCTCAGATAGCAGATGTTTAAAGTTGTTGAGGGAGATAAAAGTCTCCAACTTCAGAGATTTTTGCAATTCGTTCCAGTCGCAGGCAGCAGAGAACTGGAAGGAAAGGCGGCCAAATGAGGTTTTAGCTTTAGGGATGATCAGTGAGATACACCTGCTGGAGCGCGTGCTACGGGTGGGTGTAGCCATCGTGACCAGTGAACTGAGATAAGGCGTCACTTTACCTAGCATAGCCTTGTAGATGACCTGGAGCCAGTGGGTCTGACGACGAACATGTAGCGAGGGCCAGCCGACTAGGACATACAGGTCGCAGTGGTGGGTCGTATAAGGTGCTTTAGTAACAAAACGGATGGCACTGTGATAAACTGCATCCAGTTTGCTGAGTAGAGTATTGGAAGCTATTTTGTAGATGACATCGCCGAAGTCGAGGATCGGTAGGATAGTCAGTTTTACTAGGGTAAGTTTGGCGGCGTGAGTGAAGGAGGCTTTGTTGCGAAATAGAAAGCCGACTCTAGATTTGATTTTGGATTGGAGATGTTTGATATGAGTCTGGAAGGAGAGTTTGCAGTCTAGCCAGACACCTAGGTACTTATAGATGTCCACATATTCTAGGTCGGAACCGTCCAGGGTGGTGATGCTAGTCGGGCGTGCGGGTGCAGGCAGCGAACGGTTGAAAAGCATGCATTTGGTTTTACTAGCATTTAAGAGCAGTTGGAGGCCACGGAAGGAGTGTTGTATGGCATTGAAGCTCGTTTGGAGGTTAGATAGCACAGTGTCCAAGGAAGGGCCAGAAGTATACAGAATGGTGTCATCTGCGTAGAGGTGGATCAGGGAATCGCCCGCAGCAAGAGCAACATCATTGATATATACAGAGAAAAGAGTCGGCCCGAGAATTGAACCCTGTGGTACCCCCATAGAGACTGCCAGAGGACCGGACAACATGCCCTCCGATTTGACACACTGAACTCTGTCTGCAAAGTAGTTGGTGAACCAGGCAAGGCAGTCATTAGAAAAACCGAGGCTACTGAGTCTGCCGATAAGAATATGGTGATTGACAGAGTCAAAAGCCTTGGCCAGGTCGATGAAGACGGCTGCACAGTACTGTCTTTTATCGATGGCGGTTATGATATCGTTTAGTACCTTGAGCGTGGCTGAGGTGCACCCGTGACCGGCTCGGAAACCGGATTGCACAGCGGAGAAGGTACGGTGGGATTCAAGATGGTCAATGATCTGTTTGTTGACTTGGCTTTCGAAGACCTTAGATAGGCAGGGCAGGATGGATATAGGTCTGTAACAGTTTGGGTCTAGGGTGTCTCCCCCTTTGAAGAGGGGGATGACCGCGGCAGCTTTCCAATCCTTGGGGATCTCAGATGATACGAAGGAAAGGTTGAACAGGCTGGTAATAGGGGGTGCGACAATGGCGGCGGACAGTTTCAGAAATAGGGGGTCCAGATTGTCAAGCCCAGCTGATTTGTATGGGTCCAGGTTTTGCAGCTCTTTCAGAACATCTGCTATCTGGATTTGGGTAAAGGAGAAGCTGGGGAGGCTTGGGCGAGTAGCAGCGGGGGGGGCGGAGCTGTTGGCCAAGGTTGGAGTCGCCAGGAGGAAGGCATGGCCAGCCGTTGAGAAATGCTTGTTGAAGTTTTCGATTATCACGGATTTATCGGTGGTGACCGTGTTACCTCAGTGCAGTGGGCAGCTGGGAGGAGGTGCTCTTGTTCTCCATGGACTTTACAGTATCCCAGAACTTTTTGGAGTTAGAGCTACAGGATGCAAATTTCTGCTTGAAAAAGCTGGCCTTTGCTTTCCTGACTGACTGCGTGTATTGGTTCCTGACTTCCCTGAACAGTTGCATATCGCGGGGACTCTTCGATGCTATTGCAGTTCGCCACAGGATGTTTTTGTGCTGGTCGAGGGCAGTCAGGTCTGGAGTGAACCAAGGGCTATATCTGTTCTTAGTTCTGCATTTTTTGAACGGAGCATGCTTGTCTAATATGGTGAGGAAGTAACTTTTAAAGAATGACCAGGCATCCTCAACTGACGGGATGAGGTCAATATCCTTCAAGGGTACCCGGGCCAGGTCGATTAGAAAGGCCTGCTCGCAGAAGTGTTTTAGGGAGCGTTTGACAGTGATGAGGGGTGGTCGTTTGACCGCGGACCCGTAGCGGATACAGGCAATGAGGCAGTGATCGCTGAGATCTTGATTGAAGACAGCAGAGGTGTATTTGGAGGGCAAGTTGGTCAGGATAATGTCTATTAGGGTGCCCATGTTTACGGATTTAGGGTTGTACCTGGTGGGTTCCTTGATGATTTGTGTGAGATTGAGGGCATCTAGCTTAGATTGTAGGACTGCCGGGGTGTTAAGCATATCCCAGTTTAGGTCACCTAACAGAACAAACTCTGAAGCTAGATGGGGGGCGATCAATTCACAGATGGTGTCCAGGGCACAGCTGGGAGCTGAGGGGGGTCGGTAGCAGACGGCAACAGTGAGAGACTTATTTCTGGAGAGATTAATTTTTAAAATTAGAAGTTCGAACTGTTTGGGCATAGACCTGGAAAGTATGACAGAACTTTGCAGGCTATCTCTGCAGTAGATTGCAACTCCTCCCCCTTTGGCGGTTCTATCTTGACGGAAAGTGTTATAGTTGGGTATGGAAATCTCAGAATTTTTGGTGGCCTTCCTAAGCCAGGATTCAGACACGGCAAGGACATCAGGGTTGGCAGTGTGTGCTAAAGCGGTGAGTAAGACAAACTTAGGGAGGAGGCTTCTGATGTTGACATGCATGAGACCAAGGCTTTTTCGATCACAGAAGTCAACAAATGAGGGTGCCTGGGGACATGCAGGGCCTGAATATTTTTTTTGCTAATGCTAAATATGTCTCCCTCTGATTTGCCTTGCATTTAGATCTACAGTCAGGAAGATTTTGCAGTTCGATGGGCACTGTACCTCTACCACTTACAAGGAGTCTCCACTGAACTCCACCACATCTTCAGTTGCTTGAGCACCATTGACTCTACACATGTAAGTAATTTTTTTAAATATTTTTTTTAAAATTTCACCTTTATTTAACCAGGTAGGCAAGTTGAGAACAAGTTCTCATTTACAATTGCGACCTGGCCAAGATAAAGCAAAGCAGTTCGACACATACAACAACACAGTTACACATGGAGTAAAACAAACATACAGTCAATAATACAGTAGAAAAATAAGTCTATATACAATGTGAGCAAATGAGGTGAGATAAGGGAGGTAAAGGCAAAGAAAAGGCCATGGTGGCGAAGTAAATACAATATAGTAAGTAAAACACTGGAATGGTAGATTTGCAGTGGAAGAATGTGCAAAGTAGAGATAGAAATAATGGGGTGCAAAGGAGCAAAATAAATAAATAAATACATTAGAGGGAGAGGTAGTTGTTTGGGCTAAATTATAGATGGGCTATGTACAGGTGCAGTAATCTGTGAGCTGCTCTGACAGCTGGTTCTTAAAGCTAGTGAGGGAGATAAGTGTTTCCAGTTTCAGAGATTTTTGTAGTTCGTTCCAGTCATTGGCAGCAGAGAACTGGAAGGAGAGGCGGCCAAAGGAAGAATTGGTTTTGGGGGTGACCAGAGAGAAAAACCTGCTGGAGCGCGTGCTACAGGTGGGTACTGCTATGGTGACCAGTGAGCTGAGATAAGGCAGGGCTTTACCTAGCAGGGTCTTGTAGATGACCTGGAGCCAGTGGGTTTTGCGACGAGTATGAAGCGAGGGCCAGCCAACGAGAGCGTACAGGTCGCAATGGTGGGTAGTATATGGGGCTTTGGTGACAAAACGGATGGCACTGTCATAGACTGCATCCAATTTATTGAGTAGGGTATTGGAGGCTATTTTGTAAATGACATCGCCGAAGTCGAGGATTGGTAGGATGGTCAGTTTTACAAGGGTATGTTTGGCAGCATGAGTGAAGGATGCTTTGTTGCGAAATAGGAAGCCAATTCTAGATTTAACTTTGGATTGGAGATGTTTGATGTGAGTCTGGAAGGAGAGTTTACAGTCTAACCAGACCCCTAGGTATTTGTAGTTGTCCACATATTCTAAGTCAGAACCGTCCAGAGTAGTGATGTTGGACGGGCGGGCAGGTGCAGGCAGCGATCGGTTGAAGAGCATGCATTTAGTTTTACTTGTATTTAAGAGCAATTGGAGGCCACGGAAGGAGAGTTGTATGGCATTGAAGCTCGTCTGGAGGGTAATAATAAGGAGTTTGTTGATATATCGATACATATTTCATTCATCTTTTATGTTTATTAACTTCTGGCCTAGCCTGGCAATTATTTCCTTGTTTCATGTATGGCATTTTGATTCTCAGATTGACCCACTTCTCCTACTCAAGGCTGTCCTAATTCTGCAGGCCTGTCAGCGCTGCCCTCTAGTGTTAGCTGGTTGTTTACTCTATCGTGGGAGGTAAACTGTCTGACCTTTGCAGCACCAAAGGACTGGAATAGTTAACCACAGATTAGAATCAGACACTAACTGTATATACATGTCTCAAAAAACAAGTCTTTGCTCCACAGGGTTGACAGTACACAGATGCCCCCTAATCTGACAGTGAAAATCATGGTTCATGAAACTGAAACGTACAACCAGATAACAGTGGCTGATAATTTAGGTGCTTCTCTCCTTTGAGATTTTAGAAATCATCTTGTGATCATCTTAATTTGTTGAGGTTCCTTCTAAGTTGGGTTGTTGTATTATGCATCACTATCTGAATACAAAAGCTATGCTTTAGATTGTTTTACAAAGTCAGCAGTTTAAGTAACAGGCCTTGTCATGCATTTTTGCTTATACTTTGCCTTAGGACCAGAGACCCGATGGACTGAGTTCCTCCAGCTCTTCTGGCAGCACTCCTCTATTTAGCGCAGTGACCTCCACCACTGTGTTCCTGACCGCCACTGAACTACAGTATCTGCGCTCCTCTCCTGTGTACAGAGCATCCAGGTACTTCACCCCCCTCAGGAAGAAACCCACCTCCATCCTCCACTGTAGAAACACTTTCCTTCGTAACACTTTATTTGGATAGTCCATCTGTAGATGCTTTACAGACTATCAGTAACATTTCAACTATCTATCTACTAACCCTAGCTCTAACCCTAACCGTAACCTTACCAAGCAGTTGCTTATCAACGGATAGTTTGTTGATAGTATGACCATCTGTAGAGCATCTATGCTCTACAGATGGAAAATCCAGTCTATCCAGATGAAGTGTGACCCTTTTCTGTTAAACACTCTTACTCGAGTGAGTTATAATGTGTTCCGTCCTGATACAGTAATCTCAAAGCCAAGTGAAAGTTGGGGTTAGACACGTTTGGAATGGTTGCAACTCTGATGTGAGTGTAAATTGTTGAGACTCTTTGTCCTACAGATCCCAATCTACTCCAAGGGAGGTAAAGTGACCCAGGAAGTCCCGCCTCCTGTCAAGGACCCTATCTGACACACTGACCACTGATTCATCTGACCCGGACCCCACCCACTATCTCTCCACTATCCCTCCACTCCCGGGTCATCCATATCTGATGAGTTGCTATTTTAGCCCAAGTCCTTCATTTCACACTCCTGGCCCTCTCAGCCCCTCACCTATCAATGTCGCTCCAGAGACCTCTCATCATACGTTGTCCAATGGAAAGCTGTCCCATGAGGTGGAAGAGGGTGTCACAGGAGGTTCGTACGACCACAGTTTTAACAACATAAAGGGTGGGAGCAATGAGTCAGGTCTTGCGGGAGAAGGCAAGTCAATGCAAAACAACGACAGACGTCACGTCAATGGACAGAATGGAGGTAGTATTACACTGGGTGGAGAAAAGTCTGCAGCCCACAGGTTCAGCGGTGAGGAGTCTCGAGAGCCTGGCAGTCAGAGGATGGGGAATGTGGGAGATAAGGCGTTTAGGGTGAAGGGACGACAGGGGAGTAAAGTCCAGCAGGTGGCTTGCCCCCCGCCTCCCCCTTGCCCTGTGAGAACTCTACAGATGTCCCTTTGCTCCCCACGGCACTGTACCAGGACAGGGTGAGAGGGCTGGTACTGGCCCTACTGGTAGAGAGACAATTCCACAGCGACACTGAAGCCACAGAGGAAGTGGTGAGGAACTGTTGTGGAATATGGGAGGGATATGAATGTTTGTTCATGTATGAGTGTTCCACAAGAGATTCCCCTGTCTGGACAACCACATGTTCAACTGTTAGAAAATTAAATAGAATATCTCCACTATTGCCCTACATGTTATTGCAGCAGTTTGATATTTTGTCAAACCATTTAATCAGCCATCACCCTGTGGTTTATCCCCAGTATCTCAGAAGCCTGGCATCTCTGAATGGACTGGAGGCACATCTGAGGACTACTGCTCCGGGAGCCTCTGGCCCTCAGGGACACTACAGACTGACTGTATACAGAACACGCTCACAAGTGAGGCTCTAATATTCTCAGAGCTCTCTGAAATGTTGTCAAACCACGGTATATTCCATAGCTCTATTTTTTTTCTAGCTGTCCTATCTGACTTTTACCTTTTTTCCTCTCTCTATTTGTCTGTTGCTTATGATATTTGTGGAACTCTGTCTCCCAGCGTTGACCTTACTGCTGGAGTGAGTAGTAAACTCAGTCCTTTGCTGTAGCCGATTGGAATGTTTTGGGACATTTTGTGGGGCTGTGGTGCCTTGTGAAAATTAGTTTTAGCTGATTGTGGAATCTTGGGGCATTTGTAGTACTTAGTGGTGATTTGAGTTAGTAAGATGCTGTATAGTGTATATACCACCTCTGTCTTTTACTTTCATGGTCATCCATGTTTGTGTGGTATTTGTAATGAGTGCCTATACTGTGTCCCTGCAGGCAACCTGTCTGGTAGGCCAGGGGGAGCCCAGGACCGTTCTTTTGTGAGAGCCACATCGCTGCTCCACTCGCATTTCTCTCACACTGAAGCTCTGCAGGAGGCTATTGTCAGGTCAGTATGACTGGCAGGGGGCTCTCTCAACATGCATTACTCCTCCTCAAGTCAGATGATGGGGGAGGGGGAACAGGCCATCATTATGCAGTTTGTATTATCTTAAGATAAATCCCTGAGTTTTTCCATTGAGTTGTAATGTGTCTTACGTTTATAATACAGGAGTGCGGGTGCAGCTGTGTACGGGATCCGCAGTGTGGCCCAGGAGACGTACTTCCTGCAGCAAGGCGGAGCGGTGAGAAACTCTGGCATCCCCGACCACCAGGACAATGCTTTCTCTCTGCCTAGCAAGGCCCGACACAGGTTACTGAAGCACAGGGTTAACTGCTGTTAACCTGCTCTGACTGACTGTGACAAGGAGTTCCACCAGAACCACTGTCTACTCAGTCACTAATCTGAATATGGTTCTCTCTAAATTCATTTCAAACAATGAACTTACACTGAACATTTTTTTAAGATAAACACTGTGTAAAGAGTTTTAGGAAGTTAAATGATTTACAATAACTTTGGTTAAGTCCTATACTGTGTTGTATTAATGTGCAGAGGACCGTGATCTCTGTCAACACTGCAAAGACAGACCACCAGGACAATGCTTTCTCTCTGCCTAGCAAGGCCTGACACAGAAGACATTTTGCACAATATATAATGAAATTCCAAACCAACACACCACATGAAATATGAGCTTATAGAGATGTTGTGTAACAAATATTCAATGTACAAACATCATGAAGGCATCATGGCTGCCGGGTTTCCTAATCACTGTAATCCTTTTCATTTGGATAAAGATAATCAGCTACCACTGAATCCTTCACCACCAACCACAATGTATTTAAAAAAAAAAAAATTGTTGTACCTAATGACATACCATATGTAGGAAAAACGTATTATATATAATTACAGATATCATGTAATATTTTTAGTGTGTTTTAGTGTAATATTCTGTCCTGAGAGTGTACTCTTGGGTTTTCATTGTAGAGTTGATTTTGACCACCTCTGAAATCAAGCCAAAAGCCATTGAATACACTAAATGTGATACTCTCTGATTAATGGGGCACATGAATCATTTGCCAATAATATTCCGTAAGGTTGTCGGCCATCGTGCTCCCTATAGTGCCATAACGATAGTAGTACTGTAGCACCAGGCACACAGCTCAAGCTAAGCATAAATACGGCGCCCACAGTACTTTACAAACACTAAAGTACGAACACTGACCCCAATTGTTATCATGGTAATTATATTGCTTTGGGTGAAGGGGACGAACAATGCCTAAATGTAAGTTTTCATGAAATTTAATATAGCTGGACTGTCTACGTGCGTAAATATATCCAAATAGAAAGTAACATCGGTTTCTGTGCCTGGTGTCCTGGAAATAAGTAGTCTCGAAAACCCAACCCTAAGCCATAATCACTGTGTTGCCTATGGTTGGGTTTTCGAGACTATCAAATGAGACCTTTCTTGATGGTCCAAATATAGTGTAATTAGGGTCATTAGATACGCTGTAGCTGAATTTGAATGACTGGAGTCGGTGTTTTCGGAGTGCCTTATTATGCAAACTAATTTTATGGGTCAGTGGGGTGCAAATCGGTAGTTAGGGGCACGAACAAAACAGGGGGGTGGAGAAACAGAATTAAAATTCTAAGTGGCAGAATGCCCCATTGTCAGTGGAGGGGCATACCCTATAAACCACGCAGATAAGCGGTCTTTTTCAGATACACCGCACCACTGGACGGAGCTGGTACAACTAGCGGAGCTCTCCAATTACGGACCCATCACCATGGCTTCTACCGCATGCTCTTGGATTGCCTTCATTTTCTTATCTGTGTCTACTAATTTCATTGGAGTACAGTGTCGCGCGGTGCAGGAGATACTGTCAAAGTCCTCCGCTTTTCAGGATGGTCCCAATACTTTACCTACAGATATCTTGAGACGATGGCGACGGGAGAGCGATGAGACGCAGCGGCAACATTGCGCAGTGTTGTCAGCGCCTTGGATGGAAACCAGCGCGTACCCGATGGAATTGGCACTGCTACATCGTCTCCGGGTGCGTTCAATGGCCCAAGGAGGTTTACGGCGCACAGTCTTTCCTGAGCAACCACTATTCCATTTTGTCAGACGCGTCTATCATTGCTGTCAGTTAGGTTTTCATTGCAGAGGCGTCAAAGGGATTCAGGGTAGTATCAGTGGAGGTAAGAATCTAAATCCAGTCATTTGAAGTAGATTCTTAGCAATGTATTAAGTCTACTCTTGGACTAAATTAGTATGTAGGCCTACTGTAGAGAATCTCCATTTTAAAGTGCCTTTAGACTTGGTTTTATAGAATATATAAATTATTCTACTAAGGAATGGGGCCACTGTCACATTCTCAGTAGTGCTTATTTCATTTAGGCCTTACAGTATTTTGTTGATCTTTTCCCACCCTAGATACAGATGTGGAGTTCCTTCTCAGTCAGGATGTTCTGTCAGTGACAGTCATGAGAGCTGAGATTCATCTCTATGTGTTGAATCCTCAACACCTGAACATAGAGCCTGTTCTTCCATACATGGCAAAACGCAAGCTTCCCACACGGTAAGAGTCCTGGTTGACATGATGGCACACTCACTTAGCTGTCATACCTCAACTTTTTATATAACTTTATTCCATATCTATGGAAACTGAAAGTTGTAATTATTAGGCTAAAGTACTGTGGGTCCTGTCTTAACCTTTTATTCCACAGATACAGTTTTGGGTCAAAGGAGAATGTCCTGGAGCTTCGAGTGGATCTGCTGTTCCTATTCCAAGGTCTTCAGGAGGCAGCTGGTGGTGTCAGAGGGGAGCCAAGTCTGGTTGACATGCGGAAAGTGGGGGAGCTTTCAAGCAGGGGTCCACGAGAAAGGCCAGGAGCTCCATGGTCTCTGCAGGACACCAATGCTGATCTGTTGGGGGAGGGGGTGGGCCCCCTGCTGACGGCCATGGAGCTGGGCCTGGCCCTGAATTGTGACAGGGGGGGAGTGGAGGTGTCTTGTGAGCACAATGGAGTCCACCTATTACACTCTCCATTCATTGCTCTCTCCTACAGATAAAGATGACACAAACCAGTATTGTACACACTATCACATTTTACCTTGAGTTGCACCATAACCCCATCTCCATGTTGTCTCTAATGTCCTCAAGTCTATGAAGCTGCATTTATCTCTCGGTGGGCAACATGTCAACTTTTATTGTTGATATGTGAAGGAAGTGGATCTGATGTCTTAACTACATAACTTTTGCAATAACCCTTTGCAAAATAAAACATTGTCTTTAATGTTGTGATGCAAAATATTTTTTTTATATACATAATACCCCAACGTGTATGTGGTTCTGTGCACTTCAGAAAATGCTTGAATATATTAACTTATCAGTGTTGTGTTTTGTCAGAAAGAAATACATTTGTAAAGATGTAAATAGTGTATATTATCACATATGTTTATTGGAAAATTGTTTTTGATTTTCCTTTATTGAAACTCAATTTATTAAATTTGTGAAACTATGGGTGACGTGTCGATGTCCTTTTGTTGTTGCATTGACCAAAAGCGGTTCATAAAGGAGTAAAGTCCTTTACAATGTGACCACCGTAGCTATATCTTGTTTCTTATGTATCTGTTTCTCTTGTTTTCCTTGTTTTACTCTGCAGTTTTTTACAGGTGGGGGTTTCCTCTCTCAGCCGAAAGTCTACCAGATCAAAATAATGACCTTGTCTTGCTAGGCTTTACAACTTTTGACAGTTGGTGTGAAAAACGTGGTGCAGAAAAACCTCCACCTGGACCACTATCATCAGAAACCAACAACTAGCAAATACTGTGCATCTATGCTGAGTTGCTGACACTTTCTTGTCCATGGTCTGGCTAATAAACGGTTATGACGAAAAAGAAAAAAACGCTTGTCAATTTAAACTACATTTCAGTCAATGGGCAAAACAATGCAAATCGAGTTAAACATGTAAATGATATTACAGTAGTAATTTATTCTCTTGGGAGAAGCCAAGCAAAAGGTTGTCTGTACTGGTGCGCCTCAATCCATGCATCTGCACAGTACAATTATTTTGGTAAATGTAAGCGATGGGTTTATCATGATGTCAATTAATCTTAAAACCCATTCGTTAAATTACACAACACGGAAGAATACATCTATTTTCATTGACATTTGTGGAACGAGAAGGTGCGACTGAAATCCAGGTACAATATCTCGTATTCACAAGTCTGAAGTTCTCTCTTCTGTCGCCTACAGATCACACTTTCATCACAGATATTTGCTGTGTGAAGTTTGCGTATTAGAACGAAGTAATCTGTGACTGGTAGATGACCGAGCCACTCTACACTGCAGCCAAAATAGCAGTGTCTCGAGTGCACGGTGACCATGGCGCTGCACTGTCCAGCCTTGGTTTCTCAGGTATTGATTAAGGGAATTAGTCCAGATTGTGTTAGACAATGTGATTGATCACTTGAGTAAAATATGCAATAGCATACACTTGAAAGGGGGTTGTAACCCACCATGCGGGACTTGTGGAACTACCTAGGTTTACGATCGCATTTTAGATTAATGTCAGAGATTAATGTTATAGCCTGACATTAGATGTGTGATATTGTGGTACAAACTACTACTGTTCTGTCTTTAAACAAGCCAATTAACCCCAAAAAACTACATTCATAAAAGTAATTTTAGAAGAAAAAAAATCTGTGAAATATCTGAATGCCCACACTGGAATTGTGTTCCTGTACTGTCAGAAAAGCCACTAAAGACTCGTCTGGTCTGCTTTGCCCTTCATCACCAGTCTAGAGAATCGAGGGAAAAGAGCAGTGGTGTAAAGTACTTAAGGGAAACTACTTAAAGTACTTAAATTACTAGTTTTTTGGGGTATCTGTACTTTACTATTTATATTTTTTGACAACTTTTACTTTTACTCCACTACATTCCTGAAGAAAATAATGTACTTTTTATTCCTTACATTTTCCCTGACACCCAAAAGTACTCGTTACATTTTGAATGCTTAGTAGGACAGGAACATTGTCTAATTCACACACTTAGCAAGATAATATCCCTAGTCATCCCAACTGCCTCTGATCTGGCAGACTCACTAAACACAAATGCTTAGTTTGTAAATTATGTCTGAGTGTTGAACTGCGCCCCTGGCTATCCATAAATAATAATAATTTAAAAAAGAAAATCGTATTGGTTTGCAGGGACAATATAAAATATAAGAAATGTATAAGAAATGTAAAATTATTTATACTTAAGTACATTTCAAAGCAAATACTTTTAGACTTAGTATTTTAGTCTTTTTAAAGTAGTATTCTACTGGGTGACTTTCACTTTTACTTGAGTCATTATCTTTTAAGGTATCTTTACTTTTACTCAAGTATGAAAATTGGGTACTTTTTCCACCACTGAGAAAGAGTGCCATGTTTTCTGAACTGTTTGCATGTGGGAGGTAAGACAGACCAACTTCCCATTGCATGAACAACTTGTAACTTATGTTTGGGATGTAAAAGTGACACATGGACACAAACGGCATACATATATACAGTGCATTCGGAAAGTATTCAGACCCCTTGACCTTTTCCACATTGTTAGATTACAGCCTTATTCTAAAATTGATTAAATAGACCCCCCCCTCTCATAAATCTACACACAATGTACCACAATGACAAAGCAAAAACAGGTTTTTAGACATTTTTGCAAGTGTATTCAAAATAACAAACTGAAATATCACATTTACATTTGTATTCAGACCCTTTACTCAGTACTTTGTTGAAGCATATTTGGCAGTGATTACAGCCTTAAGTCTTTTTGGGTATGATGCTACAAGCTTGTCACACCTGTATTTGGGAGTTTCTCCCATTCTTCTCTGCAGATTCTCTCAAGCTCTGTCAGGTTGGCTGGGGAGCGTCGCTGCACAGCTATTTTCAAGACTCTCCTGAGATGTTCGATTGGGTTCAAGTCCGGGCTCTGGCAGGGCCACTCAAGGACATTCAGGGACTTGTCCCAAAGCCACTCCTGCGTTGTCTTGGCTGTGCGCTTAGGGTCGTTGTCTTGTTGGAAGGTGAACCCTCACCCCAGTCTGAGGTCCTGAGCAGGTTTTCATCAAGGATCTTGCTCTGTTCATCTTTCCCTCGATCCTGACTAGTCTCCCAGTCCCTGCCGCTGAAAAACATCCCCACAGCATACGGCTTCACCGTAGGGATGGTGCCAGGTTTCCAGCAGACGTGACGTGACGCTTGGCATTCAGGCCAAAGAGTTCAATCTTCGTTTCATCAGACCAGAGAATCTTGTTTGTCATGGTCTGAGAATCCTTTAGGGGCCTTTTGGCAAACTCCAAGCGTATTGTCATGTGCATTTTACTGAGGAGTGGCTTCCGTCTGGCCGCTACCATAAAGGTCAGATTGTCGGAGTGCTGCATATTTGGTTGTCCTGGAAGGTTCACCCATCTCCACAGAGGAACTCTGGAGCTCTGTCAAAGTGACCATCGTGTTCTTGGTCACCTCCCTGACCAAGGCCCTTCTCCCCCGATTGCTCAGTTTGGCCGGTCGGCCAGCTCTAGGAGCTCTTGGTGGTTCCAAACTTCTTCCATTTAAGAATGATGGAGGCTACTGTGTTCTTGGGGACCTTCAATGGTGCAAACATTTTTGGTACCCTTCCTCAGATTTGTGCCTCAGCACCATCCTGTCTCTGAGCTCTACGGATAATTCCTTTTACCTCATTGCTTGGTTTTTGCTCTGACATGCACTGTCAACTGTGGGACCTTGTGTAGACAGGTGGGTGCCTTTCCAAATCATGTTCAATCAATTTAATTTACCACAGGTTGACTCCAATCAAGCTGTAGAAACATCTCAAGGATAATCAATGGAAACAGGTTGCACCTGAGCTCAATTTCGAGTCTCATAGCAAAGGGTCTGAATACTTATGTAAATAAGTTATTTCTGTTTTTTATGTTATAAATTAGCATACATTTCTAAAGCTGGTTTCACTTTGTCATTATGGGGTATTGTGCGTAGATTGATGAGGAAAAAATGTATTCAATCAATTTTAGAATAAGGCTGTAATGTAACAAAATGGGGAAAAGTCAAGGGGTCTGAATACTTTCCCATGGCACTGTATCAGTGGAGGCTGCTGAGGGGATGACGGCTCATAATAATGTCTGGAACGGAGAAACCATGTATTTAATACCAAGTGACCCTAACCCTAAACTGACTCTATTGCTACTTGCAGTGAATCTCATCTGAGGGAAGCCACCGTAAATCCCAAGACACTACAGGTAGGTCTGTTACTGGGCTGATACTGGGCTCCTGACAGAATAGTGCCTGCTGCTTCAATGCAGCTCTTGTAGTGTGAATGCAGCTCAGTTTGGAGCGAATTAAAACAAAGCAAATAAAATATGGGACAAATGAAATGTACATAAATAGTTGTTATTTCTGTTATGTTTGTAATTAATACACAATGTTACTTCTGCTCTTTTGTATATTTTTTTAAAGCAAAATAATAGTCTCTTCACAATGGGATTCAATAAACTATTAGAATCCGTTGCTATATCAAAGGTGTGATAACCTAATGCACCGAATTTTGGAGATCATTACAGCCTAAATTACGTTCTTTTCATCCTCACTATGCAAACAAAGCTGATTTCCGCAACAATTTAGCTGTTTAAAAGAGTTTTGTTTTGCTAATAAGATGCAAACAGTACTTCAAACTACTTTTGGGTACCTTGTTAACATTTCAACATGAAATCCATGTCTTAAACGTTGCTACGTTTCCGAAAAGGCGCCGGAGAAGAAGGTAGACGTTTTACGTGTCCCCAACCGATTGTGTTTTTTTGTTCAATTATTTGCGTTTTTTGTAACTTATTTTTTTACTTATTTTGTACATAATGTTGCCGCTACCGTCTCTTATGACCGAAAATAACTTCTGGACATCAGGACTGTGATTACTCACCACGGACTGGCAGAATCCTTTTTTTCCTTAAACGAGTCTGACGAGCCCGACGCGAATGATATACTGCTTTCTCGGGAACAGGCCCAGATCCCTGTGATTTGCATGAAGAGGAGGCGGAGAAAAAGGGGCCAGAGGGCGGGCTGCCTTCTGAGAATTCGTAGGCGATAAAATAAACCCCCACTTCCTTCCATTCTGCTAGCAAATGTGCAATCTTTGGAGAATAAAATCGATGACCTACGCGCAAGATTAAACTACCAATGGGACATTCAAAACTGTAATATCTTATGCTTCACGGAGTCGTGGCTGAACGACAACACTATCAACATACAGCTGGCTGGTTATACGCTGTACCGGCAGGATAGAACAGCTGCGTCTTGTAAGACAAGGGGTGGCGGACTATGCATTTTTGTAAATAACAGCTAAATAACAGCTGGTGCACAATATCGAGCTATATCGAGGTAGAGTATCTCGTTTACATACCACCACAGTCAGAGGCTGGCACTAGGACAGCATTGAATGAGCTGCATACCGCCATAAGCAAACAAGAAAACGCTCACCCAGAGGCGGCGCTCCTAGTAGCCGGGGACTATAATGCAGGGAAACTTAAATCCGTTTTACCAAATTTCCACCAGTATGTTAAATGTGCAACCAGAGGAAAAAACAACTCTGGACCACCTTTACTCCACACACAGAGACGCATACAAAGCTCTCCCTCGCCCTCCATTTGGCAAATCTGACCATTATTCTATCCTCCTGATTCCTGCTGACAAGCAAACATTTAAGCAGGAAGCACCAATGACTAGATCAATAAAAAAAGTGGTCAGAAGCAAATGATGCTAAGCTACAGGACTGTTTTGCTAGCACAGACTGGAATATGTTCGGTGTCCGATGACACCACATCAGTCGCTGGCTTCATCAATAAGTGCATCGATGACGTTGTCCCCACAGTGACTGTACGTACATACCCCAACCAGAAGCCATGGATTACAGGCAACATCCGCACTGAGCTAAAGGTTAGAGCCGCCGATTTCAAGGAGCGGGACTCTAACCCGGAAGCTTATAAGAAATCCCGCTATGCCCTCCGAAGAACCATCAAACAGGCAAAGCGTCAATACAGGACTAAGATCGAATCGTACTACATCGGCTCTGACGCTCGTCGGATGTGGCAGGGCTTGCAAACCATTACAGACTACAAAGGGGAGCACAGCCGAGAGCTGCCCGGTGACACAAGCCTACAAGACGAGCTAAATTACTTCTATGCTCACTTCGAGGCAAATAACACTGAAGCCTGCATGAGAGCATCAGCTGTTCCGGAAGACTGTGTGATCATGCTCTCCGCAGCCAATGTGAGTAAGACATTTAAACAGGTCAACATTCACAAGGCCGCAGAGCCAGATGGATTATCAGGGCGTGTACTGCGAGCATGCGCTGACCAACTGGAAAGTGTCTTCACTGACATTTTAAAACTCTCCCTGTCTGAGTCTGTAATACCAACATGTTTCAAGCAGACCACCATGTGTCCTAGAACACTAAGGTAACCTGCCTAAATGACTACCGACCCATAGCACTCACGTCTGTAGCCATGAAGTGCTTTGAAAGGCAGGTCATGGCTCACATCAACACCATTTTCCCAGAAACCCTAGATCCACTCCAATTTGCATACCGCCCCAAAAGATCCACAGATTATGCAATCTCTATTGCACTCTTTCTCACCTGGACAAAAGGAAAACCTATGTGAGAATGCTATTCATTGACTACAGCTCAGCGTTCAACACCATAGTGCCCTCAAAGCTCATCAATAAGCTAAGGACCCTGGGACTAAACACCTCCCTCTGCAACTGGATCCTGGACTTCCTGATGGGCCACCCCCAGGTGGTAAGGGTAGGTAACAACATATCTGCCACGCTGATCCTCAACACAGGGGCCCCTCAGGGGTGCGTGCTCAGTCCCCTCCTGTACTCCCTGTTCACTCATGACTGCACGGCCAGGCACGACTCCAACACCGTCATTAATGTTTGACGAAGAGACAGCCTATAGGGAGGAGGTCAGAGACCTGGCCGTGTGGTGCCAGGACAACAACCTCTCCTTCAACGTGATCAAGACAAAGGAGATGATTATGGACTACAGGAAAAAGAGGACCGCGCACGCCCCCATTCTCATCGACGGGGCTGCAGTGGAGCAGGTTGAGTGCTTCAAGTTCCTTGGTGTCCATATCACCAACAAACTAACATGGTCCAAGCACACCAAGACAGTCGTGAAGAGGGCACGACAAAACCTATTCCTCCTCAGGAGACTGAAAAGATTTAGCATGGGTCCTCAGATCCTCAAAAGGTTCTACAGCTGCACCATCCTGACTGATTGCATCACTGCCTGGTATGGCAACTGCTCGGCCTCCGACCGCAAGGCACTACAGAGGGTAGCGCATACGGCCCAGTACATCACCGGGGCCAAGCTTCCTGCCATCCAGGACCTCTATACCAGGCGGTGTCAGAGGAAGGCCCTAAAAATTGTTAAAGACTCCAGCCACCCTAGTCATAGACTGTTCTCTCTGCTACCTCACGGCAAGTGGTACCGGAGCGCCAAATCTAGGTTCAAGAGGCTTCTAAACAGCTTCTACCCCCAAGCCATAAGACTCCTGAACAACTAATCAAATGGCTACCCAGACTATTTGCATTGCCTCCCCCTCTCCCTCTCTTTTACACCGCTGCTACTCTCTGTTATCATCTATGCATAGTCACTTCAATAACTCAACCTACATGTTCATATTACCTCAACTAACCGGTGCCCCCGCACATTGACTCTGTACCGGTACCCCCCTGTATATAGTCTCGCTATTGTTATTTTACTGTTGCTCTTTAATTACTTGTTACCTTTATTTCTTATCCATATTTTTTTTTTAACTGCATTGTTGGTTAGGGGCTCGTAAGTAAGCATTTCACTGTAAGGTCTACACCTGTTGTATTCGGCGCATGTGACTAATAAAATTTGATATAGCAAAGAAAACGTGTAATCTGCTTGACACATTGTTACTTATCTTACAGATCACAGTCAGCTAATTTCCCCTCCATTCATATGCAAATATGTTTGATTCATTTACTGGCGTGTCTGGCTGACATATTTTTATTTTAAGCTGCTCTTCCCTTATCTACACAGAAATAATATTTTAGTAGACCTCTATTATGCTTCATTCTTTCTCTCTCGCATAGCTCATTAATACACCCTCGTGGTGGAACAGATCTATTGTAGGTTCCAAGATAGTTCAACATTATTCATTGTTCTAACAAATACCATCAAGGGATACCTTACAAATTACAGTTATGAACACCTTGTGAAACAGCTGTGAAAACCAGCCTTGCAATATTTAAGATTTAAATATAAACTTGGACCTTTTTTAGGGTACAGTTGTGTCATTCATTTATTTTCAGATTTTTTGTTGTTGTTGTACACTCACATGGCAAACTTATACTGAATTCTGGTGAGTTGAATAGAGAGGAGGTGGGTGCTGTGTGGGTGGGAGGTTCTGACTGTCACTTGTTCTCAACAGGCAGCCAGTCTCGGAAAGGGGACTTGAAGAGGGATACTGCAAAGTCTAGGCACTGCTGCTATCTTTGTTCTGAGTGTTTGCAGTGCTAGTGTTTTTAATCCATCTGTGTATCTCACATTATGTACCAAGTATGATAGAGCAAGAACTTTATTAGCAGATAATAACAACAAGACAATAACAGTAGCTGTAGATGATGTAATGAACATTTGGAGGGTGGTTGGTAATGGATGAACTCGGGTGGATCCACAATTGGGTGTTAGGCAGAACCCCTAGGTCCTGAAGAACAGGAGCAGAGTTAAAGGGAACAGGGTAGGAGACCGCGACGTAAACAAGAAGACACACAGGTTACTCTTTACTTGAGAAGATTTGATGCATTAGTGCAGTGTCAAAAATGGGAGATATGTACTTTTCAACAGTTTTTGAAGGTATAGCCTACCTGAAGCTGGTCCCCCTCCGACTCAGAGCACAGAGAATCAGACTGACCCGAACTCGCTGGTTCTGGTGGATGGGATACCTCCTGGGTGGCTCGAACAGTCAATGGTCCTAAAGTCATTTGGAGAGGTAAATTGAAGAGGTAAATATTTATAAACTCAGCATAACTACCATAACTACCTTCAAATCATGATAAGGTTCTATAGCTGTACCATTGAGAGCATATTGACTGGCTGCTTGGTATGGTAATAGCACCGCACTCGATCGCATGGCGCTACAGTGTTGTGAGGACAGCCCAGTACATCACTGGGGCCGAGCTCCCTGCCACCCAGGACCTCTATATCAGGCGGTGTGAAAAGAAGGCTCAGAAAATCGTCAAAGACTTCAACCACCCAAGCCATAAACCTTTCTCTGCTGTCGCACGGCAAGAGGTACCAGTACATCAAGTCTGACACCAACAAGCTCTTGAACAGCTTCTATTCCAAAGCAATATGACTGATAAATACTTAACAAAATAGCAAAACAGGCCAAATTTACCTTGAATCTTCATTGACCTCTTCCCATGGCGGTCCGGTGGGTCTGGTTGGTTCGTTCATGCAAACCTGGAGGATGATGATGATGTCCATCATCACCTTGGAGGTGGCATAGACAGATTCTATAATATTGAACTCTGCTGTGGTCAAATAAAGCAACCATTACAAAACAACTTATCATGGCAAAATTTGAATTGTGACATTTACCGATCATGGGCCATTGTGAAACAACTTTCATAAATTTCAGGCGCACAGTCACCCTCAAACTTCTGGCAGGCTAGACAGGTACGGACCTTTAAGCATGAAAGTGACAAATTGAAACATTGGGTGCTCTCTAATATGACATTAATTGAAATCATAATAATTTCAGATATAATAGAATGTGATTGATAAACCAAAGATTATTTCACTTGCCCAGCTGTCCACATCATTGACAATCCCACGCCAGAAGAAGCGTAGGTTGATTTTGGCAATCATGCGTTTCACTCCGAAATGGCCAGCATGCATCTCGGTCAGAACGGCCTCCCTTTCCTTCGTGAAAATCACCCTCCTTGTCACGCCCTGACTTTAGTTATATTTGCTTAGGTCAGGGTGTGACAAGGGTGGTTTGTTTAGTTTTGTATTGTCTAGGTTTTTTTGTCTTGTCTAGGGTTTTTGGTTATCTATGGGGATTTTGTATTGTCTAGGGGTATGTAGGTTTATGGTGGCCTGAATGGGTTCCCAATCAGAGACAGCTGTTTATCGTTGTCTCTGATTGGGGAGCCTATTTTAGGTTGCCATTTTCCATGTTGGTTTTGTGGGTAGTTGTCCATGTTTAGTTGCTTGGATGCACTACGTTGGCGTGTCGCTGGGATATTTATTGTTTTGTTGGTGACATCGTTAAATAAAGAAGTATGTACGCTCAAACCGCTGCGCCTTGGTCCACTCCTTTAAACGACCGTGACACTCCTGTGTGGCTGGCCATTCATTGTAGGTACATGTTATTGCCTAACAAGTTGGAAGAGAAGAGTTGTTGAAATACTCAAGTCCAAGTAAATTTGCACTGCTGTCTCCATCTGTCTGTCTTCCACTTACTTCCCACCTCTCTCTCGCTCTCATCCTTTCTCACTTTCTTCCTCTCTGTGTCTAGCAAAGACACCTAGTTAAGGGCAGTTGGAATTACGATAATTGCTTACACCTATCCATTTGATTGATCAGGGTTTACTTATAGCTATATACCTCAATATGACAGACATACTGTATAGCTACATGTATAGCTAGCAACATGTATATGACCAACTAGCTAGATGGAAATGGTTGTTGAAAAATGGTTGTACATAGCTAAATCCTTCAAGTAATCTAACAGAAGTTGACTGCTTAAGCATTGAGGACAGCATTTTGTTGACAACATGGTGGTTTACACTATGTCTACTGTGTGTGAATGATGGAAGAATCTTACCCCAGCTGTAGGTCCATTTGAGTGTGTGTGGTCACTTAGCCCTGCACATCAACCAGTACTGGGACCATTGGAGACTTGCTCAACAAAGAGCTGCTCGAATGTCTTTAAGTACAAAATGGAGGAAGTTAACAATCTGTGGTTTAGATTGAATTCAAAGTTGAGACAAACTACAACACATATGAAAGACTGTACCACACAGACTAGTACAATAGCCTACACATAGAAAGGAACCTAAAGACACATACAGTACCAAACAGTACTACCCGACAGACAGGGCAGGTGTGGACCAGTGTTGTCTTGGCTACAGTCTTCTGGTTCACAGCTGCTTTTAAATTAATACCAATTAATTTAAAACCCACCATAGTAGGTAAGACTAAATAAAATTACATAACCTTGCCTACTAGCTATACTAATGATCTGCTGTCCAGAGGGTAACAACAAACATATCAATATTTTCCCGCAGTAAAGTAAGCACATGGTTGACTCGAGAGGATGCTAATCAGTTCAACCGCTCAAAAAGACAGACTAAAATAATACAGCTAGCTAGGGTAGTTACAAGTCAAGCAGTACTAGAAATAGACTCACCGCTGCTCACCCACAAACAAACATTATCAAGAACACCTAGCTTTAGCTTCACCATCTAGGTTATCTAGCTAGTTAACTAGCAAGCTAGACTGTTAGTTTATAAAAGTCAAAGAAAGCTCAACTGGTTTTTATGAATCATGCATTTAAATGGCTAGACAAATAGACAGCTAATGTAACCTTGATTTGGCAGTCTCATCCAGATCATCATGGCCCTGGTGAGTAACGTGAAGCTTCAGACAGGAATTTGTTGTTCTGCATGACAGCCACATTGGCATTAAAAAAATTTTTTTGGGGGGGGGGTTAAATACCAGCAAATATATTGATAAAAGTCACTTTGTCCGAGAGTGATTAACATGGTTATAAAACAAAACACAGCCCTTATTTGAAATGTTTCTAACATCCACAATGGATAAAATGAATGATGGAAAAACAATTGGAACCATTTCTGTGTTTGACCGCTAGGTTTTATGGGTATTATGACTCATACTGTGGGACTCAATTAATGTGGCACATTAGGAGAACTAACGCAGCAGGTTAGGAGAACTAATGTGGCAGGTTAGGAGAATTAATGTGTCAGGTTATGAGAATGAGGTTACATTTAGGAAACTCTAGTTAACTCTAGTTAAGCCATGGAATGAGAGAGGCCTCTAGTGGCCAAAGGCTGTTTTTAGCATGGGCAGCGCCATTGAGGGCTTCCAGCATGCTTCAGACATTTTAAAGTAGTAGTCAACTGGGTGGGGATTCCTATAGGTTGTAGCCTCAATGGCGCTGCCCATGCAGTCACAGATATTATAATGGCAGAGATAAAGATGAGTCCTCTATCTATCTCTATGGGTTAGGCTTAGCTAAAATGCTACACCGGTTTATCTAGTTGTCCACCGGTTTATCTAGTTGTCCACGCAATCTGCCATGCAAAACGGTGTCAACAAATCTGCCCAAATTAGCTGATTCGCTTTCCACATTCCAACGTCTGTTGATCCACCCACTTCTTTCGCAACGCCCACTTTCAAACACACTCCACTTATATGGTTACCCATGACTCAACATTTTAAAGACAGAATGAAGTGTTCGAGTAGTAAGCCTAACAAAGCCGACTTCTTCATATACCCCCATATCACACACTCACAAACTGATAGCATAACATGGGTACTATTAAAGCTGCAGTATGCAACTTTTTGGGCGACCCAACCAAATTCACATAAATGTTAATTATAGATCTGTCATTCTCATTAAAAGCAAGTCTAAGAAGATATAGATCTGTTCTATGTGCACTTTTTCTATGTTTCCCATTCTTAAATTTATTTTTGCCGGCTATATCCAGTAGGTTAATACAGGATTATTAAAGGCCCAGTGCATTACTTTGATGAAAATAAAACGATTTTTGTTTAAAAAAAAATATTTTATTCAGATTTTTCAGGAGGTGCTGAAGCAACCTCAGCACCATAGCCACGGGAATTGGAACGGTGGAATGACGGTGGAATGCAAAAAAAATGTATGCCCCTGCTGAAGACGTCTATATTAGTCCACTAATACAGGACTAGTAAAGGCCCAGTGCAGTACTTTTGTGAATTAAAAAAAACGAAATGTATTTGAGTGTTTACAAGCATTTGTGACTTGAGTCTTATAATTGTCTGTACAAAACAGTTAATCTGATAATACTTGTGTAATATAAATACTTGTGTAATAAATAAATAATAGAAATACTTGCTTTGTTTTCTATGTGAAAACTGAAATGGTTTACTCATTCCTTTTCAGTTGATGCTCTTATCCAGAGCAGCTTACAGTAGTGAGGTCATACATTTTCATACTAGTTCCCCATGGGAATTGAACCCACAACCCTAATTTTGCAAGCGCCACGCTCTACCAACTGAGCCACATCATCACAAACGACTTTTTGTTTGAATGTACTCAATTACTGTATTGTTCTTCTTCATGGTGATGGAAAGTCCACAGGTACAAAACTAGATGACCAGCCTATGTACAATATAGTAATGTACATTTACATTAAGGGGTTTGTAAGGATGGTAAAATAATACTGCACAAAAAGTGGTTGTTCTCCATGTTATTTGATCAAGAAAAATATTTAATTTGATGTGGATGTTTTGTGTCTTTTCCCATAACTTTGCACCTTTGATGTGGATGTTTGAGGACAGGGTTTTGTTCTTTATGGATGCCATTAAAATGACAATAGCAGAGAAAAGGACAGAGCAACAACTCTTACACTTCCAACTATTGAATCCTGCAAGATACTGTTCGTAATTATACAACTACCTTTTTTGCCAAAAATAGTTTTGCTCATGCTACAGACATCTATATCGGTCCGCTAATATAGATGTCTGTATAATTTTAAAAAGTGCTGCAGCACCCTCAGCACCCCTACTTCCGGCTTCTATGGTTTTGTACACCAGCTTCAAACAGCTGAAAATACAAGATTTTTGGTTATGGAAAATATATTTCACATTGGTTTAGATTGTACAATGATTCTAAACACTAAACTGAAATTAGGCAAACTATTAGAATTTTAGCAAGCAGGAAATTGTGGAGCAATTTCTGCATAGTGCATTTTTAATTGGTTAGAGAGAGCAGAGGTCTTTGGCCACATTCAAACAAAAACACCCTAATGATTGGTTGACAAATAGTGCCTCCCACAATGCAGGTGATGGCTACATGGTGCAGTTGGTGAGAAGCAACTGTAGCGACTTCATGAAAATCTGCATGACCTTTGATCACATGATTTTGTCAAGTTCTTGCAGTCCACATGTAGTCACAAGTCGGACAATTTTAATCCCTGTGTTTTTATCCCATGTAGCTCAGTTGGTAGAGCATGGCAACGCCAGGGTTGTGGGTTCGATTCCCACGGGGGACCAGTTTGAAAAAGTATTCAAATGTATGCCCTCACTACAGTAAACCACTCTGGATAAGAGTGTCTGCTAAATAACTCAAATGTAATGCAACACACTTTGAAAGGTGGTATTGACTAGTGTAATCTGCTTTAACGTGCCTGAAGTCTCTGAATCCATGTAGGTTTTTTTTGTTTTCATTTTGAAAGTAAAAATGAGAATACTAGTAGCAGAAATGTTAATTATATTTAACAGTGAATTGTCTCTTCCTCATCAGGGGCGGACTGGCAATCTGGCATTTTGGGACAATTTTTTCCCGAGTGGGCCTGTCATGCCAAATAGTGTCCCCCCCTGCGTCACAATGGGATTCGATGAGTTCTAGCTTCGGTTGCTAGGGCTGTTGCTAGAACTTGCAAAAATTCTGACCGACCCACGTAATGAACCAAAGCGGTCATTGCTATGCTGGTTGCTTAGCTCTATTTTACCTCGTAGCGGTCATGGAGATCTAGTTTTATTTCACCTCATAAGCGCTCGCTCATTCTGCGCAAAATTATTACCTCAGAATCTGTGTTTTTGAAGGCTGACTGCTTCAGAAGACTGGAAAGAGAACACTCTTTCTTTACCATATATTTGTGTTTCACAGGAGGTTGCTGGCACCTTAATTGGGGAGGACGAGCTCTTGGTAATGGCTGGAGCAGAATGGGTTGGATGGTATCAAATACATCAAACACATGGTTTCCATGTGTTTGATGCCATTCCATTCGCTTTGTTCCTGCCAGTATCATGAGCCGTCCTAATTTAAGCTGTTTTTAAATTGACGTTGCTATATACAGTACTTACTGTATTTACCTCAGCCTGCTTAGTCAGCTAGCTAGCTAGCCAGACTGTTTTTTTTTTCTTCTCAATGTTAGCTAGCTAACTGTTATTGTAGCTTTCTGTTTGTATGTAGTTTACACTTCAATGGCATCACTCGAGGAGATTTTATTTTATCTTTCCAACCAGGCAAAGTACTATGAAGGCACTACTGACCTCGACAAGAGGCACAACATTTGTGGAGGGCAGAGAAATTCACAATTCAGGGTAATGTTAAGTTGTTATGTCTATTGTTCAATTTGTGGAACTGCTGTGATCACTCATTATCTTTAATGTTGTGATTCACAGACACACGATGACCACGATTTGAATGCTGCAACTGAGACGGACTGATGTCATTGGGACACACGCTGAGACCCCCAGTATGACTCGACTTGGGCCGGATATTTGTGACAGATCTAAAATGGTGCCGAAACACACCAGCATCCCATTTTATGTTTATTCTATGGCCAACCATCTCTCTAGCTCCCCATTATGCCATTTATGCCCCATGGTCAATGGTCCCTCAACTTCAGACACTTTGGAACTCTCCATTTTATCTCTATAAACCCACCCTTCCTTCACCCATTTTCCCTATGCTTCTTCCTTCACTTGTTAGGGCCAATTTCAAGTTTTCATAACAATCGGTAATCAGCCTTTTTGGACACCGATTATGGCTGATTACATTGCAATCCACGAGGAAACTGCGTGGCAGGCTGACCACCTGTTACGAAGGTTGTGCAATGTAACAGCAATATTTAGACTTAGGGTTGCCACCCGTTCGATAAAATACGTAACGGTTCCGTATTTCACTGAAAGAACAAACGTTTTGTTCTTTATGGATGCTTCTTCCTTCACTTGTTAGGGCCAATTTCAAGTTCGATAAAATACGTAAAGGTTCCGTATTTCACTGAAAGAATAAACGTTTTGTTTCCGAAATTATGGGTTTCCGGATTTGACCATATTAATGACCAAAGGCTCATATTTCTGTGTTTATTATATTATAATTAAGTCTGATTTGATATTTAATAGAGCGGTCTGGCTGAGTGGTGGTAGGCAGCAGCAGGCTCGTAAGCATTCATTCAAACAGCACTTTACTGCGTTTGCCAGCAGCTCTTAGCAATGCTTGATGCACAGCGCTGTTTATGACTTCAAGCCTATCAACTCCCGAGATTAGATTTGCAATACTAAAGTGCCTATAAGAACATCCAATAGTCAAAGGTATATGAAATACTAATGTTAGAGAGAAATAGTTGATGCGTCATACTTCCTATAATAACTACAACCTAAAACTTAACTGGGAATATTGAAGAACTGGGAATATTGACCCACTAGCTTTCATATGTTCTCATGTTCTGAGCAAGGAACTTAAACGTTAGCTTTTTTACTTGGCACATATTGCCCTTTTACTTTTTTGCATTATTTAAACCAAATTGAAAATGTTTTATTATTTATTTGAGACTAAATAGATTTTATTTATGTATTATATTAAGTTAAAATAAAAGTGTTCATTGTTCATTCAGTATTGTTTTAATTGTCATTATTACAAATATAAACTCAGCAAAAAAATAAACGTCCTCTCACTGTCAACTGCGTTTATTTTCAAACTTAACATGTGTAAATATTTGTATGAACATAAGATTCAACAACTGAGACATAAACTGAACAAGTTCCACAGACATGTGACTAACAGAAATTGAATAATGTGTCCCTGACAAAGGGAGGGGGTCAAAATCAAAAGTAACAGTCAGTATCTGGTGTAGCCACCAGCTGCATTAAGTACTGCAGTACATCTCCTCCTCATGGACTGCACCAGATTTGCCAGTTATTGCTGTGAGATGTTACTCCACTCTTCCACCAATGCACCTGCAAGTTCCCGGACATTTCTGGGGGGAATGGCCCTAGCCCTCACCCTCCGATCCAACAGGTCCCAAACGTGCTCAATGGGATTGAGATCCGGGCTCTTCGCTGGCCATGGCAGAACACTGATATTCCTGTCTTGCAGGAAATAACACACAGACCGATCAGTATGGCTGGTGGCATTGTCATGCTGGAGGGTCAGGATGAGTCTGCAGGAAGGGTACCACATGAGGGAGGAGGATGTCTTCCCTGTAACGCACAGCGTTGAGACTGCCTGTAATGACCCCAAGCTCAGTCCGATGGTGACACACCGCCCCAGACCATGACGGACCCTCCACCTCCAAATCGATCCCGCTCCAGAGTACAGGCCTCAGTGTAACGCACATTCCTTCGACGATAAACGCAAATCCAACCATCACCCCTGGTGGGACAAAACTGTGACTCGTCAGTGAAGAGCACTTTTTGCCAGTCCCGTCTGGTCCAGCTACAGTGGGTTTGTGCCCATAGGCGACGTTGTTGCCGGTGATGTCTGGTGAGGACCTGCCTTACAACAGGCCTACAAGCCCTCAGTCCAGCCTCTCTCAGCCTATTGCGGACAGCCTGAGCACTGATGGAGGGATTGTGCGTTCCTGGTGTAACTCAGGCAGTTGTTGCCATCCTGTACCTGTCCCGCAGGTGTGATGTTCGGATGTACCGATCCCGTGCAGGTGTTGTTACACGTGGTCTCCCAATGTGAGGACGATCAGCTGTCCGTCCTGTCTCCCTGTAGCGCTGTCTTAGGCGTCTCACAGTAGGGACATTGCAATTTATTGCCCTGGCCACATCTGCAATCCTCATGCCTCCTTGCAGCATGCCTAAGGCACGTTCACGCAGATAAGCAGGGACCCTGGGCATCTTTTTTTGGTGTTTTTCAGAGTCAGTAGAAAGGCCTCTTTAGTGTCCTAAGTTTTCATAACTCTGACCTCAATTTCCTACCGTCTGTAAACTGTTAGTGTCTTAACGACCGTTCCACAGGTGCATGTTCATTAATTAATTGTTTATGGTTCATTGAACAAGCATGGAAAACTATCATGACACAAGGCGAGACCCAGATGCAGACACAAGAGGCAGATGGTTGGAGTCTTACAATGTTTATTAATACAAAAAGGAGTAGGCAAGAGAATGGTCGTGTACAGGCAAAAGGTCAAAACCAGTTCAGAGTCCAAAATGTATCGAAGGGCAGGCAGAATCAAGGTCAGGGCAGGCAGGATGATCAGACAGACAGGAAAGTAGTCCAGAGTCAGGCAGGGGTCAAAACTGGGAAGACTATCAAAAAGAGAATAGCAAAAGGAGTACGGGAAAAACACACTGGTTGACTTGACTAACATACAAGATGAACTGGCACAGAGAGACAGAAAACACAGGGATAAATACACTGGGGAAAATATGCGACACCTGGAGGGGGTGGAGACAATCACAGGAACTGGTGAAACAGATCAGGGCGTGACAGGAAACAGTGTTTAAACCCTTTTCAATGAAGATCTGACGTTATTTGGATTTTTACGAATTATCTTTGAAAGACAGGGTCCTGAAAAAGGGACATTTCTTTTTTTGCTGAGTTTATATATAAAAATCTGCCAATTAATCAATATCAGCTTTTTTTGGTTCTCCAATAATCGGTATCAGCGTTGAAAAATCATAATCGGTCGACCTCTAATCTAGACTCAGTAGCACATTTAAGTGTTGTGGTGTACTGTTTTCGCTACCTTTTTTTCACCTGGGATATGCTGTCCTGCTTATTCTAGGGTTCAGACTGAATGCAGTTGTAAATGTGCTGCTCACAATTGACAGCAGCAACATAGACCTGTTAAATTGACAAGAAAGGTGTTGATATAGTCGTGTTAAGGCATGGCTTCCTTGTCTTGAGTCTGTTAAATGTGTTTCTCATTCTGCTGGAGTGACCTAGTATTTTACATAAAACTTACCTTACGCATTCAGTTTTTCCATTTGTAACTCACCCACCAAAATCACAATATGCTGTTTTACATTGTGTTATTTGTGCTGGTCTAATTCCTCATATGGAAAAGCAGAATAATCTGTGTGCTCTCGGATAGTAATAATAGTTCCTGTGGTGCACTTCGATGTCCCATGTTTGTGACATTGATCAGTACATTTAAGGTTGACTTAAATTCAGAAGTGTATATACAGTGGGGCAAAAAAGTATTTAGTCAGCCACCAATTGTGCAAGTTCTCCCACTTAAAAAGATGAGAGAGGCCTGTAATTTTCATCATAGGTACAAAAAAAAATCCAGAAAATCACATTGTAGGATATTTCATGAATTTATTTGCAAATTATGGTGGAAAATAAGTATTTGGTCACCTACAAACAAGCAAGATTTCTGGCTCTCACAGACCTGTAACTTCTTCTTTAAGAGGCTCCTCTGTCTTCCACTCGTTACCTGTATTAATGGCACCTGTTTGAACTTGTTATCAGTATAAAAGACACCTGTCCACAACCTCAAACAGTCACACTCCAAACTCCACTATGGCCAAGACCAAAGAGCTGTCAAAGGACACCAGAAACAAAATTGTAGACCTGCACCAGGCTGGGAAGACTGAATCTGCAATAGGTAAGCAGCTTGGTTTGAAGAAATCAACTGTGGGAGCAATTATTAGGAAATGGAAGACATACAAGACCACTGATAATCTCCCTCGATCTGGGGCTACACGCAAGATCTCACCCCGTGGGGTCAAAATGATCACAAGAACGGTTAGCAAAAATCCCAGAACCACACGGGGGGACCTAGTGAATGACCTGCAGAGAGCTGGGACCAAAGTAACAAAGCCTACCATCAGTAACACACTACGCCGCCAGGGACTCAAATCCTGCAGTGCAAGACGTGTCCCCCTGCTTAAGCCAGTACATGTCCAGGCCCGTCTGAAGTTTGCTAGGGAGCATTTGGACGATCCAGAAGAAGATTGGGAGAATGTCAAATGGTCAGATGAAACCAAAATAGAACTTTTTGGTAAAAACTCAACTCGTCGTGTTTGGAGGACAAAGAATGCTGAGTTGCATCCAAAGAACACCATACCTACTGTGAAGCATGGGGGTGGAAACATCATGCTTTGGGGCTGTTTTTCTGCAAAGGGACCAGGACGACTGATCCGTGTAAAGGAAAGAATGAATGGGGCCATGTATCGTGAGATTTTGAGTGAAAACCTCCTTCCATCAGCAAGGGCATTGAAGACGAAACGTGGCTGGGTCTTTCAGCATGACAATCATCCCAAACACACCGCCTGGGCAACGAAGGAGTGGCTTCGTAAGAAGCATTTCAAGGTCCTGGAGTGGCCTAGCCAGTCTCCAGATCTCAACCCCATAGAAAATCTTTGGAGGGAGTTGAAAGTCCGTGTTGCCCAGCAACAGCCCCAAAACATCACTGCTCTAGAGGAGATCTGCATGGAGGAATGGGCCAAAATACCAGCAACAGTGTGTGAAAACCTTGTGAAGACTTACAGAAAATGTTTGACCTCTGTCATTGCCAACAAAGGGTATATAACAAAGTATTGAGATAAACTTTTGTTATTGACCAAATACTTATTTTCCACCATAATTTGCAAATAAATTCATTAAAAATCCTACAATGTGATTTTCTGGGAAAAAAAATCTCATTTTGTCTGTCATAGTTGAAGTGTACCTATGATGAAAATTACAGGCCTCCCTCATCTTTTTTAAGTGGGAGAACTTGCACAATTGGTGGCTGACTAAATACTTTTTTGCCCCACTATTATGTATGAAAGGCACATGTATGCATTGTTTACTATTTTGATTTATTTAAAACAATGTAATTGTTGGTTCAGGTGTTTGACGTGATTGATGGGGGACTAGGTACCTTGTCAAATAAGTATGCTTATTCATTCATGATTATGGATACATTCTGCAATGAGTTAATCTGGCTTTGAATCTTCAACAGAAAACGTCAACAAGTTAGTTCTAAATTGCTTTAATACAGCAGTGCATTCGGACACTATGAATTGAAATATATTTCACCTTGTTCATATAGTTGTCAGAAATTATAAGTGATTAAATAAAGACCTCCACTGGCTGAAGGAGAAAAGGATCTGGTAAAATAAGAGTATGTTGCTAATATCATCTAGGTAGGTACAGTTGAAGTCGGAAGTTTACATACACCTTAGCGAAATATATTTAAATTAAGTTTTTCACAATTCCTGACATTTAATCCTAGTAAAATTTGTATTTTATTTCTTTCATCACATTCCCAGTGGGTCAGAAGTTTACATACACTCAATTAGTATTTGGTAGCATTGCCTTTAAATTGTTTAACTTGGGTCAAACGTTTTGGGTAGCCTTCCACAAGCTTCCCACAATATGTTGGGTGAATTTTGACCCATTCCTCCTGACAGAGCTGGTGTAACTGAGTCAGGTTTGTAGGCCTCCTTGCTCGCACGTGCTTTTTCAGTTTTGCCCACAAATTTTCTATGGGATTGAGGTCAGGGCTTTGTGATGGCCACTCCTATACCTTGACTTTGTTGTCCTTAAGCCATTTTGCCACAACTTTGGAAGTATGCTTGAGATCATTGTCCATTTAGAAGTCCCATTTGCGACCAAGCTTTAACTTCCTGACTGATGTCTTGAGATGTTGCTTCAATATATCCACATAATTTTCTATCCTCATGATGCCATCTATTTTGTGAAGTGTACCAGTCTCTCCTGCAGCAAAACACCCCCACAACATGATGCTGCCACCCCCATGCTTCACGGTTGGGATGGTATTCTTCGGCTTGCAAGCATCCCCCTTTTCCTCCAAACATAACAATGGTCATTATGGCCAAACAGTTCTATTTTTGTGTCCTCAGACCAGAAAAGTACGATCTTTGTCCCCCTGTGCAGTTGCAAACCATAGTCTGGCTTTTTTATGGTGGTTTTGGAGCAGTTGCTTCTTCCTTGCGGAGCAGCCTTTCAGGTTATGTCGATATAGAACTCGTTTTACTGTGGATATAGATACTTTTGTACCTGTTTCCTCCAGCAGCTTCACAAGGTCCTTTGCTGTTGTTCTGGGATTGATTTGCACTTTTCGCACAAAAGTACGTTAATCTCTAGGAGACAAAACGCGTCTCCTTCCTGAGCGGTATGACGGCTGCATGGTACCTTCAGGCGTTTGGAAATTTCTCCCAAGGATGAACCAGACTTGTGGAGGTCTACAATTTTTTTTCTGAGGTCTTGGCTGATTTCTTTTGATTTTCCCATAATGTCAAGCAAAGAGGCACTGAGTTTGAAGGTAGGCCTTGAAATACATCCACAGGTACACCCCCAATTGACTCAAATTATGTAAATTAGCCTATCAGAAGCTTCTAAAGCCATGACATCATTTTCTGGAATTTTCCAAGCTGTTTAAAGACACAGTCAACTTAGTGTATGTAAACTTCTGACCCACTGGAATTGTGATACAGTGAAATAAGTCTGTAAACAATTGTATGAAAAATGACTTGTGTCATGCACAAAGTAGATGTCCTAACCGACATGCCAAAACTATAGTTTGTTCACAAGAAATTTGTGGAGTGGTTGAAAAACGAGTTTTAATGACTCCAACCTAAGTGTATGTAAACCTCTGACTTCAACTGTATATACTACATACTTAATGAGTATATACTACATACTATAAATTCAATTTAGTATACTGTAAACGAACGAGTATCCTCTCAGTTGAGCATACCTGCTCTTCGCCTGTCTACCGGAAGTTGATGCTGTTGCTATGCAACCTCTTGCTAGCTAGTTAGCATAACAAATTACTAGTTAGACATTTTACGACTTCGGGTGTGTTTTTAAATTCAATCTGGGGTGCCAGAGTGCGGTCGTAAATTCAGAGCGTTGCCAGATTGTCCGTTTGTAAATTCAGAGCGCACACTGGATGCACAGGCCGAGGAGTCTGGTTGATTTGAGCATTCTGTCCTTATGTAACCAATGTGAACTGGATAGCTAGTTAGCGGGTGTGCGCTAATAACATTTCGGGGACGTCACTCGCTCTGAGACCTTAAGCACCCAAGCTAACGTTGGCTAGCTACTTTCATACAAACATGGGACAACTCTGACCATTTTACTCACCATAGCAGAGCTGGCTAGGCAGTGTTTATGTTATCAAGAACGTTGGTGACTGTAACTGTGCAGCTGGCAACAATTTAATTACGCTTTTTGGCCGACGTTTACTGACACCGGTCATATTCAACGGGTGTTGAGCGCGCGTAAATTCATTATTCTGTGCTGGTACTCAAACGAGAGCGCTCTGAAATAACAGTATAGATAGCCCGAGCGAATTTACAAAGAACCCGAATGTCCATTGAGAACGCACACGACTATACCATTTAGCTAAGCTAAAATGAAGGGGATAATAAAGTCAATAAACGTTGGGTAATTAGTTAGATAGCCTGTTGTTAATATACTGTCAAGTTTGATGTATAAGCAGCTAGCTAACATTCCGGTACATACTGCTGTAATGATATGCTATGTGGTTCGTAAGGACAGCGTAGCTAACAAATTATCAGCCAACATAAAGTGTGAGGTAACTTATTTTGAAACATTTGTCATAATTAGTTAAAGCAAGGAATTTGTATCCGCTCTCGTACTTCGGCTGCATGTTTTCTGCCATTTTCTTCAAATCTGAAAACGCACATTTCCTGAAGAATTGCACTATGGGCCCTACCATACGGAAATAGTGTCCTCTGCGTGTATACTTCATATTTTGGCGAATTTAGTACGATATCCGGGAACTTTTGGCATACTAACTATATCCATACTATAACCAATAAGCACACTATATACTCAATTCACGTCACAAATAGTACGGTTAGTATGAGTATTCGAACACAGCTTCAGTCTTCCACGTTAGTTATCATATCTGCTATGTTAATAATTAACATTAGCTATCGATGAGTTAAAAAATGTTGGGTTGTTACTACATTTCCCATAATCCCTCCCCGTACAAAAGAACAAACACGCCGATCTCATCTGTGTCTTTACGGTTCCTGTTGCCATTATTAGGAGATCGTCCATGCGATCATATTTTTGGTGTAAAACTGCACAAGTGTCCGTTTGGACAGACCTTGGAGAACGGTTGGGGCCAAGTGTTTCCCAGAACGCGAAAAAGCAGAACTTTACGGGGTCTTGGCCCCGCGGTGTGAGCGTTGGTTTTCTCTTTCTACACAGCCTCCATTACTGAGACGCCTAAATTGTGTCTCTATTTTTCTCTTGTTTGTTTTGTCGTCAATATGTCGCCGTGATGGAGTTTCTGTGTTTGACAGAAATGAATCAGGGCCTGACCCGCAGTCGCAACAACCCGGTCTCCTCTCCCTTTGCACCATTTAATACTAGAGCGCTCGGACGCTCTCTCCCTGGAGCTCGGCCTAAATACCTCTCACAGAAAGGAGACAACTATGGAGAAGAATACAAACAGCAATGCCAACAGCAACAAGGTTCCGCCCCGTTCGAGTTCTACAGGCCCAACAGCTGGTGAATCTAAACCGAAAACAGGTGAACATTAATTAATAATTCGAACCAAATCCTAGTAAATTTTTCTTGACTGGTTTAACTACCCATCCAACGTTCTCTTAGCTTGCTAAATCGTTAGCTAGCTTTAAAGCTGGCCTAGCTGTAGTGCATGGTTTGTTTACTTGATATGGGAGATGACGTGCCTTGACAGAACGGGTGCGTTCGCTCTGAGTGTGCAAGAGTTCAGAATAACTGAGGTATTTACGAACGCTCAACACCGGTTGACGGTGTCAGTATTTTTATTTATTTAACTAGGCAAGTCAGTTAAGAACAAATTGTTATTTACATGACTGCCTACACCAGAAAAACCCAAACCAGGACGACGCTGGGCAAATTGTGGCCTGCCCTATGGGATTCCCGATCACGACCGGTTGTGATACAGCCCGCGATTGAACCTGGCTCTATAGTGATGCCTCTAGCACTGTGATGCAGTGCCTTAGACCGCTGTGCCACTCGGGAGCACGAGTCGGTAAAGAAGTCTGCAAAAAAGCGTATTTCAATTGTTGCCAGTTGCAGTTAGTCACCAATGCTCTGGGTAACATAACAGCCTAACAAGCTCTGCCAGGTTGAGTAAAATGGTCTTAAAATAGAGACACAATTTAGTAGCTAGCAAGTTAGCCAGCTAGCTTGGGTGCTTGGCTGTCGTTGTGAGGTCAGAACGCTCAGATCAACCCTACTCGGTCAGAGTGTTTTGTGTGTGCCCCGAGAGCGAAAATCTCTGAATTTACCAACGACCAGAGCGCCCTCTGGCACTCCACATTGAAGTTATGAGAACACACAACATTGAAACATTCACTAAGATTCCAATGCTTAAGTTAAGGATATTTGCACATTGCATAGAATTTTACACATATACAGTACCAGTCAAAAGTTTGGGGAAACCTACTCATTCAATGGTTTCTTTATTTTTACTATTTTCTACATTGTAGAATAGTGATAGTGAAGACATCAAAACTATAAAATAACACATGGAATCATTTAGTAACCAAAAAAGTGTTAAACAAATCAAAATATGAGATTATTCAAATAGCCACCCTTTGTCTTTGACAGCTTTGCACGAGCTTGGCATTCTCAACCAGCTTCGAGGTAGTCACCTGGAATGCATTTCAATTAACAGGTGTGCCATGTTCAAAGTTAATTTGTGGAATTTCTTTCCTTAATGCGTTTGAGCCAATCAGTTGTGTTGTGACAAGGTAGGGTTGGTGTACAGAAGATGGCCCTATTTGGTAAAAGACCAAGTCCATATTATAGCAAGAGCAGCTCAAATAAGCAAAGAGAAACCACAGTCCATTATTACTTTAAGTCAATCCTGAAAATTTCAAGAACTTTGAAAGTTTCTTCAAATGCAGTCGCAAAAACCATCAAGCGCTACGATGAAACTGGCTCTCATGAGGACCGCCACAGGAAAGGAAGACCCATAGTTACCTCTGCTGCAGAGGATAAGTTCATTAGAGTTACCAGCCTCAGTAATCGGCAATTAACTGCACCTCAGATTGCAGCCCAAATAAATGCTTCTCAGAGTTCAAGTAACAGACACATCTCAACATCATAAATAAAGGTTCAATAAAAAATCAACTGTTCAGAGGAGACTGCGTGAATCAGACCTTCATGGTCGAATTGCTGCAAAGAAACCACTAAAGGACACAAATAATAAGAAGAGACTTGCTTGGGCCAAGAAACACGAGCATTGGACATTAGACCAGTGGAAATCTGTAATTTGGTCTGATGAGTCCAAATTTGAGTTATTGTTCCAACCACTGTGTCTTTGTGAGACGCAGAGTAGGTGAACGGATTATCTCTGGATGTGTGGTTCCCACTGTGAAGCATGGATGTGTGATGGTATCGGGGTGCTTTGTTTGTGACACGGTCAGTGATTTATTTAGAATTTAAGGTACTTAACCAGCATGGCTACCACAGCATTCTGCAGCGATACGCCATCCCATCCGGTTTTGCGCTTAGTGGGCCTATCATTTGTTTTTCAACACGACAATGACCCAAAACACACCTCTAGGCTGTGTAAGGTCTATTTGACCAAGAAGGAGTGTGATGGAGTGCTGCGTCATATGACCTGACCTCCACAATCACCCGACCTCAACCCAATTTGAGATGGTTTGGGATGAGTTGGACCGCAGAGTGAAGGAAAAGTAGTCAACAAGTGCTCAGCATATGTGGGAACTACTTCAAGACTGTAGGAAAAGTATTCCAGGTTACCAACTCTTGAAGCTGGTTGAGAGAATGGCAAGTGTGTGCAAATCTGTCATCAAGGCAAAGGGTGGCTACTGGTTAACACTTTATTATTTATTATTTGGTTAACACTTTATTTGGTTACTACATGATTCCATATGTGTTATTTCATAGTTTTGATGTCTTTGCTATTATTCTACAATGTAGAAAATAGTAAAAATAAAGAAACCCTTGAAAGAGTAGGTGTGTCCAAACTTTTGACTGGTACTGTATATTCAACAAATAATGCTGATATCTAACCACAGGTTAACTATTGTTCAGTTGAGAATCTAGTTATTCAAAGGGTCTGTTTCATGCATACACTGAGTGCTTACTTAACACCAGAGGCTGGTGGAGTTAAAAGTGAACTAGCCCAATAATGGACTAAAGTAGCCTTACATTACAACTTATAGTCCAAGGACCTTACATGTTCTGTTTAGAGGTGAATTGTTCTGGTAGCCAAAACAGCTAAATACTCCAATTGATTCTCAATTGCGTTAAGGTTCTAGAAACCTAAAGCCCTCTACTTTCATATCACATCAAAATAATTTCACAAATGTGAAATATACACTTAATGTACACTTTATAACAGTTGCAGCCAACAGTATTTTTTTGTGTGACAATCTTCAATTTACACACAGGTGTTTTCGGACATGCAGATGGCTAATTGGCACAGGTATGTCTCTGTCTGTCTGTTTTCCGTAAACAAGAGCAGTAGCATCGAAATATGGCCGAGTGGGAATCCTAACCCTATAAAGGTGTGTAGTAACTTTTACATTTTTTAGAATATTATTTTTCGCTGATATGAAAGATAAGTTACTTATGTTTCCATAACCGTACCGCAAGTGACGCGTTTTAACTTTCGGAACGAGCTTCGGGGCTTAACAAAACTCCCGGCCACCAGATACTATTGTTATTAGGCGCTAATGTAGTTAGTGTCTATGCATTGGGTAAAAGTGAGTTATGAAGGCCCTAGACAGCGGAGGACACCATCTAGTTTTAGCATTGTAGATCGTCTCCCTTTGCCATTCATTTGGGATTGAGGCATAGGTTTTTAACAGGAGCTACACAACATGTCCAACAACTCCTGACAACTTAGATTTTAGAGTGATCTATCACTTTAAATGTATGCAATTATGAGTTGACTTGCTCTGGCTTGTGCATAAGTCCATACAGCCCACCCAGTGCTAGTCATGTGGGTTCTAAATATCAGCTTGCACAGTTTGCTAGGATTTTTTGAAAATGAGATGGCTGTCAGGATTTTGTTTACTTTTCACCAATAGGCCTTTCAGTATTGTTGTCTTTTAGATACATTGCCTTCAGAAAGTATTCACCCCTTGACTTTTTCCACATTTTGGGTTACAACATGAATTTGAAATGGGTAAAAAAAAAAAAAAATGTCACTGGCCTACACACAATACCCCATAATGTCAGTGGAATTATGTTTTAATTTTTTTTTTACAAATTAAAAAATATATTTATAAAAATGTAAAGCTACTAACCAATAATGCAAAAAAAATATTGGCAAAGCAATTAACTTTTTGTCCTGAATACAAAGTGTTATGTTTGGGGCAAATGCAACACATTTACTAAGTACCACTCTCCATATGTTCAACCATAGTTGTGGCTGGATCATGTTATGGGTATGCTTGTAATCGTTAAGGACTGGGGAGGATAAAAAAGAAACGGAATGGAGCTAAGCACGGGCTATATCAGAGGAAAACCTTGTTCAGTCTGTTTTACACCAGACACTGGGAGACAAATTCACCTTTCAGCAGGACAATAACCTTAAAAACAAGGCCAAATCTACACTGGAGTTGCTTACCAAGAAGACAGTGAAAGTTCCTGAGTGGCTGAGTTACAGTTTTGACTTAAATCTGCATAAATCTTTGGCAAGACTTGAAATGTTTGTCTTGCAATGATCAACAACCAATTTGACAGAGCTTGAAGAATATTGAAAAGAATAAAGGGCAAATAATGTACAATCCAGGTGTGCAAAGCTCTTAGACTTATCCAGAAAGACTCACAGCTGATATCGCTGCCTAAGGTGATTCTGACATGTATTGACTCAGGGGTGTGAATACTTATGTAAATTAAATATTTATGTATTTCATTTACATACATTTCTTAGAACGTTTTCAATTTGTCATTATGGGGTATTGTGTGTAGATGGGTGAGAACATCTATTTAATACATTTTGAATTCAGGCTGTAACATAACAAAATGTGGTTTAAGTCAAGGGGTTTGAATACTTTCTGAAGGCATTGTAGGTATTTCATACAACAGTAATAATATCAGCAAGATCTTCATAATCTTCACCCCTTCCTTAGATTGATATGTTTTGTACTTTACATCAGAGTGCCTCAGGGAAATTGTGCGAAAGGCAGATAAAGCAATGCAAATAATGCAGTCAGGTGGGAAATTCACTTTAGGGTCCACCGGCATGAATACGGTTCAGTAGCTCAAATCAGCAGGATAGGGGGCATTAAATTTAGGAGGCCATGGATCACTAAAATAATGATTATGGTCACAAATATTATGGGGACACCTACACATTTGGCACCCAAGCACGAGTTATCAGTATTAGAGGTCAACCGATTTATTATTTTTCAATACCGATTATTGGAGGACCAAAAAAAAGCCGATACGATTAATCGACCTATTTTAATTTTTTTATTATTATATTATTTATTTATTTTATATATTTTTTAATATATATTTGTAATAAATGACAATTACAACAATACTGAATGAACTTAATATATTGATTTGTATTATATAATACAAATCAATTTAGTCTCAAATAAATAATGAAACATGTTAAATTTGGTTTAAATAATGCAAAAATGGTGTTGGATAAGAAAGTAAAAGTGCAATATGTGCCATGTAAAAAAAGCTAATGTTTAAGTTCCTTGCTCAGAACATGAGAACATATGAAAACTGGTGGTTCCTTTTAACATGAGTCTTCAATATTCCCAGTTAAGAAGTTTTAGGTTGTAGTTATTATAGGAATTATAGGACTTTCTCTCTATACCATTTGTATTTCATATACCTTTTGACTATTGGATGTTCTTATAGGCACTTTAGTATTGCCAGCCTAATCTCAGGAGTTGATAGGCTAGAAGTCATAAACAGAGCTGTGCATCCCAGCATTGCTAAGAGCTGCTGTTTGAATGAATGCTTAGAGCCTGCTGCTGCAGACCACCGCTCATACAAACTGCTATATCAAATCATATACTTAATTCTAATATAATAAACATACAGAAATACGAGCCTTTGGTCATTAATATGGTCAAATCCAGAAACTCTTATTTCAAAAACAAAACGTTTATTCTTTCAGTGAAATATGGAACTGTTCCGTATTTTAATCGAACGAGGTGGCATCCATAGGTCTAAATATTACTGTTACATTGCACAACCTTCAATGTTATGTCATAATTATGTAAAATTCTGGCAAATGAATTACGGTCTTTGTTAGGAATAAATGGCCTTTCAACAGTTCGTAACGAGCCAGGCGGCCCAAACTGCTGCATATACACCCTACTCTGCTTGCACAGAACGCAAGAGAAGTGACACAATTTCCCTTTTTAATATTGCCTGCAAACATGAATTTCTTTTAACTACATATGCAGGTTTAAAAATATATACTTGATTTTAAGAAAGGCATTTGATGTTTATGGTTCGGTATATTATTGCAACAATTGTGCTCTTTTTGCAAATGCGCTTTTGTTAAATCATCAAGTTAAAGTAGACTGTGATTCGATGATAAATTAACAGGCACCGCATTGATTATATGCAACGCAGAACAAGCTAGTTAACCTAGTAATATCATCAACCATGTGTAGTTAACTAGTGATTATGTGAAGATTGATTGTTTTTTATAAGTTTAATGCTAGCTAGCAACTTACCATGGCTCCTTGCAGCCACAAGGTCCTTTTGATGCAGCACTCAGCCTGCCACGCAGTCTCCTCGTGTATTGCAATGTAATCGGCCATAATCGGCATCCAAAAAGGCAGATTACCGATTGTTATGAAAACTTGAAATCGGCCCTAATTAATAATCGGTCGACCTCTAATCAGTATTGCCTATTATCATCTAGACATGACATTGGAATGTCTTCACTCCTACAATAAAACCCTATACAATAGGCTTCAATCATAAGTCAATTCAATTGGAGAGAAAAAAAATGGATCACAATTCAGTTTGGAAAAACGAATCCTGTGTGAATCGTCCTCTGGCATAATGCACGTGCTTGGTTAATAAATACAAAACCGTCTCTAGTAATACCCGTCTGAATAGGGCTATGACATGGCAAAGAATAGGCTTATCAGCGTAGAGTGCGCCGCATCATTCCATGGGATCCGTCAAGGCTGCACACAGCAGAAATATCACTGAAATATACTAGTTCCTACACCGCACCTTCTATATTCAAACAAAATAGGCCTTTTTTATAGTCCTAAGTTGATGAGCAAATGGGCAGCATCATGCTCATATCAGTTCTCTAGAACGCAAATGTAGTCTTCCTAGTAGGACTCTGCAATAACAAGGTGCTGTATGCGCATCTTTTTCAGTGTGTTTTGGGAGTGGGAGCAAGAGTAGACTCCAACCACAGGAGTCATCAAGGATCTATCTGTACTTTGCTCGGTTCATCTTTCCCTTGATCCTGACTAGTCTCCCAGTTCCTGTCACTGAAAAATATCCCCACAGCATGATGCTGCCACCACCATGCTTCGCCGTAGGGATGGTGCCAGGTTTCCTCCAGATGTGACGCTTGCATTGAGGCCAAAGAGTTCAATCTTGTTTCTCATGGTCTGAGAGTCTTTAGGTGCCATTTGGCAAAGTCCAAGTGTGTTGTCATGTGCCTTTTACTGAGCACTGGCTTCCGTCTGGCCACTCTAAAATAAAGCCCTGATTGGTGGTGTTGCAGAGATGGTTGTCCTTCTGGAAGGTTCTCCCAACTCCACAGAGGAACTCTGGAGCTCTGTCAGAGTGAACATCGGGTTCTTGGTCACCTCCCTGACCAAGGCCCTTCTCCCCAGATTGCTCAGTTTGGCCGGGCTCTAGGAAGAGTCTTGGTGGTTCCAAACTTCTTCCATTTAAG
This sequence comes from Salvelinus namaycush, assembly GCF_016432855.1. Classification (NCBI taxonomy): domain Eukaryota; kingdom Metazoa; phylum Chordata; class Actinopteri; order Salmoniformes; family Salmonidae; genus Salvelinus; species Salvelinus namaycush. The sequence goes on along the minus strand of NC_052307.1, from coordinate 20,912,698 downwards.
AATGATGGAGGCCACTGTGTTCTTGGAAATTCAATGCTGCATAAATGTTTTGGTACCCTACTCTAGATCTGTGCCTCGACACAATCCTGTCTCTGAGCTCTACGGACAATTCCTTCGACCTCATTGCTTTGTTTTTGCTCTGACATGCACTGTCAACTGTGGGACCTTTCTATATAGACCGGTGTGTGCCTTTCCAAATCATGTCCAATCAATTGCATTTACCACAGGTGGACTCCAATCAAGTTGTAGAAACATCTCAAGGATGATAAATGGAAACTCAATTTCAAGTCTCATAGCAAAGGGTCTGAATACTTATGTAAATAAGGTATTTCTGTTTAATACATTTACATAAACATCTAAACCTATTTTTGCTTTGTCATTTTGGGTATTGTGTGTAGATTGAGGATTTTTTGTTTTTAATCCATTTTAGAATAAGGCTGTAACGTAACAAAATGTGGAAAAAGTCAAGGGGTCTAAATACTTTCCGAATGCACTGTACATTCTAGTTACCAATGAAAAAAATCTACCCGCAGGTGTTAATTTCCAATCCTCAATGCAGTGTTTCCCATATAGATGGGTTGGTTGTTTAACAACAAAACCGAAAGTGTGCTCCTCAAAACAAGACATTTTATCAAGAACAGGGTGAAGCGAGCCACCTTACTAGTCCCCACGTGGCAGGGGTTCTTTATATTCTTGCTAGCAATCTGGCCATACAGAATCACAGCAACACGTTGACTTCTGCCCCATTGAAGCGCCCACAACGTTTTTGTGACGTTGTCAGCCAACCCATCTATATTAATTTAGCAGCTGCGGGCAGGCACTTTTTTTTTTGAAAATAATTTGTGATAAATCATTTTCAGTGTGAACTTGAACAACTAAAACCAGATATAAAATATCTCAATGATAAAGGACCTAATATATTTTTGTATTAGATGAGAGAACTAAAAAGCATTGCATGAGGTCCCCGTTTGAGTCACTAAAATAGCATTAAAAACACGTCATAAGCCATGGCAAAATTTGTAGAATTTCAGGAATTTGGCTTTTTAAACCTGTACATTTCCTCTCGGGCCCTATGGCAAAATGTGTAGAATAGAGTAGGGAGGAGTATACAGTGTTCCGAAGCGACTTCACCATACATTTTCTGGATTCAGCGTCATTTTAAGATTTGTTTTACCATTGACAGTTACAGCTGATTTCGGGATTGTATATTGATTCACCCTCTTTTAAATAGACATCATTTGATTCGTTTCAGTCAACCGTTTCGCTGCCAGCTCCTGATATTAGGGCATAAAAACTACAATCTGTCTCCTGAATTAGTTTTTGTCCTCATTGCCAAAACTACTTTGCTAGTTATACAATGATGTAACTAAGGAATTAGCTGGAAAGAAAATCATTTTTGTTGAATAGTCACGACTGTTGTAAGATGTGGATCCAAGTCAAGTTTTGAGGTCCATCGGCGTCTTTGGCGTAAGGTTAGCTGGACGTTTCTGACTGGTCTTGGAACTGTGATAACGGACAGCCTCTCCCCGCATGGCTCGATGGGATATGTAGGGATTTTGCTAACACAGACAGATATGTACAGTCATGTTTCCTTAACTTTTTTAAACTGACTATCGTATTTGTTGAGTTAAATCGGACTTTATTAATAATTTTTTATATATTACTATTTTTTACCCCTTTTTTTCTCCCCAATTTCGTGGTATGCAATTGGTAGTCAGTCTTGTCTCATCACTGCAACTCCTGTACAGACTCGGGAGAGGTGAAGGTCGAGAGCGATGCGACCTCAAACACGACCCAACCAAGCCGCGCTGCTTCTTGACACAATGTCCGCTTAACCCGGAAGACAGCCGCACCAATGTGTCGGAGGAAACGCCGTACACCTGGCGACCGTGTCAGCGTGCATGCGCCTGGCCCGCCACAGGAGTCGCTAGAGCGCAATGGAACAAGGACATCACTGCCGGCCAAACCCTCCCCTAACCTGCACAACGTTGGGCCAATTGTGCGCCACCCCATGGGTCTCCCGGTTGCGGCCGGCTGCGAAAGAGCCAAGACTCAAACAAGGGTCTCTAGTGGCACAGCTAGCACTGCCTTAGACCACTGCACCACTCGGGAGGCCCCAGACTTTATTCATATAATGAGTAATCGAGAAATGTCAGGTGTAAATTGACCCAAGAAAACTTGAGAAAATAGCAACTCTACAGAGTGCAATGACTACAATGAAAGGCTAAATTACTTCCGGACACGAAGGGTCCGCAGAGCTCTTCCTCACCACTATTGCAGGAAATTGGCTTTAAAACACACAAACTGTACCACTGCTGAAATAAGTCCTAGGGGAAACACTGGAATTGTGCTAGAATGATAACTCTCCATATTTTCCCCTTTCATTCTCCCCAGATGGTAAGAATAATGGAAGCTCTAAGCGCTACAGCCGCAAGCGAGAGCCCTCCCTTCCCAAGAGTGACAGTTTCCCTGGCCCTCATCGCACCAATTCACAGAAAAGCAAGAATTTTGACAAGAGGCCCACCCAGAGAGGTGAAGCCCGGCAGTATGGCATTACAGGTGGAGGAAGACGTGAAGAGGTGAGCGTTCACAAGACTTGACATTTATTTATCCTTTTTTGGATATGGAATAACATCATAAGTCTATTAAAAAGAGAGCTTAGTTGGGTCCTATATTTGTATATTCCCACATTGAATTAATATCAATATAATTGCACTTATTGACAAATGAATGGTAGAATTATGAGTCACTGAACGGTAGAAACAAGGCAGCATCAACCCACATACAGTAGGACATCTAACTGGAATATTATTATTCCTACCTGTCAAAAAGTTGGGCTCTAATTTTCTTCTCCCTTCCCCCAGGTAGCAGAGTGCCGCCGGGCCGAGTTCAGCCCGGCTCAGTTTGCTGGACCCAAAAAGATCAGTTTGAACCACTTGCTCAACTTCACGTTTGAGCCTCGTGGGGGCCATGGTGGCCTAGGAGGAGAGAAACACTCCTGCTGGGGCCGCCACAACAAGTGGGGCCACAAGCATAAGCCCTTCAACAAGGAGCTTTTCCTCCAGGCCAAGTGAGCTTACCAATTCAGTCTACTTTGTACAGTATGAATTGTTAGGTTGCTATTTATTAACTAATTGGTGTTTTTTTGTGCCTTAGCTGCCAGTTTGTGGTGACTGATGACCAGGACTACAAGGCTCACTTCACTGACCCAGACACTCTTGTGAACTGGGACTGTGTGCAGCAAGTGGTAAGTTCCGTACACCAGACCTCTTTGGCTTGAAATCGCCACGTCTAATTAGACTTTTAATGCAAATATTATTTCCCCCCTCCAGCGCATCTACAGTCATGAGGTTCCCTCCTGCCCCATCTGCCTCTACCCCCCTGTAGCGGCCCATATCACCCGCTGTGGCCACATCTTCTGCTGGCCATGCATGCTGCACTACCTGTCTCTCAGTGACAAGAGCTGGTCAAAGTGCCCCATCTGTTATGAGTCTGTACACTCTGACGACCTCAAAAGGTTAGAGAGAGAGAGCGATGTTAAACAGCCTTATTAGAAAATTCTGTATCGCCACCTTAGGGAAATAAAATATTATGGTTGAAAATGGTTAGTAACATGCTCTTCTATCCCCTCGTATCTCACTGCAGTGTGGTTGCGATGGAGACCAGGCAGTATACAGTTGGTGATCTCATCACCATGCGCCTAATGCGAAGGGAGAAGGGGGCTCTGGTGGCCATGCCCACCTCGCAGTGGGTGAAGGTGGAGGAGCCTATTTGCTTTGGAGGTGAGAGATTTTCATTTTAGCAGACGGTCTGAATATCCAGTGACTTATGGTTAGTGCATCCATCTTAAGGTAGTTAGGTGAGACAACCACATCAGTCATAGTGAGTACATTTTTCCTCAGTAAGGTAGCCATCAGCAAAGTCAGTGCTAGTAAGAAAAGACAGGTGTTAGTGCAAAGAAGGCAAGGTTGGATGATGACCAAATGTTTACCATATAACTGTGTCTGTGGTATGCTGTATGTGAGTTGTTGTACCCCTGTGTTGTAGATGTGCATCTGAGCCCGTACTCCAAGCTGCTGCTTGCCTCTCAAGAGCAGGTACTGGGCCTGGTGGCTGAGGAGAGGTTTGTTTTGCAGGCTCAGCTCACCCAGGAGGAGGATGCCACAGCCTGCTTCATCCAGAGCGCCCTGTGCAGTCTCCAGGTAACACTGACAAACTACTAGCTTGTAATTTAAAACACAGGTAGTGTCTACTGCATTGTTACCCAAACTTGGTTCAAGTAATATAGGCCTAGGTAGCATGAACTGTCCCCTTCTTTCCTCTGCTGTGGTCCAGGAGCGAGAGGAGGCTCTGCTGAAGCACCAAAAGGCATGTACTAAGGACAACTTAGAACTGTCAAGTCTCACTCTGGCAGACCCCCCCTCCCCTGAGGAGGAAGTAGTGACAATCTTCAGCAGTACCAAGGTAAGTGTTGCCATTTAAAACACCTTTATGTAACATTACTCTCCAAATTCACCCGTGTTATTGGGTCTGAGAGATTATCCGTGTTTTACTCTTTCCAGCCGGTGCTGCAATACTCCTCTGCATTTGATGATGAGGTAGCAGAGGTTCCAGAGGAGGACCCAGAGGATGCGCCTGGTGAGGAACCAGAGCTCCCGGAAGGGCTCCTGGAGAGAGTGCTGGAGGAGTCCACTGAGGCCTCTGGGGATGCAGCTCCAGAGCCCCAGCCTGCTGAGGAGAACTCTCCCAGCCAGGCTGAAACAATGCGCCCCCAAACCTCAGAGCATGGCCCCTCCTATTACTTCTACCAAGGTAGGATACCCTTTAGCAAAATGTCTTCATCAGTCTCTCCACTCAATGCCTACCTTGTCATCTATATTGTCATCAAAAGTCCAGTCTCTGTACTTACTCCTTTCGTTCTCCCTTCAGCGGAGGACTGCCAGCAGATGTTTTTGCACCCAGTGAACGTGCGCTGTCTGCTGCGGGAGTACGGCAGCCTGGAGGCCAGCCCTCACACCATCACTGCCACTGTGGTGGAGATTGAGGGGCAGACTATCACAGAGGTAAGTGATTAGATCTGTAACATACTACTTAAGTATGTTTATTCATGAAATGTACCAATACTTTTTTTTTCTTCTGGCTCATTTCAATTTTTTCATTCTCTTGGCTAAAGGAGATTCGCCGTCGACACCGCTACCTGGCTCACCTGCCGCTCACCTGTGAGTTCAGCATCTGTGAGCTGGCCCTGCACCCCCCCACCCTGTCCAAAGAGACCCTGGACAGCTTTGCAGGTTAGATATCCTAACACACACAGTCTATTCATGGGTTGTTACAGTACTACTCCTCATATCCAAATCTTCTTTCTCCGTCACTCTTATGTGACTCAGATGACTTGGAGAAAAGAAAGCGTCTTAGACAAAAGAAAGCAAGGGATGAGAAGCGTAGGGAGAGGCGTATTGAGATGGAGGAGAACAAGAAGCAGGGGAAATGTGAGTACATTTTACTTCAGGTTGTTTCTCAATGTAAAATGTGTAACTAAAAACCTGTGGTCAGATGGGGTATCTTAAATTTACGGTCTTCTCGCTCTCTCTCAGATCCAGAGGTGCATATTGGGCTGGAGAATTTTCAGCAGTTCCCGGCATTTGGATCACCACTTCACAATGGCAGTCCACCTGTGTACCCTGACTTTCTGTTAGCCCCTCCCTCATTCCTCAGCAGCAGCCCTGTCTCTGGTGAGACCAGCTCTTTCAACTCTCCCGTCTTAGCAACTCAAGCGATTTTGTGACATGGAATTCATATTTTGGACAAAATATAGCGCATTACAAACAGTGCCTTGGATGTGTGAGCCTTGTGAACTGAAAACACCATTTCCCTGTTGTTGCAGATGGGCTGATGTTCCCCAGTCTGAGTGGACACAGCCCTGTGCCCAGCGTGGGCAGTGTGGAGGATGACTCTAACTGCATGTCGTTCGCTCAGGTCTGTTGGCCTAACTCATTAATTTACTCACTCCTACATGTATTATTTTCATTACGGACTGATTACCTTGGATGTCAGGACCTATCACGGCCTTTGGATATTGACTATGTAGACCAGTAATAGACAATTTGTATAACTTTCTTGCTCATCATCCCTTATTCTCCCCTGTATAGATGCTGAGAGATGGGAAAGCCAGGGCAGATGCTGGGCAATGGACCACCTCAAAGAAAGGTGACTACACATCTAAAACCTTCCATTTCTCCTGTGTCTGTTAGTGCTTGCTCAAATCAGTTGGCCAGACAAGTATTGTCAGCTGAAACCTATATTGGACAGCGAAGTGTCAATAATGGGCAGTGTTGGACCATGTTTGACTCCTCTTTTTCTGTGCTGCTCCCTCATACATGCTGCTGGCTCCTCCAGTGGCAGATAGCGATGGAGAGAGTGATGGAGAGAGTAACCGGGTCCCAGTTCCCAGCTTCCAGAACTCTTTCAGCCAGGCCTTCGAGGAGGCACTCCTGCAGCACCAAGGTCCAACTGCTCCAACCCAGCCGTTGGTCATCCCTGGTCAGTCTTTCACAGTGTCTTTGCTTGTGAGTGATGACTTATTTATGGCGTTAGACTGCATACTCATCTCATTCCTCACTCTCTTTCAGAGGAAAAGGGAGGGAAAAGGAAGAAGAAACAGAAACAGAAGCTTCTATTCAGCACCTCCATGGTTCACACAAAGTAGACTACACTGAAGTTGAAACTTCTCCCTTTACCCTCACACTTTTTATTTGATCCATCTCCTGCTATCACTCTTGTCATTTTTCATTGCAGCTCTATTTTAGAATTATAAGCAATGGAGAAAAAATGTTTAGTATGTAGCCAAAGTAAGTAATACCTCCACCACAGTCCCACTCACTTTCTTCACTGGAACACCATGCAATTCGTTTATTATGCATTCTACAATAATGCGAGCGTGCAAAGATTTGTTCCATAACAAAGATTTTGTCAGACATACTTTGGGGTTAGACTGATCAGTTTACCATAGTAGGACCTACTTAGGGTTGATTTAGAATGGAATAAGTTTAAGGGATGCATTTTATATTTGGGGTAGCAGTCAGCCATCTGTAGGTTCGTTACACCCAATGAACCCTTCAGATTTTCAATCCTGAGTCCGAACACTGTCAGCCCTGAATTTGGTCTTCAAACAAATGTCTAATTAACTAACTGGTAAAAGGCAGAAGCTGACATTTTTAGTGGTGCAGACTGAGCGTAAACTAAAAAAATAGAAGCACACTGTTTCCAAACATTTTAATGGGTATAGTAACCAGCATTGCTGAAACATTGGTTGGGAGCATAATTAGTGTGCCACTTTATTTTTATACTAAACTAACAAAAACCCTTCCAATGAAAGTTATTTGAGCTTCATGCTGAGATGGCCTGAACATTGCAGAACCTCCATTCATGAGTCTGATTCTCTTAACGGTCTGGAGGAAATGCAAGGAATACAGTGTAGCTTGTATTAAAGAGGCTTGAAAACCTGTTGTGTGTTGGTGGCTGAGAAATGCACTGTAGACTTTGTTTGATTTATTAGACCATGCATATGAATTTTCTTCTTTGTTCAGTTTTTCCCTTTTACCACAAGCATTTAGCTGTCCTTTTCCTCATTTTACTTTGAAGAACTAGTGTGCGGTCCAATTTGTAACATTGTCATTTTATCCCCTTGTTTCAATTCAGTATTGCAAATATATTTTGTGTGAAGCTAGAGATTTGCATACTTTTGATTGCTTGCTATATGATGAGTGAAAAGGTGGGATTTAAAGACACTTTGTTTGAACGTTATTTTATTTACCTTTTGATTATTTGGGGGGAAACATGAGTAAACATGAAATAGGCTTACATTAACTGGCCTGACATTGGAATGAATAAAGGGTTATGCACAAGCAAACTAATTGTCTGGATATTTTTGGTATTGCAGCAACAATGATATGGTATTGATGCGCCATTGTACTAGGTAACTAGGAGGAATGGGTTGATTTTTGAAAAATGTATCGGAGTTGAAAGAATGTCCCTAATCAGAACCTACCCATATATCGAAGGAGATGCCTTTACATCTCACCTGTCGCAGACCATGTCGGTGTAGTAATGGAAACTGTCCACATGGTGGGACACCATACTGTACCTACCAACTTGTAGCTAGCAGGCAGCCAGCCAACTACAGTATCAAAACAAATCCCTCACCTCTACTACCAAGTTGGAGTGAGCCTGGTGGCAAGGGTGTGAGGAGAGAAAAGTAAGTCAACTAGTTAGATGGCTATCAACTCAACTTGTTTAGCCAGTTTCAAATGTATCTATTGAAAGCTCATGTCTCAGAATAGCTGCGATTCAACCAATAATCGTCTTGACATTTGGTGCTGGGAGAGTCCCAGCACAATGTCAAAAGACAATTGTTGGTTGAATCGCAGCTAGTCTCCGAGCAACCTGGCTACTAGTGTGTTCGCAACAGGTTCGCCTCTGCCTGACTGATATAACGTTACCCTTTCCCACACCGCAGATCGATCGATTGACTGAGGTTTGGTTGAAGAAAATTATTAGGTCCCTGGTGAAAGGTACGGATAAACACGACAGGTGGATGGATTTCTCAGTGAAGTAAGTTAATTTAGATTCCTGTATTAAGGTTAGCTAGCTAATGATAAAGCTGCGACGGGATAATAGTTCACACCAGCCAGGTTTTGTAGCTAGATACTCATCTGACGATTGTTTAAACGAATCGATTCACATAAAAACGACGCAGGGATACGCATGGCTAAGTTGGTAAGTAAGCTAGCAGCTACATTGAGCTAATTGTCATAACTAGCTAACGACTTATCAATCTACTAACGTTAGTTAATTATGCCACGCTACGTATCGCTTGCTAGTTTGTATTTTTCTTCTCTGATCCTCATGGTTTCACACGTGCTGGATAATATTGTAATGTTTATCTAGTTTGTCTGTTTTTCTGAATCAGCGTCTCTAGACTGAGACTAACTGTTAGTTAGCTAGGTCCGACTAGCCAGGTAACGTTATACTAGCTAAGCTCCGACATAGATACGACTCACTACTCGTTAGGTAACTTTTCGCAAAATTACATGAAATGCATTTTAAAGAATCGATTCATGATCGGATGTAGCAAGTGTTACACCAAAGGCAGTTTCAAAACTCTAGGCTAAAAGTTGGTTAGCCATTTTCTTTATGCTCTTGCGGTGGTGCGTAGCTGTTGAGCTAAACAACTAACGAACAACGTTAGAGAACGTGTAGGGCCAAGACGAGACTGACCGCTGAATTAAATATCACAATGCATTATGTTATATCACTTTCCTGGGCAATGAACTATCATCGATCTGACAGAATAAGAGTGAACACGCTAATACGAAAATAATCGCACCCCTATTTTCTACACCCCCACACTACTAGTCTCACACAAGCAACTTCTCATAGGTTAAAGTGTTTTTTATTTTATTTCACCTGTATTTAACTAGGTGTTGCTTAGTTTTTGTTCACATAACAGTTTCGTAAGTATTTTTCCTCTGCAAAACTTAAACTGGCTAAACCAGACTGTCATTGACATGCCAGTGTTACCCACACAATACCAAGGCACAGTACAGGAAATTAGGCTTCATTTTAACCATTCCAGATGCCTTTTTATTACACGGGTATGCTAGTGTTACTCATAACCATTTCAGACAGAAGATGTGGTATATTTCCTTTATATATATATATATATTTTTAAACTTTCAAACAGCCCCTTATTTACCACTTTCTTGCAGCCATACCGTTTGTATACATATCAGTGGGTAACTGGCAAATCAGGAGAGGTGGGGGGTGTTTTCATTTATTTGACCAGGTAAGTTGACTGAGAACACATTCTCATTTACAGCAAGGACCTGGGGAATAGTTACAGGGGGATTAATGAGCCAATTGGAAGCTGGGGGTGTTTAGGTGGCCATGATGATATGAGGGCCAGATTGGGAATTTAACCATGTGGTCTATTTGCATTTCAAATTAGGGAGTTATTAAACATAGAAGTGTTCATTTTCCTACAAAAAGCAGGGAACCATTCACAGACCTGGTACCTGTATTTTGGTTACAGGGTCTGTGACAAGGTCTTCATGTGGCTTTTAATTTACCATGTTTTTTTTACCCCCTACCCTATTCAGATATATATGGAAAAGCTGGTATATTTTTTTTTTAAAGCAGGCATGGTAAATTAGTGGTATTTCGGTCTGTATGAAAGGTATGCCAATGGTGTCACCTAATGAGTAATGACTATTAGTGAGTACAATATGTGTATCCAGACCACACTGTCAAATAGATCCTTAGTTCCTCTTAAGAACAGTGACTAAAGTCTAAAAGTGTCTATACTTACCAATATGATAGAGGACATAGTGGTGTGCATGCACCACACACTGACACTAGCAGGTTGCAACAAATAAATGTAGCCTAATTCTGATTTTGGCTCAGAAAAGTGCTAGGCCTAATATTAAGTTCTCTATTGATCTTTACTTTCCTTTCTTCTTCCTCTTAGGATCTTATCTTTTCCTTTCATCTCCCAAATTACTTTTGTTCTCTAGTAGTCAAGTCACCACCAAGTTATTCCTCGTGAGTGTCAATGTTTGTGTGTCCCTAATGGTTGTCATCCTATCACGGTGCCACGTTGAAAGTCACTGCGCTCTTCAGTACGGGCCATTCTGATGGCAATGTTTGTCTATGGAGATTGCATAGCTGTGTGCTCGATTTTATACTTTTTCTGCCATCTGTAAGTCTAAGAAACATTTCCTTGTGCCTTGAACACACACTTTGAACAAAAATATAGATGCAACATGTAAAGTGTTGTTCCCATGTTTCATGAGCTGAAAGTTGATGTGAGTATTTCTCCTTTGCCAAGATAATCCATCCACCTGACAGGTGTGGCATATCAAGATGCTGAATAAACAGCATGGTCATTACACAGGTGCACCTTGTGTTGGGGACAATACATGGCCACTCAAATGTGCGGTTTTGTCACAACACAATGCCACATACAATGTTCCCTCTAACTTTTTTGTCAGGTCTGTTGAGTGCAAACTTGAACGTTGTGAGAATTCTGTGCAACTTCCGCCGCGCGTTTACTGTGAACACTGAGGCTGTACCTGCTTTAAGTTAGTTTTAACAGTGGTCAAGTAGGCTACTGTTGTTATTTGATCATAATGTAGGCCTACCAGAGTGGCCTACCTTTAAAAAAAAAACAATGGAGAAAATGCATCCCATAACATTTTAACATGTTAATAGCTGTTTTATCGTTCAGCCTACAGTAGCAGCCAATGTGTGGTGTTCAGTGTAGGTCTACATTCCTTGAGACTTTTGGAGAGAAAAAACATGCAGGGCTTGATATTAACCTGTTTATCCACTTGTCCTAAAGACAAGGAAATTACTGAAAATGTTGTGATGTTTGATGCAAGAAACCACTTTACAAAATAAAATGCATCATTATTCCCATACCATTATTACAGAGAATCAGACAAACTATGCTACCCCCTGCCTATTGGCTACATATGCAAACATGCAAGCCTGTTTCAAAATACAACACTGCCCCTTTAAGACACAAAGTTCTTTACATGACTAATTTTTGAAATATGTCTTGAAATACACACCTTTTTGTGCTCTTGTAGGAAGCAAATTATCTATACTGAACAAAAATATAAATGCAATTTCAGTGATTTTAGAGTTACAATTCATATAAGGAAATCTGTCAATTGAAATAAATTCTTCAGGCCCTGATCTATGGATTTGACATGACTGGACAGGGGAGCAGCCATGGATGGGCCTGGGAGGGCATTTGGGAGCCAGGCCAACTCACTGGGGAGCCAGGCCCAGCCAATAAGAATTTGTATTTCCCCACAAGGGCTTTATAAAAGACAGAAATACTCCTCCGTTTTATCAGCTGTCTGGGTGGCTGGTCTTAGATGATCCCGCCGGATGTGGAGGTCCTGGGCTGGCGTGGTTACACATGGTCTGCGGATGTGAGACCAGCCACCCGGACAGCTGTTGAAACTGTGGGTTTGTTTGCACAACCAAAGAATTTCTGCATAAATTGTCAGAAACCATCTCAGGGAAGCTTATCTGCATGCTCGTTATCCTCACCAGGGTCTTGACCTGAATGCAGTTCGGCATCGTCACAGAGATACCGCGACGAGATCCTGATGCCCATTGTCGTGCCATTCATCCGCTGCCATCAACTCATGTTTCAGCATGATAATGCACGACCCTATGACGCAAGGATCTGTACACTTCCTGGAAGCTGAAAATGTCCCCCCCAGTTCTTCCATGGCCTGCATACTCACCAGACGTCACCTATTGAGCATGTTTGGGATGCTTTGGATCGACGTGTACGACACCATTTTCCATTTCCTGCCAATATTCAGCAACTTCGCACAGCCATTGAAGAGGAGTTGAACAACATTCCACAGGTCACAATCAACAGCATGATCAACTCTATGCGATGGAGATGTGTCATGCTGCGTGAGGATATTGGTGGTCACACCAGATACTGACTGGTTTTCTGATCCAAGCCCCTACCTTTTTATTTAAGGTATCTGTACCCAACAGATGCGTATCGTATTCCCAGTCGTGAAATCCATAGTTTAGGGCCTAATTAATGAATTTCAATTGACTGAAATCTTTACATGAACTGTAACTCAGTAAAATCGTAGGAATTTGTTCAGTATATTTTCTAAATTATCTCCCTCATGAGGAGGATAATGAACATTCACAGAAGTAACAGGTGAAGTTAGACCTATCAATTTTTTTTATGAAGCGATTTGAAACTCAAATTTCCCCAAAATCGGCAACGGAATTTCTGCAATTGAATTGGCTACAATGGGAAATCATAATAGTCACAAACCACTGGTTTGTTAAACTATGAAATTAATGTTTTTTGTTTGGCATACATTTAATGCCCATGTCAAACACATATCTATCTACTATATTCTCTTCCCCAGTTGCGATGAGTTTATTTTGAATCTGTCTCATAGCAGAGCTCATTCCATGTTTTTACCTCATTTGTCTCTCTAGTTGAAAGGTAGGCTAGTCCCTACTCAATTGAACTTGGTTAGATCTGGTCCAGATTTAGGATATGTTTGTACTTTAAAAAGCAAATGAGCTGTTTGCAAGGGAAATGGTGGTTGTGCAGTGCAATTCTTACAGCCAGTGGTTTTTCCTCCAGTCCCTGCTGTGTTGCTGGACCCATCTACAGTGAATGTTTAGCATTCCAGCTTTGCAAAAGCGTTTCCTGTCAACAACCACTGCCTCAATTTATCAGCCCCCTGCTAGCAGTAGGATACTCTTTCCCTTTACTGCCATTCTTTTCTTTCTCTTTTCCATGTTATATCTATTATGCAAGTTGTGAAATCTACAATTTTTGTTAGTCTTTTTTGAATCTTTGTTTACATCCTTCAAAATGTATGTTAGGGTATTTCTCTGTCTGCGTGTTTCCATAAATGAAAAATGCTAAGTGGATTTCCGGTGGGAGGTCTGAGACTATAGTAATGATGCTGAGGTCTGTGCTACACTTTGATGTATGCAGCCGCAGGGTCTAATGTTACAGGAAACAGAGTTCCTTCCTTTGTAATGACACCAAATTGTGCCCTCTCCCCAGGCACCTACTCCTTACTCCAGTGTGATATGACATCACTGAGTGGTTACCACAGAAACCAGGGCTCCACTGCAGACGGTTGCCAGCCAGTCAAGTGAGTGATGATGGGATTGCCCACAACAACAACTAGGACGTGTGTGCGACCAATAAAATTTGCGACCGATGACATTTTATTTGAACTGCAGTCGAAGCAGAATTGGATAATTGCACCACCAAACAGTTCTGTGTCCCCCCCTCTCACACCGTAGGAGAGCAGTCAATCCCTTACAGAGAAGCCTAACTCAAGAGAAGAACATGTGGAATACATGATCAGATCTGCAGGAGCCTCTTAAAGGGCAGCAGTCCACCAAACCTTGTTGCTTTGATGTTTTTGCTCTCAAATCAAATGTTATTGGTCACATACACATATTTAGCAGATGTTATTGGTCACATACACATATTTAGCAGATGTTATTGGTCACATACACATATTTAGCAGATGTTATTGCGGGTGTTGCGAGAAATGCTCTCCCTCTTGATGATGGGAACATGTGATATGACTGTTTACTGTACGTTAATTAACAGTCAATTACTGTTAGACCGACAATTATTTGCTTAACAATCACCGGCTGATAATGTAGTGACCGCCTCAGTACTGGTAGAGCACTTTAGTAGGGGAGGAGCCGAATATCTAATTACTTGTGTAGCTTTTCAATGGAATTCCCCTTTTACTGCCATAGGCCAGACCTGCCTTGCATTACTACACTGACTGAATGGAAAAGACAACAATGACACTCATAGGAGAGTGAGCCTTCCTGCCTCACTGTTCCTGCTGTCTGGTGCAGCTCTGTAATCTTCAGATTACTGTAGATCTTCAAAAGGAGTGCCAGACGGTCATTGTGCTGGCAAGATTTCTGCTGTCTCACCTGTAGCTACATCTATATTTTGAGTTCTTGGGATTATAAGGTTCTATCTGCAAAAAGATGATTCTGAGATAATTGGCTTTAAAGTTCCAAACCCTAATTGGTTTGAATGGTGTCAGCTATTTTTATTTTGAATTTAGAGTACTATATAGGTAGCCTTGGTCTGTTCACTGTTTCTATGTCAATAATTACATTTTGACAAAAATGCAGATAGAACATTATAGTCCCAAGCTCACGATGTTGTCTCAGACTTTGTGTACTGGTTATCTCTGAGTCAGACCCAGTCACGGCAGATGGAGAAACAGTAGATGGAAACGATGCTGCCAGGGAACTGAACCTTTCAACGTACCCAGGGAACTGAACGCTTCCCTGTATATGGGGAACTGAACCCTCCAGAGGTGATGGATCTCTCCCTCTCCCCCTGGCTGAGGCCTGCCATACTAATGAATGGCCTGTGTTTAACAGCCCATCTGCTTCTAGAGCAGCCAGCCACATCTCTGGGTGCATGACGCCTCCCAAGGCAAAGTCCAGAGTAGTGCTCAGATAACCAAGACAGCCTTTACTTCCTCTGTCCCATGTTCCTGATGTGAATGCACCCGTCGTAGTACAGTCAGTGCATTGTATCAGAGAAAGGAGTGGCAGTACGACTCGCTGAATAGATCATTTATTGAACTTTGTTTATGGTTTTACTGCTAGACCAACAGTTAATGGCCAAAGGTGCTGATAGAGATTTGTACATTCCTCTCCCTAGGTGTTTTTCCACAGGGATGGCTGCACAAGTGGAGGTGCAGACTGGGGAGGTGGAAAGGATTGGTGTAGGGGGACGACTGCACCTCAGCCCTCTGTCTGACTCCAGCAACAAGCGCCTCACGGAGGGTCCCTCCAACACCCAGGCCTCCCTCATCATCACTCCAGAGCCTAGTAAGCCTGTCCCTGCACCCAAACCACGGCTCACTCCCAGACCTTTCGCTGTGGAGAAAAACCCCACCATCCGGCCCATACTTGCGCCTAAGCCTAATACCAACCCCCGACCAGTGCCCACTCACCCTACTTCTTACAAACCTGACTCACCCAGCACCCCAAAACCTCAGCAGCCGAATGTCACCAGCAAACACAGGCCAGTGCCGATCAACCCCAGCTGTCCTGCTCCTAACTCCTACAAACCCTCTCATAAGTTGAGCATGGGACAAACCACGAAGCCTGTAGCCCAGCCCTTCAAACCCGCCCCTCTTCTAACCCTTGGGGACCCCAGCAAACCAACTCCCTCCCAACCGGTGCGGCGTCAGAAGCCAGCTGCGGCAGGCTTGTTCCACTCACGAGGCCCTAAGAAACCGCCTTCAGCAGAATGGTCCGGATCCACCAAACCGGAGAAGGAAAGGAACAAAACAGCATCCAGTATCAGAGCTGGGGCAGCCTCTATGACCAGAGCCAAGTCTATGGGCTTCCTCAGTCAGATAGGGCAAGATGAGGAGGAAAGGAAGGGGGATGAAGGGCCCAAGGTCACAGTTCAACTCCGATCCCAGTCTAGAGCCTCCAGGCCCAGACCTGTGTCGGCCATCTTCCTGCCCTCTCCCACTCAGGCTGAGTCACCCACCCCAGCTGCTCGCTGGGCAGTGAGACGTCCCCTCTCAGCCGACCTCACCTCCAAGTTTGAGTCCATTGGCCTGTCACTGCACCACGGCCGACCTGCCAAGACCGACAGCAAGGAAAACACTCCAGTGGAACCGCTACGGAGGACAGAGAAGGAGAAGGGAGCAGAGGGCACCAATGTTACACCACCGGCCCCAGACAGCAAGCCCTCAGCCCTCGTATTAGGGAGAGAGAAGAAAACAGAGGAAGAAGAGGAGGAGGATGATGATGATAAGGATGATGGAAAGGGTGGAGGCAGCATTAAGAGACGGATCAGTCTCTTGCTTGATTCCTCCTCTTCTTCCTCTCCTGTGGTTCCTCTCCGTGTTGCTGCCCAAAGACCAGGGTCTAACTCTCCAGTACAGCCAATCCAAGAGGCAGATGTAACATTGGGTGGTGTTAAACAGCGAATCAGGAAGCTTACTGAAGATACTGTTACACCACCAGCCCAGACCCCTGCTGTTAGACCACAGTTCAAGTCCCGCCCACTGCCCCCTGACCTGACCAAAAGGTAGGAGCTCCTCACTACACTGTCTGTCAGTCCTTATATGGCTCTCCCATTGGCATGTCTTGTGTGATATGTGTGTTTCTCTTCATCAGGCTTGGCTCTGAGAGGACCACAGACCTCGGCAGTCCCTCCTCCAGTGAGGCGACAGACCGCCATGAGAGTGACACTGATCCTCAAAGGAGGGTAAGAGAGGCTCTGGGATTTGCTTAGGTTAATCTGGTGTAGGTGGTTTGGTGTAGGATTGCAGTGAGCCCTGTGAGAATTGTTCAAACTCCCGTGCCTACCAGGCAAACCCAGTTGAAACACTGGGTTTAAATACTGTCTATGATAGGCAAGCAACGACAGTTCAAGCTAGAATACTTACTTGGTGAAACTGCCATGTTTGTTTGGGATATTACAACAACAATGAAGTTACTGCAAACAACCAACACTGTTTTATAAGATAGAACAGCAGAATATGTACTGCAATTTATTTTACCACGCTGCCAGATGCTCCTCACCTCAAAACACCATGCTGCCAGACGCTCCTCACCTCAAAACACCACGCTGCCAGACACTCCTCACCTCAAAACACCACGCTGCCAGACACTCCTCACCTCAAAACACCACACTGCCAGACACTCCTCACCTCAAAACACCACACTGCCAGACACTCCTCACCTCAAAACACCACACTGCCAGACACTCCTCACCTCAAAACACCACACTGCCAGACACTCCTCGCCTCAAAACACCACACTGCCAGACACTCCTCATCTCAAAACACCACACTGCCAGACACTCCTCATCTCAAAACACCACGCTGCCAGACACTCCTCACCTCAAAACACCACGCTGCCAGACACTCCTCACCTCAAAACACCACGCTGCCAGACACTCCTCATCTCAAAACACCACACTGCCAGACACTCCTCATCGCAAAACACCACGCTGCCAGACACTCCTCACCTCAAAACACCACGCTGCCAGACACTCCTCACCTCAAAACACCACGCTGCCAGACACTCCTCACCTCAAAACACCACCCTGCCAGACACTCCTCACCTCAAAACACCACGCTGCCAGACACTCCTCACCTCAAAACACCACGCTGCCAGACACTCCTCATCTCAAAACACCACGCTGCCAGACACTCCTCACCTCAAAACACCACGCTGCCAGACACACCTCAAAACAAAAACAAAGGCGCTGCGACGAACAGTGGCACTGTTTCTCCAAATGCGAATTAGATTTTTTAATCCCTGGTCTTCAGTAACCAGGTTTTCAACCTTTTTATGCGAGTGAAGTACAAATAAAATGTCTGATAAAAAAATGTCACAACACGCCCGATGGAAACAGCTAAGTTGTCGGTAAACTTGACCAGTGTCGACAAAACAAAATACGCTAGACATGGTGGGATCTTTTTGTGCCGGTATAATTAATTATGCGAGAAATGGCGGTGTAAATGTTTTTATCTGCAAATATTGATATAATAACCATTATATCGAAGTAAGCTTGAAGTCACGTGATGGCATGTTGTGTGGTCTTCCTACTACGAGTCAGGAAAGCATGCAGTTTTAGGCTACAGATGAAATGAGTTATGATGAACTTTACAGGGTGGTAAAAGTACAAAGTGATTTAGCTTGATGCTCCTTTCCAATAAATATCATGATGGGTGGCAGGTAACATAGCGGTTAAAGAGTTGGACCAGTAATGGTTGCTAGTTCGAATTTCCGACAAGGTGAAAAATCTGATCTGCCCTTGAGCAAGGCACTTAACCCTAATTGCTCCAGCATCGCCGTCAATAATGACTGATCCCTGGCCGCGACCCCACTCTCTGAGAGTGTCTCAGGGGGAGTGGGATATGCAAAAAAACATTGTTTCCATTTCACACACATACTTGTACAGGTTGCACACTTGCACATATGTGAAACAGGACAAATACAGTGCCTTGCAAAAGTATTCACCCCCATGGCGTTTTTCCTATTTTGTTGCATTACAACCTGCAATTTAAATTGATTTTTATTTGGATTTCATGTAATGGACATACACAAAATATTCAAAATTGGTGAAGTGAAATTTAAAAAATTACTTGTTTCAAAAAAGTTAACTGAAAAGTGGTGCGTGCGTATGTATTCATCCCCTTTGCTATGAAGCCCCTAAATAAGATCTGGTGCCACCAATTACCTTCAGAAGTCACATAATTAGTTAGATTGCACACAGGTGGACTTTAAGTGTCACATGATCTGTCACAAGATAGATAGATCTATACCTGTTCTGAAAGGCCCCAGAGTCTGCAACGCCACTAAGCAAGGGGCACCACCAAGCAAGCGGAACCACGAAGACCAAGTAGCTCTCCAAATAGGTCAGGAACAAAGTTGTGGAGAAGTACAGATCAGGGTTGGGTTATAAAAAAATATCCGAAACTTTGAACATCCCATGGAGCACCATTAAATCCATTATTAAAAAATGGAAAGAATATGGCACCACAACAAACCTGCCAAGAGAGGGCCGCCCACCAAAACTCACAGACCAGGCAAGGAGGGCATTAATCAGAGAGGCAACAAATAGACCAAAGATAACCCTGAAGGAGCTGCAAAGCTCCACAGCGGAGATTGGAGTATCTGTCCATAGGACTACTTTAAGCCGTACACTCCACAGAGCTGGGCTTTACGGAAGAGTGGCCAGAAAAAAAGCCATTGCTTAAAGAAAAAAATAAGCAAACACGTTTGGTGTTCACCAAAAGGCATGTGGGAGACTCCCTAAACATATGGAAGAAGGTACTCTAGTCAGATGAGACTAAAATGTAGCTTTTTGGCCATCAAGGAAAATGCTATGTCTGGCACAAACCCAACACCTCATCACCCCGAGAACACCATCCCCACAGTGAAGCATGGTGGTGGCAGCATCATGCTGTGGGGATGTTTTTCATCAGCAGGGACTGTGAAACTGGTCAGACTTGAAGGAATGATGGATGGCGCTAAATACAGGGAAATTCTTGAGGGAAACCTGTTTCCGTCTTCCAGAGATTTGAGACTGGGACGGAGGTTCACCTTCCAGCAGGACAATGACCCTAAGCATACTGCTAAAGCAACAATCGAGTGGTTTAAGGGGAAACATTTAAATGTCTTGGAATGGCCTAGTCAAAGCCCAGACCTCAATCCAATTGAGAATCTGTGGTATGACTTAAAGATTTTTGTACACCAGCAGGAATCCATCCAACTTGAAGGAGCTGGGGCAGTTTTGCCTTGAAGAATGGGCAAGAATCTCAGTGGCTAGAAGTGCCAAGCTTATAGAAAGATATCCTAAGAGACTTGCAGCTGTAATTGCTGCAAAAGGTGGCTCTACAAAGTATTGACTTTGGGGGGGTTCAGTTTTTTTTGTCTTATTTCTTGTTTGTTTCACAATAAAAAAATATGTTGCATCTTCAAAGTGGTAGGTATGTTGTGTGAATCAAATGATACAAACCCCCCCAAAATGTATTTTAATTCCAGGTTGTAAGGCAACAAAATAGGAAAAATGCCAAGAGAGGTGAATACTTTCGCAATGCACCCTATTTGACATTTTACCTTTTAATACTTGGCTGCCGTTTGAGAAATATTTTGTCCATTATTATCTCATCATGTAGGTTATACCCGCACTGTATATGCGAGCTGTTGGTCAGGAAGCACGTCACAATACCAGAGTATGGCATATTTAACGCAAACGTTTTTTGTCGTGAGAAAACCATCAGTGGAGTTGAAAATGTGATGGAAACCCTTTTAACTTTTTATGGAAATTTAACCGCAAAAGTTATTTTTATGTGTACTATGTCATCACGCACAGCCTTTTATCCACAACAAGTCAAATTGATGGAAACGCATCTCTCGTGGGAAATGCGCATTGTTTTATGCAGATTCTTGAATATATGCATGAAAATCTGTCGCCAATTGGAAAGAAACTTAGCTAGTGACACAAAATAAAGTTGTCTCGTTTGCTATAAAAACAGAATGAGAGCCATTCCAGCAATTTACTAATGCCCATCCAATTTGAGTTTACTAGCAAATTACCAAAGATGTTGATAGATAAATTGAATCAGCCTGTTAAATGATCTCAGTCACAACACTGGGGATTTGGTAAGTGCTTGTACTTTGTTTCCTGTCTTGTTTTACGGTCACTGTTTGTTTGAGCAACATTTGAAGATGGTGTTAACTTAGTTAAAGCTTTGTGAATACAGTATATTCCTTTATTTCATTGTTTTTTTACTAGTTTCGATTTTTGGAAATGTAATGTATTTATATAGTTTCTGTGTTTGCCACTGTAAGCCCCAAAAAATAATGCAACGTTTCCACTATAAAGACTATGTTCAAGGAAAATTCTGATTTGCAATTCAACTCTCAAACAACCTGGGCACAAAACATTTTCTCCTAATCAGTCTTTGCTCTAGTTATGGGAAAGCATGTCCCATAGGAAAATGGAACACCACTGCCACAGAGGTACAAAGAACTGTGAAACCTAATCTGGGGCATTCGTCATCTCTGGTTGTTCTGTGTGTTGGTTATGAAACATGCGGAGAGTGAAGCACTGGGTAAAGGTCAACATGGAGAGGCTTTGATTACCACGTCAGCATCACACCTATTTTTATGGACCCAACAAAGAGGAGTGGGATCCCCTTTCTTCCCAGACACAATGCCTCGCTCAATCACTTCACTTTGTATCACACTCTCTTTTTCTCTGTCGTTATGTAATACTTAAAACAAATTTGACTATTTGTCAAACAAACACGTTCACTCCCAGATCTTATATTATCCACCAGCTAAGTGTATCTGTTGAAATTCATTTCTTGAAAGAAAATGGCAGATGATATTGGCTTTCAGCTATAAGTTAGAAAATTGTCCCCTTATCAATTTCTTATCCATAGTTAGGTTTATTGACATGAGCACTCATAAGTAAATTAATAACCAATGAATAAATATTGAAGAAAGCTTGATTTGAGATGACATGCAACTTGTCAAGGCAGTGCTCATAAGGATTATTGTAGAAGTGCCCACAGACTGTCTGACTTAATGTAACCAAACTCATTAAATTACTCATTTTTAGGTGGAGGACTCTGTTTACAGCTTCAGTGACCAAAAAAAGGTGGATGAGGACATCAGAGGAATACAAGAGCAGCCCACCCAGGCCACCTCTGACCTCTCAGCAGTACTGACTGAGGCAGGGCGACGGATGGAGAGCTGCCCCAGCAGTGGGGCGCAGACAGTGCGAGCAGCCCTGTTTGAGAACGTGGTGGAGAGACACAGTGTGCTGCTGATGGAGGAGGACAGGGCACAGAGTGCCACAAAGGGCTGTCCCAAGAAAAGTGTGTCCCTCAAACTTGGGGATGGGGAGAACGACGGCAGCCTGGTCACCGCCACCTACCACAAGCCTGTGTCTCCCTCCAGCCCACATCTTGTAGAGCACTTGTTTGACACTGTGCAGGCGGTGGGAGAGAGGAGAGCCGTTAGTGAGAGTGTCCCTTTGGCTCAGCTGGAGGACAAAGCCATGACCCTCCGTTCCAGGCGTTCTGAGGGGAATCGGTCAGCCAGGGCTGAGCCAGTGGAGGAGAGACATGCTCAGGTCCAAGGAGTCCTCAGTTTGGCTCAAAGGAGAGCACCAGCCTCCCAACAGGAACAGGGACCACGCTACCTGAGGGTTGGAGTTCTGCAGAAGTGGAATACCACTGAGATGGATAGGGAGGCAGAGGTAGAGAAAGGAAGGCAAAGGGAAAAGGAGAAGGAGAGAAAGGAGAAAGAGAGGCAGAGGGAAGCGGAGAGGAGGATGCAAATGGATGTAGACAGGGAGAAGCCGAGAGAACAGGAGAGGGAGAGAGAGGAAGTGGCAGCACCGAAGCGGTTGAAAATGCTGGAGCCAGATGAGCAGCCACCCAAGCCCAGGGCCACCTACTTTGCTCTGACTGGTCAGATCCAGGAAGCCGTATCCTATGGGGACGAGGAAACCGAGAGAGGGGACGTGGAAGTTCCCTTTGACGATTTCTCTATGAAGTCTGGACAATGGGGCTCTCAAGGGAAGGTCTTACAAGTACGAAGGAACCCCTCTCTAGATGAAGCTTTTGGAAAAAGCTCCCAAGGTCAAGAAGAAGAACTGATGGAGCGGAATCAAACACAGGAAAGGGAGAGAGGAACGGCATGGGACAGACGGACATGGAGGGAGGAGCTGGAAATAGAAAAACAAAAACAAGTAGACCTTGAGAAAGTAAGAGAATTGGAGAGGGAGAAAGAACGGCAGAGGGAGAGCAAGGAGTTTGAGAGGGAGAAACAGACACGGCTGGACATGGAGAGACAGAAACCGTTAGAATATGCAAGAAAGAGAGAGCTAAAGCTAAAAGAATTAGAAAGAGAGAAACACAACGAGTTGGAGAACGAGAGACTGAGCGAGAGACAAAGAGAGCTGGAAAGACAGCGATGGCAAGAGCTGCAGAGGGAGAGCCAGATAGAGTTGGAGAGACAGAGAGAGCAGGAGAGACAGAAAGAGCTTGAAAAGGAGAGGCAGAGACAGTTAGACTTAGAGAGACAGAAAGAGTTTGAAAAGGAGAGGCAGAGACAGTTAGACTTAGAGAGACAGAAAGAGTTTGAAAAGGAGAGGCAGAGACAGTTAGACTTAGAGAGACAGAAAGAGTTTGAAAAGGAGAGGCAGAGACAGTTAGACTTAGAGAGACAGAAAGAGTTTGAAAAGGAGAGGCAGAGACAGTTAGACTTAGAGAGGCAGAAAGAGTTTGAAAAGGAGAGGCAGAGACAGTTAGACTTAGAGAGACAGAAAGAGTTTGAAAAGGAGAGGCAGAGACAGTTAGACTTAGAGAGACAGAAAGAGTTTGAAAAGGAGAGGCAGAGACAGTTAGACTTAGAGAGACAGAAAGAGTTTGAAAAGGAGAGGCAGAGACAGTTAGACTTAGAGAGACAGAAGAAGTTGGACAAGGAGAGGACTGAAGAGTTGGAGAGAAGGCAAATGTTTGAAAAACAGAAGCAGAATGAGAGAGGGAGGCAACAGCTTCTGGAGCTTGAAAAGCAGAGACAAAGAGAGAGAATGGAGAGAGAGGAGCAGGAAAAGATGAGACAGCAAGCCATACAACAGGAGGAAGACAGACAGAGAGAGTTGGAAAGGGAAAGAGTGCAAGAGTTGGAGAGAGAGAGGCAACGCGATCTGGAAAGACAAAAACAGAGAGAGTTGGAGAGACAGAAACAGTTGGACTTTGAGAGACAGGAATTGGAAAACCAGAGGGATAGAAAAAGGGAGTTAGAGAGGGAGAGACAGAGGATAGAAGAACTGGAGAGAATAAAGGAGATGGAGAGAAGACAACTGTTTGAGTTTGAAAAACAGAAGCAGAATGAGAGAGAGAGACAACTGCTTCATGAGCATGGAAAGCAGAGACTAAGGGAAAAGATGGAGAGAGAGGAACAGGAGAAGATGAGACAGGTAGCCATACAAGAGGAGGCAGAGAGACAGAGAATCATGGAGAGGCAGAGGAGAGAGAACCAGGAGAGGGGGGTGCTGGACTCTTTACCTCTCAGACCTAAAATGCTGGATCTAGACTCTGGGTGCTGGTCTCTGGGTGACCTGCACTCCAGAGGCAGTCCCCACTCCCCTAGTGTCCGATGGAAGCAGACCTCTCCCTGGGCAGATGACCACTACAGACCTGGTATCCTGGACATAGACTCATTCAGGTCCCAGACCGAGACACAACCCTTGCCCACTAGAGAGGTGTTCCCTGTTACTGGCATCCAGGGCTCAGACCCAGGTAGTGGGGTGAGATCCCACCCCCACTCTCCAGAAAGGGAAGGTGGCCATAGGATGGCTCCCGAGGGCGCAGTGGGGCGACCCAGTACAGTGTGGGCCCCCTCTCAGCAGGAGCTGTGGGAGCAGAGGCTAAGCATCGACGAGGAATCAGTGGATAGGCCCATGGCTGGACCAGAGCCACCCAGGAAGCCTGCCAATAAACCCAGCCTGGAGCAGCTCCTCCACAGGCTGGAGGACAGGGCCACTGCCCCCATCCTGGTCCCAGAGAGACGCTGGTCTGGTATGCCCAGTGAAACATCCTTCCCCAGGAGAGCGCCCCACAGCCCTGGGTCCCCCATGGAGCAGACCTGGTTCCCCCAGGACTCAGAGCCCCAGGGGCACAGGGTAGAGGCCAGAGGCCAGAGGAGATCTCAGGGCTCCCAGGTAAGAAACAGTATCATAAGGAGAGACATAGGATATGTGAATCAGTGGCATCTATAGATTCAATGAATTCAACCAGTACAAGTGCTTTTGTGTAATGTTATGATTATGGGGGGTAGTTTAGTGTTGACACACAGTTGGGCAGTACACTACCAGGATACACTTCCACACTCCTTCCCCAGGTGGCAGCACCGACCGGCTCAGAGGCAGGTGCTGTGCCAAGCCTTATTAAGCCCACAGGTGGAGGAAATCGAAAGATGATTAGGGTGCAAGCTTGCAGAACCAGGAGGATGCAGGGTTATTTTTCTTAGTGGGCTTTGGTTTTGTCCTATTTTGTTTGTTTATTTTTGTATATGTATTTCTGTCACCATTTTGAACAAACAATGATCTGCTTGGGCTAGCCGAGGAGGCGTTAAGACTGAGCTGGTTGCTGTCTCCTGGATATAAGTGCATACAACACGGTCCTCATACGCTGATTTCTTTAAATCAGGTTACAGACCGGTTAACCAGGCGTAGGACCCCTAGACTTTCCAGCATATCAATATTAGCAGGCTAGTAAACTGTTCCGTAACAGCAAACATTCGATTTCATTCTACGCTCCCCATGTCTTAGGAGCTGAACCGGATGAGGTCTCGCAGCGTGTCCCGTAGATCAGCCCTGTCTGAGAGTGCTATGGAGGGGAGCCTGTCCAGGATGAGGTCCCGCAGCGTGTCCCGTAGATCAGCCCTGTCTGAGAGTGCTATGGAGGGGAGCCTGTCCAGGATTAGGAGCAGGAGTACACATAGAGAGAGAGGCCGACAGAGCTGGGTGAGTCATGATGCTCTGTTTCCATACACACAGGTGTACACACACACACAATCACCTCATTTCGGACTCAAAGTTGGACAAGCTTCAGAAATGAGCTTCTGCTACAGTGAAATTACACTGCTTCATCATGGTAACAATTGGAGCCCCTCAGTTCTATGTGTTATCACTGTTTATACTTTTGAGCTGAATCTCACAGAAACCCCTGGTGATTTGTAAAACATGTGCTTGTATATGACTTGATTTGCAGATTGGTTTGTGTGAGTTACAGTAGGGTGGAGTAGGAATGCAGTTAGTCACTGGGGGTGATGAGTAATGTGACAGTCATGATCCCGCTCATCTCTCCACCCCTTTTTACAGCACAAAGCAGAGAAATGAAATCGTGTTTTTAGGCCTGTAATTCAGGATTATGTGCTGCTCATTTTGACAGCCTTCTGTTTGCATAGCTGAAGAAAGGCTCTGCAGTGACATTTCCCATTGTGTGATAGACATTCCTTTTATTCAAGCACCTGTCTTAATACTTTAGTGTTTGTGCTCCTCTTTACCACTGGTACACTACAGACACCCATGCACCATGTAAATAGCCTGTGCTGCAAAGCAGATTCCATTCAGAGACAAGGCTGCCCTCCCCTCCCCCAATGAGCCCTCCCCTCCCCCAATGAGCCCTCCCCTCCCCCAATGAGCCCTCCCTTCCCCCAATGAGCCCTCCCTTCCCCCAATGATCCCTCCCCTCCCCCAATGAGCCCTCCCCTCCCCCAATGAGCCCTCCCCTCCCCCAATGAGCCCTCCCCTCCCCCAATGAGCCCTCCCTTCCCCCAATGATCCCTCCCTGTGTTACTTCATGATGTTTTCTGTGTGTCTGTCACCTCCTGCTGGTCTGAGTGGTGCTGCAATTATTGTTTGTAGACCAACTGGAGACACGAGTGTGAAATACCTGGTCTAGAATGAGTTATTGATGTAACAGCTACCAACCAGAACATTAAGCTAGCCAAGACCAACAACAGACTATACATACACAGACAATACTAAACGAGGTAAATGTCTTACCTGTGAAATGTTTTCCCACACATAGCTATGTGTAGCCTACTTGGACACCGGGTCTCCACAATTTCCCACTCTCCCACGCCGAATAGCCAGAAGCCACAGGGCTCTTCTCGCAGGCTCTATTTCCCTATGTGGGAGCATGGTGAACTGTAGGTCGGAATTATTTACCTGGTTACATGTACATTGAACAACACAGCAGCTTTTCTGCAAAAAATGTACAATGAAGTTGGGTCTTTTACACTGAGGGTCAATGGGAAAGAATGTTTTTCTCCAATTTATGGGTGTAGTTGAGGGGACCTCCTTATTGAGTGAGTGTGGATTTGGAGTATCAACATGTGTCAATGACTGGATGTCGCTTGATGTTGTGGTGATAGTGTTTCTCTGTATCAGTGTGGAAGTTGGGCCTAGTGTGAGTGCGCACTATGGTCACCAGGCTCAGACTACATGAGCTGTCTAAGGCATCTACACTGGCTGTGATGGGAGATGATTCATCAGAGCAGGGAAACCAGGGAGAGGACAGACGAGACGGATACAACTGAAGTCATTAGGCCAACGTCCCTTTGTGGACTCTGTTTAGAGGTGACTTGAGGGCCGTCATTTCTTGCTGGACAATTGTTATTAGCAGACTTTGTTTTCTGTAGTAAAATGGTTATCTTCATAGTTGGTGTTGATGAAACTTGAGTCTGTGTGTCTGTGGAGAGAACTGTGATTTCCAGCTATAGGATGGTTCCTGGAGGTAGTCTGTTCTTAAAGCAAACAATGTTCCTCAGAACTGTTCTCCAGAAGTCCACCAGGGGGCACTTGTGGGCAGTTCAGAGTAGCAGTCATCAGCCTCTGCCCCAGTTTGTTCTCAAGGGGTTTCTGTTTGAGAATAAATCTGTGGTACTCGGTTGTTTTATAGACTAGAGTGTCTTACTTACTCACTAATGTTTAATTCAGTGAGATGAAAGTGGGAAAGGACAGAGTTCTGTGACCTGACATGCAGTTTGCATGAGTCAGGGAGACATTTGTTAGGCAAACTCTGACACACTGTCATGATTCCTCCCTTTAGCCATGAGCTCACTGCTGCTGACGGCCACAACCCCGGCTCTTGAAAACCGCTACACCGGTCTCCTCCTTGCTCTTTTGCTCCCTCTCTCTCTTTCAGGCAAGCATTCTCTCCATCTATTTGAAGGTATAGGCTCAACATAAAGTTCCTATCACTTTCAACCCCCACCCCCCCATCCTTCCTATGTTTGCTTTCTACCCCCTCTGCCCTGTGCTGACTATGCCTGTGAGAATTCTCTCTTGCTCGCTGCAAGCAGAAACATGCAGGCGAGATGGAGCACCGCAGAACATATCGCCCTCCCCTCCTGCACTGCAAATCAGGGCCCTCCCTCTCTCTGCTTCTCCCTGCCTCCTCTCTCCCCTCCCTCACTTTGTTCGCTCAATTTCTCCTTGAGCGTGAGTCCTGTAGTGCTGGGGAATGGGAGCAGGAGACTGACGCATTTCTCTATCGGCCTGTACCTGCAGGGGGAGAGGAAAGGAAGGACAGTGCACTGGTCTTTGTCTCTCATGGATTTGACCTTAGCATCACAATCTCCTCTCCTGTTTGTGCTTCTATATCCACGGCGCTGCTCTGCTGTTGGTGTGCTGTGTACTCCGAGGGAATAGGAATCAGTACAGCTCTTCCTCCTGCCTGACACCAGCTGTTCTGTTCAGCACCGTTCTTCCTGTAAAGTTTTCCACCAGGAAGACGACTGCAGTGTGGGGTCTATGGAGAGGTAGATTTTTAAAATTGTGTTCCTCCGATTGCGGACGTGTCTGAGCAGCAGCGACAGCTTCAGAAACCCGCTGTGAGGGGCGTGAGAATCAGAACAGATGAGCTATGTTGTGACATTGCATTGCACTTCTACGTCTGTGGGTTTATTGCTGCTACTTGGTCTGATCATCATTATGTGGCTCAAGAACCTGTTTGCAGACGGTGCAGCAGTATATCTGCTGTGAACGCATCGTCACACCTGATTCTCTACCAGCTGGGGTTGTCTGTTAAGGGTTCCCCGCTACGGTCTTGCCCTTCTGTATAGATGTATGGAAATAAGCATTTTGCAGAAAAGCAGAAAGCTTAGAGTTCACCTCGCTGCCGATGATGGACTGAAATGGAGTCATGATGCATCTGACAGGCTGTGCTATCCCTTACAAACAGCCCAGCTACTGCAGCATTGACCTAGCTACGCACCTCAACAGTATCCAGGACACCAGCTCTGGTCCTGGATGACTACCTGGCTCAAGGACTCACCATCGACCACGGTATCACACTGGATTCAGGACCTACAGTACCGGACCACAGCCTGACTGAGCGCTTTGTCCGGACTTCATTCTGTGACGTTGGTCTTTTAGTGATCTGAGATGGAGTACCTGGGGGACAAGCTGTCGGTGGCCCAGTCCCAGGTGTCTGGGTGGATGGGGACCGCACGCCGGTCCCTGCAGGGGGCGCTCAGCTTGGTGTCCAGTGCAGTGGAACGTAGGGGCAGGGGGGCCGAGGACAGCCCCGGGGACTTCAAGAGGGCCAACTCGTTACGTTCTCTGGCCTCTCGCAGCCGGGACTCTTTCCGTAGGTTCTCTCTGCGCAGCCAGCAGCGCCTGTCCCTACGCAGGCGTCCTGGGACCAGCACCCCCAACACCCCCACTGCTGTAAGACACACAATTTGACACTTGCTCCCCCCCATCAATCCTTCTCACCACCAACTGTCCTTTTGTCAGTCACTGCCCATTCCAAGCACCTCAAACTTGTCAAGGCCTTCTCTACTTGTGTGTTTTATGTCTGTCTATTTGTGTTGCAATGTGAATTCTCTCTCTGATCCTGATAGTTCCTGACTGTTCTGCTGTTCTTTGCTCACAGTGCTCCCCTCTGTGCCTCATCTGCTTCTGTGTCCTCTCTCTCGCCCTATGCGTCTCATACCATCTTTGACACAACACTGACCTTTGTCTGTGTGTGCACCATAGCTCCCACTGCAACCACAGTGTCAGTGGCTCCTCAGGTCATAGCTTACTGTGGGCTGGAGTTGTGTTTCTCGCCCCCTGTCCCTCCCTCCTAAACTATGGTCTGGTTTAATCAAGTCAAATCAAATCAAAGTTGATTTGTAACGTGCGCCAAATACAACAGGTGTAGACCTTACAGTGAAATGCTTACTTACAGGCTCTAACCAATAGTGCAAAAAAGGTATTAGGTGAACAATAGGTAAGTAAAGAAATAAAACAGTAAAAAGACAGGCTATAAAAGTAGCGAGGCTACATACAGGCACCGGTTAGTCAGGCTGATTTGAGGTAATTTGTACATGTAGATATGGTTAAAGTGAGTATGCATATATGATGAACAGAGAGTAGCAGTAGCGTAAAAGAGGGGTTGGTGGGTGGCGGGACACAATGCAGATAGCACGGTTAGCCAATGTGCGGGAGCACTGGTTGGTCGGCCCAATTGAGGTAGTATGTACATGAATGTATAGTTAAAGTGACTATGCATATATGATAAACAGAGTAGCAGCAGTGTAAAAAGAGGGGTTGGGGGGGCACAATGCAAATAGTCCGGGTAGCCATTTGATTACCTGTTCAGGAGTCTTATGGCTTGGGGGTAAAATCCGTCTGTGTATAGAGCAGTCAACAACAGTGCTGGAATCCATGTATGGATATAGACTATATAGCTATGGATCCCATGTAGTTGCAGTAGTTGTGTAATGACACCCATTGTAGGTCAGTTATCTTAGACAATGAAGTCCGGGTGTGAGATGAAGTGTTAATTGTACTGTTAGTCTGGATACAGTTTGATTGCAGTTTTTACGAGATTTGCAGATCTGCTTGTTTGTGTGTCATTGACCAGGAGCATCAGTGTGTTCTGCAGCTGGTCAGGAGAGAGGTGATGAATGGTCATAGAACGGAGCCCAGTGAGATGTGAGGAGAAAGAGCTGAACAGGGGCCAGCCAGATAATGGAGCGCTAGAAAGGGTGAGAGGAGTTTGGGGGGTGGTCTACTCACTGAAAGGACCATGGGGGTGCTGGGATGGATGGTACACAACTGCCCATGCACAACTCCAGTCCTCAAGGGATGCAGTACTGCTGTTTTTTTCCCCTCCACGGTACCTAATGCCCAGAAGGTCCACATACCTGGACTCTCACGTCTGAATACAAAGAAAGAACGTAACCCCCACACAGACTCAGCAGCCCTTTACTGATTCACTCTCTCTGTCTGGCTTGTGTGTATGTGTGGTCTGTTTTTAGCTAGAGCCTGTTGGTTGTCCGTACAGTACCTGAGAACCAGCTGGTGGATCCTCCAGATGCCCTGGTCTCCCTCAGGCTGATCCAGCTGACCTGAACCCACCAGCTCTCCCTCTGGACCCAGTCCTCTACCCTGCAGCCTGTATCAGCCAGGCCCACTGGTCTTAAGTTCTTAAGCCGAGTCAGTCTGGTTTTAATGACATTCTGTTCTGCATTCTTAGCAAACACTTGGCCCCTTGTCTGTACATTACACTGATGTAATAATGACAGAACAAAATACCCTGTTCAGGTCAGTGTTTTGGTAACTGTCAACTGCGTTTATTTTCAGCAAACTTAACATGTGTAAACATTTGTATGAACGTAACAAGATTCAACAACTGAGACATAAACTGAACACGTTCCACAGACATGTGACTAACAGAAATTGAATAATGTGTCTCTGAACAAAGGGGGGGTCAAAATCAAAAGTAACAGTCAGTATCTGGTGTAACAGTCAGTACCAGCTGCATTAAGTACTGCAGTGCATCTCCTCCTCATGGACTGCACCAGATTTGCCAGTTCTTGCTGTGAGATGTTACCCCACTCTTCCACCAAGGCACCTGCAAGTTCCCAGACATTTCTGGGAGGAATGGCCCTAGCCCTCACCCTCCGATCCAACAGGTCCCAGATGTGCTCAATGGGATTGAGATCCGGGCTCTTCGCTGGCCATGGCAGAACACTGACATTCCTGTCTTGCAGGAAATCACACCAGAACGAGCAGTATGGCTGGTGGCATTGTCATGCTGGAGGGTCATGTCAGGATGAGCCTGCAGGAAGGGTACCACATGAGGGAGGAGGATGTCTTCCCTGTAACGCACAGCGTTGAGATTGCCTGCAATGACAATAAGCTCAGTCCTATGATGCTGTGACACACCGCCCCAGACCATGACGGACCCTCCACCTCCAAATCAATCCCGCTCCAGGGTACAGGCCTCAGTGTAACGCTCATTCCTTTGACGATAAACACGAATCCGACCATCACCCCTGGTGAGACAAAACCGTGACTCGTCAGTGAAGAACACTTTTTGCCAGTCCTGTCTGGTCCAGTGACGGTGCCCATAGGCGACGTTGTTGCCGGTGATGGCTGGTGAGTACCTGCCTTACAACAGGCCTACAAGCCCTCAGTCCAGCCTATTGCGAACAGTCTGAGCACTGATGCAGGGATTGTGCATTCCTGGGGTAACTCAGGCAGTTGTTGTTGCCATCCTGTACCTGTCCCGCAGGTGTGATGTTCGGATGTACTGATCCTGTGAAGGTGTTGTTACACGTGGTCTCCCACTGCGAGGACAGTCCGTCCTGTCTCCCTGTAGCGCTGTCTTAGGCGTCTCACAGTACGGATATTGCAATTTTTTGCCCTGGCCACATCTGCAGTCCTCATGCCTCCTTGCAGCATGCCTAAGGCACGTTCACGCAGATGAGCAGGGACCCTGGGCATCTTTCTTTTGGTGTTTTTCAGAGTCAGTAGAAAGGCCTCTTAGTGTCCTAAGTTTTCATAACTGTAACTTCAATTGCCTACCGTAAGCTGTTAGTGTCTTAGGTGCATGTTCATTAATTGTTTATGGTTCATTGAACAAACATGGGAAACGGTGTTTAAACCCTTTACAATGAAGATCTGTGACGTTATTTGGATTTTTATGAATTATCTTTGAAAGACATGGTCCTGAAAAAGGGACGTTTCTTATTTTGCTAAGTTTGTGACATGTGGCTAGAGTGCTGCTCTGTTGTTGACGGGATTGGTGCTCATGGGATCTGTAGTCATATTAGGATAGCTGCAAAGTGTCGTTGTTGACCAGTCCACTCCATGATCAATGTGTTTACTGTTAAACATTCCTACTGAGGAAGACTACACCTAGAGGGGTTAGAGCAGGAGAGAGGTGTTGGGGCGTACTGGGGCAGTGTGAGGTTTGTTCTGCAGTGTTCGTGTTGGGGTCATTGTACCTGCACTAAGTAACTGGCCTGTTATGTGTTGTCTGCTTCCAGGCAGCAGGACCATATGTTAAATGTCTTAGAGCTGCACAGCACTTCCTCATTCGTAGAGCTGTGTGACTGACTGACTGTTATTCAGGGGGGATATGAATGATTGTTTTGCAGTAAGGAAGTGGATTAATCCAACTTAAAGTGACTATGCCTTCACAGTAACGTAATAGGCCCAGCATGTGTTTCATCTCAACCCAAAGTAGGCATATTGTATTAAAATAAGAAGGGGATTTACGGTGAACATTTTCATAAATGTGATGATGTCATAATACCAGGCTGTGTTTCAGAGCTGTGATGTCTGGCAGGTCTAACTTTCCAAGGCCTTGGCTCCTCTACTTCCTCAAACATGTTAGATTATCAATCACCCTTTCTCTCCTCCCTCCTTCTATTCATCCGCTCATTGTTCTGTCATTTCCATTGACACACCCTTCCTGTCCACAGAGGGGGTATCTTAGCAGAGGAGGCTGGCCAAGGCTAATGTTATTAAGGAAACATCTACTTCACTACTCTGATTCACAATAAGGTGCCATGCATGCCTGCTCTTTCCTAGTGTCCAGAGTGCATTGTTGATAGCAGAGCCTACACCCTCACATGGTCAATACTAAAGGGCTTTAAGCAGCACTACAAGTCAGCCTATGTTATTTCTTAACCCTCTCTGTCTTGCTGCTATTGTTTGGTTGGCAGGTAACCGGGTAGCCTCAGGAGCGGCAAACACTAAGTGAGGGTGTGTTTGGGTGTGCTAAAGATCAACCACGTACACGGTGGATATGGTACAAGTTCCAAGGAATTTAGATTACAGGAGATTTGCTTATTGAATCCTACATGCTTAGTCCTGTGAATTAGTTGTACTAAATCTTAGGCTGAAATTCATGATATAGAGGGATTAAGTGGGTGTGAGGTCTTTCTCTGACTGTCTTTTGAACTATCAGGAACCATTCCTGACAGAAATGAGAGGGTTTTAGAAGGCAACACTTAAGCGTTCATCTCTTACTGCACCTTGTTGGTCTCTTCACTGTGTTGCTATTGTTACTCCTATGCTTCTCAGTAAACCCCTCAGTGTCTCTTCACTGTGTTGCTATTGTTACTCCTATGCTTCTCAGTAAACCCCTCACTGTCTCTTCACTGTGTTGCTATTGTTACTCCTATGCTTCTCTTTAGTAAACCCCTCACTGTCTCTTCACTGTGTTGCTATTGTTACTCCTATGCTTCTCTTTAGTAAACCCCTCACTGTCTCTTCACTGTGTTGCTATTGTTACTCCTATGCTTCTCTTTAGTAAACCCCTCACTGTCTCTTCACTGTGTTGCTATTGTTACTCCTGTGCTTCTCTTTAGTAAACCCCTCACTGTCTCTTCACTGTGTTGCTATTGTTACTCCTATGCTTCTCTTTAGTAAACCCCTCACTGTCTCTTCACTGTGTTGCTATTGTTACTCCTATGCTTCTCAGTAAACCCCTCACTGTCTCTTCACTGTGTTGCTATTGTTACTCCTATGCTTCTCAGTAAACCCCTCAGTATCTCTTCACTGTGTTGCTATTGTTACTCCTATGCTTCTCAGTAAACCCCTCAGTGTCTCTTCACTGTGTTGCTATTGTTACTCCTATGCTTCTCAGTAAACCCCTCACTTTCTCTTCACTGTGTTGCTATTGTTACTCCTATGCTTCTCTTTAGTAAACCCCTCACTGTCTCTTCACTGTGTTGCTATTGTTACTCCTATGCTTCTCTTTAGTAAACCCCTCACTGTCTCTTCACTGTGTTGCTATTGTTACTCCTATGCTTCTCTTTAGTAAACCCCTCACTGTCTCTTCACTGTGTTGCTATTGTTACTCCTATGCTTCTCTTTAGTAAACCCCTCACTGTCTCTTCACTGTGTTGCTATTGTTACTCCTATGCTTCTCTTTAGTAAACCCCTCACTGTCTCTTCACTGTGTTGCTATTGTTACTCCTATGCTTCTCAGTAAACCCCTCAGTATCTCTTCACTGTGTTGCTATTGTTACTCCTATGCTTCTCAGTAAACCCCTCAGTGTCTCTTCACTGTGTTGCTATTGTTACTCCTATGCTTCTCAGTAAACCCCTCAGTGTCTCTTCACTGTGTTGCTATTGTTACTCCTATGCTTCTCAGTAAACCCCTCAGTATCTCTTCACTGTGTTGCTATTGTTACTCCTATGCTTCTCAGTAAACCCCTCACTTTCTCTTCACTGTGTTGCTATTGTTACTCCTATGCTTCTCTTTAGTAAACCCCTCACTGTCTCTTCACTGTGTTGCTATTGTTACTCCTATGCTTCTCTTTAGTAAACCCCTCACTGTCTCTTCACTGTGTTGCTATTGTTACTCCTATGCTTCTCTTTAGTAAACCCCTCACTGTCTCTTCACTGTGTTGCTATTGTTACTCCTATGCTTCTCAGTAAACCCCTCACTGTCTCTTCACTGTGTTGCTATTGTTACTTCTATGCTTCTCAGTAAACCCCTCAGTATCTCTTCACTGTGTTGCTATTGTTACTCCTATGCTTCTCAGTAAACCCCTCAGTATCTCTTCACTGTGTTGCTATTGTTACTTCTATGCTTCTCAGTAAACCCCTCACTGTCTCTTCACTGTGTTGCTATTGTTACTCCTATGCTTCTCAGTAAACCCCTCAGTATCTCTTCACTGTGTTGCTATTGTTACTCCTATGCTTCTCAGTAAACCCCTCAGTGTCTCTTCACTGTGTTGCTATTGTTACTCCTATGCTTCTCAGTAAACCCCTCACTTTCTCTTCACTGTGTTGCTATTGTTACTCCTATGCTTCTCAGTAAACCCCTCAGTGTCTCTTCACTGTGTTGCTATTGTTACTCCTATGCTTCTCAGTAAACCCCTCACTTTCTCTTCACTGTGTTGCTATTGTTACTCCTATGCTTCTCAGTAAACCCCTCAGTGTCTCTTCACTGTGTTGCTATTGTTACTCCTATGCTTCTCAGTAAACCCCTCAGTATCTCTTCACTGTGTTGCTATTGTTACTCCTATGCTTCTCAGTAAACCCCTCACTTTCTCTTCACTGTGTTGCTATTGTTACTCCTATGCTTCTCAGTAAACCCCTCACGTCGGGAAACGTAGCTGTACCATAACACTGACCCAACCTAATCTGTTTGAAAGGCCTATGCATGTAGATCGATTAGCATTCCTGTTTAATTGACCCTGAGCCCAGCCCACCTGTTAGCCTGAGGCATTAGTCATGTGACCAACAGCATGTTCAAACGGGTGCTTGTTTAACTGCTGAAGCCAGATTTGGCAGAAAGATCCGTGTGGATTTAAAAACAAGCCTAGGTTACTATGCTGTAAATATACTTTTTTTATGGCTGTAAAGCCTGGAGAGGAGGAGTTAATGTACTTTTGGTGCAAGTGCTTTCTCAGATGGAGTTTCTTACTGTTCTCCCTGCCTTTCTTCCTGTCAGGAAAGGCATTGATGATGAATGACATCCTGTACTGTTGTTCTCCCTTTCCCTCCTCCCTCTGGCCCTGCTCTCACTCCTTTACACACACACACACCAAACACCCATTACATTTCCCTCAATCATTCTCTTTAGACATGGTGTTGTGGTGCAGTAGTGCATCTGTATAGCACTGTCAAGGAAGTCAGTAGAGATCATGGAAGTTCAGCAGTATTTCTCTATTTCTATACAGTATGTGTGCACACTTACACAGGCTTGAATGCATGCACAGGAGCAGTGAGTGTGTGGTTTTAGGACAGTGTGCCCTCTGTAGAAGCCTCATTAAAAGAGCCACGGTTCAGTAGACGGCAAACAGTGTCTCACCAGTCTCTGGCCCTGTGAGTTCATCCCATTACCTCTCATTATCCTTCTCACCCACTGCTGGCCTGGCCATAGCCACACAATACAGGGCTATCAGGACCAGCGTCACTCTCCCTTTCTCTCTCAACTGGCCAACTTTGTTACTGTAGGCTGGGCGGGATTTCGCTCCACAGGCGTAGTGATGGATTGAACCGACAGCCAATAAGATGCTTTGATAGTTTGTGGCTGGTGGAGATGAATCCAGTTCTGTCGTATTGGAA
The DNA here is from genome assembly GCF_016432855.1 of Salvelinus namaycush. NCBI lineage: Eukaryota > Metazoa > Chordata > Actinopteri > Salmoniformes > Salmonidae > Salvelinus > Salvelinus namaycush. Next base: position 20,875,701 of record NC_052307.1, on the reverse strand, counting down.
TGTGTTCCCTCTGACCTCCGAGGGGTACTCCAATGGCACATACAGTGCATTCGGAAAGAATCCAGACCCCTTCACTTATTCCACATTTTGTTATTTTACGATCTTGTTCTAAAGTTGAGAAATAGTTTTTTTTTTAGATTTCATCAATCTACACGCACTACCCCATAATGACAAAGCAAAAACTGTTTGCGTAAGTATTCAGTACTTTGTTGAAGCACCTTTTGGCAGCGACTACAGCCTCTTGTGTATGACGTTACAAGCTTGGTACACCTGTATTTGGGTAGTTTGTCCCGTTCTTCTCTGCAGATCCTATCAAGCTCTGTCAGGTTGGATGGGGAGTGTCACTGCACAGCTATTTTCAGGTCTCTCCAGAGATGTTCGATCGGGTTCAAGTCCGGGCTCTGGCTGGGCCACTCAAGGACATTGAGACTTGTCTCGGAGCCACTCTTGCGTTGTCTTGGCTGTGTGCTTAGGGTCGTTGTCCTGTTGGAAGGTGAACCTTCACCCCAGTCTGAGGTCCTGAGCACTCTGGAGCAGGTTTTCATCAAGGATCTCTCTGTACTTTGCTCCGTTCATCTTTCCCTCAATTGTGACTAGTCTCTCAGTCCCTGCCGCTGAAAAACATCCCCACAGCGTAATGCTGCCGTCACAATGCTTCACCGTCCCTCCAGAATTGATGCTTGGCATTCAGGCCAAAGAGTTCAATCTTGATTTCATCAGACCAGAGAATCTTGTTTCTCATGGTCTGAGAGTCCTTTAGGTCCCTTTTGGCAAACTCCAAGTGGGCCGTCATGTTCCTTTTACTGAGGAGTTGCTTCTGTCTGGCCACTCTACCACAAAGGCCTGATTGGTGGAGTGCTGTAGAGATGGTTGTTCTTCTGGAAGGTTCTCCCAACTCCACAGAGGAACTCTGGTGCTCTTTCAGAGTGACCACCGGGTTCTTGGTCACCTCCCTGACCAAGACCCTTCTCTCCCGATTGCTCAGTTTGGCCGGCCAGCTCTAGAAAGTCTTGGTGGTTCCATATTTCTTCCATTTAAGAATGATGGAGGCCACTGTGTTCTTTTGTACCTTCAATGCTGCAGATTTTTTTTGGTACCCTTCCCCTGATCTGTGCCTCGACACAATCTTGTCTCGGGGCTCTACGGACAATTCCTTTGACCTCATGGCTTGGTTTTTGTTCTGACATGCACTGAACTGTGGGACCTTATATAGACAGGTGTGTGCCTTTCCAAATCATGTCCAATCAATTGAATTTACCACAGGTGGAGTTGTAGAAACATCTCAAGGATGATCAATGGAAACAGGATGCACTTGAGCTCAATGTCGAGTCTCATAGCAAAGGGTCTGATTACTTATGCAAATGGGAATAACTATTTTTGTATAAATTTGCAAACATTTCTGAACTTATTTTCATTATGGGGTATTTTGTGTAGATTAATGAGGGATTTTTTTCTTCTTCTCCCCTTTAGAATAAGGCTGTAACGTAACAAAAGGGGAAGGGGTCTGAATACTATCTGAATGCACTGCATCCACTCCTTTTTGACTGACTTGTCATTTTCTCCCTGTCCATCTCTCTCTCTCTCAGGAGCAGTTGAAGCAGAATGTGGACGGTGAGGAGGGGAGGGACATGGACACACTGGTCCGTGAGACGGACAGTCAGTACGGGACCTGGGAGACAGGACTGCACACTGACGATAGGTGAATATATATATATATATATATATATATATATATATACACACACACACAACCCATCACAGGTGTGGCTCCTGTGGGCTGGACCTATGAAACAGGATGTGCTCATGTTTTCGGTTACTAAATATGCTGATCCTCTATGATTACTAATTTCCCATGAGGCTTTACCCTGATATCAAGACATCTCGACATCCCTAGTACTGAATGCCTCCCAGTCACTTCTCCCTCTAAATATACAATCCTCAACCATTTGATCTCCAATTTAACACCCCCTGGATTGATAAGTAGTGTTGCATGGATGCAGCTAAAGGGAGAGATGTGCGCTATCGTCTCTTCTCCTGGAGCAGCATTGACCTTAAGACAAAGTCACGGAGACGCGTTGGGTCCAGCCTTCTAGATAGGGCAGAGTGGAGAATTAGCCGCAGGCAATGGATTCTCTGCTGTCCCACCATTATAGCTAATAATCATCGCAACCTTTTTCCTTACAACAAACAACACCCACAAGCATCTCCTCCAAGGCAGAGACAGTTACTGATATTGAAATAAATCAACATACTATGGTATCTATAGGTACTTCCTGTACAGATACAGTAGAATCTCAGCACTCCTGACACATTGTGGTCAAGGAGCAGCAGCAGCTCACTGAAACCTGGTTTACGCCAGCACTCAAAATGGCCTCTCTCAGCAGGCCGGTCTATCACTGACCTCCTGTGGCTAGGAGATGGTATCACAGCAACAAAAATCTGGATAATGTTTAGTAGAAATGACTGGATGCTGTAGTAGAGTTTCAGATAAAGATACGATATAAGGGACTGTCAACAGATAGTGGGTCATTTTAATGTAATTCAAATGAATCACCTCAGGGATGATTTTGAGCTAGTATGATTGTGTACAGTAGATGACTCACCACTGTTTGCTTCCCTCTGTGAAATAAAGTGGAGCGTGAGTCTGCCTGTCATCCGTTGTCGTCATGCACATGCATCCTCTATGAAATGTGATGCTCCTACAGTAAACCCAGACAGGAGAATATTACTCGGTCACAGAGCTAGTAGACACAGTACCTGTCACGTTGGTCTCTCTTTGCCAATGCATGCATTTAACAGACTGTAGTGTAGTTTTAGGAAGGTAGCCTAAAGTACTCTTCTGTTTGTTCCTGTCTGTCCTTCCTGTAGCCTGACTCCTGCCACGCCCCCCTCAGACAGCCACCCCAGTCAATCCCCTCGGAAACCCACTCCACTTTACACGTCAGGGGAACATGTCCACACCCCGCCCAGTGACCACGACACTCCAGACGGCTTCTCTGCCCAGCCCGAGATACAACCACTCCCCTTCCCTGAGGTAAGACTGACTTCACCTTTTTAAAAAGACGTAGAAGTCAGAGTTTCTTTGTTTCCAAAGATTTGCTTTGTGTTTCTCTCCAGGCCTCCACCAGCCTACTGGACTCCAGTGCTCTGCGCTCCAGGGTGCAGTTGAGTAAGATGCGGGGGCCACGTTCACGCCCCTCCAGGGTCTCTCGTCAGACTGCTGCTCTGTCTGTACACCCAGAGGGACAGGCCACGCCTACTGAGGACTGGCGCTCTCGAGACTCCACAGGTCAGCCTTGGACTCTGCTCTCATGTAGACCCCCTCGGCCAGATCTCCATCCACTACCTTGTTCTGCTGCATACCTTTTACTATGGATTGAGTGGACATGATTTGACCAGATAGACTGGAGATGTGACTTAGATGGTCAAAGATCTGTTAGACTTCTGAATAACCTATTTGTTTTGATTGTGAAATGATGTATTCAGAGGTGTGTTGTCCTCTACAGAGGACAAAGTGGAGTCTTCCAAGAAGGACTCAGACTCTGAGGAGCAAGCGAGAGGAGCAGACCCCCGCTCTGCTGCTGCCTCCTCCCAGCCCCAGAGAGTCGCCCTCTTCCCTGGGATGGACCCGTCTGCTCTCATGGTGAGGCTCCCCAAGAGAAACAGACAGAGTTGACCAGGAGTGTAATGTTGTCACTCCTACTGCTCTGAAAAATGCTTTTGATATGTTTTCCTGCTGGTTTCTCTCTCTGTTTGGCAGGCCCAGCTTAAGAAGAGAAGCGATTCTGACAATCAGACAGAGGGACCCGCCACTTCTCCCTCCCAGTTATCCCGTTCTCCTAAATCACCCTTCCTGCCCCGGGCGTCCCGTGTGCTGCCCCCCTCCGTAGGGAAAGAAAATGGGTAAGATGGTGACCCTGTCTCTTCCCTCTGTTCAGCCTGGATCTAATAACCCAAACCAGGGGTTGTTGATAGTTGGAACAGAAATATTTACCAGTTGTAATGTCTGTCTCTCTTAGTGAAGAGGCCTCACCACAGTGGCTGAGAGAGCTGAAGTCCAAGAAGCGCTTGAGTCAGTATGAAAATGACAGCTAAGTGTGAATGAGCAGGTGAGCTCTCTTCTCACAAATGTTCCTTATTATGAATCATTCTTTATCATAGGGTGCTGTATGCAATAAACCTGACATTTTACCACATTTTCATAATTAGACAATATTCTAGTTTCTGTTTTGCTAATATGTAACCCTAAAATGCTGATGGTTTGTATCTGTTTGCATCGTCCCTCTGTAGGTTGCCTTAACTGAAGAATCTGGTGGAGAATCGGACAGTAGCCTTAACATTGGACCCTGAGAAGATGGGAATTCTGCTGCTGACGTTGTAATTCGTCATCTGTTTGTTTCTTTTCTCTGTTCTCTTCCTGCCTTGCTCAAATCCATGTGCATGGTGCCTTCTTTCAGACAACCTCGGTCTTATGGATGAAACGAGCAAGGGAAAACATGGGGTTGCTCTGCTCAGCGTGTCCATTTCACTGCTAGCTCCTCCACCTCCTGTGTCAGGGGGGTCTTTGCATAAAGCCACTTTACCCTCTCACGTGACAGGGAAGACTACGGAAGGGGGGGATCCCATTCTCTCCTGTCAGGTTGTATTTCATTAATGGTTAACTTGTGGGACCACATGCCTCTTAACCTGGAAGTGCTTCAATAAGCTGGAGGACAGTATAGCACCTCCACAAGACATATTTTTATTTTGTTTTCTCTTTTAAATATAATTTTCAGGTTAGTCTATGCGTTAATTGTATCTGTCAGTGGAGGAGTGTTGGAAAATATTTCAGATTTTATTTTTTGTCATGGATCATAGAGAACAAAACACTGCTGAACTAATGGTCAGCCAGCCTGTATTATGTGTTACTAATAAATATGGTATCTGTAATCATGAAATGTTATATTTGTATTGTTGCTAATTTGGAAGCTGAATGCTGGGTTTGTATGGAGAGCATTTAAAGCATCACTACAGCAGAGGTCCCCAAACCCATTCCTCTGAGCCACTCAGTGACTGATGTCATGAACTAACTGAGAATCTGTTGTGTTGACGTCATGCAGTCCCTTTAAACTTATGGGTAAAGAGGAATGCTTTGTGTTCGCTGTATTTTCAATCATTTCTGAATCTGTTTCTACTGGTGGAGAAGGGGAGGGGAAGGGTTAATCACAATGGACATCTACCTCCATCTCAATTACACGCACACACGCATGAACGCTAATCAGCCTGTTCTTCCTCCCTTCACCTCCACTTACCTCTTCAGTGAAAGATCAAATGATTGTGTGTGTAATACTGATGGATGAGTGAGTAAGGATTGCAAGGAAATTGTACATGTTACCAATGAGCCATACATTCAATGTGCACTCCCTGGTTTCTGTTTTACCAGCATGTCTGCAACACATCTCCCATTTAGCGACCTCACGTGCATTTTCCCATCATTGTTTGGGAAAGGATATGCATGCACAGTCTCTGGTCCTTTTTATCATGCTTTACTCAGACACTTAACTGAATGGCCACACCAAGTAGCAGTGGTACAATCACAGTCTGGATATCATGGCTTCATCCACAACTGTAATGGTCCCATTGTGCACATGGTCGGTGGAGTATGGCGTACACTACTCCAGTGGGGAATGCAAGTAAAGTATATTGTTTTGAGATGAGGGTGGTAATTTACCCTTTTTTTTCTGCACATGACTTGGACTATTTGCACCAGTTGTTTTAGGGCTTGTTTGAGCTGACTTAGGCCATTCCCCTGACCATGTTAGCCGTGCTCCACTGTCCCACTACTTCCACTACAGCATTTTTGTAGACAGACGTTGGAACGCTAATGCAATGCAAGTGAATGTTTTGAGTTGTTGTCCCTTTGGTGTCTGTCCATGGAGTTTGACTTTGTCATTACTTATTTTTTTCTCTTTCTCGTCTGTTTTATTTGAAAGTAAAATGTATATTGCACTGTTGTAAGGCCGTTGTTCAAAAGTGTAAATTCTCAATAAAATGTACTGCGTTAAGCTTCTGATTTTGTAATTATTGGGCAAAATATTACTTTTGCATTATGCTCATTTCAGTTCAGACCCACCTTCAGTCTGCGGTGTTATGAATTTAAAATGGTGTCTTTTGTGTAACAGAGCGGTCGATAGTGTTTGTACTAGGGAAGTACGTATAGGCAAGGTAGTATTTGGTGTAGGGTGGTATTGGAGAGGTAGTGTTTTAAGAGAGTTGTGTAGGGAGGTTTAGGAGAGTTGTTTAAGAGAGTTGTGTAGGGAGGTTTAAGAGAGTTGTGTAGGGAGGTTTAAGAGAGTTGTGTAGGGAGGTTTAAGAGAGTTGTGTAGGGAGGTTTAAGAGAGTTGTGTAGCGAGGTTTAAGGTGTAGGGAGGTTTAAGAGAGTTGTGTAGGGAGGTTTAGGAGAGTTGTTTAAGAGAGTTGTGTAGGGAGGTTTAAGAGAGTTGTGTAGGGAGGTTTAAGAGAGTTGTGTAGGGAGGTTTAAGAGAGTTGTGTAGCGAGGTTTAAGGTGTAGGGAGGTTTAAGAGAGTTGTGTAGGGAGGTTTAAGAGAGTTGTGTAGAGAGGTTTAAGAGAGTTGTGTAGGGAGGTTTAAGAGAGTTGTGTAGGGAGGTTTAAGAGAGTTGTGTAGGGAGGTTTAAGAGAGTTGTGTAGGGAGGGTTAAGAGAGTTGTGTAGAGAGGTAGAGTGTTTGATGTAAGGAGGTTTAAGAGAGATTGAGGGTCAGGGTTTGGTCAATGAATGTAAATGATGTCAACAGGATATAGTAAAATGAGGTCAATGTTATGTTTGTTTTTATGAATGGTTTGGTTCCTTATGTGTTGGTGATGTTATTGGTCAGAGTGGTGTGAGGAGGTTAGGTGATGTTTAGACTGCTGGGTGTGGTTAGTGTGTGTGTGAGAGCGTGTCTACCAGTTTGTGCTGAGTGGGGCTGTTTGCTGAATCCTCTTGGCTCCCTCTCCGTGTACCCGCACATACCACGCACTGGCAGCCAGGCGGACGGGCAGGGTAGCGTGTGCCAACACAGCTGCATATTGAGAGGTAGCGTTATGGACACAATGTCAGCGACAGACTTGCTGTATCAACAGCTCCCCCTTTTCTGCTGTTGTGGCCAGAAATAAACCATAAATACCCCCCCTGCCACTGCCCTCCAACGGCTCAACCCCAAACACCAAGTGGCACAGAGAGAGAGAGGCTATCAATACACAGCAGGCATATCCAGGTAAAACCAGCTTGGTTCTGCACAGCAGGATTAACAAGGTTTTAATTGAACTTTGAAACTGATTTTACATGAAAAGTAAAGGAGACCCCACAGTCATGATTGTTGACGGATGGAGAAGGAGAGGTTGGATGGGGTGGGGGGATAGGAATGATAGTGTAGTATTTTTAGAGTTGGTAAAGATATAATTTGGTATGCTTAAATGTTTGCAGTAAAATATATGAGCAAGTGAGGAGTTTGCAGAATAGAGTATTATAGAATGTGTGTTTGTAGTGATAGGTTTGATTGAGTCAGGGGGGTGCAGAACTGGTTATGATACAGACTGAGGCTTGCAGAGTTGGACATGATAGACAGCGAAAGATGGAATCACTGATTTGAAAGGTTGCACATTAGGGTATGAGAATAACATGTTCATAGGGAGATTACCCTGGGCCCTAGTTATAGCCTACGGTCAGGAAAAACTCCTGGCCCCAGGGGTTTTTCCTGGAGATAGAAAAGTGTAGAATACAGCCCCTCAGGTCCTTATTCTCAGCTCAGGTTACGTCTGCACCAATGTGCTCTTCTGCTCTCTGAAGTGGACGCAAATCTTGACTGATTCAAAGGAGTAAAGGGATCCATTGCTACTGAGAGGACTGATGGTCATCATTGTGAAATGAATGTCATCATGGTGTCTGTGTTTCTCTTTTCTCTGTCTCTCTCCTGATTGTGCTCCTAAGAGAGGAGTAACCAGTGGACGAGGAGGATGTCGGAGCAGCAGAGCGCCCCTGAGCAACTGGCTGCAGGGAAAAGCCAGGGTGGAGCAGGAGCCACTTACAAGGTACTGTATCCTCCCTCTCCCCATCTGTTTCCTGTCTATTTCTCTCTTGTGATGTTTCTCTTCATTTATTTTTCTCTCCTTCGACCCACTTCTGTATTTTCCCACTTCTCTATAAACCCTCTTCCTTAGTCCCCCATATATTTCCTCTCTTTATACTGTAAGCTTGACTTTCTCAATATTAGTATCTTTCCTCCTCTTTCCCCTCTCTGTCTCTCCTCCTCTCTCTGATCCAGGTGGTGCTGTTTGAGTTTGAGAATTTCCAGGGCCGCAAGGCTGAGTTTTCTACTGAGTGTAAAGATGTTTCAGAGAAGGGCCTGGAGAAGGTGGGCTCTATGCTGGTTGAGTCTGGCCCGTGAGTACTGGTGCATTGGTGTCATTCACAGACAGTCATATTCTTACACATACAGAACATGTATTTTCAGGTTCAGGTTAAGTGTTAACTTTTTTTTAAATGATACTGTATATCTGTTACCACATATGGCCAAATACAACGTCATACATGCTGAGGAGAGATATTCTAACTCAGCCTCGTACTTGTCCTCTCTCCTGTCAGATGGGTGGGGTATGACCGCCAGGGGTTTGCAGGTGAGCAGTTTGTTCTGGAGAAAGGCGAGTATCCACGCTGGGACACCTGGACCAACAGCCAGTACAGCTACTCCTTCTGGTCCATGCGGCCTCTCAAAGTGGTGGGTAGCACTCAAACAATGTCTAAACGTACCCCGTGTAGCACAGTTGGTAGAGCTTGGTGCTTGTAATGCCAAAGTTGTGGGTTCGATTCCCACAGGGGTACCGATATGAAAATATATGTTCATCTCAACAGTAATTTATCACCTCAGCAGACGGCTCTCATTGGCTATCTGAATGCTCACTGATTACCTGAAGCCTCTCTCTATCTCAATAATCAGCTCTCAGTAAACATCTTAACACTAAGTGAGTCTGTTTGTGTGTGTGCATATTTCCATTTCTCCTCTTTAGGATAGTGCCGAACACAAGCTCCATCTGTTTGAGAGCCCAGGCTTCACTGGTAGAAAGATGGAGATTGTTGATGATGATGTTCCCAGTTTGTGGGGACATGGTTTCCAAGATCGCGTAGCGAGTGTCAAGGCCCTCAACGGAACGTAAGAGCTCCCTTTCACCCTCTCTCATTTTCTTCCTTTTTCACTTGCTCTCTCTCTCTTCGTCCCCTTTCTGTTTCTCTCATGTCTTACTTCATCTCTCGTCTTTCTCCTGAAAACCTTTAAAAGATGGTCAATTATGCTAACTGTCATATTCTGACGTCTATTTTGGTCCTGTTTCATGGACTCCTTCTCTGTTCCTTTGTTGCAGATGGGTCGGCTACATGTACCCCGGCTACAGGGGGTGCCAGTATGTGTTTGAGTGTGGAGACTTCAAGCACTGGAATGACTGGGATGCCCCTGCACCTCAGATCCAGTCTGTCCGACGTGTGCGAGACATGCAGTGGCACAAGAGGGGGTGTTTCACCGTCCCTGCTCCTGCCCCTGCTCCAGCTCCTGCCCCTGTCCCTGCCCCAGCACCCGCACCCCCTGGACCCCCTGCCGCCTCCGGGGCCAGCTGAAGAGGCTTCTAAACAACTTCCCCCCCAGAGCCTCTTCCATGAGCCTCTTTCTACCATCAGTGCTTTCCCTCTGCCTCACCCTAACCATGGCAAATGCTGCTCCTGCTTAGTGAGGAGAAGTGCTATATATGTTTCAGTGGCAAATAAAGTTTGTTTGACCAGAAATGTATTGTGTTTGTTTGTTGCTGCTGTTTCTATTGTTGAAATCCTTGGGTTTGTCAGGTGTAGGGTTGCAACATTCTGGTAACTTTATAAAAATGCCCAGTTTTTCAAGAAATGCTGGTTGGAGGATTCTGGATTTCCTGCTTGTTTCCTCCTCATTCTGAGAATCCTGGGAATTTGGGGGAAATTACTGGAATTTTGCTAACCTAGTCAGCTGTGGAGTTGGTTGAGTCACCAATAACAATATTACTGTAGATTATTGTTGCCAAATTACACAGACAGTCATAGAACATATTTAAATACAAATTCAACAGTAGGCTTTAGTTACAAATCTGACTCATAGATTAGTTTCGACATAGATGCCTCTTCAAGTCTTATTTCTACATTAGTTTTCCACAGCTTTTGTTGAAGTCATAGAGGGATATACTTTTTAAGTCTTAATGACAGTTGACAGGGGAATTCTGGCATGAACAACACATGGTATGTTAGAAGAAAGCTTTGATCAACATCTCTCTGGACATGCTGATGTCACGTCATCTCATTTACATCTCATCTCCACATTTCCTCAGCTGGCCATCACTGTCTTGAAATAGTGTTGTGAAATGCTCTTGATAAAAAAAGTTAAATAGCCTATGTCAACAACGAGAATACATTTAATTGAATCACACCAAGAATAATGTCTCAAGTTCCAATCTTTATTCAATGCACCTCAAAGATGGAAACAGGAGGGGTAAAAACTTGGAGGCTGGGAGTGTACTAAAGTAATCGATAAAAGTTATTCTCCTTCATATACAGTGGGGCAAAAAAGTATTTAGTCAGCCACCAATTGTGCAAGTTCTCCCACTTAAAAAGATGAGAGAGGCCTGTAATTTTCATCATAGGTACACTTCAACTATGACAGACAAAATGAGGAAAACAAATCCAGAAAATCACATTGTAGGATTTTTAATGAATTTATTTGCAAATTATGGTGGAAAATAAGTATTTGGTCACCTACAAACAAGCAAGATTTCTGGCTCTCACAGACCTGTAACTTCTTCTTTAAGAGGCTCCTCTGTCCTCCACTCGTTACCTGTATTAATGGCACCTGTTTGAACTTGTTATCAGTATAAAAGACACCTGTCCACAACCTCAAACAGTCACACTCCAAACTCCACTATGGCCAAGACCAAAGAGCTGTCAAAGGACACCAGAAACAAAATTGTAGACCTGCACCAGGCTGGGAAGACTGAATCTGCAATAGGTAAGCAGCTTGGTTTGAAGAAATCAACTGTGGGAGCAATTATTAGGAAATGGAAGACATACAAGACCACTGATAATCTCCCTCGATCTGGGGCTCCATGCAAGATCTCACCCCGTGGGGTCAAAAGGATCACAAGAACGATGAGCAAAAATCCCAGAACCACACGGGGGGACCTAGTGAATGACCTGCAGAGAGCTGGGACCAAAGTAACAAAGCCTACCATCAGTAACACACTACGCCGCCAGGGACTCAAATCCTGCAGTGCCAGACGTGTCCCCCTGCTTAAGCCAGTACATGTCCAGGCCCGTCTGAAGTTTGCTAGAGAGCATTTGGACGATCCAGAAAAAGATTGGGAGAATGTCATATGGTCAGATGAAACCAAAATAGAACTTTTTGGTAAAAACTCAACTCGTCGTGTTTGGAGGACAAAGAATGCTGAGTTGCATCCAAAGAACACCATACCTACTGTGAAGCATGGGGGTGGAAACATCATGCTTTGGGGCTGTTTTTCTGCAAAGGGACCAGGACGACTGATCCGTGTAAAGGAAAGAATGAATGGGGCCATGTATCGTGAGATTTTGAGTGAAAACCTCCTTCCATCAGCAAGGGCATTGAAGATGAAACGTGGCTGGGTCTTTCAGCATGACAATGATCCCAAACACACCGTCTGGGCAACGAAGGAGTGGCTTCGTAAGAAGCATTTCAAGGTCCTGGAGTGGCCTAGCCAGTCTCCAGATCTCAACCCCATAGAAAATCTTTGGAGGGAGTTGAAAGTCCGTGTTGCCCAGCAACAGCCCCAAAACATCACTGCTCTAGAGGAGATCTGTATGGAGGAATGGGCCAAAATACCAGCAACAGTGTGTGAAAACCTTGTGAAGACTTACAGAAAATGTTTGACCTCTGTCATTGCCAACAAAGGGTATATAACAAAGTATTGAGAAACTTTTGTTATTGACCAAATACTTATTTTCCACCATAATTTGCAAATAAATTCATTAAAAATCCTACAATGTGATTTTCAGGATTTTTTTCCCTCATTTTGTCTGTCATAGTTGAAGTGTACCTATGATGAAAATTACAGGCCTCTCTCATCTTTTTAAGTGGGAGAACTTGCACAATTGGTGGCTGACTAAATACTTTTTTGCCCCACTGTACTATTATTATCATCATAATATCATATTTTAATGGTTAAGAACCACAAATCCACAATCAATCAGACAATTAAACTTTATTTAATTTGGCAAGTCAGTTAAGAACAAATTCTTATTTACAATGACAGCCTACCGGGGAACAGTGGGTTAACTGCCTTGCTCAGAGGCAGAACGACAGATTTTTACCTTGTCAGCTCAGGGATTCGATCCAGCAACATTTTGGTTACTGGCTCACCGCTCTAACCACTAGGCTACCTGCCGCCCCAAGGGTCCTAACAAGGATCCTATCATGGTCAAACACTTATCAGGGAGTGTTACACTTATATGCTGATAGAGGGGAGACCAGCCCCTCAGTGCCTTAGTTGGGTCAGTCTTCTCATTCTCTGAAGCTTGGACAGGTGAAGCCTGCATCGATGTGCTCTTCTGCTCTCTGAGATTTGACTGATGCAGTGGGGAAAAAATAAAAATTTATTGTGAGAGTATTGATGGCCATCATGGTGAAATGTTTAGGTTCAATTACATCTCATAATAGTTATGTCTGTATGAAATGTGTTATGATAGAGTAGGGCCAGGATTAATTCAGATTACTCTGCCGTAAACGACAATCACATATATTTTCATTGCTTTTGTGTGTTGGATGTGTAACTGCATTGTAGCTACCAAATTGGTGGGAGGGTGCTCTTGTTGTCATTCACGAAACTACACCCTTCCCAGAACGAGAAAGTGTTGGCTTTATAGAAATATTATCCTGTATGCTCCTCAGCATTTTTACTAATGCGATTTCTATGCTTTCAATGGCAATGTCTGCATAGGTATAACGCCGGGAGCTGCTTGTGGATTTGACAGCTCCAACGCAGTTATACCTCTGTCACCCCCTAAAGCAATGATAAACTATGCTATTATTGGTTACCACTGGTGAAAACTGATCTGATTGAATCCTGGGCCTAGACACAACAATTATATTGTGGGCCTGTGCTAACTGTATACAGTATACAGTGCATCCGATAGTCACTCTGACAGAGCTCCAGAGTTTCTCTGTGGAAATGGGAGAACCTTTCAGAAGGACAACCATCTCTGCAGCACTCCACCAATCAGGCCTTTATGGTAGAGTGGCCAGAAGGAAGCCACTCCTCAGTAAAAGGCACATGACAGCCTGCTTGGAGTTTTCCAAAAGGCACCTAAAGGACTCTCAGTACATGAGAAACAAGATTGGTCTAATGAAACCAAGATTGAACTCTTTGGCCTGAATGACAAGCGTTACGTCTGGAGGAAACCTGGCACCATCCCTACGGTGAAGCATGGTGGTGGCAGCATCATGCTGTGGGGATGTTTTTCATCGGCAGGAACTGGGAGATTAGTCAGGATCGAGGGAAATATGGGAGCAAAGTACAGAGAGATCCTTGATGAAAACCTGCTCCAGAGCGCTCAGGACCTCAGACTGGGGCAAAGGTTCACCTTCCAACAGGACAAAGACCTTAAGCACACAGCCAAGACAACACAGGAGTGGCTTCGGGACAAGTCTCTGAATGTCCTTGAGTGGCCCAGCCAGGACTCTTCTGCAGAGAAGAATGGGAGAAACTTCCCAAATACAGGTGTGCCAAGGCTGTAATCGCTGTGAACCTGTTTTTGCTTTGTCATTATGAGGTATTGTTTGTAGATTGATGAGGGGAAAAAACTATTTCATTCGTTTTAGAATAAAGCTGTAACGTAACAACATTTTGAAAAATCAAGGGATCTGAATACTTTCCGAATGCACTGTACTTTGGCAACCGATACATGTAACCGATACACTGTAATACCTCCACTGTATTCACATCCTACCATACCCTTGTCTGTACATTATGCCTTGAATCTATTCTTCCACGCCCAGAAATCTGCTCCTTTTACTCTCTGTTCCAAACACACTCGACGACCAGTTCTTTTACCCTTTAGCCGTACCCTTATCCTACTCCTCCTCTCTTCCTCTGGTGATGTGGAGGTTAACCCAGGCCCTGCAGCCCCTAGCTCCACTCCCATTCATCAGGCGCTCTCATTTGTTGACTTCTGTAACCTTAAAAGCCTTGGTTTCATGCATGTTAACATTAGAAGCCTCCTCCCTAAGTTTGTTTTATTCACTGCTTTAGCACACTCCGCCAACCCGGATGTCCTAGCCGTGTCTGAATCCTGGCTTAGGAGGGCCACCAAAAATCCTGAAATTTCCATCCTTAACTATAACATTTTCCGACAAGATAGAACTGCCAAATGGGGCGGAGTTGTAATCTACTGCAGAGATAGCCTTTAGAGTTCTGTCATACTATCCAGATCTGTGCCCAAACAAGTCGAGCTTCTACTTTTAAAAATCCACCTTTCAAGAAACAAGTCTCACACCGTTGCCGCTTTTTATAGACCCCCTTCAGCCCCCAGCTGTGCCCTGGACACCATATGTGATATGATTGCCCCCCATCTATCTTCAGAGTTTGTACTGTTAGGTGACCTAAACTGGGACATGCTTAACACCCCGGCCGTCCTACAATCTAAGCTGCCCTCAATCTCACACCAATTATCAAGGATCCTATCAGGTACAACCCTAAATCCGTAACTATGGGCACCCTCTTAGATATCATCCTGACCAACTTGCCCTCTAAATACACCTCTGCTGTCTTCAACCAGGATCTCAGCAATCACTGCCTCATTGCCTGTGTGTGTAATGGGTCTGCGGTCACCCTCATCACTGTCAAACGCTCCCTAAAACACTTCAGCGAGCAGGCCTTTCTAATCGACCTGGCCCGGGTATCCTGGAAGGATATTGACCTCATCCCATCAGTAGAGTATGCCTGGTTGCTCTTTAAAAGTATTTTCCTCACCATCTTAAATAAGCATGCCCCATTCAAAAAATGTAGAACTAAGAACAGATATAGCCCTTGGTTCACCCCAGACTGCCCTTGACCAGCACAAAAACATCCTGTGGCATTCTGCATTAGCATCGAATAGCCCCCGCGATATGCAACTTTTCAGGGAAGTCAGGAACCAATATACTCAGTCAGTTAGGAAAGCTAAGGCTAGCTTTTTCAAAAAGAAATTTGCATCCTGTAGCACTAATTCCCAAAAGTTTTGGGACACTGTAAAGTCCATGGAGAACAAGAGCACCTCCTCCCAGCTGCCCACTGCACTGAGGCTAGGAAACACTGTAACCACCGATAAATCTACGATAATCGATCATTTCAATAAGCATTTTTCTACGGCTGGCCATGCTTTCCACCTGGCTACCCCTTCCCTGGCCAACATCTCAGCACCCCCTGCAGCAACTTGCACCAGCCCCCCCCCCCCCCCCCCCCCGCTTCTCCTTCACCCAAATCCAGATAGCTGATGTTCTGCAAGAGCTGCAAAATCTGGATCCCTACAAATCAGCTGGGCTAGACAATCTGGACCCTCTCTTTCTAAAATTATCAGCCGAAATTGTTGCAACCCCTATTCAACCTCTTTTTTGTATCGTCTTTGTATCCTCCTTCTTCAAACGGGGAGAAACTCTAGACCCAAACTGTTATAGACCTATATCCATCCTGCCCTACCTTTCTAAAATCTTTGAAAGACAAGTTAACAAACAGATCACCAACCATTTCGAATCCCACCATACCTTCTCCGCTATGCAAACCGGTTTCCAAGGTCCTAAACGATATCATAACCGCCATCGATAAAAGACAGTACTGTGCAGCCGTATTCATCGACCTGGCCAAGGCTTTCGACTCTGTCAATCACCGCATTATTTTCGGGAGACTCAATAGCCTTGGCTTCTCAAATGACTGCCTCGCCTGGTTCACCAACTACTTCTCAGATAGAGTTCAGTGTGTCAAATCGGAGGGCCTGTTGTCCGGACCTCTTACAGTCTCTATGGGGGTGCCACAGGGTTCAATTCTCGGGCCGACTCTTTTCTCTGTATATATCAATGATGTCGCTCTTGCTGCTGGTGATTCTCTGATCCACCTCTACGCAGACGACACCATTCTGTATACATCTGGCCCTTCTTTGGACACTGTGCTAACAAACCTCTAAACGAGCTTCAATGCCGTACAACACTCCTTCCGAGGCCTCCAACTGCTTTTAAATGCAAGTAAAACCAAGTGCATGCTCTTCAGCCGATTGCTGCCCGCCAGTGGCGTGCCGTGGGCCTGGGGCCTGGGGCCTGGGCCTTCAGTGAGGTACTACACAGTCCCACCCGAATTAATCCACCTCATTATGATGCCATGGCTCTAGACACTATACATTTAGACAGAAACGCAGTAAACCAGGCGTTGCGTCACCTTGAAATTGACAAATTGACATTTTTGGGTAAACAGTGTTTACCCAAAAACATGACACAATCAATGAGTCTTTTCAATATTTCCCTTCACCTTTTCATTGTGCAGCTCTGTTGCCCTGCGCGCTTGTTCTTTGAGCTGTAGATCCACTCCGGTGTCCCCAAAAGTTTTCAAAAGCACCATTGCTTGTTAGTGCCCAGCCGTACTTTGGTGTCTCGTTGCTGCCTTGGTTAGACAACTCAAGTTTGCAAAGCCAGTGTGGCTCCAAACACCAAATCGATCACTTGCAAATAATAGGCATTCCCAGCAGTACAGTTTGCAGTGCTTCTCGGAGCCAAGGAGCCTGTGAGCCATTGACAGCGCTCGTAGTTGAAACTTTGAAAGTGGCGAGCGAACGAAGCCCTTTCCCGCCTGTGACAGGCTTTGTGGCGTCGGGCGACCTCTCCTTACAATGTCTTTTCTTGAAAAGTTCGTCTTGAGAATGGCGTTATAATTATATCCTCGACCAAATCGATATCTTCTCCTCCTTCCGCCATTGTGGGTTGAAAAAACAGCTTAGCAGTACGCAAATTAATTCGTTTATCAAATTCAGTTTCCTAGATCTCCATAGGACCTGCCTCTCAATATTGGTAATCCAATCAAAAGACGTGCACGCACTACGCCTGCTAGCTGGCTCCTGTGTAACACTGGAGCCAGCCAGCAGGCGTACAATAGCCAACTCTAAAGCTGATTGGTTGACACTAAATTTTCATTTCCATTCACTATAAGCTACAAGCGCCCGCACTGTTGATTCTGAAGGCCTGAGGGCAGATTTTAGACCCCTGGCAACACATGATGGCTGAATATGATTGGATAAAAGATCT
Source organism: Salvelinus namaycush (assembly GCF_016432855.1). Classification (NCBI taxonomy): domain Eukaryota; kingdom Metazoa; phylum Chordata; class Actinopteri; order Salmoniformes; family Salmonidae; genus Salvelinus; species Salvelinus namaycush. The sequence continues at coordinate 20,858,363 of NC_052307.1, read as the reverse complement.
AACATAAAGACCAGCCCTCCAAATCTCAACCTGGGGCTGGAAGCAGTGCAACCAAGAGGAAAGCTATGAAATGAAGAGTATAACTCTTACTCTGGGGAATAATTTAATACATATTTGTGGGAAAATATATTTTAAAAAAAATTATATTCTGATGATGTTTAGGCCAGCAAAGAAGGCCTTGCAGGCCCTGACGGCCCACCACTGCTGCCCGCACCCTCCTGCTCGACTAACATCACTACTCTGGACGGTTCTGACTTAGAATATGTGGACAACTACAAATACCTAGGTATCTGTGTAACGGATGTGAAATGGCTAGCTAGTTAGCGGGTACGCGCTACTAGCGTTTCAATCAGTTACGTCACTTGCTCTGAAACCTAGAAGTAGTGTTGCACCTTGCTCTGCAAGGGCCGTGGCCTTTGTGGAGTGATGGGTAACGATGCTTCGTGGGCGACCGTTGTTGATGTGTGCAGAGGGTCCCTGGTTCGCGCCCGTGTCGAGGGGACGGTTTAAAGTTATACTGTTACATTGATGCTGTTGACCCGGATCACTGGTTGCTGCGGAAAAGGAGGAGGTTGAAAGGGGGGTGAGTGTAACGGATGTGAAATGGCTAGCTAGTTAGCGGGTACGCGCTACTAGCGTTTCAATCAGTTACGTCACTTGCTCTGAAACCTAGAAGTAGTGTTGCACCTTGCTCTGCAAGGGCCGCGGCCTTTGTGGAGAGATGGGTAACGACGCTTCGTGGGCGACCGTTGTTGATGTGTGCAGAGGGTCCCTGGTTCGCGCCCGTGTCGGGGCGAGGGGACGGTTTAAAGTTATACTGTTACATCTGGTTAGACTGTAAACTCTCCTTCCAGACTCACATTAAGCATCTCCAATCCAAAATTAAATCTAGAATCTGCTTCCTATTTCGCAACAAAGCATCCTTCACTCATGCTGCCAAACATACCCTCACAAAACTGACTATCCTACCAATCCTTGAATTCGGCGATGTCATTTACAAAATAGCCTCCAACACTCTACTCAGCAAATTGGATGCAGTCTATCACAGTGCCATCCGTTTCGTCATCAAATCCCCATATACTACCCACGACTGCGACCTGTATGCTCTCGTTGGCTGGCCCTCGCTTCATATTCGTCGCCAAACCCACTGGTTCTAGGTCATCTATAAGTCTTTGCTAGGTAAAGCCCTGCCTTATCTCAGCTCACTGGTCACCATAGCAACACCCACCCGTAGCACGTGCTCCAGCAGGTATATTTCACTGGTCACCCCCAAAGCCAAAACTTACTTTGGCCGCCTTTCCTTCCAGTTCTCTGCTGCCAGTGACTGGAACGAATTTCAAAAATCACTGAAGCTGGAGTCTTTTTTCTCCCTCTCTAACTTTAAGCATCAGCTGTCAGAGCAGCTTACCGATCACTGTACCTGTACACAGCCAATCTGTAAATAGCACACCCAACTACCTCCTCCCCATATTGTTACTTATCATCTTGCTCTTTTGCACCCCAGTATCTCTACTTGCACATCATCATCTGCACATCTATCACTCCAGTGTTAATGCTAAATTGTAATTATTTCACCTCCATGGCTTATTTATTGCCTTACCTCCCTACTCTTCTACATTTGCACACACTGTACATAGATTTAACTATTGTGTTATTGACTATACGTTTTTTTATGTGCAATTCTTGTTTTTGTCGCACTGCTTTGCTTTATCTTGGCCAGGTCGCAGTTGTAAATGAGAACTTGTTCTCAACTGGCCTACCTGGTTAAATAAAGGTGAAATAATAAAAATATCTATAAAAGAACATGCACAGAGTTTCTAAACCCATAGGCCAACATCGCAAGACTTCCGGGAATGATCAAGCACACCAGGGTCCTCATTTATAAACAGTGCATACAGTTGAAGTCGGAAGTTTACATACGCCTTATCCAAATACATTTAAACTCAGTTTTTCACAATTCCCTGTCTTAGGTCAGTTAGGATCACCACATTACTGTAAGAATGTGAAATGTCAGAATAATAGTAGAGAGAATGATGGGCAATGACCTCAAGCATTCTTCCAAAGTTGTGGCAAAATGGCTTAAGGGCAACAAAGTCAAGGTATTGGCTTTGTTGTCCTTAAGTGTAAAAAAAACAGAGTTTAAATGTATTTGGATAAGGCGTATGTAAACTTCCGACTTCAACTGTATGGTGTAGGTGTAACTGAGTCAGGTTTGTAGGCCTCCTTGCTCGCACAGGCTTTTTCAGTTCTGCCCACAAATTTTCTATAGGATTGAGGTCAGGGCTTTGTGATGGCCACTCCAATACCTTGACTTTGTTGCCCTTAAGCCATTTTGCCACAACTTTGGAAGAATGCTTGAGGTCATTGCCCATTTGGAAGACCCATTTACGACCAAACTTTAACTTCCTGACTGATGTCTTGAGATGTTGCTTCAATATATCCACATACTTTTCCTGCCTCATGATACCATCTATTTTGTGAAGTGCACCAGCCCCTCCTGCAGCAAAGCACCCCCACAACATGATGCTGCCACCCCCGTGCTTCACGGTTGGGATGGTGTTCTTCGGCTTGCAAGCATCCCCCTTTTTCCTCCAAACATAACGATGGTCATTATGGCCACAGTTCTATTTTTGTTTTATCAGACCAGAGGACATTTCTACAAAAAGTATTATCTTTGTCTCCATGTGCAGTTGCAAACCGTAGTCTAGCTTTTTTATGTCGGTTTTGGAGCAGTGGCTTCTTCCTTGCTGAGCGGCCTTTCAGGTTATGTCGATATAGGACTCGTTTTACTGTGGATATAGATACTTTTGTACCTGTTTCCTCCAGCATCTTCACAAGGTCCTTTACTGTTGTTCTGGGATTGATTTGCACCTTTCGCATCAAAGTACGTTCATCTCTAGGAGACAGAACGCATCTCCTTCCTCATCGGTATGATGGCTGCGTGGTCCCATGGTGTTTATACTTGCGTACTATTGTTTGTACAGATGAACGTGGTACCTTCAGGCGTTTGGAAATTGCTCCCAATGATGAACCAGACTTGTGGAGGTCTACAATTGTTTTTCTGAGGTCTTGGCTGATTTCTTTTGATTTTCCCATGATGTCAAGCAAAGAGGCACTGAGTTTGAAGGTAGGCCTTGAAATACATCCACAGGTACACCTCCAATTGACTCAAATGATGTCAATTAGCTTATCAGAAGCTTCTATAGCCATGACATCCTTTTCGGGAATTTTCCAAGCTGTACATTCAACTTAGTGTATGTAAACTTCTGACCCACTGGAATTGTGATACTGTGAATTATAAGTGAAATAATACGTCTGTAAACAATTGTTGGAAAAATGACTTGTGTCATGCACAAAGTAGATGTCCTAACCGACTTGCCAAAACTATAGTTTGTTAACAAGAAATTTGTGGAGTGGTTGAAAAACAAGTTTTAATGACTCCAACCTAAGTGTATATAAACTTCCGACTTCAACTGTACATACAAACTACACCCCAACGAGTGTGGGTGACAGTTGTCATGCAAAAGTTGGCATTTCAAGAAATGCAACTTGATATGAGAATGTGCTCACCTCCCAGCTAACTTTAGACCATGAGTACACACATGTGCTAGTGTATTGCAAGCTGGAAAGTACACTGAACAAAAATATAAACGCAACATGTAAAGTGTTGGTCCCATGTTTCGTGAGCTGAAATAAAAAATCACAGAAATGGTCCATACGCACCAAAAGCTTATTTCTCAAACTTTTTTTGCAGAAATGTGTTTATATCCCTGTTAGTGATCATTTCTTCTTTACCAAGATAATGCATCCACCTGACAGGTGTGGCATATCACGAAGCTGATTAAACAGCATGATCGTTACATGGGGGGGGGACTCATTCTGTAATAAAGCCTTTTTGTGGGGAAAAACTAATTCTGATTGGCTGGGCCTGGCTCCCCAGTGGATGGGCCTTGCTGCCAAGTGGGTGGGCCTATGCCCTCCCAGGCCCATCTATGGCTGCACCCTTTCCCAGTTATGTGAAATCCATAGATTAGGGCCTAATGAATTTATTTCAATTGACTGATTTCCTTATATGAACTGTAACTCAGTAAAATCTTTGAAATTGTTGCATGTTGTGTTTATATTTTTGTCCAGTATAGGTATTTTGTGCCAATTGGGGTATTATGAAAAGCTATTTACCAAAGCAGGACATACAAAACCAATAATCTAAAAATAAACGAAATACTGAACAACAATTTGCTTGTTCACGCAGGCAGAGTTGTATGACATGTATGGCCTATGCCAAGTTTATAAATCTCAATATTTTTGTACATGTGCAAACTTTTCAGAAATGGTGCATGCAGAAATTTTGTATGAGATCCACCTGAAAAACGCCCATCATTCACCTTTTAAGGTGACAATGACGCCCTTATTTTCTGTTTTCTTTTAAAGTATTGGAATTAGGCCAATTCAGTAGGCCTATCTAAAGGACATATCAATGGTGTACTTGACCAAATGTTTTCAGAGATGTTGGCAGAATTTTTCATGAAAGGTTCTTTGTCCATAAAATGAAGTGGGCAGAGAACAAACCCCTCTTCACATTATTTAAGATAGAATTTAAATATTATTTTGAAATTATGTAAAAACAAAAATCAATACGCACCATAAAACGTTTTGACAAATTGGCAATTTATCTCGATATGTAATACCCCTTGTCTGTTAGGTTTAGGTACTTTTCTTTGTATTTTTTGGTTTTTGTATTTGTTTTGTTCATAATAATACATTTTTAAAGTATAAAATCATTTTGGCAGAATGTTTCCTTTTGCAGTGACATTTGTTGTAGCATATCTGACGTTTCTGAAAGACAAAAACAATTGCAAATTGTTGTGGACCTGTAAGTAGATCGTTTAAATTCAAAAATGTTTTGCATTTACCTAAATATAGGCTACTACACTGCCTGAGAATTATGAAACAATGTCTACTCAGGAAAAAAATAAGAAAACTAGGCTACAGTAGGCCAATTTACAGTGGTAGCCTACACACTTCATTGCAAAATATCAACCATCTGTCAACCTGTTAAATTCTACTGTATGTTATAAACCGTGTTCCTTTTTGGAAATAGATTCCAATTTTTTATTATTTTAGAGTGTAAAGATAAAACAAATACATTTTTTCGCTCTTCTCACGAATGACAAATTACTACATCTTGTTATTATATTTAGCTACCTGTTTTGTTATGAATAAGAGTGTCATCATATTTTCCTGCACAAGGTTAGTCTACTTTTGCCTTCTTGCCATGCAAATTTTATTCTAGGTTGAAGATTGAAATGGGGCAATGATTTAAGTAGATGGTCAATGTCATAGGATCTCCATCTTGGATTCAGCCCATACAGGCCAAGGGTTGTGTAAATAGCTTTGAGTGCCAATGTACTTTTCCAATTGAATAAACTACATTTCAACCACATATCTCATTGTGCTCTATTCATTTCCTCATTTCAACACAACCACGAAAATCCTAACCCTAAGCCACCTTTATCCAGTGCGATGCAATGCATTTGATTCTATTCACAGCACATGTTCTTCTATCTGTGCACTAGGCCTATCTCTAATTCCTCCAACCACGGGCCTACCCCTGCTCCATCTAACTACTCTGCCACGTTCATCACCTCTAACTCCAACCAACTATAATTTCTCCATCCAACTATATTTACTTCTACCAATTTACAGAATGATCTACATTCAACAAGTGAAATGTACTCCAGTTACTGCATCCAACTAGTGAAACACTCAGCTCTCTTGTTGACAGCTCACATTGGTGTGCAACTCTGCTCTTCTCCTGCCAGCAGCAGGAAGTTAGCTTGGCATGTCAACATTTTTGTCAGCTTAGTAGATATGACCTCTGGATGTTTAAGCTTCCATATGTGGCAATGATAGGAAAACTGTTATATTATACCTTGCATGCACTTACAATAAATGCTCGCCAATAGAAAGCATTGCCAATAACGACCCAATTGAATACTATGTTAACCATTATTCCTATGTAAGAGTAAACAGAAATATACTAGATTTTGTGAGTTAAATCAGTCCCTTTCTATCAATTTGGCACTCTCCCTCCTCTCTATCATCCTATCTCTCTCCCACTCTGGTGGTCCAGGCATTCAGGCAGCTCTCATTGTAAGTGTGGGACTCTTGGCACAGGTTGTGCTGAATCATGTGGATATCGAACAATGACCGGCTGGATGAAATTGACAAGTAATGAAATAACTTTGAGGGGGAGTGAGAAGGGGGGCCAGACAGAGCAGTGACCCCACAGTCCGGTCTGCTCAGCCTATTGCATGCTGATCTGGAGGGTGGCTTGGACACAGAGGAGTGTTGGCAGAGTTTCCACCCCTGAGCGCACCGTATATATTGAGCCCAGCATGCCATCCCAAACACACTGGCACAGACAGGTACTGGTAAGAGATTCACGACCGTCGCTCTCCACATTATTTTATTTTATTACTATTTTTATCCAACTTTGTCTACTTTTTAAAATTCAAACATCACTTTGAAGTTAATTTATTTAACATGTTGGGGTAACACACTTCTTTGTCGTTCACTATACATAAAACTATTTAACTTACAACAAATAGATTACCATGAGGATCGTTGTCAATTTCACATTATGCGCAAATATTTTTTAAGGAGGAAAAGGGGTGGGGACTTTTGTTTACATACATGAGAGAATCAGTTTTGTGCAGAATTTAACAGCAGATTTTCTGGCACTATTGTTTCATTACTTTTTCCAATATCCTATCAAACTGTAAACTACCCATTGGAATATAAACATTTTCAATTGGTCTACTGGACCCTAAAAATATATGTTTTGCGCTCCATAATTTCTCCTTTATCTCTGTACAGTTTCATCATCCTGTTCACTATGGCCACAGACCACCAGAACCCTGCATCCAAGCAGCAGCAGCCAGGCACCAGTGCTTTCAAGGTGAGGGGGAGAGGGAGAGAGGGGGAGAGGAGGAGGGGGCAAGAGGATGGCAGGGCAGGCTAGAGGATGGGCAGGGCAGAGGAAGGGCAGGGCAGATGAGGGCAGGGCAGAGGAAGGGCACAGCAGAGGAGGGCAGGGCAGAGGAAGGGCAGGGCAGATGAGGGCAGGACAGATGAGGGCAGGGCAGAGGAATGGCAGGGTAGAGCAGAGGAATCGCAGGGCAGAGGAAGGGCAGGGCAGGGCAGAGGAGGGAAAGCAAGAGGAATGGATAATGGTGGGGCACGGTGGATCAAAGACAATGAGACACTGTGGGATTGTTCGAGGCAAAAGTTACACAGTATTCTACATAATTTCCTTGTACAACTTGAAATGCCATCAGGCCGAGCATAGCAAGGAGACCTAAACATCCATGTTGTCTCTCCTTGTCTTCCACAGTTGATCATCTATGAACAGGAGAACTTCCAGGGGCGTTGCCATGAGCTGACTGGTCCCTGTAACGACCTCCAGGAAGCAGGCGTGGAGAAAGTGGGCTCCATACTGGTGCTGTGTGGACCGTGAGTGTGGCTCAGAGATAGTATGATAGAGAGAGGGAAAGAGAGGGAGTACGAGTGAGACAGAGGGTGGGAGTTAAACAAAAGAGAAAGATAGAGACAAAAACAATAGGAGTTAAATAGTGGTGTGTGTGTGTGTGTGTGTGTGTGTGTGGGGGGGGGGGGGGGGGGTAGATATAGTGTGATTATCAAACAATAGAAAAAGAAAAGGGATGGCTGATAGGACAAATGAAAATGGTTCTGAACAAAAAAACAATCACTTCCAAACCATTCCGTAACACAAATATATTCACTGCATTGTGCACAAGGCACAGTATGTTCTGTTCATACACCTTCCATCTTGTTTTTGTCATCCTTCACTTCCCCCCTCAACCACCGTGTGCCCTCCTTACCTTGACTTGTCTGTGCTTCCTCAGATGGGTGGGTTACGAGCAGGCTAACTGTAAAGGGGAACAATATGTGTTTGAGAAGGGGGAGTATCCTCGCTGGGATTCCTGGACCAACAGCAGACGTAGCGACAACATCTTTGCATTCCGCCCCATTAAAGTGGTAACGCAGCACACCTTCTCTACTACAACACAAATCAGCCATTTTGTTCAGCCTTTTTGAAGGTTCTCTGTGACTGTTTCTTATGGTGTGTTTTCTATTCTCCTCACAGGACAGCCAGGAGCACAAGATTGTCCTTTATGAAAACCCCAGTTTCGCGGGGAAGAAGATCGAGATCATAGATGATGATGTCCCCAGCTTCCACTCACATGGATACCAAGAGAAGGTCACCTCTGTCAGAGTTCAGAGTGGCACGTGAGTCTGTCCGCCAACAGAATAATTCTGTTACAGCAATATCTGCCCCAACATTACCATATCATATTGCCATTTTCTCCTAATCACGTGTTGATCTTATCTCCATGGCTTTCTTCTCTAAATACTTTTCTCATTTTTTTCTCTCCCATTCCCTGACTCTCACACCTTTGCTGGTTGTGTACCAAGTTGGGTGGGGTACCAGTATCCTGGCTACAGAGGCTATCAGTACCTGTTTGAGAAGGGGGAATACAAGGACTGTGCTGAGTTTGGTGCCCAGTTCCCTCAGATCCAGTCCGTCAGGCGCATCCGAGACATGCAGTGGCACCAGAGGGGAGCTTTTCACCCTGTCGCTGGCGCCAACTAAGCTTCTATGACTCTTTCCTGCACCAAGCCCTGACCCCTACAATCCTGCTCCTTCCCATACCCCTCTCTCCATCACCTACTCAAAATTGCATTTTGATGCCTATTGCCATTGTTTCAGTAGCACAATCTTTTAAAGCAAAATAATAAATCCTTGTTGCTTATCGTTCAAGTGGTCATGTGACTCAACTGTGTTTTCACCTCTACACATTTCCTCCTGTATTGTTTATCTGAACAGACAGTTACCCTTTCAATTACTGCGTGACAACAGCATCTAACGTGTTTCAGACCTAAATATGTAGATGGAAGAGTGATTGGATGATGAGTAATTTTAATGGTATTAAATACACTACCGGTCAAAAGTTTTAGAACACCTACTCATTCAAGGGTTTTTCTTTATTTTTACTATTTTCTACAATGTAGAATAATAGTGAAGACATCAGAACTATGAAATAACACATATGGAATCCTGTAGTAACCAAAAAAGTGTTAAATAAATCAAAATATATTTTATATTTGAGACTCTTCAAATAGCCACCCTTCGCCTTGATGACAGCTTTGCACACTCTGTTTCTTGCTTTGCTATTAGGAACATGGCATCATTGAAAGGAGTGATTTCTGGGGTAGTATGGAGATGGAGCAATTGAAGTTGAAAATTCCTTGTGTTTGTGATGCCCACCGTTTGGTGCGACGCAATCCTGGTTGTGAGCGTGGTGAAACAGACACTGTCAGTTCTTTTGAGTTTTGAGTCAGAGTTTTTACCCGACAAAGTCATGTTACGATATAGCTTGTTAGAGCTTTTGTGCCGAATCCACTGGGCTGTTTCAGGTGCAATGTTTATGGTCATGTCGCAGCAGTTTGTAGAATGGAGATTTCAAGATGTGGGAAGTCTGCAGGGCGGCATGGGATAGATTGTGTAGATTCGGTGGATAAAGTTGTGTGTCAACTGTAGGGGTGCCCATGTTGCTGGGGATCGGAAGTGTCCAGTGCGAGAGAGGCAGGTTGAGGTGGTTAGAGTCAGAGTAGTGCAGAGGCAGTGAAGAAAGTAGAGGAGGATGGGTTAAGGGTGCAGGTTCCAGTAGTAAATCTGTGTCAACACAGAGGGATATGCCAACAAGTGATATATGCTTCAGTAAGGTTGTCTTCTTGGCGTTCATAGCAACGGTTATCAACAGTACTGCAGAAATGGAACGTAAATCCCCGAAAATACATGTTGTGGTGGCAGCTGCAGAGAAGTATTTGGGTATACGAGATTTGACTTCAGAAGAGTTACAGAGTGTATTGAGTGGTGGTGTCCCGTCCTCCCTGGCCATTGGCATGGTGCAGGAATAGTGGGTTTTTAATGAGTGTTGGGTGTGGTGCACAGGAGGTTGGTGGCACCTTAATTGGTGAGGACGGGCTCGTGGTAATGGCTGGAGCGGAATCAGTGGAATGGTATCAAATACCTCAAACAGCCATTATTATTAGCCGTCCTCCCCTCAGCAGCCTCCAGAAGTGTAGGGTTAGTTTTCATTTTGTATCACAAAGTATACTGGATTTATATTATAGTCCAGTTGGGGGCGGTAACGCAACATATTGGATGCCAGCCGCCGTTAAACTCCAAAGAAGAAGAAGAAGATGACGACTACGAAGATTACGTAGCATTGATAAGATATTATGCCCGCGTTCAAAAAAATTAGAAAAGAGGTCAACTCATGACGTGAGTGACCGTTCAAATCGTTTTTTCCCAATTTTATTTTAGTTCCCAGTTGTTTTAAACCCACAGAAGTCAGAAGTCGAAGATTTCCGAGTTCCCAGTAGTTTTTAACGCGGCATTTTTAAAAACAAGTTTAGACATGGCATTAAAACACGAGCTCAAGAATCGAGCACCGCTAGAGGCGAAAGATGCCAGTCATTTGTAGCAGCTGAGAAGAGTGCAGTGCTGAAACGTCCAAAGACGGCCCATTCCTTGTGCAAAGAGTGCTTCTTCTGGGCCTTTGAGGAGGAGGTGCATCAGACAATAATATCAGCGCAGCTCTTCAAAGATGGAGAAACTGTGGGCATTGGTGCCTCTGGCGGGAAGGATTCCACTGTGCTGGCACACCTCATGAAGGTCCTAAATGAGTGCTATAACTACGGCCTGAAACTACTGCTGCTCTCAGTGGACGAGGGCATGACGTGTTACCGTGATGACTCCTTGGAGACTGTGAAGAGAACCAGCAGCAGTATGAACTACCTCTGAAGATTGTGTCCTATGAGGAGCTGTATGGCTGGACCATGGATGCCATAGTGAAACAGATCGGACTGAAGAACAATTGCTGGGGAGCCATGATGCTGAAGGTTGATAAGATATGTACAGGTAATGTACAAGACAAATTTATTTGTTATTGAGCAGGCTTATTTTATCTATCTTCTTTCAGGTGTGTAGCCTAGTTTAAACAGTCCTTAAACAGTCCTGTGGCTACATCTACAGCCAGGCGCTGTGTAAGTCCTGTGTTCTGTTGGAGGGCCTGAACCGTGGCCTGCCTAGACTAGGAATCGGCAAGCACCACCGCCTCCACAGGAAGATCCTCTCACAGCAGCCTTTGACCCAGGCACAGGAGAGGAAACTCAAGGCTGTGGACTTCTGAGAGGCGTATAGGCAGAACGTCTCAGGATCACCTCCACTGTTTCTGTGAAGTTACACCTTGAAAAGAGTAACCGAAGATGCCTCACAACCAGATGTGGAGTTGTTTTTAAGTTTTAGCTTGGAATTGAAGTAGAGACGTTACGTTGCCTCTAACAAAAGAGTAGCCAGCATTTCCCCTTTTCAGCCACTGAACAATGGGGAAGTGCTAATGATTAAAAAGGTCCTCCTTGCAGTTGCTGGAATCCAAATGTAATTTACATTTGGCTATGTGGTCAGTTAATTATGAAACCTCTGACAGCTGATGATTGAAATACAAGCGTATTTTGTGCGGTATCTGTATAATAAAGCTATTCAACGTTTGCATGGCCTCTATTGATTTTAATATGAAGAATTCTTACACGTACTTGTGTTAGGATGACATTTTTCACAAATTGGAAAAAAGCCCAAGCTGAAACATTTTTTTAGGTATGAAAATCATTTTCGTTATTGAGGTGGAATTGACCTACGCTGCCTTGTAACTAATAAAACATATAGGTAGGTGTAGCTGCTGTAAATTGTGTAAAAATGTTTCTTCGTCAATCGCGGTTACACTGTTTTCATATAACAATGTTTATTTTAGGCAGCCTGTCCACTGAGGTTTAAGTACGAGCCTGTCTGATATACAGTAGTAGGGTATTTTGTATAAATTTAGTTCACTCGCTAGAGGCCGCCCTTTATCAAAGTTATTTTAACAACCCGGTGTTCTCTTCATGTCGGCGTATGTAGATGCGCGTGCTCGTCGCTGTGCGGTCATGTATTGTACTTCCCAACCAACTTCAGCACAGTGAGTAAACTAATTGAGATTTTGAGAGGAAATCACGGACATCGAAAAACATTTTAACTGGTGAAGCCAGTTCTGGAAGTATGGACGATTTAGGTAAGTTCAAACCGTGTCCTTTTCTAATCTCAGCCTTTTTCTATTTAGCATAGCGGTAAGTATGGGTGGAGAGAAAATAATGTATTTCGAGGCGCCGGAAATTTCAAGGTCTTGGGATAATCGACGGCCTGGGATTTTTGTAAATATATGAAGCCAACAGGGAGAGTTGGTTTAAAGTTTAAACTACGTACAAAAGCTTCGAATTAAACATTGTTTATGTTTTCATGTCGGATTTCCCTCCTTCGAACTGAATAATAACAAGTAATCTCGTTAGCTTTAAAAATAAAACTAAGAATTTTATGCAAACATTTTAGCAAAAGTCCGTCTGATGGTGTCAACATTGTTTGTATAAAAACGAGATTCCACCCATATTGATTGACTTTACCATCGTAGGCCTAAAAGTTATGGGCGTATTTTTTTTATATTTTTTTTTTACTACAACTCGGTCTCATTGCAGTTGGTACAGATGCTTGAAGTTGTCCAAAGTAACACGGAGCAAGTTTGTAACGTTATAGCCTTTTATGTTCAGTGTTATGCAGACGTTCTAAATGGCGACACAATCTCGATATAAGAAAAACATGTGAAATGTCATAAATTGTGTATGTCTGCCTCTTTGAATTTTAATCAAGCCCATTGTCATTTATTGTACGGCAAATATGGTTGTGCCTTCTCCACAGGCATCCTGCTCAAATTAGATTTACTCACTTTTAATGGCAACATTCATGGCATATGAGTGAAACTAAATATTTACTTATTATATAGTGGTTGGATCCCTACTTATATTTGGTTGTCTCTGACTTTATTTCTAGTGGTAGTTCTTCTGTGCTGATTAGGCCTAGTGTCGTCTCTGTTTTATATATTGGTCTCATGACCACTGTCCAAGGCTATCCAGCTAACAATTCTAGGGAGAGAATTTTTGTAATGTTTCTCTATCCAGTTTTCCGTTAATTAAATTAACATTTTATTTATGTTAGCAAAAACCTTCTGACCACCTTTTTCAGCATATTTTGGTGTTAGGCGAAAATTCCCTTAATGTCAAATGGAACTTCTCTAGAATGTGGTTACAATGTTCTCATTAATGTCGTTTTCTGAGGGTTAGGAGAATATTACACCAAACATACATGGCCATGTTCTCAGAATACAAGATAATAATGTATTAGACACGTTTGATAGGAATGTTGCAATAAAATTCCTGCTTATCAGTCGCCTGATGTTCCCGTTCACCTGGAATGCATTTCAATTAACAGGTGTGCCTTGCTAAATGTTAATTTGTGGAATTTCTTTCGCTCTTAATGCGTTTGAGCCAATCAGTTGTGTTGTGACAAGGTAGGGATGGTATACAGAAGACAGCCCTATTTGGTAAAAGACCAGGTCAATATTATGGCAATAACAGCTCAAATAAGCAAAGCGAAACGACTGTCCATCATTACTTTAAGACATGAAGATCAGTCAATCCAGAAAATTTCAAGACCTTTGAACGTTTCTTCAAGTGCAGTCACAGTCACCATCAAGTGCTATGATGAAACTGGCTCTCATGAGGACCGCCACAGGAAAGGAAGACCCAGCGTTACCTCTGCTGCAGAGGATAAGTTCATTAGTTACCAGCCTCAAATTGCAGCCCAAATAAATGCTTCACAGAGTTCAAGTAACAGACATCTCAACATCAACGGTTCAGAGGAGACTGCGTGAATCAGGCCTTCATGGTCAAATTGCTGCAAAGAAACCACTAGTAAATAACACCTATAGGAAGAAGAGACTTGCTTGGGCCAAGTAACACAAGCAATGGACATTAGACCGGTGGAAATCTGTCCTTTGGTCTGATGAGTCCAAATTTGAGATTTTTGGTTCCAACTGCCATGTCTTTATGAGATGCGGAGTAGGTGAACGGATGATCTCTGCATGTGTGGTTCCCACCGTGAAGTATGGAGGAGGAGGTGTGGCGGTGCTTTGCGGGTGACACGGACAGTGTTTTTATATAGAATTCAAGGCATACTTAACCAGCATGGCTACCACAGCTTTCTGCAGTGATACACCAACCCAATCTGGTTTGTGCTTAGTGGGACTATCATTTGTTTTTCAACAGGTCAAAGACCCAACACACCTCCAGGCTGTGTAAGGGCAATTTGACCAAGAAGGAGAGGGATGGAGTGCTGCATCAGATGACCTGGCCTCCACAATCCCCTGACCTCAACCCAATTGAGATGGTTTGGGTTGAGTTGGACTGCAGAGTGAAGGAAAAGCAGCTAACAAGTGCTCAGCATATGTGGGTACTCCTTCAAGACTGTTGGAAAAGCATTCCAGGTTAAGCCATTTAAGAGAATGCCAACCGTGTGCTACGCTGTCATCAAGGCGAAGGGTGGCTACTTTGAAGAACCACAAATATATAAAATATATTTTGATTTAACACTTTTTGTTGACTACGTGATTCCATATGTTATTTCATAGTTTTGATGTCTTCACTATTATTCTACAATGTAGAAAATAGTAAAATGAAAGTAAAACCCTTGAATGAGTAGGTGTGTCCAAACCTTTTACTGGTACTGTATATAAATACATAAAATATAATTTGGAACTTGTAAAATACTATTAATGATATTGTAAACATACTGTACTCTAGACTTTATTGATGTATGGGTGAAATGAAAAGTATTGTTATCTCTGCTTTGCCTAGCCCCATTGAAATAAAGATTCACTATAAGTAAACTATTTTCTTTGTTGTACAATGTAATTGTTGTGGTAGTCTTAAAGTAAACCATCTTCATTATCACAGTGGCACCTCCAAGTGCTACTCAGACCTGGGAGAAAAGTATTTGGCATTGAACTTGGTGGTAGTAGTTTGTGATGGGACACTTCGTTAAAAAAATAAAAACAATCTCCTGCTTCTAGACATTTCACCACCTAGATTACAAGGGTTGGATTTGCACTAAACCATTTCATGTCATGGTAAGGCATGTACAAAATCATACATCGTCCACTAGTATAGTTTTTAAATTGAGAACATATAGCTGAACAATTTGTAAACAAAGCTATTCTGTGGTTCCAAACTCTCAGTCCTCAAGTACCGCAAACAGTACAGTTTATTGTAGCCCCGGACTAACACACCTATTTGAACTAATCATCGGGCCCTCTGAGTTGAGTCAGGTATGTTTGTTCGGGGCTACAGTAGAAATATGTGCTGTTGGGGGTACTCAAGGACTGGAGTTGGGAACCACTGCTGTAGGCCTATGGCTGCATTGGAGTTGCATGCCATTATCAGCTGCAAAATGGGTTCACATGGCTGATATCCTGAAAATTATTTTTTAAATAAAATTATTATTAAACTAATTGGAGCGCTTATGACTGAACAAAAAGGTACTGTTCATTTGAGAATACAACACAGAAATAGACAAATTAGAGACAGATTCCCTTCCCCTCTTTATTGCAGGATTTGGGATCTGTGATTTGTATCATCCAATCTAACTTTATTTGTCACATGCCCCGAATACGACAGGTGTAGACCGTGAAATGCTTACTTACAAGCCCTTAACCAACAATTTAGTTCAAGAAATAGTTACCAAATACACAACAGTAAAAAATTATAAAAAGTAACACATTACAATAACGAGGCTATATACAGGGGGTACCGGTACCGAGTCAATGTGTGGGTGTACTGGTTGGTCGAGGTCATTTGTACATGTAGGTAGGGGTGTAGACACTAGTTCGCCTTGAATAATAGTTAACAATTTAACACAAGTTTCAACACTTAACTTCAAAGAATCAACACTTTTATATTTCAAAGTGTACAAGTAAGCTAACTCATATGTAAAGGTTAGACATTTTATTAACAAGTAGGCTATTATTATTACTAAAGCATCATTTTCAGGTGAACAAAAAAAAGTCAATACTGGAGGTGGCCAACCTTGCTCCCCCGGATCAGCTGTTCCGGACAACTGTGTGATCACGCACTCCATGCCGACGTGAGTAAGACCTTTAAACAAGTCAACATACACAAGGCTGCGGGGCCTGAAGGATTACCAGGACGTGTGCTCCGGGCATGTACTGACCAACTGGCAGGTGTCTTCACTGACATTTTTAACATGTCCCTGATTGAGTCTGTAATACCAACATGTTTCAAGCAGACCACCATAGTCCCTGTGCCCAAGAACACAAAGGCAACCTGCCTAAATGACTACAGACCCGTAGCACTCATGTCCGTAGCCATGAAGTGCTTTGAAAGGCTGGTAATGGCTCACATCAACACCATTATCCCAGAAACCCTAGACCCACTCCAATTTGCGTATCGCCCAAACAGATCCACAGATGATGCAATCTCTATTGCACTCCACACTGCCCTTTCCCACCTGGACAAAAGGAACACTTATGTGAGAATGCTATTCATTGACTACAGCTCAGCGTTCAACACCATAGTACCCTCAAAGCTCATCACTAAGCTAAGGATCCTGGGACTAAACACCTCCCTATGCAACTGGATCCTGGACTTCCTGATGGGCTGCCCCCAGGTGGTGAGGGTCGGTAGCAACATATCTGCCACGCTGATCCTCAACACTGGAGCTCCCCAGGGGTGCATGCTCAGTCCCCTCCTGTACTCCCTCTTCACCCACAACTGCATGGCCAGGCACGATTCCAACACCATCATTAAGTTTGCAGACGACACAAGTGGTAGGCCTGATCACCGACAACGATGAGACAGCCTATAGGGAGGAGGTCAGAGACCTGGCTGGGTGGTGCCAGAATAACAACCTATCCCTCAACGTAACCAAAACTAAGGAGATGATTGTGGACTACAGGAAAAGGAGGACCGAGCACGCACCCATTCTCATTGACGGGGCTGTAGTGGAACAGGCTGAGAGCTTCAAATTCCTTGTCGTCCACATCAACAACAAACTAGAATGGTCCAAACACACCAAGACAGTTGTGAAGAGGGCACTACAAAGCCTATTCCCCTCAGGAAACTAAAAAGATTTGCCATGGCCCCTGAGATCCTCAAAAGGTTCTACAGCTGCAACATCGAGAGCATCCTGACTGGTTGCATCACTGCCTGGTACGGCAATTGCTCGGCCTCCGACCGCAAGGCACTACAGAGGGTAGTGCGTACGGCCCAGTACATCACTGGGGCTAAGCTGCCTGCCATCCAGGACCTCTACACCAGGCGGTGTCTGAGGAAGGCCCTAAAAATGGTCAAAAACCCCAGCCACCCCAGTCATAGACTGTTCTCTCTACTACCGCATGGCAAGCGGTACCGGAGTGCCAAGTCTAGGACAAAAAGGCTTCTCAACAGTTTTCATCCCCAAGCCATAAGACTCCTGAACAGGTGATCAAATGGCTACCCAGACTATTTGCATTGTGTGCCCCCCCCCCTTCCCGCTGCTACTCTCTGTTTATGCATAGTCACTTTAACTATACATTCATGTACATACAGTTGAAGTCGGAAGTTTACATACACCTTATCCAAATACATTTAAACTCAGTTTTTCACAATTCCTGACATTTAATCCTAGTAACAATTCCCTGTCTTAGGTCAGTTAGGATCACCACTTTATTTTAAGAATGTGAAATGTCACAATAATAGAGAAGAATTCCCAGTGGGTCAGAAGTTTACATACACTCAATTAGTATTTGGTAGCATTGCCTTTAAATTGTTTAACTTGGGTCAAACATTTCGAGTAGCCTTCCACAAGCTTCCCACGATAAGTTGGGTGGATTTTGGCCCATTCCGCCTGACAGCTGGTGTAACTGAGTCAGGTTTGTAGGCCTCCTTGCTCGCACAGGCTTTTTCAGTTCTGCCCACAAATTTTCTATAGGATTGAGGTCAGGGCTTTGTGATGGCCACTCCAATACCTTGACTTTGTTGCCCTTAAGCCATTTTGCCACAACTTTGGAAGTATGCTTGGGGTCATTGTCCATTTGGAAGACCCATTTGCGACTAAACTTTAACTTCCTGACTGATGTCTTGAGATGTTGCTTCAATATATCCACATACTTTTCCTGCCTCATGATGCCATCTATTTTGTGAAGTGCACCAACCCCTCCTGCAGCAAAGCACCCACACAACATGATGCTGCCACCCCCGTGCTTCACGGTAGGGATGGTGTTCTTCGGCTTGCAAGCATCCCCCTTTTTCCTCCAAACATAACGATGGTCATTTTGGCCAAACAGTTCTATTTTTGTTTCATCAGACATTTCTCCAAAAAGTACATTCTTTGTCCCCATGGGCAGTTACAAACCGTAGCCTGGCTTTTTTTATGGCGGTTTTGGAGCAGTGGCTTCTTCCTTGCTGAGCGGCCTTTCAGGTTATGTCGATTATAGGACTCGTTTTACTGTGGATATAGATACTTTTGTACCTGTTTCCTCCAGCATCTTCACAAGGTCCTTTACTGTTGTTCTGGGATTGATTTGCACCTTTTGCATCAAAGTACGTTAACCTCTAGGAGAAAGAAAGCGTCTCCTTCCTGAGCGGTATGATGGCTGCGTGGTCCCAAGGTGTTTATACTTGCGTACTATTGTTTGTACAGATGAACATGGTACCTTCAGGCGTTTGTAAATTGCTCCCAAGGATGAACCAGACTTGTGGAGGTCTACAACTTTTTTCTGAGGTCTTTGCTGATTTCTTTTGATTATCCCATGATGTCAAGCAAAGAGGCACTGAGTTTGAAGGTAGGCCTTGAAATACATCCACAGGTACACCTCCAGTTGACTCAAAGTATGTCAATTAGCCTATCAGAAGCTTCTAAAGCCATGACATCATTTTCTGGAATTTTCCAAGCTGTTTGAAGGCACGGTCAACTTAGTTTATGTAAACTTCTGACCCACTGGAATTGTGATACAGTGAAATAATCTGTCTGTAAACAATTGTTGGAAAAATTACTTGTCATGCACAAAGTAGATGTCCTAACCAACTTGCCAAAACTATAGTTTGTTAACAAGAAATTTGTGGAGTGGTTGAAAAACGAGTTTTAAATGACTCCAACCTAAGTGTATGTAAACTTCCGACTTCAACTGTATGTACAAACTACCTCAAATGGCCGACCAACCAGTGCTCCCGCACATTGGCTAACCGAGCTATCTGCATTGTGTCCCGCCACCCACCCACCGCCAACCCCTCTATACGCTACTGCTACTCTCTGTTCATCATATATGCATAGTCTCTTTAACCATATCTACATGTCCATACTACCTCAATCAGCCTGACTAACCGGTGTCTGTATGTAGCCTCGCTACTTTTATAGCCTCGCTACTTTTATAGCCTCGCTACTGTCTTTTTACTGTTTTTATTTCTATTGTTCACCTAATACCTTTTTTTTTTGCGCTATTGGTTAGAGCCTGTAAGTAAGCATTTCACTGTAAGGTCTACACCCGTTGTATTCGGCACACGTGACAAACTTTGATTTGATCTACTTGGTGAGCAGACTTCTGTTCCAGCTAGCAATAGCGCACTTGATTATTAACCAATTATGTTCGATACAGTGAATCAGGTGTGTTAGTGCTGGACTGGAGCAGAATCCTGCACACGCAGCAGGGTTGGCCTGTTCCAGTTGTAATAGTTTCATACATTGTGTGTGACTTTTAAACTTTATTTTAGTTAACATTTTGCTAACCTTGTTACACATACAATCCATGGTATACGAGGGTTTACGCTTAATCTATTGGGACCTCATCTGCACACCGGGTATCACAGCTCTCTGTATCTGAGGACAGAAAATAATGATGTTGTGTCCGTGTGCTGGCTTTGTGTGCTGCAGCCCGAATCACGGCTCAGGCCTGTTTTTGATTTTCATCAAAAAGCATTGCGTCTCCTGCACTAGAGTCTGCAATGGTCCGACTACACAATATAATGTCGGGTGCATTAAGTGATGTTTCTGTTCTTTAAAAAAAAAAATGATCTGCTGTATTGTCTTCTTTTTTTTTCACAACTAAAGCCTAGGTCAGATAATCTCGGTTCGCCACTGCAGTTATCAGTTAATCTGACTATTCTCTCATTGATTTGATTTCCTTATTTCAGCAATTTTAGGGCTTTTTGTGTAGTTGCTTCGTGTTTGTTGGGCTATATAACCCTGTTTTTAATGTTACTCCTGTTTACACCTATCTAGTTGTTTTACAAGTGTCTACAGAGAAAGGGTTAGGTTTTGCTTCTGGACAGGTCCGAAATATACTGGCCCATTAAGCAAGCACATGCCCTAAGGATATCCCAGTGGTTATGGCGTTCGTCATAAGTGCTGGTGGCCTGGGTTTGAGACCCGTTAGGGGAGTCACACTACCTTCACATTCTTATCAAATATGTTCATGTCATTATTTGACAACACCCCTATCTTACACTTAATATACAAACGTTTTTGTGGACACCCCTTAAAATTAGTGGATTCTGCTATTTCAGCCACACCCGTTGCTGACAGGTATATACAATAGAGCACACTGCCATGCAATCTCCATAGACCAACATTGGCAGTAGAATGGCCTTGTTGAAGAAGTCACTGAGCTTTCATTGTGGCACGGTCATAGGTTGCCACCTTTCCAACAAGTCAGTTTGTCAAATTTCTGCCCTGCTAGAGTTGCCCTGGTCAACTGTAATTGCTGTTATTGTGAAGTGGAAATGTCTAGGAGCAACAATGGCTCAGCTGCGAAGTGGTAGGCCACACAAACTTGGTGGGAGAGGAATAATGGTCTGGGGGTATTTTCATGGTTTGGGCTAGGCCCCTTAGTTCCAGTGAAGGGAAATCCTTAACACATTGACATTCTAGACGATTCTGTGCTTCCAACATTGTGGCAACAGTTCAGGGAAGGCCCTTTCCTGTTTCAGCATGACAATGCCCCGGTGCACAAAGTGAGGTCCATACAGAAATGATTTGACTAGATTGGTGTAGAAGAACTTGACTGGCCTGCACAGAGCCCTGACCTCAACCCCATCAAACTCCTTTGGGATGAATTGGAACGCCGACTGCGAGCCAGGCCTAATCGCCCAACATCAGTGCCAGACCTCACTAATTCTCTTGTGGCTGAATGGACGCAAGTCCCCAGAACAATGTTCCAACATCTAGTGGAAAGCCTTCCCAGAAGAATGGAGGCTGTTAAAGCAGCAAAGGGGGACCACTCCATATTAATGGCCATGATTTTGTAATGAGATGTTTGACAAGCAGGTGTCTACGTACACTACATGACCAAAAGTATCTAATTAAAATCAGTTTCTCATTGAAAGATGGGAATCTGTAGGATTATACCTTGAGCACAAATTGACCACCTTTCCACTACCTCATAAATGATCAGTATTTATTAATTCTATTTAGCTGAGCAACCTTCCATCTTCTTGACAGGTAATGTGGAAAAATTACAAAATAGTTTATCATACTGATTCAGGAGTAAGATTAAAACGGGGTCAAATGCCCCAACAACATTAGACCCCTAAACCGAAAGCTCTTAAATTGCTGAAATTAAATCAAATCAATGATGAGAGAAGAGTCATATCAGCTGATACCTGACACGGACATGATGGTGTAGTAGGAAGATTACCGTATCGTAAACCAAGAGGTTGTGAGTTCAACTCCCGGGTGAGAATATGCTTAATAATACTTACTGTATAAATGAACATGCACAATTAAATCAAGTGCGTCAAACATGGAAGCTGAGAACACTGTTAAAAGCACTGTGTGTGTGTGTGTGTGTGTGTGTATCCCTAATCTTGCCAACAGACAAAGCTCTGTGAGTGGATCAGTGGTTCACCAATCAGGGCCTTGATTGGCTTGGCAACAGTAACAAGATGAGTAATGACACATTTGGCACAAATGTTCTTGCCACGTTTCCATTAAACTTGTCTAGAATCTTAATAGTTTATGTTCTGATAACATGGCAACTGTGTTCTGTGTATGTTGGGTGGGACGTTGGTGTAATATTCTCCTAACCATCAGAACTGGAGACATGAATATTCTGTCAAAGCTCCCATGAAACATGTCTAGAACAGTTAATATCTTAAGTTCTGAGAACAAGGTAACGACGTTCTATTTAACATTAAGGTAATAGTCTCTTGGAAACATTCCTAGGACATCACGGGAACATTCCTATGATAACGTTAGTTAATGACCTATTGAGACTTACGGCAACGTTCTCTAAAGTTGTGGGAATGTTTGTTAGCTGGGTAGTCATGTTTAGAGTACATACTCAGACATTAGAGTATCCTACAGATCTGCAGCAATATGGGTCTTCAAAAGACTAGAGAACTTTTTCAGATACAGATATGCACTAGAGATATTTACCCAAACACTTGGAACCAGCATACCTCAAATAGCAGAGCCTACTGTACGCCAACCTGCACCGTTCATACTTGTACACACAGATCATGTGTCAGTGCATTTTAGGGACCAAGCATCTGGCTGATCATGCTGGCTGATGGGCACTGTTGTAGAGTATGCCCCCCCCCCCCTCCCCATGCCAACATTTTATCCTTCAGTCTATTTTCTGTGACAAGATAGCTGACCAATAATCTCTCACAATTCAGCGCCCCTTGACCTCTGGTGCAACTACACTTAGAAGTCATTTTGTTTTTACAGATTTCATCTGGTGGCCAGTTCACTAAAGCTGCCTAGATTAGACAGGGTGTTATTGAACAAATGCAATTGCTTTCATCTTCATGCACAGAGTGGAGGCATATAGCTAAGAGGCTAGAAAGTCCAGCAACCAACGGATGGCTCTGTCCTGTTCTTACAACTTAAACAATTCAAAAACACATCTCACTGACACATGCTATTTTGGGTCATTCATGCAGAACTCAAAATAGGCAAATTCAAATGGGTGCTGGACTCTTAATTAAAAATATTACTTTGTTGTCCATTTCCTTTAAGAGAATGAAAATGTGTATCACCTGATCAGCTCAATCAACCGAGACATCAGGGTGTGTGTGGGTGAGTGTGTGTCTCGGTTGATTGAGCTGATCAGGTGATACACATTTTCATTCTCTTAAAGGAAATGGACAACAAAGTAATATTTTTAATTAAGAGTCCAGCACCCATTTGAATTTGCCTATTTTGAGTTCTGCATGAATGACCCAAAATAGCATGTGTCAGTCAGATGTATTTTTGAAATGTTTAAGTGGAGGGATGAGGAGACCTATTTTGAGCTTGGCCTGATCTGAGAGTACCTCCATGGCTCATTAAATGGTAAAGCTGCTCTGGGCCAGTGAAAGGCCTGATTGTTAACTGAGAGGGAGCCTGCTGTCTCACTTAAGTCGGGGGAAGCCAGGCCTGAGGGAGGGGGAGACGCTGCTGTGGAATGTCTTAACATCCAGGCCAAATACTTACTGGGTTACGGCTCACCAACTCCCACCACTGTTCCACACTGGCCCTGTAAAGATAGGGCTCTTCACAAACCGGTACCCTCAGTCAGTCCTACTGTGTCCTAGTAAAACCCTATTCCCTGGTCTCTGCAGGGATGCCTCTGAGGACGTAGAGCTGTGTAACCCAATCATCCCATCCTCTCCTCTTTCTACTTGGCCCAGTGTACCAGAGATGTCCCCATTTCCTACCCTCCCAAAAAGCAAGGGGGATTCTGTTGTACCGTGTGAGCAACCCTAGGTTAGACAAGGCATGTGAACGTTCCAGAGACTCAGACATGTCTCACGCAGCTCCGATCAGGTGGTGGCCAGGTCCAGCCCAAAGCCCAGAACCATTACTGATGTGGCTGCAGTGCAGCTGAGCTTTCTCCCAGATGTGAGTCTTTACCCACATGTGACAGTCAGTGTCAGATGGCCTGTCTTACTGGCGTGTTTGTGTGGCGTGTCCCCACTCTCCTCTCTGTGTGAATTCCTCAGGAGCCTGTATGATTGACTCTCCATGCTTGGGAAACACAGATGGGCTGTCCCTGTGGGCTGAAGCAGCCTTTGTTTATGTCATGACCAGTCATCAAGATAAGAGTGGTGGGTGGTGTGTAGGTGGGCAGCTGGTTGAGAGGACAACATTACAGGAGAGGCAACGTTGCAGTCTGTTGAACAGTAATCACATTTTATTTTTTACATGCTTCGTGAACAACCGGTGTGGACTAACAGTGAAATGCTTACTTACGGGCCCTTAACAATGCAGAACGAAAAAGATAAATAATAGAAAAGTAAAATGCTTAATAATAGATACACAATGAGTAACAATAACCTGGCTATATACAAGGGTTACCAGTACTGAGTCCATGTGCAGGGGTATGAGCTGATTGAGGTAAATATGTACATATAACTAGGATTAAAGTGACAGAGGGTAAAAAGTACCATCAGCATATGTGATGAGTCAAAGTTAGTCCAAAAAGGGTCATGGCAGATAACCAAATGGCTACATGGACTATCCTCTTTTGAGGAGATGTGGACTCTATTCGTTGATTACCTTGTAGAAAAATTGCCATATTCCCTTGTTCAAGAGAGGACTGGGTGCACATTAAATGGTGTGGTCCTTAGGCGATACCCCGGTATACGGTTTAAAATGTCTATTTCGAAATACAGATGGTATCATTTTAAATACTGTTTATAAAATATATATCTCTTTTTTTGGAGGGGGTGCTATGCCACTGCTTATAAATATGTTAAGTATAACTATAAGAAATCTAAGATGTGTCAAATTATATCTAGCTCAGGGCTCCAGCTATGTATTTGGTTTACTAGCTAAGTGGCTAGATATCAAGCTTCTTGGTTACAACAGAGACATTCAATTCCCTCCTGGATCAACATCCCTGGTGCCTAAATTGTTTTGTGCATCCCCCAAAAAAACATTTTCTATAGCGCCCCTTGTGTGCACATTTGGTAATACCATATACTCCGGTATGGTACAGAAATGGAATGAAAATCTGGATACCGCCCAACACTAGTGGTCCTAAATGTTTACGATATTTGCCAACCACACTCTGTAACTTAGACAACATAGCTGTCCTTACAACTTTGGCAGTTGGTGTGTTTCTGTATTTCAGTATGTCAGCAGTGGGCAAGTGTTACCAGACTATTCATCACCCCCAGGGACCTGTAGGGTTTCTCCCTGTATGCCTACCACTACTGTATGTTTGTGTGGGCCTGCCTTCTGAACTAATGCGAGGGTCCTGTCTGTAAATCAGTCCAGTCCTTGTGCTCTTTCTGTGCTCCTTCCACACCCATCCTGTTCTGAGTCTGGGGGAGGGGATCTGCATGACTGACCTCATTGCTTAGGCAATGAACCCTGCCTCACATCCTGAGGAAACATAAGAGAAAACAATGAGCAGAATCTGTGTTCAGGGCCAGGAAATGAATGCTCTGCCACTGCTGTTATGGACATTTTTGACCAATAAAAGTTAGTCACGCCCTCTTTCCTACCCCCCCTGATGGGTTAATGTAATGGAACAGGAATCTGAGTTCCTGCTAGATTCTTCCCACATTACTCAGGCTGGGACTCCCCAGGGCATGTTGTTCAAAGAGCTCAGTGTGGAGGATTCCACAGGGCCACAGAGCATGGAAGATGGCTGGCTGTTTTTGGAGGTTGGTTGGTTTGATTCAGTGTTGTTGCACAAGCTGAACTTGGAGAAGAGAAACAAGACCGTCTATCCTTGAGCTTTTCACACACAAACTCATGGTAGTTGTGTGTGTAGTTGTGTGTGTTGGTCATCTATTGGTGCGAGTTTGTTCTCAATGTCTAAGCGTGACTGTGTGTCAAAATGGTCTTTTAGACTTTCCCCTGTCATCTGATTTACTGGCCTGTGGGGAAGTGCTTTTATTTTGGTCCAGCACTCTCTTCAGGGGAGTGTCATCTTTCGGATATGGGGCTGCTTGGGCGGGTATTTTTGGTGGGGATTATTTTGAAGCCATTGACCCCATCTTGCTTCAAGATCTTTCTGTCTTTCTCTGAGACACCACACCACTCCCTCTCTCACTGTGTCTGTACTCCCTTCAGTATGTCTTTACACTCACTGTTCACCCTTCTCTCTCTGTGCTGTATAATCCCTCTCCCCCTTTCCTATCTGCTATTCTCCTCTGTGGTATTTCTCTCTCCACCCCTCTCTGGCCCCTGTCTCTCCTGATTGATATAAATATCATGTTGGGAAGGCCGGATAGTGTTACTTTCTACGTGGGGCTGTGGCCAGTTCTGCCCCCAGCTATAAACAGGTGAGTTGTGGACCCTGGTGGCCCATCACTGTATCCAATGTGTTAAAGATGTGGGAAAGATTAGCTTGCCTGTCTGGCCTGCCTGCCTGTTAACCTGGGAAGCATGGCACTCTGGGCCTGCCATTGGTAATAGAAATTGACATCTCTCTTCTCCTGGAATTTAAAGTATGTGGTACTTTTTGATCTGGCCCTGTTATCTAAATTATAGAGTAGTACTTTGATTGTTTTAAAACTAAACAGCCAGATTTTTCTTCATTTTTTTCTTCTCTGCATTCCTCTCATCTGGAACCTAGTCGTATTGCAACTGATTGACTGATGGTTTCTGTCTTGCCAATTATAGCCTGTATTACAAAACATTGTATTCTGTGTTTTTATCTTAATATTTGTTAATTTCATGTAGATTTCATATTACTGATATTTATAGTCCCTGGGTAAACCAAATCATCCCTCTCTTCCATTCTTGGCCTCCACCTCATGCATCTCCTCTGCCACCCTCCTCTCTGTTTCCCTGGCTGCTTTCTCTCTCGGAGCCGGACAGTGGAATGTGTGGAATTCTCCATGTACCTTCCCACCTATCAGATAAAGACTGCAGGGCTTTGGTACGGTTAGGAGGAGGGGGACTATGGACAGAGGCAAGAATCTACACGTACCCACCACCCAAAGAATGCACATACAGTATGCACACAACACAAGGCTGTTGGCCTATGTTTGAACACTGACTTTATGTTAAGATGCTTTCAATGAAAAGGCAGGACAGGAATGTATTGCAAATCTATTTAGGTCATAGAAGCTGCAATAAATAAAGTCAGATGAACTGATGTCTCTGGCATTTAGCCCTGCTTCGAATCCCCAAATGGCAGAATAAATGTTTCCCATTAAAATGAACAGTTGTATAATACTTTTTTTTCCAAAAGTAGTCAGGATTTCCTCTGAAATGATTGGATTTGACCCATCTCATAACCTTTTCCCCTACCCCTTACAGTACTTCGTTGCATTCTTAATGCCACTAACTCCCCCCAGACCAACTCATGCCACATACCATTTTACAGTTCATCTGTGTCAGACTCATTGCTGCCTCCCATA
Organism: Salvelinus namaycush; assembly: GCF_016432855.1. Lineage (NCBI taxonomy): Eukaryota > Metazoa > Chordata > Actinopteri > Salmoniformes > Salmonidae > Salvelinus > Salvelinus namaycush. Next base: position 20,830,997 of record NC_052307.1, on the reverse strand, counting down.
GGAGAGACAATCAACACAAATTTATTCCAGTGGGATTTCCACTTTCACACTCCAGTAAAGACGAATGTCAGTGTAGCCTTGACCTAAAGCACTACAGGCAAGTGTATTGCGGCTGACCTCTAGCTATGATTTAAATATCCTCTACTCATTGTTCTTTAGTTTGTTAACAAACAATACCTTTACAATGAAGGTGGGTAGTGGGTACCAGCTTTCGCTGTATGTCATCGAGCTAGCTATTACCTTGACATTAGTCTATACGTTGCTTGAAACACTTAATCAGATGTGGACTGAGATCTCTGACTGATCAGTACCACAGGGGTTGGCCAGTGTCACAGATGTAGTAGCAACGGGGGGTAGTCTAGTGGTACTAGGCAGAGAATAGAGATCCCAGTCTGGCAACAGATACTGAGGAACTTGGCAGTGTCTACTCTTCCTCGCTGCCAGGAGTAAGGTCATGAAGTTCTTCTGTGTACTCTATATCATACCTGGTTAGCCATGTGCACTTTTTATTGTTTTAGTATTAACTTTTATTGGGAAACCACACCATAATGTGTAAGATATCAATTCCGAAGTGAATGACCCAGATAGGGAGATAACCAGTGATTTTTTTTTAAATTATTATATATTTTTTTTTCATTGGGCTTTATTGTAAGGGTGATGACGTCAACTTTAGTAAGTTCTTGTTCAGCGTATTAGCACCAGGTGCAGCTTATTTTGAGCAGACTTACTTGCTGAACTTACAGCTTTAAATAGATTTAGCACCCATGTGGTTTAACTACATGACGTAAACACCTAGCTACTGGTTGGGGTCTCTGGTTTGAATGAACAGTGGGGGAAGTACTGTGGTAGTGAATAGTTTCAACTGAAAGATCTGTGGTAGTGAATAGTTTCAACTGAAAGATCTGTGGTAGTGAATAGGTTCAACTGAAAGATCTGTGGTAGTGAATAGGTTCAACTGAAAGCTCTGTGGTAGTGAATAGGTTAAACTGAAAGCTCTGTTCCCACAGAGCAATTGTAACGTAGTTCTATTAAAATAAAGTTGTTAAGGATGAACAATAGAGATGTCGTTGACGTCTAGTTGATGGCAATTTTTACAAATCTTTCTGGGAATTATTTTTGAAAATGGAGCAAAAAATTGGACTGTTTACAGAAGTAGACACAGACTTTATTTTTATGAGTGAGAAAGGTATCCCTGGGGTGAGTTGGAGGGTCAGTGGGAGGGAGGGCGGAGCACAGTTGGCCCAGCGTCGTCTTGGTTTGGCCGGGGTAGGCCGTCATTGTAAATAAGAATTTGTTCTTAACCTGACTTGCCTTGTTAAATAAATAAAGAAACAAAATATTGTAGGGGTTAATATCCAGTGTGTCTTTGTCTCCCCTGCCTCCAAACCACACCCTCAACAGACAGGACACTAGCTAGTCCTCTCTGTCCATCTCAGTCCCTCTCTGGCTGCATCCCTGTTGCACACACTTCTGGGTACTGGATCTGTCAGGTGGCATATCAGGAGGATAGTAAGGGGGCATTTTACACAGAAAAGCTTGAATATTCTGTTAACTTTATTTCATCTTCATTTCGTGTCAGTTTGTTTTGCTTTGTTTTTCTTCTTGCAAAGAGGATTTTGTGTGTGTGACTGAAGAGGGACTTTTGGACTGTGGTCTGTAAAAAATGATTTGTCTATTTGTTGTTCACCTCATAAAGTTGTCGTAATGTTGGCATCTTACGGACTGTCCATTTATCATATAATTTAGTTTAGCCATTTTAATGTTCTCTTGGTTTGAAGCTCATTTATGTAAATTGGCTCATACGATTCAGAGAAACTAGTCTTATGGGGTGGCTTTTGAATTGACTTAGTTCTGTTATATGGAGTTGACTACAAGGATTCCCTTTGACACCGTCCCATCCAGTATGAACAGGAACATTTTAACAGGCTATGCTTGACTGACTGAAGATGAATGGAGTGTGTGATGTAAGGGTCTATTTTGTTCTGGTGGTCCAGGGGACACTAATGCTGTACACAGGATGGCCCTGGAGATGTATGTGATGTCTGTCTGATGTCCACACTCACACAAAGCCTTTTGAAAAGAGCAACAGGTTAAGAAAGGTGTTTTTCTGTTAGGAAGACAATCGGACGGAAGGAACAATGGACAAGCAAAGATGGATAGCCAGGTACTTACTGACAGCAGCAATATATTTTTAGGGCCTGATGGAAAGATTGATGGAGCGAGGAAGGTGGGGGTTTCAGGGGAGATGTTAACCAGACTGTAGTGGGTTTAGAAATGACACTGGGGCTTTGTGTCGAGCTGTGATGATGACAGGGCCTAAACAGGTACGCATAGGCATTGTTAGTTTACAGACACCCACCGCTCAGTAGACTCCAGCTGGAGAGGCCCATATGCTGGGTGCTTTGAATTATTTTCAGTCTAATGGAGGCAAAATAACTAAATCTGTCAAGCTATTCACATTGATGCTAAGCATAGAAGTCGTGTTGCATCTTGGTCTTCTGTGAATGATTTGCTCCAGAAAGAGGGTAAACAAATGTCCACCCTCAATCTTTAAAAAAACACATTTTGTATTGATGTAATGATAGAGGCAGCCTTGGTTTGTGTATTTCTGTCTGTAATGTTTGACTGAGCGTATGCTGTGTAACAATGGAGGTATCTCTTTCCTTCTCAGACGCTTTGTTGGCGGACCTGGAATCCACGACGTCCCACATCTCCAAGCATCCTGTGTTCCTGTCTGAGGAGACCCCCTACTCCTTCCCCACTGGAGGGAACTCCTACCAGGATGTGTCAGTCCCTCCCCCGGTGCCACCCCCTCCCTCGGCTGAGGCTCTGAATGGCTCTGTGATAGACTCCCTGGACTCCCACCACTCCCACTCCTCCCAACAGGTCAGTCATACTGTACCTCAGAACCACAACTCAGACTCACACATCTCATTCATTAAATGGCTTTTCACTACTAAACTTAGTGAATGTTCTCCTCTGCAGTCCTTGGGTTCAGCTCCGAAGAGCTTATGGTCCAGGGACAGTAGCAGCCCGCCCCTGTTCCACATTGAAGAGGACCACGTCTACAGGTAGGCAGGAGGGCCATAGGAACAGATCTCTAGGAAGGGACCCCCACTGGGAGGCTACTATACCGTCTGTCACTGTTTTATACTCAACCACAATTGACAACCATTGTCTCTCTGCCTCTGTCAGTTTCCCCAACAAACAGAAGTCTGCTGACCAGTCTGCGGCTGCTATGAGCTCAGCTCTGGGCAGCAACCTGTCAGAGCTGGACAGGCTGCTCCTGGAGCTCAACGCTGTCCAGCAGAACTCTCCCTCCTTCCCCACCACAGGTACACAGACAGCTAAACACATCCAACATCATTTTTCACTAGGTTTTGGTGTTTATGCTACCTAAGCGGAACTTATATCTGTCATTCTCTGTGCCATGGGTGGTCTTGTCTTTGCAGTATGTGTTTACTGCATAATACTGTGATGATATCATGTCCCACTGTCCTTTCTACCCACAGAGGAAACAGCCCCACCCCTGCCGTCCTGCAGCATAACCCACTATGTGCAGGAGAACGGGGGTCCCCCTGACATCATGGTGAGCCCTCCGTCTCAGGAGAAGACCAAACGGAACGGGAGCCAGGCGGTGGAGGAGGGCCGGCCCACTGTGGAGAGTCTGCTGGATGAGCTGGAGGGCTCTGTACCCACTCCCAGGTAAACAGATTGGCAGTTACTCCTATTCAAGAAACACAGATGGAAAAGGAGTTTCATCACCTTGAATTATAGGATACAAGCTAGCTAGCAATGAGATCATGTTAATAATCAACTGTAGCCTGTGTTTGGGTGCTCCATCTGATCACATATTAGGATGAAATGAAAAATGAGGAGGTCAATGTTGGTTTGTGTGTGATCATGTTTTGTTTGTGTATTCTGCAGCCCCTCTGTTCTTCACAATGAGTTGGACTCTTCCTCTCAGCAGCAGGCCAGAATGTCAGCTTCCTGTGCCACACGCGAACTTGATGAGCTCATGGCCTCCCTTTCCGACTTCAAGGTGTGTGTCTTACGCTTGTCCTCTTATCACCTCATGAAAAATCCTTTAGTAGATACCTTTTAATTCTATATCTATTTTCTAATCTGATTATTTCTCTTTAATATCTTCCTCTTCTTGTGGTGTCCCTTTCCTCTCTCCTGCCTGTCCTGTCCTCTAGCCTGTCCTCGGCTCCTTGGGGTCTATGAACTCTGACCTTCAGCTTGATCAGGCAGGAACCTCCCCCAGTATCATTCTGGAGGTCCATCCTCCTCCACGTACCTGCTCCTCCCTTGCTGCCCCCTCCTCCCTCTCACCCTCTCAACCTGCCTGTGACTCTCCTCTTTTCTCTCTACCTGCCTGGGAGCTGCACATAGAGGAGGACATTGGGGACTCGGGGGGGGCAGTGTCCCCTCCACATCCCTCATTATCAAGCCCTCCCCCAGCTACTGTAACCTCCCAGAGCCCTCTGTCATTTGCAGAGAGTGGCCCAGAACCAAAAGTTGTCATCGACGTCTCTGCGACCATCCTGTCATCTCGTCAGAAGTCTCTGGTAGCCCTCAACCACTCCAACCCTTCACTTATCACATACCCAAGTCCTTCTAATGCTGCTAAACCATCACTGAACTCAGCCAGTGTCACCCTGGACCATAACCCCTTAAAACCCCATAGTCCATTTCTAGAACTTGGTACAACTCCCCCTACTGTTACCAAGAGCACCAGTCCCCTAACTGACATGGATCTATGTTTCTCTACTCCAACCAAGAGTCTTAGTCCTGTTCCTGTCTCTATCTCCAAGACTCCTTCACCTCTCCATGCTTCTGTCACCAAGAGTCCTACCCCTCCTCTCACTGCTTCTAAAGCCCCCTCACCATCTCTGGTCACGTCTCCCAAGTCTCCCTCTCCCCCAGCTCTCACCAGCCCCAAGATCTCCAGGAGAGTTCTGGAGCCAGTCCCTGCAGCTGAGCCCTCTCTGGATGAAGCCCTGGATAAGCTGCTGGCCATGAGTTTCACTAAGATGGAGAACGATAGAGTCCCTACTGACACACTGCAGCTGAAGGGGGAGGCACTTCAGCTGAAGAGGGAAGTGGTGCAGAAGGTACATGAGGAGCTCATCATGCCCTTAGACAGAAGGGATGTTCAACCAGACACTACCGGGTGTACCCGGGATGGGGCAAGTACCCGTGAGGGGACAATTACCCGGGATGGGTCAGTAATGAGTGGACACATAGATGGGCACAGGGAGCTCATGGACTGGGCTGATGTGGAGCTGAACATGTGTCTCCAAGATGGACTGGATGGTAGTATGACTCCTTATACAGAGAGACCTTATACAGATGGGAGCATGACCCCGATGACTGAGGCCAGCTGGATGGATGAGTCCCTGGATGGCTCCTCCTGCCCTGGAACTCCTGATACTGCCATGGACCTACCTCTGCTGCAGCCTGCCACCATGGACAGGGTCTCTGCATCTGGACATGTATGGGACAGCTCTCACCACCACACTGTGCTGTTCTGCACAAACACGTGTAGAAACAACGGAGTTAAATGTTATTCATATAAAACTATCTTTCTGAGATGGCAGAAATGGCTTAGTTTGATACCAAACATCTGTTTGAGAAATTGTGTGTGTATAGATACTGTCCTTACAATGTGCACATCTGGATGTTTGCTGCTACTGCAGTCTCTTATTGTTGACTGCCTGGTAGTGCTGAGCAATTAACCGAAATGTCGGTTCTTTTTTGTTTGTTTTTAACAACTTATTGACCAATGTCTGTTAAGTTTGAATTCCGTTTTTATTTTAATTTTTTTGTGAGCTTGAGGCCCAGTTTCTATAGAGATAAATCAGTTTAAGCCCGAACTGTGCGATGTAGTAGGGAGTTGTAGTTTCCAACAGGCCAATATTCTACATAGTTAAGCACAGAATAGCTGGTAATTAACTACAATGACAATAATCTATTGCGCCCCCGCCTACTTGTCCGTTAATAATCAAAACCGAAAACCGTGATTATTTTTTAATGATAGAACCGACTTGAAAAAGCACTAATCGCTCAGCAGTACTGCCTGGCTGTGACCTTTGTTGGCATGTCTTGTTAAAACCAAACAATTTGAGTTGTGACTGCATCCTATGACTACCTCACTTGTTGCGTCAGCATGATGCCCCCATCTTGCCCAACTATGTTCTGCTTAACGGTCAGAGAACAAATGGGACTGTGTGATGGGTGGGAGGTGAGATGGGGTCTGAGCATGTAATACAGCATGGAGTGTGACTCTGAGCTCACTGACACATTCCTTTGGACATGCCTTTACCCACCGCTGATAGATACCCTTGAGGAGATGGCTGCCTTTGGCTTTGAGTGAACTGGAATGGTGCTTCCTCTGAACTGAACCACTCACCTGGTCTGTGGTATTGTAACTGGATCACAGTGGAGTCCTGATGCTCATTCTCCTTCTAGCTTAAGTCCGTGATTAGGCGCACCAAGGAGACCCCCAATGTGCACCCCATGTACCGAGAGGGTCACCCCCGGAGGGGGCGGATGGGCCCCATCATCGTCAACAAGAGCAGCTCACAGGACCGCCTCATAGAGGAGCTGCAGGGGAAGCTGGGGATTGGCCGATTGGCTGACCGCCGGCGCAGGCAGCCGGACGATTGGCTCACTGAGGGCGTCATCGTCATGTCTAAGCCACAGCGTTTCCGTGGCGATGGGGCTGCGAATGAGGTGGACAAGGTTAGCCTGGATACGATCACAACAGGATCACACCATCCCAGATATTTTTTTATTTTTTTTACCTTCTCAAGTTTCACTTTCCGTTCTTTACCTTTAATTTTCTCTCTCCCTCTCTGTCATCGTCTGTCTCTTCTCAGATCATTATTCCCTCGGAGTCACCTATACCTCAGAGGAGGGTCATTTCCCCACCCCAGTCTCCCCCAGCCCCTCGTCACCCTCCTATTATAGAAGAACCCAGGAGACCCCCACCTGTTAAGCAGACCCCTGCTCCCTTACCCCCCCCCCCTCCCCCCTGTCCCCCTCCTCAACCTCCTCCACCCCAGGAACCCATCCCTCCCCCACCTCCTCTGGTACAACCCCCACCGGTCCCAGTACAGCAGCCCCCTGCCCCCAAGCCAGAGCCCCCTCCACCTGCTGCCCCAGTGCCCCCTCCACCAGTGCAGCCTGCACCACCACCTCCCCCCAAGGTCCTGGTGTCCATTGGCTGTCAAACAGAATACGACCCAATTTTTCCTCCAATGCAGGCATGGATCTCTCTCTACCTTTCTATTTCTGATATGGTGGAAATCCTTCTATTTCTCACTGGCTTCAGTTTCCTTTAGTTCACCCACAGTTTAGTTATTTGTTCAGATGTATTTTTATGAGAGAATGCACTGTGCTCTGGTGTCCGTCCTCTCACTCTCCATCTTTTGACAGATCATGGCCCAGGGGAAAGGTGGCCCTGGAGGCCCCCCAACACAGGTCAACAAGCTGGACAACATGCTCGGCAGTCTGCAGTCTGACCTCCATAAACTGGGTGTGCAGACTGTGGCCAAGGGAGTGTGTGGGGCCTGTTGTAAACCCATCGTGGGACAGGTGAGGGGCTTGGGTGGGCCATAGATCAGGCTCTGGTGGCCTTTCTAAGATCATGGTCTCGCTTTAACTTCAAGTTACTTTCAATTGAATTGCAGAGCTTTGTTGGCATGGTAAATGTAAATATACTGTCTCTGTTTGTCCAGGTGGTTACTGCCATGGGGCGCACGTGGCACCCAGAGCACTTTGTGTGTACCCACTGTCAGGAGGAGATAGGTTCCAGAAACTTCTTTGAGCGTGACGGAGCGCCCTACTGTGAGATGGACTACCACAACCTGTTCTCCCCACGCTGCCACTACTGTAACGGCCCTATACTGGATGTAAGTAAACACCTACACTACAAAAATAACTACACTGAACATAAATATGAATGCAACATGTAAAGTGTTGGTCCCATGTTTCATGAGCTGAAATCAAAGATCCCAGACATTTTACATAAGCACAAAAATCTTATTTCTCTCAAATTTTGTGCACAAATTGGTTTACATCCCTGTTAGTGAGCATTTCTCCTTTGCTAAAATAATCCATCCACTTGACAGGTGTGACATATCAAGAAGCTGATTAAACAGCATGATCATTACACAGGTGCCCCTTGTGATGGTGACAATAATAGGCCACTTTAAAATGTGCCGTGTTGTCACACAACACAATGCCACAGATGTTGCAATTTTTGAGGGAGTGTGTGTAACGACCCTGGGTTTATAAGCGCGGAAATCGACTCTGCTGCACGAGCATGCTTTTGCGGCACAGTCGATAGCGCACTGCACTTCGGGCTCAAAGGTCGAGGGTTCGAGACCTGCTTCCCTGCCTGTTTCATTACATTGGTGTCTGAAGTGATCGGACCTCGCATCCACGACAGTGCGTGTGCTTGGCCGGTGAGCGCGTTCCTGTAAGACGTAAAGTCGCAAGCTAGCGTGAGGACGCGCTCTTTGAAAGGAGGGAGTAGTGTAACGACCCTGGGTTTATAAGTGCGGAAATCGACTCTGCCGCTGTTCCCTGCTCCCTGCTGTTTCATTACATGTGCAATTGGCATGCTGACTGCAGGAATGTCCACCAGAGCTGTTGTCAGAGAATTGAATTTTCATTTCTCTACCATAAGTCTTCTCAATGTCATTTTAGAGAATTTGTCAGTACATCCAACCGGCTTCACAACCGCAGACCACGTGTAACCGCGCCAGCCCAGGACCTCCACATCCGGCTTCTTCACCTGCGGGCTCGTCTGAGACCATTCACCTGGACAGCTGATGAAACTGTGGGTTTGCACAACTGAAGAATTTCTGCACAGACTGTCAGAAACCGTCTCAGGGAAGCTCATCTGCGTGCTCGTCGTCCTCACCAGGATCTTGACCTGACTGCAGTTCGGCGTTGTAACCAACTTCAGTGGGCAAATGCTCACCATTGATGGCCACTGGCACGCTGGAGATGTGTGCTCTTCACGGCTAGATCCCAGTTTCAACTGTACCGGTCAGATGGCGTCATATGGGCCAGTGGTTTGCTGATGTCAACTAGTGCCCAATGGTGGCAGTGGGGTTATGGTATGGGCAGGCATAAGCTACAGACAATGAACACAATTGCATTTTATCGATGGCAATTTGAAAGCACAGAGATACCGTGAGGATATCCTGAGGCCCATTGTTGTTCCATTCATCTTCCGCCATCACATGTTTCAGCATGATAATGCATGACCCCATGTCGCACGGATCTGTACACAATTTCTGAATGCTGAAAATGTCCCAGTTCTTCCATGGCCTGCATACTTACCAGACATGTCACAAATTGAACATGTTTGGGATACTCTGGATCGACGTATACAACAGCGTGTCAGTTACCGCCAATATCCAGCAATTTTGCACAGCCATTGAAGAGGAGTGGGACAACATTCCACAATCAACAGCCTGATCAACTCTATGCGAAGGAGATGTGTTGCACTGCATGAGGCAAACCAGATACTGACTGGTTTTATGATCCACGCCCCTACTTTTTAGGGTATCTATGACCAACCGATGCATATCTGTATTCACAGTCATGTTAAATCCTTGGATTAGGGCCTAATGAATTTTAAATTGACTGATTTCCTTATATGAACTGTAACTCAGTAAAATCTTTGAAATTGTTTATATATTTTGTTAATCTTAACTAAAGTTTATTGCTACGGATTCTGTGACGCGCTCAACGTTTACGGCTGGGACCGCAAGTTTGTGTCCCGGATTCCTGTTAAATAGCAGCTAGCTGCTAGCCATAATGAAAACGGAGCAGGCTAACACTAGCAGTGCTAGGCCACTGGTGTTTTTATCCACGGCTGGGCACAAATGCTTCAGGTGTGAGATTTCCACACAATCACAAGATGACGATAAGGTGGAACTGGAAAATAGACAGGGATTTGTCTGCTCTAAATGCACCGCCATCAAGCAGCTTAGGGAAGCTATCCTCCAGCTGTTAGCTCAGCTGCGAGAAAAGGATAACCTGCTTTCTAAGTACACTGACCTTGCTGTAACCCAGGCAAACCAAATCTCAGTTTTAAATGCCTCCTATAGCAAAGGTGTCTGAGCCGGGCAGCGTTTCTGTCCCAATCCAACGGACAGATGTTCAGTTCAACTCCGCGGCCCCATGGGAAACTGTACACTCGCAAGGTGTAGGAGATCAGGAAGGCAGTCTGGCCATCCTTCATCTATCCAAGAAGATCCGATCCAGCTATCAAACCCGGGAGTCAGCACCGGGAGTCAGCACGGATCCAGCCGACTCTTTGCTCTGAAGAAACTTTGCAATGACAGGAATGCCTCTTTTGTGACAAATGATTTTGCTGTGGGAGCAATCAGCACTTTTAAAAGAGGCAGGATTCACCCTAACCGCAGAGGTTCCAGGATTATTTCCAGCAACATCGCAAACTGTTTGAGACTGACAGAGGGTCTGGCAGTGCTTCAGTTCTCCTTGTCAGAATAAGCAACAGATGACTTGGAAAGCATATCAACTCCTGTAGAAATTGCCCTATGGTTATTCTAACTTAATTTATGTTCTTTTAACTCCGCCTTCTAGTGAGTTTATACAAACTGTCACCTAGCATTCTGATAGATTGTAGACAGATTCTTAATAATTTGGTTGTTATTACGTTGGTTACCTCGAAGCAGATGCCCCAGGGGCAGAGTGGCACACACTTATTGAATATGGCGCTTTTAAATGTTAGAGTAATCAAGTATAACCTTTCTCATGAATGACCACATTGCTGAGCGCAAAGTTGATGGCATGTTTCTCACTGAAACATGGCTGTCATCAGACCTGTTGTGCCGCTCTTATTGAAGCCTCCCCCCGGGGTTCCAGCTTTTCATACTCGGGAAAAAGGGAAAAGGGAAAAAGGGTGGTGGGACAGCCTCTATTTTTACTAATGCTCTCAGCTGTAAGGACATTTTGTTTGGCGACTTTGGATCTTTTGAGCAGCATGCTATACTGTTTAAATGTCAGCCACCAGTGCGGGCCATAACCCTGTATAGGCCACTAAAGCACTGCCCTACTTTCTTTACTGATTTATCTGAACTAGTTCAAGGACAATAGACAATATGATAAAATCATTGTGTTGGGCGATTTTTTTTTTAAATTTATTTTATTATTATTATTTTTTAATATTCATTTTGTCAAAGAGACTGACTCCAAGGCCATTGAATTCATGAATCTTTTGAGTTCTATGGAATTTATCCAAAATGTTACCACGGCCATACTCTGGACCTGGTTATTACCAAGGGGCTTTCTATTGACATATCCTCTGTTGCTTTATCTGATCACCACTGTATTTTGTACTACCTTATTGCCCATAGCACAGGGTAATACTGAACGCATTAAGAATCGCTATCTTACCTCTGAAGTTGCTACAGATTTTATTGAGTGTATGAACAATACTCCACCACCTATTCTGCCTGCCTCTTGTGATGATTTAGTTCATAACTTTAATGCCTGATAAATGCTACCCCTGCAAACCTATGTGAACTTTCCTCCACATCTAAATGTGATGAGTTTGCGGCATATTTCAGAGATGACTAACATTAGGCTGGGTATCAGTCAAGCAAGACTTGATGAGAAGTTTATGTGCCCTAGCCTACCACGCAAAGGCACTATGGATTCATTTTCCCTGCTTGACACAGACATGCTCGCGAAGGTGATATCTCAATTTAAGCCTTCTACCTGCCTTCTCGATCCTATCCCCACCACCTTCTTCAAAACAGTTTTTAATTGCATATCTGAAGAAGTGCAAGCTGTTAAGCACTCCCTGCTCACAGGGATTTTCCCCACTGCACTAAAAACTGCTATAGTGAAACCCCTTCTGAAGAAAAGTCATCTAGATTCTTCAGCTCATAGCAATTATCGGCCAATCTCCAACCTTCCATTCTTAAGCAAAATTCTGGAGAAATTGGTTTTCAAACCGCTAAAAAAAAATGTTTTAAGTGCCAACGCTATTTTTGAAAAATTCCAATCTGGTTGTTGTGCCCACCACATCACAGAGACAGCCTTAGTTAAAGTGGTAAATGATCTTAGAGCCAACACAGATGCCAAACAGCTCTCTGTCCTTGTACTCTTAGATTTAAGTGCTGCATTCGACACTGTTGACCATGATGTCCTTCTGGACAGACTGGGGAGATGGGTTGGCCTCTCCGGTCCAGTTCTAAATTGGTTTAGGACCTATTTAACGGGTCAAGAGTTTAATTTGTTTTAGTTTGTCACCCTTGGTGAACATAACTCAGATTATACATATCACCTGTGGTGTTCCACAAGGTTCGATTTTGGATCTGGTACTGCTCAGTTTATATATGTTACCCTTGGCAGAGTTCTCAGAAAGCACAGTATTGATTTTCACTGCTACGCAGACGATACACAACATTACCTTTCTGTGTCACCAGAGGGTTTTAGCTCCACGGATAAATGATTAGACTGTATTAGTGATTTAAATACTTGGATGGCTCACAACTTCCTCCAGCTAAATCAAGACAAGACCGAGGTGCTTATTGTTAGAGCCAAAGCACAGAGAATCTAGCCCCACATTTTAATTCACGGGCAATAAAGGTAAAAAACCAAGGTGTTATTTTAGATGCTCTCCTGTCTGGTCTACCCAAGAAAGCCATTGGTCAACTGCAAAACATACAGAATGCTGCAGCATGGGTACTGACCAAGACCAGACGGAGAGCACACATTACACCGGTGTTAACTTCTACTTGGTACTCATCCCGGATCCGGGAGCATCCTCATCAGTAAAAAGCTGACTAGCATAGCCTAGCATAGCGCCACAAGTAAATACTAGCATATAAGTATCATGAAATCACAAGTCCAAGACACCAAATGAAAGATACACATCTTGTGAATCCAGCCATAATTTCCGAATTTTAAAATGTTTTACAGCGAAAACACTATGTATTTCTATTAGCTAACCACAATAGCAAAAGACTCAACCGCATATTTTCACAATTTTTTTACCGCATAGGTAGCTATCACAAAACCGACCAAATAAAGATATAATTAGTCACTAACCAAGAAACAACTTCATCAGATGACAGTCTTATAACATGTTATACAATAAATCTATGTTATAAAATCATAGTTTTACATTGCAGCTACAATCACCAATAGCACCGAAGCAGCAAGAATAATTACAGAGAGCAACGTGAAATACCTAAATACTCATCATAAAACATTTATGAAAAATACATGGTGTACAGCAAATGAAAGATAAACATCTTGTGAATCCAGCCAATATTTCAGATTTTTTAAGTGTTTTACAGCGAAAACACAATATAGCATTATATTAGCTTACCACAATAGCCAAACACACAACCGCATTCATTCACCGCAAAGGTAGCGATCGCAAAAAAACAGCAAAAGATATAAAATTATATACTAACCTTGACCAACTTCATCAGATGACAGTCCTATAACATCAGGTTATACAATACACTTATGTTTTGTTCGAAAATGTGCACATTTTGAGCTGAAAACCGTGGTTATACATTGTGAAAATGTAGCAACTTTTTCCCAGAATCTCCGGATATATTTCTGACACTCATCTAATCTGACCAAATAACTCATCATAAACTTTACTAAAAAATACATGTTGGACAGCAAATTAAAGATACACTAGTTCTTAATGCAATCGCCGTGTTAGATTTTTTTAAATAACTTTACCATAACAAACAGCTTACGTTATAGCGAGACAGCGCCCGCAATAAGGGCGGAAAATAGAACTAAACATTTTCCACAGAAATACGAAATAACATCATAAATGGTTCCTACTTTTGCTGAGCTTCCATCAGAATCTTGTACAAGGAGTCCTTGGTCCAGAATAATCGTTGTTTGGTTTTAGAATGTCCTCTTCGCCTGTCGAATTAGCAACCATAGCTAGCCATGTGGCGCAAACGTGCCCAACTTCACCTCACGCAAAGAAAAGAAAATTCCAAAACTCGCAATTAACGTTCAATAAACTGATACAACTCGGTTGAAAAAAACAACTTTATGATGTTTTTATCACATCTATCAAATAAAATCAGAGCCGGAGATATCTACCGTGTATACCGAAAGCTTTTCAGAAGGCAATCTGGGGTTCCTTCTCGCGCCTTCGAAGACAATGAAATTTCCAGACACGTCATTCCAAAAGCTCTTGTTCGACCGCAGATCAAGCTAGACACCCCATTCCACCTCCCACTGCCTGTTGACATCTAGTGGAAGGCGTATAAAGTGCATGTATATCCATAGATTTCAAGCAAATTAATAGGAAGGCCCTGGAACAGAGCCTCGATTTCAGATTTTTCACTTCCTGTCAGGAAGTTTGCTGCAAAATGAGTTCTGTTTTACTCACAGATATAATTCAAACGGTTTTAGAAACTTGAGAGTGTTTTCTATCCAATAGTAATAATAATATGCATATTGTACGATCTAGAATAGAGTACGAGGCAGTTTAATTTGGGCACGATTTTTTACAAAGTGAAAACAGCGCCCCCCTATTGAGAAAAGGTTTAAGGTCTCTGCACTGGCTGCCTGTGAGTTTTTTTAGAAGTAATTTTAAGATTATTCTATTGGTTTTCAAATCAATCCACGATTGTGCACCCCAATACAAGTCAGACATGCTTTTAAGTTATGTACCTAGTAGGTCCCTCAGGCACTGGCCTTTTAACTATCCCAAAACCTAGGACCAAGAGGCATGGAGAGACAGCCTTTAGTTATTATGCCCCCGGCTTCTGGAATAGCCTGCCAAAGAACCTGAGGGGGGCCGAAGCTGTGGACATATTTAAGAGATCTTGAAACATATTTTAGTCATCCTTTTGTTTTTTATCTTGTGTTTTGTTGTGTAGTAAATATTTTATTTTTGTTGTTTATTTAATTTTTCCTGTAAATCAGATTGCGTTGCATTCCATGTCTGAAATGTGCTATATAAATATACACTGAACAAATCAAGATTTATTATTACAACTTAGGCAGTCCAAAGATCCAGTGTAGCAATGGCAGCTAGCATAGAGTAACTTTTCCTATGTTTACAGAAAGTTGTGACCGCGTTGGACAAGACATGGCATCCTGAACACTTCTTCTGTGCTCAGTGTGGATCATTCTTTGGCTCAGAAGGTGAGTTTTACCCATTCTTGGAGCTCACTTGAAATGACCATTTTCTAGAGTCAGGTGCAGAACTCATGATCTGTATGTCTTCTGAAGGCTTCCATGAGAAGGACGGGAAGGCGTACTGTAGGAAGGACTACTTTGACATGTTTGCCCCGAAATGTGGCGGCTGTGCCCGAGCCATCCTGGAGAACTACATCTCTGCGCTAAACTCCCTTTGGCATCCAGAGTGCTTTGTTTGCAGGGTCTGTAATCAGCATATTTCCCTTTATATAAAGGCATTCATGTTGAAGTGTCCTGACTTGTACTTACTCTCCTCTCCCTCTGTTTGGGTATGTAGGAGTGCTTCACCCCATTTGTGAATGGGAGTTTCTTTGAGCATGATGGGCAGCCCTACTGTGAGGTGCACTACCACGAGCAGCGCGGCTCCCTCTGCTCGGGTTGCCAGAAGCCCATCACCGGCCGCTGCATCACAGCCATGGGCAAGAAGTTCCACCCGGAGCACTTTGTTTGTGCTTTCTGCCTCAAGCAGCTCAACAAGGGCACCTTCAAGGATCAGAACGACAAGCCCTACTGCCAGGGCTGCTTTGTGAAGCTCTTCAGTTAGGGAGTGGATTTTCTCTGTGTGTGGCTCACAAGCTTGTATCAGAAAGTGTTTGTGTAGCTCTGGTAGTGTGTGCAAATTGGATTGTGTGTGTTTGAATTGTTTTAGAGGGATGTCTGTATACTGATGGTGTGTATGACAAAAGTGTGTGTGTTTCAGGTAGTATGTGTGTGAGATGCCAGCATTCTCTTTTTGGCCCTTGAAGTGTAATGGACAATCATATCAGGTCTCTGCCTGTGCGCTCTCTGTGACGCTCAGAATAGTGTGATTTCAAACCCAAATAGTTTTGCTTTGCTTTTGCAGTCAGAGTAAATACTTGCTGAACACTGTAAGAACACATGGAATACGTACATGGAAGTGTTTTGAAGTTGCTGCTCACTGGTTGAGTGTCTCTTGAAAACCATTTGAAATGTGTCATGTTATTAGATCAGGGAGATGTTGACCTGTCATTGTTTCGTTTTTTTTTTAATCAGCTGAGGCCTTATTTCAACTGCTAAAGCAAAGGCCTCGGTGAGATTTATTTTGTTTGCTGTCTGAGTAACAGAACAGATGCATATAATGATGTCATTGTAGCTTTGACTGGAAATAGGCTGTGGGTCAGTCATTATTTTAGTACTTGTGAAGCACATGGTCGTGTCATCAGACCCCTGTGGACTCATTTTCACACACAGGGCCTTGTGACACACAATCATTAACACCTCCACACAAGCATTTGGTGTTTGACAAACATACGAATGCTGACATGTTACAATTTAGATTTAATGTATATTGGAACGTTTTCTATAAAATGTATTTGAAAAGATATTAATTTACAACAAATAATATTTGACTCCCTCTGTTTGGAAAATCGGAGTCACGTATAACGACAAATGGGGA